>NC_045703.1:29813118-31013118 GCF_009834535.1 Camelus ferus | reverse complement strand
GCCAGGAATCTGAAGTCGGACCTGGATTCTAATTCTGACTCTGTACTTACTAGTTCTATGACCTGGACAAGTCAGAATATCTTTCAGCCTCAGTTTCTTCATCAGTAAATTAGGCACAATATTAGTATCTACCTCAGAAGGGGAGACCTGGTGCAGACCACTGGTTGAAAAAGGAGGGAAAAGATTACTTTATAAGGTTAGTGGCTATTGTCATTAACCTTGCATGTTTATAACAGCATGCAAACTGAGTTTTACACTATTTTATCTTTTAGCTGACATGGGTTTTGCCAGATTATTCAATTCTCCTCTAAAGCCACTAGCAGATTTGGATCCAGTAGTTGTGACTTTTTGGTATCGGGCTCCAGAACTTCTGCTTGGTGCAAGGCATTATACAAAGGCCATTGGTAAGTTAGTATAAAATGATTTACTTACAGTTGATAAGTATTGCAGTATCATATCATATCATATCATATCATATCATATCATATCATATATTGAATTCTCATAAATAGTAAATGGTATAATAATAAAGCTGCTTTGTAAAAACCACTTTATATCTCTTTGTAAAAGTCCTGTTGTCTGTATTCCCAGATTTTATATTCTGGTAGATTTGGATTCTTAACTATATAGGAGAATATGACTCTTATAAAAAAAAAAGAAAGCATTTTCTTTCAAGGATGGAAGTATCTAATCCTGTTGAGTTGCTATGGAAATGATAACATGCAAATTTATTTTGCATTTACCTACTATTGATGAGAAGAATGGGAGAGAGGTTTAGAATTGTTCTCTTCACAAAAAGAAAAACAGAAAAATGGGAGTAGTGTGGTACTGGAGAGGGCCCCTTCCATTTGGGGAAAAGTTAGTCAGTCCTCTCCTAAGGAGGAAACAACATGACTAATCTTTCTCTCTTGCCATTACAGTTATCAGAATGGCAATTTCTCCATGAAGGTAGGAAATAGAGTCTTGGTAGATTAGCTGTGCTCAGCATCCTGCTATCTCACCAAGTTAAAAAAAAAAAAAATAAACTAAAAAAAAAAACCCAAAAAACCTGCTATAAGCACTGTGTAGGATTTAAAATTTGCTTCAGAACAGAGGCATCAGAGATTTTGCTGCCTGGTCTCTATAGTATCCTCAGAGAGCCCAGCTGCTAATTGAGAGGATCAGGAAGAGAGAGCTGTCGTCAAACCTGGATATTGCTTTAAAGGAGGTTAAACAAGAGGATAGGGAGGGAGTAAATAATACGGCTAATGTGAAGGGCTGGTTCTGCAAGATACCTAAATTTGCTAAGTGTATTTCTTTAAATTTTCTTTTTGTTGAATTTTCTGTTTACTTATGTTAGACTAGTATTTGTTTTGACTACACTTAGTTGCTTTTGTTGGGTTCTATTGATGAAGGCACTTAAAGTATACAATTATTGAAAATAGATAAGTAAGCACAATCCTTTCTCTGTTAAGCTTATGAAAAACCTGGTCGCATCTAAAATACTACAAAAGAAGTTCTTATGTTTGAAAATATTTGACTCATGATTAACCTATTCATGGGTAAAAAGGGAAACAAAAATTAAAATACAATAATTTTTCATTCATTCATCAGGAGGTCTGATTTCTGCAAAACTTGGATACCCAGAACACATTTATACTATCTTTGTCTAGGGATTGAGACACTAGCAGTGTGGAATATTGTTATCTCTCATAAATATTGCTGAAGGATTTTGTTAAATTAGTGAAAAAGCCTATGAGTGGCCTCAGCTACGGTGAGGAAAACCAGTGTGTGTCTGACAGTGGAGGAGTGTGAGACCGACCTTAGAACTGTGCCCTGGCAGTTGAGCCCACAGTAAGGCCCCTTATCGGAGGCTGCAAGGCCACACTATCAGCAGTGGACAGTGGCAGCTGTCTGTGAAGGGAGGAGAATGACAAAAAGCAAATGGAAGGAATGGAGTGGTCCTCAGAGTGAGGAGTGAAAATCAGAGACTGGCTCTACATTCCAATGAATGACTTACTGAGGGGCAGCATTTTTGAGGCATTTAGAATTATGTTTGCTTTTTCTGTTATTAGGTCTCTCTGTTGAGAACAGTAAAATCTCCTGGACAATTTCAGAAGGCACCAGAGGATAGGAGGAGACCAAAAGCCAGACAGAGAAAAGGGGAGTGTTAGTGGGAAGCAACAGGTGGTGCCTGAGGACAGGATTGATGGTGAGGTAACCAGGGCACAGGGTATGTGACACTAGCAGAAATCCACATGCATTGGACTAAACAGCACTATCCAGTCAGTGTCTAGAAGGGAGGTTTCCAGTAAGAAAAGGCAGGTTTAGCCGAAAACCTTCTGTTAAACTAAATGATGCCTCACCAGGTCTGTCCCACTCTCAGATTCTCATTCAGCAAACCCACGGTAGTGAGTCCCATGTTTAACATGTACCATTAGTGATTCTGTTGTATGTGGTCCTGCATTTTGAGAGGCTGAGTTTCATGAATGTGTTCTGAAGTCAGAAATTTTTCTTAGGTCAGAACATATTTCACATTTTTAAGCACAGTAATATCTCCTCCCAGGAGAAGCTAGTTGAGGCACACATTAGCATCTTTGGTTAAAAGGGCAATATAGCCTGTAGATGCTGTTAATAATGGTTCTCCAATAGCTAAGTCAAGATTGGAAAAAATCCTATGGGTAGATATAAATGTTATCTGCATATTCTAAGCTCCTTACGAGTCATTATATAAATACCAGTTCTTTTTAAAATTTTATACATACCAATGGAAGCCATCTTTCCGCAGGGCCACCCATAAACTTTCTGTAGTGCAGGCGATAGAGAAGGTTACAGAATGTGATTCCTCCAGTCCCCTCCAGGGGACTCTGCTGTTGGAGTAAAAGAAATAGATGTGTTTTTTGGGAAATAAAGGTAATTGGGTTTGAATTGGAAACCAATTATATTTCTTATTTCCTCAGGGTAAGGAGAACTGAAATTGAATTTTAACCAGCTTACAACTAACTTGCTCAGTAAAAATGAGATTTACTCAATTAAAGATAAAAAATCATTAATTTCTAATTTTAGTCAAGTCCCAATTATCCATTCTGGATAGAAATCAGGGGGAAAAAAGTTAAGGCACAGAAAAGGAATAATCCCCATATTAGTTATCTTTAGGCTTAAAATATATTCATAGCAGACATAATAAATACACACACATTCACTCATTCTTGCAATTCTCCATACCTGGTTCAGGCCAGAAATGAGCATTATTTCTATTCAGAGCATAGAAAAAAAGTCTGATGATTAGATATCAGTGAAGGTTTATGGAGTGACATTTAGTGGGCAAGGTAAGTGGAGGAGTGTGTGTGTGTGAGAGAGAAAGAGAGAGAGAGAGGGCAAGGAGGAAGGGGAAGAGGGAGATAGACAAAAAAACAAGTTGCTGATAAAGGAAAGAGCTGAGAAATGGGTATAGATGGTACAGGAGCCAGATGACCATTTAAAATCAGATGCTAATATGAGGCAGGACATCCTAGAATTTAACACTACCTGCTACACTGAAGTTCTTTCTCTAAGCCGTTCTCTGGGAAAGCTAGATACTGGCTCTTGTTCTTTGAACAGAGGGCAAACCAGGAAGTGATGTGACCAGCAACATACAGTAACAGTCCCTGTCGACTGCATGGTACAGGCAGCCAGCAGGAAGAGAGGTGGGACTGTCAGAGGCAGCTATATCAGGGGTAAGAGTGACAACCAACATGATGTGGGAGAAGAAAAGAATTAAAAAGTAGACACTGAGCAGTATTATTGTTCTGCACTTTGCTGACGGAGCTTCATGATGACGGTGACCCTCCTGGGTCATTAGGCCTCTTTCATAGCCTCTTAACATGGCAGGTAATAGTGTAATACAAATGGTTTTTGAAGGGATAGGTCCCATTTTCCAAAAGGGTAACTTGTGTGGAAGGAAACCATTCCTGAATGGAGCCAGATGTGTGAGACATTAGTTTATGCTTTTTTTTCATTTGGCAATTTGTTTTATGAAATGGTGTACCAACGGTAATTCTAGCTAATGGAGAGCTTGTCTACAGAATGTTATTCCCATGTTCAGAAGACTGCTAAGCATTGTACTTTTCGATGTTATACCATAGTCTGTGCATTATTATCTTTTTAAAAACATACTTATTAAACAGCATTTAGGTGGGCAAGTAAGAATATATATTTCACAAGAATTAATTCACATGTACATTTGGCAAAGCATTGTGAATATAGTCTTAGAGTCTAAATTATAGTTTTTCAATGGGTAAAATCTAAATAGAATAATCTGTATAACTGGTGATTTGAAGTAGTTAATAAAACTTTTAAAGGTACCGAGCTTTACCCTGGCACATTGGAAGGCTGGGGCAGCGTCTAAATGAATGTTTTCAGATAAGATCTGGTGTCACACAGTGCCTATATATACTTGTATTAATCAGCTTCTAGACCTTACAATTTATTGAAAAAATTGAAGTTGGTATCTTTCAGATAAAAGTTGAGTCTTTCCAAATCGTTTTATGTGATCTGTACTGTCTGTCCAGGCTGACAACTCAGAGATTGTGCTGTCATTATGCATCTGATTGCTTAAAAGGAAGGTATCACCATAGCTGATGACGATACCGTTTTAGTCTATCAAATCTTGAGTATTATGCCCCGTGTCAGATTATCAATTGAATGCTTTGGTGATTAAATTAATACTAATGGTTAGAAAGGCCTTTGCCTATTTGTAAAGTAAATTCATTGCTTGCTCTACTGAGTTTCCCAAGCTTATCTTCTTCAGGAAATTTGTAAGTAAATTTTATTTGGCTTTCAATCTGTTATGTGCTGATACAGCTATTTCATGTCATATATATATTTTCTTAATATACCTATTATATTCTGTATATTGTTTCACTGAAAAGCTTTTTTTAATTTTGCGGATTCTTTTCTAAGTTATGCTTGACACAAAATATTGTATCAATTCCAGGCGTACAACATAATGATTTGATATTTTTGTATGTTATGAAATAATCACCACAATAAGTCCAATTACCATCCATCCCCACACAAAGTTGTTAAATATCATTGACTGCATTCCCTGTGTGTACATCATATCCCTGTGACTTACTCACTTTATAGTTGGAACTTTGTGTCTCTTAATCCTTTTACATATTTTATCTGTTCCTCCATTGTGAAAAGTATTTTTATATGTAGGTTGTGATTATATCCAGAAATTATAACCAAGGAAATGTAATAAATGTGTATCAAAACTTGTTTTTCTTCCTTCATAGATATATGGGCAATAGGTTGCATATTTGCTGAGTTGTTGACTTCAGAACCTATTTTTCACTGTCGTCAGGAAGATATAAAAACAAGCAATCCTTTTCATCATGATCAACTAGATCGGATATTTAGTGTCATGGGGTTTCCTGCAGGTAATGTATTTATATTTTTCCAAAATAATGTTTGAGTCATAATTCAAAAACATTCCTTTTGAAAAGCATATTTTAAGTATTTTTATGTATATTTTTAAGCTAAACTAAGATTTTTATATAAGTAACACATTATTTCCAATAACAATATTCAATATTTTTTTTTGCAAGATAAAGACTGGGAAGATATTAGAAAGATGCCAGAATACCCCACACTTCAAAAAGATTTCAGAAGAACAACGTAAGTAATTCCGTATTACATATAAATAATATTCATTGGTGCATCTAGTCAGTTCTTTTTTCTAACTATCCTTTGAATCTTTGTATTTCTTTCCATCTACCCTGCCACTTTTATAGTCCACACCACTCTCTCTCACCTGGAATCCTGCAGTGGCCTCCTGAGTGGTATTTCTACCTCTAGTCTTCATTCCAGCGCATTGTCTGTACTGCAGTCATTGCCAAAAGCAGTTTGGATCACGTCAGTCTTCAAGCTGCTCTTAATTCACCATTGCCCTCAGTTTCTTAATATGGCTTACAAAGCCTTGGCATCTACCTCACCAGATTCATTTCCTAAACCACTGTCCACTTTGTGCTCTATAGCCAGGACATCATGAATTTGTTTAAGATCCTCAAAATCCCTGAGCTTTCTTTGACCTCTGGGTTTTTACGCATGCTGTTCCTTCAGCCTAGGAGGTACTTTCCTCCCACCTGTTTCATCAGATTAACTCCTGTTTATCCTTTCTCTCCTGAGGAGGCCTCCCCCTCTGCACTCCTCTAACATCCTGTGCTGCTTCTCTCAGCATCCTGATCACTTTGTACTATAGTTGGCTTTTGAACACTTATCTGCCTTTCCCTCTAGAGAATATGGATTGTGCCTATTTTATACAACATTATAAGTATCCTCAGGGCCTGGTACATAGTGCGTGCTCATTAGTTACTTGTCAAATTAAATGAAAAGTGGTTCAAGTAATTGAAGATACTCTAACAGTGTAAAAGATGGAGAAAATTAATGAAGGCACTTAACATTTTATCATAGTATTTAGAGACCAAAGGAAAAATTTTACATAAAATGACAGTTTTTACAATAACCAGAAATAAAAGGAGAGAAATTTTAAAAGATAAATAAAATTCAGTTAGAAAAGTAATAGGAAAATTGTAGAGATAAGAGCCCGTACTTCCTAAGCAAACAATTTTATCCACATAAAAGCAGGCTCCTAATAATAAGACAAAAAGGAATTTATTAAAAATTAGCTAAATCTAATACAGTACATACAAGTCACTAAAGTAAAATATAATAAAAAAATCCAGAAAATGTTATTCCAAATGACATAAAAAGTAAAAGAATAATAACTTATTCTCATTGTATCATATCTAAAAAATTACTCAGAGGGAATTAAGAAGGATAACAATAGAAGTTTCTGTAATCTTTGCAAGATGTCAGCTCTTATAGCTCATTAGAAGGCAAGGTGGAAATACGATTAAAAGGAAATCAGTAAGTTGACTTTAAGAATTGAATGTTTGAATAAACATGGTCTGGTAAAATGCTTTGTAATGTATATAAAGAGTTTGAATTACTTTGAAAACTGTTTAGCTCCTAAACTGTAGCAAATCTGGAAGAGGATAATTCAGAAAATGACAAGTAATTCATCTTAGCTTTAATACTAGGAAAAATAAGAAGAAACCACAATGGGAATTGAGTAATAGAATTTCTCAACTTCAAGACATTTTATATTATGATAAAAACAACCTAAAATCTGGAGTTAACACAAGAAATCAGTTGATTCAACATAAAGACCAAAGCCATGCAGACAGACTCCATTTCTACATAAACTTTAGTTTTTTTCTATTACCAAAGATAATGGCTACCTGCCAATAAAAATATTCCTGGTATTGGAGTAAAAATTTTTTTAATTAATACACATGGCAAAGATTTTTTTTTAAATAAAAATACCTAGTGTTGGCAAGAGTATAACAAAATGGGCACTCTTTTATGCTACTGGTGAGAGTGAATGCTTCTCAAATTTTAATGTACCTACAAATCACCTGGAGACCTTGTTAAATGCAAATTCTGATTCAGAACCTGGGGCAGGGCCCGAGAATCTGCATTCCTCATTCAGGCTCTCAGGTGCCCATGCTACTGATCTGAGGATCAGGTTTGTGTAGCAAAGTTCTAGGGCACATAAAAAAGGCTTTGAGGGGGCTCCAATGTGGAGGAGGATGCTGAGGCACCGCTGAGCCTGGCAGCCCTGCTGGGGAGGAGCCTGAGCCAAACCCAGCCTATATTAAAAAATTTTTAAAGGCTTTGAAATGTACATACCCTTTGACCTAATAGGTCTAATAATTTATCTTGAAAAAGCAATCAGAGCAGCCACACATAGCTAGCCAAGTACTTACTATGTGCCAGGCATGGTGCTAAGCCCTTTACCTACATTTTGCCAATGTTCCCCATATCAATCCCATGAGGTAGGTATAATTATAACCCTCATTTTTTTTCAGATGAGGCATCTAAGGCTTTCATAGAGGTTAATTAACTGCCTAAGATCACACAACTGGTAAATGACTGAGTCGGAGTCCAGTGGGAGTCTCTGATTCTCACCTGCTGTACAGTATTATCTCCCTGTGATGTGTACCAGATTTACCTCCAAGGACTGGCATTTTATAGCTATTGTGAAACAAACATCATTGGTAACAGGAGAAAATATACAACCACTACAAGTAATAATTTTAAAGATCATTTGGCAGGGAAAAATGTTTATGAAATAATATTAAGAGTTAGGATAATTTATAGAGTGTAATCCTAATTTTATAAAAACAAAACAAAAATGCCTCTATATTTGTATCATATCTTTGTATAGAAAAAATGCCAGAGGGAAATTATCAAAATCTTGACAGTGTTTTTTATTGCTGAATAGCTTGATTACAAGTGATTTCGATTTTTTTTCTTTGTACTTCTTTATATCACTACATCTACCATAAATATATATTACCTAATTTTTGACCTTTTAAATTTGAAATATTTCATATATAGGAAAGCATATATGATGAAAATATGTAGTCTATTATACAATAATAATAAAATTTAAAATAATAAAATACCCATTTATTCACCCCTCAGCCTGAGGGTTGAGATCCTGACTTACAGGTGCAAAGGTATCTCTTAGAGTATGTACCTAGGAAAGGAACTGCTGGACCATAGAATATTCACATTTTCAATTCTAATCGTTAATGCATAATTATTTTCCAAAGTGACTGTAACAATATAAACTCTTACATGCAGTGTATAAACAATTCTTATTTCTTCACACATTTATGGATATTTGGTCAGGTGTTCCTTTTTAAACAGAAAAAACAATGGTTTAAATTAACACATACCTTATAGGAAAACCAATCTGTAACTTTCTGTTAAAAAATGTAAATTGTGTGAGTGTTCTCACTAATGTTTAACTGTCCTGTCTTTGCAGGTATGCCAACAGTAGCCTCATAAAGTACATGGAGAAACACAAGGTCAAGCCTGACAGCAAAGTGTTCCTCTTGGTAGGCACAGCTCTCACCTGACCCCTTCCCATGGAATTGTTCCAGCTATTCCTCCTCTTTAGAAAGAAAAGAAATTGGCGGATGCTGGGGCGAAATGAAATGTTTTTCTTTTGAGATGCCACCCTTGACTTCTAGCCTTAATTTTTTTCCAATGGTTTCTCAGCAGAAAAAAAATTAAATTCTAAAAGGGCTTCTATGCTAATGATTTCTGCCAATTTCACATAGATGTGTATAGTATATTAATATTGCAATGAGCTGTATACAAAATGGCATTTGATATTCTATGAGACTTTAATACAAAAATAAAAATGGGGTGGGGTAGAGAGTCACCCAGTTAACCCAAGAAATCAGTTGATTCAACATAAAGACCAAAGCCACGTAGACAGACTCCATTTCTACATAAAATTTAAAGTTTCTATTTATTACCAAACATAATGACTACCTACCATTATGCATGCTTAGCATGCAAGAGGCCCTGGGTTCTATCCCCAGTATCTCCATAAATGAACGAATGAACCTGATTACCTCCCAAAAATTTATTTTAAAAAATCAAAACATTGACTTGTAAATAAATTTTTCATGTGCTATCAATTTATGTGTTATTCTAGCTTCAGAAGCTCCTTACTATGGATCCAACCAAGAGAATTACCTCAGAGCAGGCTCTGCAGGATCCCTATTTTCAGGAGGATCCCTTGCCAACATTAGAGTATGTACCCTTCCTTTTCTGTGTGCTTTGCTCCAGGTTGACGGTGTCGGATCGTGGCTGAAAGCAAGAAAAACACTCGTTATTGAAGTATTCTCCTTTCTTTGTTAATACTGCCTCAGAGAAAAACTAGTCAAGTGAAAGGTCCTGTATTTTGAAAGAGGCAAAACTGTGAAGAGGTGTGAATGAAAACAAGTATTTTAGGAATGGCCATGAATCAGTTTTACAGATAAAAGCTAAAGCTGAGAACAGATGGGATTTTTATAGATCAGTCAGCTGGAACAGTTTACGCCAAACCAGAAGAAAACTAAGATACTAAAATTCTGTGTGTCTGCTGCACCACCAAACCCCTCCATTTCCCCATTGTTGTTACACTCACAAATATAAATTGTGCTTGGATTTATTAGAGGTACAGCTTTACTTGAGGAAAAAAAATTATTTTCATTGTTGACACAAATACAAATTCAGTTATTTTTAGTGTTGATGAAGTTTGAGCGGAGAAATTTCTATGTCATATATGTCAACTAGCTAGCTCCAGTTAAGGTTGGTTATTGAAAATGGCAATTAGTATAAAACTTAGACAACAAATTGTTCTTTTCTTATTGCTTCAGTTAAGTTGTGTTGAAAGGCATCCAGCAAATACCAGCCACAGATGAAGAGTAGGAAATTTAAAAAATAGAATTTTAAATGGACAAGGTCAATGTAGATTTTAGGTCATGATATGAGTTAATTTTTTTTCTTTTTATGATTTTTAGTGTGTTTGCTGGCTGCCAGATTCCATACCCCAAACGAGAATTCCTTAATGAAGATGAGCCTGAAGAGAAAGGAGACAAGGTATACTCTGCACAGTACACCTCCCATCCAGAGAGTGAGGGAGACAAGAGAGAACTCAGGGAAGGATAATTTAATAATTCCTATACATTTAACTGCCTTTTATTGCATAAAGTATGTATTTACCTTATTGTAGATGTACTTGGCAATTTGAAATACGCATTTACAGGTAAATGATCTTCCTGATTTGCTTTATAGTTGATTTTATTTCCTGAGTCTTAATTCTTGCTTTTTGGTTGTTCAGTGTCATTACCATCACTTTATGCGGGCTGCTTTTCAAAACATCATTCTATTCTTTAATCGTAATTGGCCCCTCCCTGTATACCCCTACTTTCCCAAAATCATGATTGAAAAGCGTATGATAGCTGTTTCAATGAGTTGCTGACTATTTCCTGTGTGCCTGCGGTCTTTAGTGGGATGTCTGTGGCTGATTTGGAGGATGACTGTGCAATCTAAATGAACTTCAGAGACGGAGTCCTGTTCAGGGCTCAGTATTTTGACTTCCGGGGATACTGTATTCCTTGGCTGCGCCATTCTCCAGTCACTTGTCACTTTGGTGTTCCACGTGGGTTGCTCCCCAGGTTGGTCAGCAGTCTCACATGCATATCATGTAATGTAAGATTTGATTTAGTTCCATACCAAGCTTCCTTTTTTTTTCTTTATAAGAATCAACAGCAGCAGCAGAACCAACATCAGCAGCCCACAGCCCCTCCACAGCAGGCAGCAGCCCCTCCGCAGGCGCCCCCACAGCAGCAGAACAGCGCCCAGACCAACGGGACTGCAGGAGGGGCTGGGGCTGGGGCCGGGGGTGCTGGAGCAGGGCTGCAGCACAGTCAGGACTCCGGCCTTAATCAGGTGCCTCCAAACAAGAAACCACGGCTAGGGCCTTCAGGCGCAAACTCAGGCGGGCCTGTTATGCCATCAGAGTATCAGGTACTCTCCTGCATTTTGTACTTTTTAGTGTTCATAATGTTAAAAAACAAAATTTAACTGAGTAAATTTTAAAGGTCTTATTGGCTTTATTCAGTGATTCATGTATCGGGTAGCACCTCATCTAGGAAAAAGAAAGCAGCTCTGAAGAGCTGTACAAAATGGATGACTTTTATAGGCAGAAAGAGGTGGGACAAGGAAGTTATTCTAACAAAGAGCTGATTGTGTCAGGCAAGGTCGCCTTCCTTTGGGGGACCACAGGGGTCCATCAGGTAGATTATCTCACCAGTGCTGACCAGGCAATTCCAGACTGACTGGGTAAGATTACATTCTTGGGAGTGGCGGGAACTGCACTTAGGTGAGGTATGAAGTCTTGGTTTGGTGACATGGGCTTAGCACAAGTGACTCCATTGTGAGCCTGTTGTCTCTTGTTTTAACAATATATTTCATGAGACGGGAAGTAGATTTATAATAGATCCTTTTAGAATTAAGTAGTACTTAACTATAAAGTTTGACTACACAAACTGTATAATCCTGTTTCTAGGGCATTATATGAAAGTGAAGATTTTTGTCATTTCATGCAATTGCAAGGTATTTTGTTTCTTGACGTTTGTTTATCCTGAAAGCCTGAGGAGGGAAGGTGAGGCAGGCATCTCCTCCTCAAAGAAAATTTTTCCTTTTACCTTATAGCTGCTTATCAGGTTTGGGTCAGAAAAAGATATTTAGATAAGCAATTGAAAAGAGACTGGGGTGGTGGCTTATTTTGAACAAAGGAAGTGGCATACTTGAGAAGGATTTGCTGTTACTGGGAGAAAATAATCAGCAAGGAGCCACATAAACATAGAAGAGAAAGAGACTAAGATTGAGACTTCTCAGGAACCAATGTTAAATCTCACTAGAGATAATTTTGAGGCTAGAAAATACTGTTTGTTATTAAAATTAAAAAGAACTACAATTATACTACTAATCGGTGAAATTAAAGGAAAAGTGTCTAAGGATTGGTATTTGGAGAGAGGTAAAAATACTGGCGAAAACCGTAGGGAATCCTGGGGGGTGGGGGATGTTTTCAAGTAGAAACAAGCTAAGAAAAGATCTGAGAAGAAGGGAAAAAACTTAAAATTAAAGGGGGTTGGTTAGAACCATAGTCCCTCAGGGAACTGGTGGAGGAGGAGCACTTAGTATAGAGATAATAGGAAACAAAACCACAGGCAAGGAAGACATAAATTCACTGATTAGGAACTGGAATCAAGAGGAGCATTAACAAGAAAGACTAAATAAATAGTTGTCTAACCTGGCTTTACATTTGGCACATCTCAACACATGAATGTGTTTTCACGTAACTACTTGGAAAATTTCTCTTGGAAGCTTCCCTGTAAGCAAAGGAGGCATATACTAGCACTTCTGTGGGTTCCAGTTAAACTAATCAAGGCGTCCGCTGCTCTCCTAGAAGCAGCTCGCTATTTGGACGGTAGTCATGAATGGACCTGCATTTTATTATAAAATTGACTTTATTATAAATAAATAATATTATTATAAATCAATAATATTATTATAAAGTCAATTTTCCCCCTAACATTAGTTTATTCCTATTAGATGAGCAACAAGCCTTTACTATATACTGGTTCATCTTTGTGTTTCTGATTGTGTTACATAGATCTGATCACAGTCAATCATGAACAGTTTTCTTAAATACTGTATTTATTCCCTTCAAATCCAAGAGTTCTTCAAATGCTTTTCTTTGTCCATACAGTGCTGCCTACTTAAAAATAAAACAGTGTGTCTGTGAAATGGGCAGCTACCTCAGCTAGCTAGTTGGAGACACTAGCGTGAGGGGTGAGGAAGTCCCACTGCAGCTCTCACATTATGGACATGTTTGTCTTTATCCAGTATGAAGAAGCTGCTGTGCTGAGTCTAATTTGCTAAAGTAAAAGCAGTCATAGCCAGCCTAGCAGTTGTAGGCCTTGTGAATGGAAAGAACATTTTTTAAAAAATAATAAATTTAAAAATAAAACACAGAATTTGGAATTTGGAAAGGCTTCTTATAGCAACACAACTAGTCAGAGTTATATAGCATAGAAAAGAACTAAGAGGGATTATTTTTAACCAAGACTATCTTACTGCTCCGTTGTCTTGGACCAGATGTTGCAAGTCCAGTTAGGCTGCCCTTTGTGCACTGAGTGGGCTAACCTTACTGATTTGTTCTTCCTTAAACTGCCAGTGCCACCTCAAGGTCATTTACATTTTTAACTCCAAGTAGTAGCTCTTTTATGTATGATCTTTTCCACTTTGCTCATAGGAGGAACCAGCTTTCTGGGCATGGCCAAAGACACTGGTTCCAGCAGTGCTTATATTTATCCAAGCATCGTGTTTTTATTCTATAGTTGAATTTTTCTTTCACATATTTTTTCATATTTGCCCCTGGCACTATGAAGATTAATGTTTCATTTAAGGTAATAAAAATACACAGAATTGAAATACAAATACAATTGAAATACACCTTCTCTTGAGGGCATTTTCACATATGAATTTTTAAAAATTGTAAATATTACCTGACATTTATAAAAACCACTTATTGCTGCCACACCCCACCCACCATCACCTTGCTTTCTCTCGTAGGTGGTATTGCCGATGCCACTCTAGCCTCTACCTCTGAAAACTCTTTTCTTTCAAACATGATTTCTTAATCACAACTTTGTTATTTATAGTGAGAAAATTTACAGCACATCAGTATACATTATGAACATCACCGATTCACTATGCCAAATTGATTATTCTTGTTTGCAAATCTCAGTTATTCAAAGAATAACAAAGCAGAATTAATCAGCAGAAGTTTCCCCTCTACCTTTCATTGCCAGTGTAGCTTATCTCCCAAAGAAATCCAGCCAAATTTCATGCATGCCAGAACATGTGGTTACAGTGGTGGCAGGCTGTGACTTCAAATCAGCAAAATGTATTAACAAACTAAATTAGCTGTCAGCTACCATGGATCAGAACCGGGAGCCTCTGATGAAAATGGCTCATTTCTCCGTCCTGTTGTGATTAACATCTCGGGCCATCCCCTTGCTCCATCGGTAATTCCCTTTTCCTGTTTCCTTCTAGCACTCCAGTTCTCGCCTGAATTACCAAAGCAGCGTTCAGGGATCCTCGCAGTCCCAGAGCGCACTAGGGTATTCCTCCTCATCTCAGCAGAGCGCACAGTACCACCCGTCTCACCAGGCCCACCGCTACTGACCAGCTGCAGCCCAGAGCACAGACTCCAGCAATATGACGTCTGCATTGAAAAGAACCAAAAATGCAAACTATGATGCCGTTTGAAACTCATCCACTTAGGAGGAAAACTATATACTAAGCATTTTGCAGGACTGACTGATGTCTCTTCTTTATTGACTTAAAGAAGATTTTTGTGAAGTTTCCCCAACACCCTTTCCCTGCATGTATTCCATTGTGACTTCTCTGATAAAGCGTCTGATCTAATCCCAGCACTTAACTTCTGTAACCTTCAGCATTTTTTGGAAGGATTTCCTGGTGCACCTTTCTCATGCTGTAGCAATCACTATGATTTATCTTTTCAAAGCTCTTTTAATAGGATTTTAATGTTTTAGAAACAGGACTCCAGTGGTGTATAGTTTTATACTTCATGAACTGATCTAGCAACATAGGTATAAATACGCACCTTTTAAAGCACTACGTTGTTTTGCTCATGGAAGTCTTAAACGGGAACTGTTACTGTCCCAAAGTACTTTACTATTATGTTTTTATTTATCTAGTTTCAGGGAAGGTCTAATAAAAAGACAAGTGGTGGGACAGAGGGAACCTGCAACCAAAAACAGCCTAGATCTTTGCAGTTACTATGCTTTATGCTATGAAGAACTGAAATAGTTTTTATATAATCATCATGGAACTTAGTTCCCAGAATCATCTTATTCTGAATAGTATTCAGTAATTAAAAATTATAATTTTAACCTTCATGTAGCTTAAGTCTACTTTAAAAAGGGTTTCAAGAGCTTTGATGAAATACAGTCCTCTGGTGACCCACACCAGAAAACTGAAGAGAATATGAACTGCACTAGGATTTCTTTAAGGAGTAATGTTGATCAAAGGATGTTTTGCTTCCCCTTGAAGGAAAAGCTTTTAGTGTGTATTGTATATAAAGTTGGCTTCTCTAAAGAAGTATTGGTTTTGTCACATCTGGGTCAGCTTGAATACCTTTCTTACATAATCAAGGGTACTCAAATAGAAGCCTGCAAATTAATCTGCTTTTAAAATAAAGAGCAGTGTTCTCCATTCATATTTGCATTAGGCATAGAGTGACTATTTTTAAAGCATGTTAAAAATTTAGGTTTTGTTCATGTTTAAAGTATGTATTATGTATGCATAATTTCACTGTTGTTACTGAAACTTAATTCTATCAAGAATCTTTTCATTGCACTGAATGCTTTCTTTTGCCCCTAGGAGAAAACTTAATAATTGTGCCTAAAAAACTATGGGCAGATAGTATATGATTATATTAGATAAAGAAATGCACATTTGCGTTTCCATGATCTATGAATTAGAGGCTGAGTTCTTTCTTAGCCAGTGAGTTCTCTCTTAGCCAGCGTAAGGAAGCTCCCCAAGTCACAAGGAAATGTAGACTTAGAGCTCCCACTGTAATGTAAGGGGCAAGAAATTTGTGTTCTTCTGAATGCTACTAGCAGCACCAGCCTTGTTTTAAATGTTCTCTTGAGCTAGAAGAAATAGCTGATTGTTGTATATGCAAGTGATATGCATTTTTTAACTCTTCTTTGTGAACTTATCTACCTGGTTATGATACTCTGGGTCCATATACAAGTAAAGTAAGATTTTAGACAGAAGCCAGTTTACACTTTGCACTATTGATGTGATACTGTAGCCAGCAAGGACCTTACTGATCTCAGCATAATACTGCTTATCAATAACAAAGACTATAAGTAACACTCATCAGTCAACACTGAAGATGAAACAGTTGACATGCTCCATTGGAAATAATTTGTTTGTCTCCATGGTAATTTACCGCTTCCATTTTTAAAAATGAGAAGTTAGTAGCCCTCTGCATAATGTAGCTACCTGTACACAGTTCCACCCTGTGCCCTGAAGCCTCACCGTGGTCAGATGCTCACTGCACCCACACCAGGTGCCCAATATCATGCTGGGGGGAAGATACAAAGGGCAAGGCCTTCTTCCTGTCCTGAAGAGCTTATGATGGAGTCTATGACAGGACGCTTTCCTGGGATGACTGGCTTATAAATGACACCATCTTAGAATATGAAGGTCCTTTTGTTTACTTCTAAACCCACTTAGTTATTACTCCAGATTTTGCTCTATAATAAACGAGTGTTATGGAGAAGTTTCTATGCTTATCTACCTTCAAGAAAGCCAGTGATTAAATATCACCACAGGCATTAATATATATTTGAAATGTTCACAGCAGCCTTTCAACAACAATTGGGTGGTCCTTGTAGGCAGAACACACTCTACGAAGTGGTTGTAGGAAATTACAGTGAAAACAGAAGCTCTGTTCCTGCCCTCAAGGAGAGCTTACATTTAGTAAAAGACAAATCCAAATATGTGCAAGAACCAAAATACCACGCCCCTTAATCCCGCATAAACAACTTTAATATAAATTCTTGTGATATGTGCTCATATGATCACAGGACTACCCTGCTTACCGTGTTTGTAGTGAATTTTACTAGCAGAACTGATACAGAAACTGTAAGGGGATTTTATCGGTTGCTCCTGGTGTTCTGTACATAGGACAGCCAGATATCCCCATTACACACATGACAGTTTCTGGTCACTGACTGGTACTGGCCCTTTCCTTCTGTGTTCTTGCCTCAGAGTTGTGATGCCCACTGGTGCCCATTACCCTTTGAAGTAATTCTGGTTCATAATTTCCTTTTATTTGTAAAGGAGAACAAAGCCTTTAAAATACTTATGGGCCCTAAAACCGTGGGACCTTGGAGAGCTGTGAACCTTTCTGAGGCTAAAATTGACCCTTGTGGTCCCCAAATGACCACATTCCTCTTTAAAAATTTACTACTGTCAAGTCCTCTGAGAATGCGGCGGGCAGGGGGGACATCCCCCAGTTTATGGGACTGTCTAAACCAGGGGAGGTTACGGAAGGGAGGAAGGAATCAAAGTGAAGCTTTTCTGCTCTGTGCCACTAATCAGTTTTCGAGTTAGCTTTCTGGTAAGGTGTGTTTGGGAAAAAGGATTCTAGAGTTTCAGGACAGCTGTGCTAAGGGGTAAGTAAGGTAGCTTGGTAGCAGGGCTGACACTATGAGGCTGAAACAATCCTTATGATGAAATAGTTCATGCAGTAACATACAGAAACCAAGGACATGTATATTTTTATATCTGTGTGGTTTTAAAACTTTAGTACTTAGAATTTTGGCCTTCTGCACTACTCTTTTGCTCTTGTAAACACGATTTACATTTAAGAATGGGAAGGGACATTTACCTACATGGTCACTGCCTCATTCCTGATGAAGCAACTGCTAGTTGTATGCCTCTAAAATGATGCTGTTTCCCTGCTAAAGGTAAAGGAGAAGAAAAAGTAGTTGGACAGTAAGACTTGCAGCTTAATCTGCTTTGAATATGTGTATGTAACAGAAACTATACAATGAAGGAATATTCTATGAAAATTAAAAATCCTCAACTCTGTGGTGGTATCTTTCTAGGGAATGGAGACAGGCAGTGAAATGGCGGTTAGACTAAAGGAGGCTTGAAGGATTCAAGTATAAATAATATTTTATATGAAACATAGCTGTTAGGTTTCCTTAATCTTCAAGAATAGTCACAAATATCATAAAACAAAATTCACTGTTTTAGGATTTTTAAAAAAATGTGTTGTACCTAAGGCCATACTTACTCTTCTATGCTGTCACTGCAAAGGAGTGATATGTATGTATTATATGGAAAAAAAATCCTTAATGCACTGTTATCTCCTAAATATTTAGTAAATTAATACTATTTAATTTTTTTAAAGATCTGTCTGTGTAGACACTAAAAGTATTACACAAAATCTGGACTGAAGATGTCCTTTTTAACAACAATTCAAAGTACTTTTTATATATGTTATGTAGTATATCCTTTCTAAACTGCCTAGTTTGTATTTCCCATAATTCCTGTTTTTGAAGTGTACTTGTCCTTGTCTCTTTTTTCAGTCATTTTCTGCACGCATCCCTCTTTATATGATCACAGACATGACTGTGTATGCTTCCCACACGGCGCGCTGAGGTGTGCACTCAGAACCGGCTGACCCCCAGCGAGGCCTGCTCCGGGGGGCACAGGACACGCTACCACTTTGGAGCCAAGTGTTTCCTGCTTTTTGAGTTGTCCTGACATCCTTCCTGAAATGACTGTTAAAACGAAATAAATTACATTGCATTTATTTTATATTCTTGGTTGTAATAAAATTTAATTGACTTTGTTTCAGTGTGGATTTTTTAAGTATAGGAAAAACTCCTGTTACAAGTTTTGGTGTTAAAATTTTACGTGTGCTCCTCGAAGCTTCTCAGGGTACACTTGGCCTGCGGAGACACGGCGTCTCCCTGTGAGCCGCAGTATGTTATTTTATTCAGGACGCTTATGATGTCACAAAACTACAGAGGCGAGGCTTGCAAATACCTCAGAAGCAAAGTTACAGGTTTTTAAAACATCTCTAGAGGAGATAACTTTTTTTTTTAAGTGAAAATTAGAATGATGTTTTAAAAAAAACAAACAGGCAGCGATTTGTGGGCACAGTGGCACTAGGAGTTTCTCCTTTTATAAGGACATTCTGTTGTACCTGTCTGCCCTTATAATTTACTTGATGAGTCTTCTGTGGTTATTCCAATGGTCACAGGAATCATGGAGTGAACTGAAGAATGTTTAAGTGACATAAACACAAAACTTCACTTCTATTGAAAATGCATATTGCACATGTCCAAATGCTTCACTGCTTGACACATTGTATATTCAATACTGTGCTACATGTAGGATAGAGCTTCTCTTGCAAAACTATTCTTTGACCACCAGCTGCCTTTCTAACCAGCCACCACGGTAAAAGAAAGCAGACAACTGCACAAACCCCTTATCATCCCCGGGAAAAGAACTTGAAGGTACAGGTCTATCTCCCTAGCCAACTGTAAGTTCTTTATGGACAGGGCCTGCGTTTTATTCCTGCTGCACTCCCGGCAGCTAGCCTGATGCCCAGCACAGAGTAGACACTTAATATGGTGAGTCATTAGCATCATTTTTGTACATTGGCATAGAATTCCTGGAACACTGTATTTGTATATGGACCAAGATAAGCCAATGTGTTTTTGTTTTGTGAATAATGAAAATGCTAGAAATAGGCATTACTTTTTCCTTTTTTAAAATTTTATAAATACATTATTTATTATTGAGGTATAGTTGATACACAATATTGTATAAATTTTAGGTGTACAATAGTGATTCACAATTTTCAAATTTTTATATTCCATTTCTAGTTATTATAACATACTAGCTATATTCCCTGTGTTGTACAATATATCCTTGTAGTTTATTTATTTTATACCTAATAGTTTGTACCCCTTAATCTCCTACTCCTATCTTATCCCTCCCCCCCCTTCTCTCTCTCCACTGGTAACCACTATTTTGTTCTCTATATCTGTGAATCGCCTTCTTTTTTGCTATATTCACTAGTGTGTTGTATTTTTAAGATTCCACATGTAAGTGATATACAGTATTTGTCTGTCTCTGACTTACGTCACTAAGCATAATACCCTCGAAGTCCACCCATGTTGTTGCAAATGGCAAAATTTCATTCTTTTTTTTTTATAACTGTGAGAGGGGCATTATTATTGCCCCCATTTTTAATTAATGAAAAACAAGTGAGACAGAGAGGTTAAGTAACTTGTATAAGTCACACAGCTGATAAGCATCAGAGCTAAGCTCCTAACCACTTGTATCAGTGGTTCTCAAAGTATAGTCCTTCGCTAGCAGGATCAGCAGCATCTGGGAATTGTTAGAGAAGCATATTTCTCAGACTCCACCCCATACCACTGTATCAGAAACTCTGGGGGTGGTGCTCAGCTGTGTGTGTTTCAGTGAGCCTCCAGGTGATTCTGATGCATGCCGAAGTTTGAGAACCACTGACTTATATTCTTCACACACGTATTCCCAAATTACCTTCCAAAAAGGCTATCTCAATTTACTTCTTTCAATAGTGTGTGAGAGTGCCCATATCCCTTGGCCTTACCAAAACTCACTGTGAGCAATTTTTAAATTATATACCAATATAACAGACAAAGAATAGTGCCTTATCTCTTTAAAAAGTATTTCAGCCCTCCTTCCGGTGAGAGTCAGGTTCTGTCCCTTCTCCTGCCCTGCTTGGCTTCTTCTTTTCTGCATGGCTTCTGGCTCTACTGAACTTCCATTCTGCAGGTGATTGTGGTTGAGGTAGACCTCAACCATGTGGTGCTTGAGTGTTGAATTAACTCATTCTTTGGGAGTAGGGAGAAGCAAATGGAGTATCTTATGTAACTACAAAAATCTTATTTTGCTTAACGAGCATGAAATAGCCTTTGTTAATGACCATCCTTTCCTAAACTGTGTTTTTCTTGGACCTCTGTACTTCTTTGAATCATTGTGTCAGTATGTTGAAGATCAGTTAGGATGACAGACAGGAGCAGAGATCTGTGGTCACCCCAAATGATAGTTTTGAAAGTGTTTGTGGGGACCTGATTCCCAATCTCAACATTTTTTTTTTTTTTTGAGAGAGGATACATTTCTAATGTCTAAGAGAAAAAACCTTGATTGACCAAGAGTCCCCATTACTCTGTTTCATGGTGTTTCCCATTGTATTCTCACCACATGGCAGAAAAAAACATTGATGTTAAGCTGGTTAAATCTCACAGGGCTAATCCCACTTATGGTCCCTAATAATTATTGAAATGTAATATTTACCTCCACATCAGCCATGTCAACACGGTATGACAGAAAGAACGTGGACTTTGGAGACAAACATAGGCTTGAAACCCAGCCCTTCTACCTCTGAGCTGTGTGACCTTGGATAAGTTACTGAACCTCTCTGATCTTATTATCTATAAAATACCATCTACCTTACAGAGTTTAAGGCTAAATGAGACAGTATGTGGTGTGCCCAGCAGAGTGCCTGGCCCATAGCAGACATCGATAAATGTGGATTCCATTGGTTTTCTCTTCCCTCTGCAATTTCTGCATGCTTGAATATGTGTTTCTTTTGTAAATAATACATTTAACACCCTTTATCTTCTTCATTTTATGGTCTCTCTTTTGACAAAAGATGACATCTACATCTGTGCAGACTACTAGGCTAGCCATTTGAAGGCCAAGGACACCATCCTTCATTCCAGGAAGCACTCTTACAAGCAGAGGGCTATGTAACAAGCATCAGGGTTCAGTTTCTTTAACGAAACTCTATCAAAAAATGAAGGACTCCTTCACTGTGTTTCGGTGGCATCACCCATCACCTCTTTTTTCCTACTTCAACAAGAAGTTCATCATATTGTGTTTCCTTTCCATTTACAGTGTGTTATACCAACGAGAGCAGCTATCATTTCTGGGCAAGCGATTGCAACATGAGGCGGAAGCCACCTACCTAGTCTGGACCCAAAGAGTACATAGTCCCTCCTTTTCTCCACTACAGTTCTCAAAAATTACCAACTCCTGAGTGATCAGATCTCATAAAAGCATGGTCCAGAGATTTGCAAAACTCCTCAACTACCAATACTTTTGTACGATTCATACGGGAAAGATTGCCAGGAACAAAAATAATGCCTGAGTTTTGCCCTTTTAGCCCTTACAGGCTAAGTTTGAAAGGTCCCACTAAGGGGACGGGAGGGAAAAAAAAAGAGAAAGCGATCCTCTATCAGCAGACAGCACAAGGAGTCCCTTGGAGAAGAGCAGCCCTTCGTGGGTGAGCAGTCGGGCAATTCCAGGACTCCAGCCTGCGGGTGAGCGCCACAGCGGAGAGGCCTGATGGAGCTGGAGCAGTCTGGGCCCGAACTCCAAACCAACAAAACAAAGTTCCCTTCCAGAAAATCCAGCATTTAGATGAAACTACTGGAAGTATCATCCAAATTGAGCAAGGCATGGGCAACAAGGCCAAAGGAAAATAGGGGAAAGAGGAGAAGAAGCGGGTCCGGAAAATCCAAAGGTATTTTCCCCACTAAACTATTTGTAGAAACTTACTAAGCTTTTTGAACCATGAGCATTTCCATTTTACTCATGTATCTAAAAATCTTAAAAAAAAAATAACAAAAAACCCTCTATTGATGTTTCAATGGTTTTAAAAGTTCCACACACTTCTCGGTATAAACAAGGAATAGATTTATATTTGCTTCTCCACTCTCACTAGGTCTATAAGAGCTCTTTTGGCATGAACAAGGAGCTTAGCATTGATTATAATACATGTGTGTATACAATGACATATTTGCACTTCATAGGAACTTTCATATGAAGCTGATCCAAAAGAGAGCCACAGATTAAGCGGGGGCTCCTGCCAGCTAAGCTGTGCCAACAGTTCCTGTATAACTGTTTGTCACATGTTCTGTTTCTAGTGAGGGCTGGATAACGGAAAATAAGATGTTAAGCAGAAATTCAGGGTGTATCTCATGCAGTCTCAATACTGTCTGGTGACTTTCTTGTGAAATTGCCCTACATCATTGAGCTATCCTGTTATCATTTTAAGATTTGGACTTGTATCTTAACACCAAGCGGACAGAGCACTTGTTAAAGCAAGGACATACGTTTCTGGTGTCATTCGCCTTTGACTCTCCCAGGGCTTGAGGAATGTTCAGTTACATTGTTAAGTAAGCTATGGAAGACTCAGGCTGGGCACATGAAAGAGCTTTCTAAGTTGAAACTTTTAAATTGGTTAATGACCTAAGTGAGGTCACAAACCCTTACAATTGGAAGCTATTGACCATTATGCTGCTTTTGGGGGTGGTTTAAGTGCCATGTGACTTGGATAGTCTCTTTGGATTGTTCCTGTCCCTGTGTTCTTTGGGAAAACACAATAATAGAAAGGCTGGACATCTTATCTGGAACGCACCCTGGCCAACAGAATTAACTTTCGTTTGCTCCAAAGACTAAGGAATGAAAACAATGGATCTGAAGTCTAGATCTTTTTACTAGATCTAGTTTCAGCAAACAAGTCAGTCTCTGGCCTACCATGGCCACCACACCCTTTCTAATTCAGAGAAGGGAACAAATAAATTCTCCAACATTCTTAGGCTCTTTAAAAAAGTAGCAAAATATTCCAAATTAAAACTAAAATTCTTTTTATAAATGTACCTGCACATAAAAGTTAGTAACACCTAAATCTAACTTAAAATATTGTTACAAAAACCAAATGAATATCCAATATTCAACCCTGTGTCTCACAAACAGATGTATCATGCAACATCACTTCTGTTGGATTGTTTGTAGATTTTCACTAATGAAAGTTTACATGATCAAATACATCTGAAAATGTCTTGGTTAAACACAAAGTATAGGCTTTCTCAGAGCCTTTATTATGCTAATGACACTGAATTTCCAGGAAGTGATATAGTGCACCCTTTTCCATACTTATTTGACCAAAGAACTACTTTTTCCTGCATCTCAAGAGAATGCTCTGTAAAAAACAATTTGGAAACCCCTGGTTATGGCAAACACTACTGTTGCCCTCTGCACAGCTTTCCCCCGCTTTCTCCTTGCTGTCAGAAGCCCAACTGGTTCACTCCATCCAAAGTGGCTGTCTCCTGCTATGGATATTGATTAGACAAAATCCATCACATTCGATCTCATTCCCTAGGCTAAGCCACTGATTCAAGCATGAGCATGTAATACAATTTTGGCCAATAAAATCTGAGGGAAAATCTTCTGGGGGTTTCCTAGAATTTGTTTCAAGCTTAAAAAAATAATCAAAACACTAATATTCCATTTTCTATGTCTAAACTTCAGCATATGAGTTGGCAACTGTGGCTGCCATCTTAGGACCACAAGGGAGCCAGCCTCAGAGGCCACGATGAAACACCCAGGATCACTGAGATGAAAGATGGAATGAGCTGGGATCCTTGAGTGCATCGAATCATCGATTTCACCCGCCCTGGAACTGTCCTATCTCTGGAATTTTCTTCTGGGGCAATGTAAATGTCCTTATTTTTGAAATCAACTTCTTTTTTCTCACTCTCTCTCTTTCTTTTTCTTTCTTTCTTTTTCTTTTTTAATATTTTTAGTCAAAATCATTCAGATATGGGGTCTAACTAGTCAGACCCTTAATGCCATTGACATAAGCACAGAACATTCAAAGTATGTGTTTGGAAATGTTAGTTGTTAAAAAGTAGCAGCTTATTTCAAATTAAGTATCTCCTACCATTATTACCAGGGTCTACAATGAAATCCATTAACTATCCAATGAAATCCCTCGGAGCCTCTTAGGAAGCAGAACATGCACAAAAGCCTCGTGTCTCTCCGTAGCTGCCTGGCCTGTGCTGCACAATGTGTGGGCTAAGACTATTCTCTTTGCATTCAACAAATTTGCAGAGTCCTCCCTAACTGCAAAGCCCTGGGCAAGTTCCCTTCCCTAAGCCCTCCTCTGCTATGAAAGTCCTGTTTGAGTCTCATTTCTGTGAAATCTCCCTAATTCCTGCAGCCTCCACTAAGCAACCTTTTTAGGGAATTCTTCCTAGATGCTCAGTCTGAACCATTTCTTTGGCATTTAATTGTACTCACTCCATATTTTTTTCTTGTTAATGTTTTATCTTGGCCCCCATTGAATGAAAGTAGTAGAGAGAAAATGGAAGTGAAATGAACTTGTGTAAGTTGATGGTTCTCAACTCTGTCAGACCAAACACCCCATTTTTATATGAAATATTTTTGTAATGCCATTTATCTATCATGAAATTCACAGAGAAGGTAACTGACTGACACATATAATTCCAAAATATATCAGTACAATGCCTAGTTGTAGTACAAAAGAGAATAAGAAAGTAACTTATGATAAAGTAATATGTATTTCAATATGTAAATGACTGACATAACTGCATTACACTAGAAGCCACAATGAACTAGTGCAGACTGATACAAGGTGTTGTATTACGACTCAAACACCGCACATCATGGTGCTACCAAGCCCTTCTGGAAGAACTGCAGTGACAAGCATCCCCAAGGAGGAAAGAAAGCGCCCTCCAGGTGGCACATCCTCCTCTTGCAGGCAACCCATGAGAGAGGGCCTTGTGAGCCTGGACACAGAAGCTGGAGAGCTGACAGAAGATTCTCTGACTTCAAGCTTAAGAGGCGAAAACCATGATTCATTTCTTTTCAAAACACTTCTGACACCAAATGTGTAGGGTTTTGACACCAAGCAATTCTCTAGCTCTCTGCTGACACAAACTGGGTGTTCTACAATTTAATTCAATTCTGACAGTAACTACCTAGTGTTAGTGAAGTCCCCACAGTTGGAGGACTCAGTCCCACAAACTGTCCCCACTTCAGAGCCAGCTGTATGTCTGGGCCTTTTACACTTCTGACTGATTGGTTACTAATCAGGGGTTCCCAGACCCCCTACTCAGGCTTGATAATGTGCTAGGATGGTTCACAGAGCTGTTACTTATATTACCAGTTGATTATAAAGGATACAACTCAGGCACAGCCAAACAGAAAAGATGCACTGAGCTAAGTATACTGCTGGGGTGGAGGGGTGGCTGTGGAGCTTCCAGGCCCTCTGGGCACATCACTCTCCCAGCACCTTGGTGTGTTCCCCAACTCAGCTTTCCAAACCCTGTTCAGAGTTTTTATGGAGGTTCCATTAGATAGGCACGATTGATTAAATCATTGGCAATTGGTGATGAATTCAATTTCCAGGCTCTTTCCCCTCCCCAGAGGTTGGGAAGTGGGACTGAAATCAAGCCTTGGGCCTTCTGGTGACCAACCTCTACCCTGAAACTATCCAGGGGCCGCCCAGCCACCCATCATCTCATATGTACGAAAAGACACTCATCACTCTCGAGATTCCAAGTGTCTTAGGAGCTCTTATGTCAGGAACCAGAGACTAAGACTAAGTACGATAATAAAAGATGCTCCGATTGCCCCTATCCCTCCAAAAATTTCCAGGGTTTTAGGAGCCCTGTAGCAGGAACTGCCACATAGATCAAACACGTATTTCTTATTTTATTACAATATCACACTGATGTATTCACCTCATGGTTCGATGACCTGGGAGCCAGTGTCTGGGTTAGAAAGACTCAATTCCTCAGCCAAGTTCTGGTCCCCTGACTATGCTCATATCTGTCTTGTTTTATCTGCCTTGGCTCTCCTTTCCTGTTCTTTCATGGCTGACCCACCCCCAGACCCATCTGATAAATTTATTTATTTGGACACTCACTATATTCCATCTGGCATCTAAAATTTATTTAGACGTAGACTATATCCCACAGAAGTTTCTGGGCCTGGGAGCTACTTGTGAGTATCTCCTCTTTTATCTATTGACAGTTTACCCACATAGAGTAACATTTGTTCTCACATTTCTGGTTCCCATGGCAGCCCACTTGAGCCTGCATGTACAGACAACCTCCCCCTCTGGATAAGCCCTGGGTGCGGGGGGCACAAAACACGTCTGGGTCAGGCAGACCTGGGTCACGGCTTCTCCTGACCAGTTGTGTGTGCGTGTTTGGGTGAGCAGTTTCTCAGAGCCTTGTATACTAAACTGTGAAATGAGGATCGTAATACTTACGTCACAGGGCTAATACAGTGACCAAATAAGATGAGGTGTGGTCAGCATCTGGCTAAGATGTTATTGGTAAACATTATTGTCTCTTCCTGTCTCTTCATGGCAGGGCTCATATTTCCTGTGTAAGTCCTATAACCTCCAGACCAGTGTGTGGTGCCACTTGCTGCCCAGTAAATATTTGTTGTGGGAATTTCCTGCCGCTGCTCTCTTCTGCATTTTTTGTTGGTGATTTTCACACTGTGCTCAGTGTGGTCCTCAGGGTTCTGAGGAGGTGCCGGAGGGCCCAAGTGGGTTAGGACAGGTGAGAATTGATGATAAGGGTGGAAGCAGAGGAGGGAGAGGTGGGTTCCAGGCCACGCCCCATGTTAGCTCTGCTTGTTTACATTTTAATTTGGTTTGGGAACTATATACATATATACATATATTATATATTATAAAAAATATATTTTAAAGAAGGGATTCTGTGATTTAAAGTTTGAAAATAACTGCCTTATACTTTGAATAGCTTAGAGGGGAAATTTAGTTTTATGAATGACACAAATGCCTATTATCTTTATTCTCCAAAACATTAGCCACTATAATTTAATTATAATTTAAATTTAAGTCAAATTTAAAAATTCATTTCCTCAATTTCACTAGCCATATTTCAAGTACTCAATAGCCACATATGACCAGTGGCTACTATTTTGGACAGTACAATATGAACATTTCCATCATTGCAGAAAGTACTTTTAGATAGCACTGGTCTATAGTTTATATTATTTAAATCAAAGGATTTAATTGACAGCAGCCATATACTCTGTGCTGTAATATGTTTGTAGGCTTAAAGGGTAAGTTGAATTGCCCATAGATGTAGGTTTGGGCCCTGCTAGTAACTTGCCTGTGGAACTGGCTTCAGTTTCCCTGTCTGTACCAGGGAGGTCTGGGCCACATCAGACGTTTCCACCTATTTTATCTCCAAGTGTCCCTTTAATTGTTACTTTGTTCCCTTGGACCCACACCCATGTTTAAAATAAACTGCTTTATTAGGTAATAATTGGCTTAGCCTCCCACCTTTGTTAACCAGTGCTATTTATAACTACCAACAAGACTTCTGATCAGCATAAGATTACTAGAATTCTTATTTTGAGCTGAAGTAATTCCAGCCCAAAACTTAGAAATGGGACATTGTGATTAGCTTAGCCTTATCTCTGGTAATTGTACTTCTGTGTGGAGTTTTTTAAACACTGAAAATAATGTATTAATTGCTCCTCCCTGTCTGTCCCAGATACTACTTTTTCCTACCCTTAGGGCTTAATGTGCTCAAGTTAGGAGTCTCCTGACTACATAATTGTTTAGGATTTCTTTGAGTTTTTAAAGGGATTCTAGGTCAAAGGTAATGATCCCAAAAGTTCAGTTTGGGAATTTAGAAAATCAATGAAAAGAAGTCAGATTATCAAATACACAAATCAAACTAAAAGTCTAGAACAGACCTTTCAGTGTAGAAAACAGGATGCGCAGTGTGATTGCATTTTAAAAGTATCTATTGGGTGAGACTTCTAGCTATGATAGAATGAAGAGGTTCGCAAATTCTCACCCCCTCCCCCATATAAAATATAAAACTGGGCAAAGTTATATGAAACAGACTCAAGGCTTTGGAAATCAACCAAAGGGAAACAACAAATTGAGAAATATTTTGTCATGAAAAGCTGCTAAAATTTTATGTAAATCTAATGAGGGTCTGTGGCCTTCATGCTTGGAGCTGCTCTCTCCCCTGTGCTCCCAGCACACTTAGCCTGGTCATTTTACCAGGAAAATACTGGCTGTGAAAAGCAGCAGCCTCACTATCGGAAGGAGGTGGATTTGACTTTGAATGGAAGGTAAAAACCCATACCTAGCAGTGTTGTCACTAAAAGCAGCAAATTCAGTAAGAATTGAAAAGGAAAACTCATAGCTCTGCTAGCTTGAAACTGCAGTCCTGGTTGGAGTTGGGCAGCCAACCAGCCAGAAACATAAGGGGGAAACCCTAGAAATGAGAGAGCCATAGAAAAGCTGTATAATCTCTCCATGCACCCCTGGTTGACCAGAAAACTATGCATACGTACAGGGGAGATCAAGGAGAGCCTAGAAGAAAGTAATAAAAGTCAGGCAGCCTTGAAAACTGACTGAACTTTGAATGAATTCCTCAACCCACACACAGATCTATCAGCAGAGGATGGATCATATAAGCTTAAGGTTTTTGAGCACATTCTCTGCCCAATCACTGGCTGACCACCAGATTATGCAGACACAGGGACAGCCAGGCTAAAAATTAAATGTACGAATTTAAAACAAACTGAGCAGAGACATTAGTGGCTACGTACTGCAGAGACACAGATTCTGCTGATTAAGTCTAAGCAAGTTAATAAAAATAATCAAAATCCAAATACATCAGTATCCAGAGTTGCTACAGTATGTTATCTAAACTGACAAGATTTCAACAAAAATTATGAGACATGCAAAGAAACAGGAAATCTGATTCATATTCCAAAAAAAAAGTGTGACCTATACTCAGGGAAAAAAAAAAAAAAGGAACTGAGTTTGAGTGGGTCCAGAAATTAGATTTAGTAGGCAAAGATTTTAAAGCAGCTACTATAGTCAAAGAACTAAAGGAAACCATGCTTAAGAATTAAAGGACAGTGTAATGACAATGATTCAACAAATAGAGAATCTTAACAAAGAAACAAACATTATAAAAAAGAATCTAATGGAAACTGAGTTGAAATATATATAGCCAAAATTTAATCATCTATGAGAGGAGGCCATAGAAGAAAGAATCAGTGAACTTGAACACAGAGCATTAGAAATTATTCAATCTGAAGAACAGAGAGGAAAAAGATTAAAGAAAAACAGAAATAAACTGAGCCTCAGAGACTGGTCGTATAACAATGAGCATATCAATATACATGTAACTGGAGTCAAAGGCTAAGAGAAAGTAACAGAAAAATATTTAATGACATATGGATGAAAATGTCTCAAATTTGATGAAAACATTAATCTACAAACCACAGAAGCTCAACAAATCCAAAGCAGAATAAATAAAAAGAGATCCATAGCTAGGCACATCACAGTCAAACTATTGGAAGCCAAAGACAAGAGAAAAATCTTGAAACCAGTTAGAGAAAATGATTCACCATGTACAAGGTAACAATATGATTAATGGTCAACTTCTTGTCAGAAACCATGAAGATCAAAAGACAGTAAAGTGATACATTCAAATTGCTGAAAGAAAAAAAACTATGTCAACCAAGAATTCTATATTTAGTAAAACTATCCTTTAATAATTAAAATGAAATAAAGATATATCCAGATAAAGACAGAGAATTTGTTGCTAGCTGACCAGCTTTACAAGAAAAATTGAAGGAAGTTCTTCAGACTGAAAGGAAGTTAACACCAGGTGGTAACTTGAATCCAAAGAAGAAATGAAGAACACAAGAAATTAGTCAGTAAATATAAAGTACTTATATTTTTTCTCTTAACTTCTTTAAAAATCATAGTATTTTGTAAAATTGCATTATTAATCATCCAATGAAAAGGCAGAAATTGTCACACTGGATATAAAGTACAATCCAGTAGTATACTGTTGATAATGGATAAACTTTAGATTCAAAGATAAAAATAGATGGACAGTAAAAGAATGGAAATATTTACTATGTAAGCAGTAACCATGAGAGAGCTGAAGTGGTTATATTATAGCAGACACACTGACGTTAAAATAAAAAATACACTGGAATCAAAGAGAAGTATTTCATAATGATAAAAATGTCAATAAATCAAGAAGATATAATAATTTTAAGTATATACACACCTAACAACAGAGCCCCCAAATATATGAAGCAAAAATTGACAGAACTGAAAGGAGAAATTGACAATTCCACAACAACAGTTAGAGATTCCAATACCCAACTTCTGATAATTGACAGAATAACTAGACAGAAAATGAATAAGGATAGAGAAGACTTAAATTGAGCAGAATATACATTCTTTTAAAGTGCACATGAAACATTCTCTAGGATAGAGCATATGCTAGGCCATTAAACAAATCTAAATAAATTTTAAATGATTGAAATTATTCCAAAGTTGTTTAACCAAAATGGAGTTAGAGGTCATCAACAGAAAGAAACTCGGGAAATTTCCAAATATTTGGAAATTACACAATGTGCTTCTAAATAACTCATGGACAAAAGAAGAAATCAAAAAGTAAATTTAAAAACATTATGAATTTAAAAATAAACAAAATACACAATATATCAAAATCTATGAGATGCAGCTAAAGCAGTGGTTGGGGATAATTCTTAAAACTAACTATATTAAAAAAAAAGAAATACTGCAAGTCATTTACATCCATGTTCATATTAAAAAAATTAGAAAAAGGACAAATGAAAACTAAAGCAGAAGAAAGGAAATAATAAAAATCACTGTAAAAATCAATAAGATAAAAAATATATAGAAAATCAGTTCAATTAAACCAGAAATATGTATTTTGAAAATAACTTTTTAAAAAAACACTCAGCTAGACTGAATAAGAGAAAGAAAAAGAGAAGACACAAATTACCAAAATCAACAGTGAAAGACGGGACATCAGTACCAATCTGATAAAAATTAAAAGGATTTTATGGGACTATCATAAAACACACAAATTACCAAAACTCAAGAATAAATAGAAATTCTGTATAAAACTATAATAAGTAGAGCAACTGAATTTATATTTTAAAACTTTCAGTAAACTCTAGGCCTAAATTATTCCATTGGTATGATAAGTATAAATGGAGTATAACCTTTAAAAATTGTGAATCACTACTTTGCACACCTGTAACTTATATCATACCTCAACTATATTTCAATTAAAAGTCAAAACCAAAACCAAAACAACCTCGTCTAGATGCTGCTCTGAGGGGGCTTTCCAGGTGTAATTAAGGCCCCAAATCAGTTGACTTTAAGATAAGGAGATATTCCCAGTGGATCTGACCTAATTATAAGGGCCCTTAAAAGATGCCTTTTCACTGGTGAGAGTTTCGAAGCATGAGAGGTATTTGACATGAGAAAGAGAAGTATTGCAGAGTGAATTGTGTCTCTCCAAAATTCATATGCTCAAAACCCTAACCTCAATGTGACTATATTTGGCAACAGGGCCTATAAGAAGGCAATAAAGGTTAAATGAGGTCAAAGTGTGGTGCCCTAATGTGGTAAAACTAGTGTCTATATAAGAGGAAGAGACCCCAGAGACTGCTCCCCTCTCTGCACACACACTGAGAAAAGGCCTTGTGAGGCCACAGCAAAAAGGCAGACATCTATAAGCAAGGAAGAGAGGGCCTCACCAGAAACCAACCCAGAAAACACCTTGATCTTGGACTTGCAAACTCCAGAACTGTGAGAACATAAATTCTGCTGTTTAAGCAGCCCCGTCTGTGGTGTTTTCACTGTGGCAGCCCTACCGACTACTACAGAAAGATTCTCCACACCATGTTTCGAAGTTTGAGAGGGTCATTAACAAGGAGGATGGAAAATGGCCTCCAGCTGACATCCATCAAGGAAACAGGAACCACAGTCCTCTAGCTGCAAGGAACTGAATTCTGACTCAGTCAAGGGAGCTCAGATGAGGACCTCAGAATCCAGGTGAGGACACCTGGATTTCAAACTTCTAAGAACCTGTGCACGCCATGCCCAGATATCTGCCCTACAGAACTGTGAGTTAATACAGGAGTTTTGTTTTAAGTTGCATAAACAAACAAACAAATAATTTCACTGGTGAATTCTACTAACATTCAAGGAAGAAGTGATACCAATTCTACACAATCTTTTTCAGAATACAGAAGAGGAGGAAACATATCTCAGCTCAATTTATTAGAGCAGCATTAGCCTGATACCAAAACTGTCCTGGACAAAGCCCATTAACAATTCCTGGGAAATAAAAATAAAATCTGGGTAATAAAGTAAATTCTAACCTTTTTTTTTTTCCGTTTCCTTTGTGCTTCGTCTGGTTTCACTTGCTTATGGGGTGCTGCGTGCAGATGATCGGCACCCAACCCTTCAGACCGAGGTCCTAGAGCAAAATGGCTGCTCCTCACGCCTCAGCTCAGTGGGCCTGCGCAGAGACGCTGCCGGATGCCCGGATGCCCGGCACAGCTGCGTCTGCCTCACGAGAACTCAGCTCCCGCCCCTCTCCCTACCCACTGATGAGATGCTTATAAAGTAGCCGTGCCCACTGCCGGTCCTGGAGTGCGCGCGCTCTCACCTCTCCATTCTTTGATCAAATAATAAAGCTTTCCTTCGCTTCTGAACAGAACTTGGTCTTGCTCTACTGGAGCAAAAAACACTGGACAGAAGCACCGTTGTTGGGAACCGACTCAGGAGGGTCAGTAACAAAATCAGAAAAAGATATGACAAAAAAAAAAAACCTACAGACTCAAATTCCTCATGAACACACATGTAAAAATCTGTAACAAAATATTAGAAATCAAATACAATTGTATAAATAAAAAGATAAAACATCACAATCTAGTAGGCCTTACCTTGGTAATCCAAATAATGAATAATGATTGTCTCTGGATACTGGGATGACGAATAGTTCTTTTCCCTCTAAATTTTCAATAATGAACATGGCTTAGTTCTTCAACAAGAATTTAAATATTATTGTTTAAAAGAAATACAAAGAATTTTCCCCCAGTGTTTCCTGGAGTAGATAGGGAGTGGAAGAAACACTGATTTGGGTGAAAGAGTCACAAAGAAAAAACATTTGTCACTATCTGCAAAGTAAAAGATGAAAGGAAAGGACGAAACAAAAAATAGTAAACAGTAAATGTTTGCATAATTGATGCTCCCTCCTCTTTTCCACAAATAAGCAGGGGTCAGAGTTCTTAGTGAAAACCAGGGGCCTCTCAGCCCCCCAGACCTGCAGAGCAACAAATGTCTTTGCATGATGGGGCCTTTTGCATGTTAACATGAATCAGGCTCTGTAATTTGCATGGCACTTAGCTCCCCTTCAAAGGAAATGTGATGATGAAATCATCAAAGTGTCAATTTTTTTAAAAAAATGGCATAACACGTGCAGAAAAGAGAAATTCCTAAGGATTAAGTCATTCCCTGTTCTTGGCTGGAACCTTGAACATTATTTATAAGTAAATATATAAGTAAAATATATAAGTAAACAGTTGCTCTAGCACCAAATGCTGAATGAGGTTATTGTGCATTTGAGGATTCTCTCTCTTGATGGGACACCAGAACCGGCCTACCTCTGAAAGCACTGGCAGAGATTTTAAATTTAATTTAAATTCGTATTTCACTTTATATTTTGTTTTGTAGTTGGCAGGAGGAAAATGTGGTTGATAAATATAGCAGTATCTCTCCTTACCAATCTACCACTCTCCCTGAAGCTCTGGCTCACAGCTCTGGTGACATAGCTTCTTCTCCCTCAGGCTGGACTAGAGTGGACATGTCTAGAGACTAAATCTTGAGGCAGTTGAGGCAGATTCACTGAGCTGGTGCCGGTGCTGCCGAGGAAGAGGATTCCAGGCTTGGACATGCCTAGGCCTGAGACGTGTGGGCTCCCTCTCTACCTGGGCCCCAAACACCCCCCACCTATTTGACAATGCCCCAAATTCCTTTAACAAAAAGCATTTACTCACACCAGAGACAGAAGGTCTCAAATGCTAGTAACTGTGGGAGAGGATAATCAGCGCTGGTATTCAAACTAAAATGCAAATGACTGATACAGAGCTGTTTCAAAGAGCCAACTGCCAGGGGTTCTAGGTCCCTGAGGGAAGACAGGAAGCTTCCTATGGGGTTCTGCCCATACTTAGAAGCCATTATCTCTACCAGACTTAAAAACTGCCTATATATTCTTGTCAGAATATAGAACTTTGGGTTCTTGGGGGCTGTGGGTTAAACAACAAATATCCAAGAGTTCTATGATGCAACATGGCTTACTTCATACAAACAATTACCAAACTGCAGCTCTCATTTAGGGCAGACAACAAAGTGCCAGAAGCACCACACGCACAGCACACCTAACGAAGGTGCCAGGCCCAATTTGTTGGGAGGAGTAGTTCCATGAAGGTTGCTGCTGGAGACAGGCAGATGAGGACTGGCCTTCGAGGAGGCTGTAGAAGCCCATGCAGGGTGGGGCCTGGGGTCACCAGGGTGCCTGTGTGTCATCAGTTTCCCCTGAGGCTGATGGTGTCTGTGAAGCCCTTTCTCCTTTGGGGCTGCCAGACTCTTCCGTCTTCTCCCTGCAAACCTGAGATGCCACCTGATCTCACCTGACCTCACCTCAGGATCTGCTCTGCTTGGGTTTGGCCATGGCCAGGACACACAGGAGGAATCTGAGCAGGAACCCCTTCTTAGGCTTGAAAGTCAAGTCTTTCTATTCCCACCTGTGACTCACAGCTCCAGGATCCCTGTTGAGGAACCCACAGCTTGTCTGACTCTTTCCTCTGCTTCCCACATCCCTGGTCTTGCACATGCTTCTGTTTGCTGGGCTCTGCAAGCTGTTGTTGCTTTACTTGGCATCTGAGCCTCAGTCTTCAGGTGCCTGCCTTAAATTTTATTGAAGGGCCATGAGATGTGGTAGTCAAGCATGTAGAGTCTGGCGCCAGACTGCCATTTGCAATATAATCACAGGCAAATTACTTAAGTGCTTTCTGTCTTGGTTTTCCTATGTGTTAGAGAGGGTAATAACACAATCTGTTTACCTAAGGTTGTTGTAAGAACTGAAAAAGGAAATACACATAGAGCACAAGAGTAGGCTTCTGCTCATTTATTCATTCATTCAACACATTTGTATCCAGCACCCACCCGTCACGTGCTTCCTTAGGTGATGGAGACACTGTGAGTACAAAGAAGCACTATCCTTGCTGTCAGGAGGCTTCCAGTCTAAATGAAGGTTGTCTAGATTCTAATCAAATAATGACACTGTAATTATTTGTAATTATTGTGCATCTATTTTATATGTCATATAAACTATGTAAATGTATTAGAAATGTAAATAATGGGACACAGTGCTGCAGAGAGGAGGTGTGTAGTCCTAAGGGAGGATGACAAGGAGTCTCTCTCAGGGAGGGGTGAGATATGTGAGGAAGGATGAAGGGCACTTCAGTTCCTTGTTCCCTCCTTCTCACCTGGCATCTTGAGATAACCCCTGGCCACCTCTTGGACTTTGGTTCATGAGAAGGAGCCAATTAGCTTCTTAAACTAAATCAGTGTCCAGTGATTAAAGCAGGATACTGTATAAACAACAAACACCACACAATGTGTCAGGAAAACACCACTGTAATCTTGGCTCTTCACCAGCTGCAGGACATGGGACAAAGCCCCACATCCAGCTGGGTCCCAGTCAACAAGCCCTGGAGTTAAACAGCCACCATAAGCCCCACTCCCAGAGGTCTGCAGGAGCCCTGAGGAGACCCTGACCTCTGCAGCAGGTAGGCTGAGCCTCATTGGATGGGTCCTGTCCAATCACAGGGAATATTTCTGACTCTTTCAGGGCCATTAAGCCCAAGTGACACATCACAACAGAGGTGCTGAGGAGAACGTCAAAATCCAAAGACTACATTAGACGTATTTAAAACTGTTCAGAGTCTCAACTCTCAAAGATATGTCTTGATATCTTTGGAAGAACACACAGAAAGTGGTAACTGTGGTTACCTTTGGGTGTCTGGGATGAAAATAAAATGTATTTTTCACTTTATTCTTTCATACTTTTTGAATTTTTATTTATATCATTGAATCTGTACTATATAGCTGTATAAAAATATAATAACTTATCATTAAAATGAAACAAATGGTTAGATTTTAAAATAGAACACTGTTCAAAGCCACATCGCTGAATGTAAAATATAGGATACAATGGAGATGTTTTTGTCTTTTAAAAAGCTGCTGTTTTTGTCCTTTGGTAACCTTACTGGAGCAAGTGGTTAAAGCAGAACATTTAGGTATCAGCTTTTATTCCTTCATTAAGTAAATATCTACCATGTTCCAGGCACTGTTCTAGGCGCTGGAGGTACAATGGTGAACAAAACAGATACAACCCTCCAATTTTATCTCCTCACAAGTTTAAATTTTAGAGGATCCAAGTTCTAGTCCTGGGTATGTTACAAATGAGCTATTTGGCCCTAGAACCTATAGGTTTATATGGACTCATCTTTAAAATCAGTACTATACTGTTACAGCAAAGCGTGTTATAGCTCAGTGTTACAGCAACCTGGATCCTGGCAAGAGGCCAAGCGGCACTCAGAGGGTTGGAGAACTCAGGTTTATTACGCCAGCAGGCCCAGAGTAGTTAACACTCCAAGCTCTGGACCCTGTCTGTAGGCTTACACAGGCTTTTATAGGCTTCCAGTCAAGACTTTACAACATCATGTGCAGAGTAGGTGTTAGAAAAGGACCAATCAGGAGTGAGCTTTATGCAAATGAGGTGTTAGAAATGGACCAATCAGGAGTGATAGAAATGGACCAATCAGAAGTGAGCTAGGTTCACGCCATATGCAGAGCAGGTATTACAAATGGACCAATCAGGAGTGAGCTTCAGGAACCAATAGAAGCAAGCTGTTTTACAGAAGCACAAAAGCGAGATAATGCTGCCAGGCCAGAGAACTGGATGGCACTGGTGGGAAAGCAGTGTCCCTGCCTGGGTGTTCTGCCAGTCTTTTCCTGGGGCTTCCCACCTCAATACAAGCTTTTAGACAGTTTTAACCATGGCTTATGACTCTAAAAGGTCAATAGGCAGTAGAGCAGGCTAGGAGCTGTACTTGTTTTCTATGTAACAAAGGACCACAGATTTAGTGGCTTAAACAATACAAATTTATTTTCTTGTAGTCTGGAGGTAGAAGTCTGACACAGGTCTCACTGGGCTAAAATCACTGTGTTGGCAGGGTTGCATTCCTTTCTGGATGTTTTATGGGAGAAACTGTTTTCTCACCTCTTCCAGCTTCTCGGAGCCATGCGCATTCCCTGACTGGTGGCCCCCTTGCTCTGTCTTCAAAGCAGGTCAGCTTCTTCTCACACTGCATCACTCTGACGTCCTCTTCTGCCTCCCTCTTCCACATTTAAGGGCCCTTGTGATTATACTGGGTCCATCCAGATAATCCAAGAAAATCTCTCTATATTAAAGTCAGCTGATCGGCAATCTCAATTCCATCTGTAATCTTAATTCCCTTTTGCCATGTATATTCACGGATTCTGGAGATTAGGACTTGGATACCTTGAGGGGGCATTATTTTGCCTAATACCGACGTTAAATAAACAATAAAGGTGTTCTCTGACTTTTGAATTTCACAAACCATTTAAACAAACAAGCTATTCTGGCTATTTCCGTGTCACAAACCATCCTCAAATTTAGTGAATTAAAACAACAAAAATCATTTATTTTCCTCAGGAATCAGTAATTTGGGCAGGGCTTGATGGGACTCACCTTTGTTCCATGTGGTATCAGCTATGGCGGCTCAGCTAGGGCTACAGGACCCACTTCTAGAAGGGCTCACCGAGTGATGGTCGGGTTGGTGCTGGCTCTTAGCTGGGAGCCTGTCCAATGCCAATGGCCCGGGCCTTGCTTCCTTTCTCTGTGGGTCTCTTCTTCTGGCTGCTTGGGCTTCCTAACAGCATGGCAGTTGGGTTCCAAGAGGCCTGGGAGGAAGTTACAGGCTTCCCATGATCTCATTTCAGAAGTTCTAGAATGTCATGTCAACCACATTTTTAATAAAGTAAGTTTATTACTTTATTTACATTTTTAGCCAAGTAAGACACTAAGGCCCTCCCAGATTCGAGGGGAAGCAGATTAGCTGCGCCTCTCAGTGGGAGAAGTGCTGAAGAATTGGGGACCATCTTTAATCTACTATGCACACAAACAAACACAAATGTACAAACAAGATGGGGGAATGATATGGTACTGTTATATTTTCTTTTGATAAACAGGACTATTAAAAAGCAAAACCAAAAATGTTATCCTTTGATATATTATCCCATCTGTTTCTTCAAATTAAGTACTTTTCTTCTACCAAAAATGTAGAAAGGACATAGTCCCAGAACAAATGGCAGTTCTTTAAAATTGAGCAAATCTGCTTAATGAAAAACTCACTGTATTATCCTTGTTTTTCTCATTTCAGCTTAGGTAGAAAACTAGGTCACGGTTAGGGCATCAGATGGGCCTTGGGAAACCACCAGGCATAAGGCGCAGAGTGCCTCTGTGGTTCAGAGCAGCCGTCCAGTGCCGCCTCCATGGCCTGGTTTGCAGCCAGACTATCCACAAACCTCATGTCCTGCTGGCTCTGGGACCTTATGCCCTATTCCGTTTCCAGTCCCCAGGGAGCTGCCAATGGGTTCGTGGGCAGAAGGATCTGGGGTTTGCCTTGGGGCCTCCACGAGGGGGCTTTCTCTGGCAGTACCAGACTTCTTCCAATGTGGCTTTTGCTCTGTGGGCTGGGCTCCTCTGACTCTGCAGGCCTGGACAAGGCAGTGATACAACCCGCCTGAGGCATGAGAAGCCTGCCCAAGATCACCGCAGTCACTCCATCTGAGTTTATTAGGATCCTCAGGGGAAGACTTTCAGCAATAGCCCCCACCCTCCAGGATATTTCTGACACCTCTTAGGTACTATGGTGCCTCCAGGTCCCACAATGGAAATATTTATCGAGATCAACAAGGGGTCTTTACTTGGTCTTCTGAGACCAAGGATGGGAGACCTCCGAGCTGAGCCAATCCAACACTGTTTTTCTGCTTTGCCCACTACAACCAGACCCAGGAAGGGCACAGGGCCTGGCATCCAGGAGGAAGTTCTTAAAAGGATGACTGAGGTTGACCCGTGGGAGGAAATCACCTGTTCACAATCAGCTCCTCAGGTGTCTGAGGGTTGACTTCTTTAATGTCTCTGACCTGCACAGAGAAGCGTGTCAGAGGTGGGGAGCAGGAGAGTGCAAGCCAGGGAGACTCATGCCCTCTGGGTCACTGCCTCTCTCCAAGGCCTCAGTGTTTCAGGGAGGGGAGGCCTGGCCCATTTTCACTTCACAAAGGGCAAAGTGGGACATTCCCAAAGCTTTGATGCAGAGGGAGGAGCCAGCGTTTATTGTTCACCTTACTCCTTTTAGGTAAATAGTTGCCTCTTAGAGAAATGATCTCAAATTGGACTTTTGTTAATTAAAGTGTTTGTCGCAGGGCCCAGGAGTGAGGCCAAGTGAGAATCCCAGGATTAGAGATACATGACATGTAGCTAAGGTTCAATTCTCGGTTCCTTGTACATAATTAGCCCACAACACAGCTCACTCAAAGTAGAGAAAATGGAAAAGGGGGTAATTACCATTCCAAGGAGAAGTCTGGGAAGGACGCATCTCGTCCAGAGCAGTGGGCCTCGTTTCGTCGATGGGTTCATGATCAGCTTGAGTGGGAAGAAGTCACCCTCAGCTCTGCCAGGGCCTCAGTGTCCACCTGGACCGGCTCTGAGCAGCGTGGAGTTGGGTCCTCCAGTGAAAAGTCTCTGAGTCACTGGGCTCAGGGGTCTCTCTCTCTCTTTTATTTTTTCAATGGTTTTCTTTTTTTGTTTTTTCATTTTTCAGTTTTATTAGGTAGAATTGTTACAGTTTGACTGCACACATACAATATATCGCATGTAAATACATACACACAATATACTGCACATATTTAAAAAATTTACATATATTTACTGTTCATTGTTTCTAAGGACATTTACAGCTTTAGCTTTTCAAACTTACATAATTATCAAAGGAATAAAGCCAATCACAAAATAAGAATTAATTAAAAAAGATACACACCCCACTACTAACAACAACATTCTTTATAATCGCCAAGATACGGAAGCATCCTAAGTGCACATCAATAGATGAATGGATAAAGCACATAAAGCATATGTATGTAATGGAATACAACTCACCCATAAGAAAGAAGGGTATTTTGCCATTTGTTGCCCTTCATTCACTTTTTTTTTCTTTTTACTTCAAAAACCAGAATTTTATAACTGACATAAACATTTCCATTGCATCAAAAATAACAAAATACCTTCAGCCCTCGAGGCGTTGCTGCTCTTTGGTGTTGGAACCTTATTGCTTCTTGGCCTTTGCATGCATGCGCAGACATGGCCTCAAACGACTATAGCCAACAAGCAACCCAAAGCTATGGGGCCTACCCTACCCAGCCTGGGCAGTGCTTTTCCCAGCAGAGCAATCAGCCATATGGACAGCAGAGTTACAGTGGTTATGGCCAGTCACTGGACACTTTAGGTTATGGCCTGAGCAGCTATGGTGGTTCTTATGGACAGACCCAGAACACAGGCTACGGCACACAGTCATCTCCCCAGGGTTATGGCTCAACTAGTGGCTATGGCTGCAGCCAAAGTTCTCAGTCATCTTACAGGCAGCAGTCCTCATACCCTGGCTATGGCCAGCAGCCAGCTCCTAGTAGCACCTTGGGAAGCTACGGTGGCAGTTCTCAGAGCAGCAGCTATGGCCAGCCCCAGAGCGGGGGCTACAGCCAGCAGTCTGGCTATGGTGGACAGCAGCAGAGCTATAACCCCACTCAGGGCTCTGGACAGCAGAACCAGTACAACAGCAGCGGTGGTGGAGGGGGTGGTGGAGGTGGCTATGGCCAAGACCAGTCCTCCATGAGTGGTGGTGGCGGCGGTTATGGCAGTCAGGACCAGAGTGGTGGCAACGGGGGACACCAGCAGGACCATGGGGGCCGCAGCCAGGGTGGCGGCGGTGGTGGTGGCTATGAACCCAGAGGTTGTGGAGGTGGCTATGAACCCAGAGACGGCATGGGCGGAAGTGACTGTGGTGGCTTCAATAAATTTGGTGGCCCTTGGGACCAAGAATCACGTCACGACTCTGAACAGGATAATTGAGACAACAACACCATCTTCGTGCAAGGCCTGGGCGAGAATGAGTCTGTGGCTGACTGCTTCAAGCAGATTGGCATCATTAAGACAAACAAGAAAACGGGACAGCCCATGATTAATCTGTACACAGATAGGGAAACAGGCAAGCTGAAGGGCGAGGCAATGGTATCATTTGATGACCCACCTTCCGCTAAAGCAGCTATTGACTGGTTTGATGGTAAAGAATTATCTGGGAATCCCATCAAGGTCTCATTTGTTACTCAACGAGCAGACTTTAATCGGGGTGGTGGCAATGGTCGTGGAGTCCGAGGGTGAGGAGGACCCATGGGCTGTGGAGGCTATGGAGGTGGTGGCAGTGGTGGTGGTGGCCGAGGAGGATTCCCCAGTGGTGGTGGTGGCAGTGGAGGACAGCGGCAAGCTGGGGACTGGAAGTGTCCTAATCCTACGTGTGAGAACATGAACTTATCTTGGAGGAATGAATGCAACCAGTGTAAGGCCCCTAAACCAGATGGACCAGGAGGGGGACCAGGAGGCTCTCACATGGGGGCTAACCACGGAGATGATCGTTGTGTAGGCAGAGGAGGCTATGATTGGGGCGGCTACCGAGGCCGAGGAGGGGACCGTGGAGGCTTCCGAGGGGGCTGGGGTGGTGGGGACAGAGGTGGCTTTGGCCCTGGCAAGATGGACTCCAGGGGTGAGCACAGACAGGAATGCAGGGAGAGGCCGTATTAGCCTGGCTCCTGATGTTCTGAAGCAGCTCTTCTTCCTGTACCCAGTGTTACCCTCGTTATTTTGCAACCTTCCAACTCCTGATCACTCACGGGTTTTTTGTGTTGGACTACGTAATTGTAACCATACCTCGGGTTCCCATTAAATACCATCATTTTAGTTAAAAAAACAAAAAACAACAAAATACCTAGAAATAAAGTTAACCAAGGAGGTTATCTACACTCTGAAAACTGTAAAACATTGATGAAGGAAATTGAAGATGATACAAAGAAATGGAAAGATATCTTGTGCTCTTGGATTGGAAGAATCAGCATTATCAAAATGGCTGTACTACCCAAAGGAATCTACAGATCCAATGCAACCCCTGTCAAAATACTCACGACATTCTTCACAGAAGTAGAACAATTTTAGGGGTCTGTTTTCAAGGAGGCCATCAGTAGAGTGCAATGGTTACACCCCGGGGTCTTGTCTCTATCAGTTGCTCCTTCTGTTCCGGTGAAATCTTTCTGCAGACGTTACTAAATAAATTCCTTATCGAAAGTAACACTCTCAGTTTATGACTTGAAGACACTCACAGTCCTACAGCACACGTTTCAAAACAACTAGCTTGTTCACATTGGCCACTGTGACTTCATTTTGAACTACGTAACATAGATTAAATCCTGTAAGTTTCATACAAGATGAGTAGGAATCATAACACAAAAGAAATTACATCATATCATAAAGGTCTTATTGGAGTAAAAGGGCAAACTAGAAACCAGTCATTGTCTATTCACATATCTTGGAAAAATGTCTTGTTTTTAATGACAGGTATGGTGAGGGGGTGAGGGCACATCCCCTCCGGTGTTTCCCTGGTATGGGACATCAGGGAGCAGACTGGGGGGAGTCACCCTCCCCATCTAGTGATGCCTCTTAGAAGCAGGTCAGCCGAGCACAGGCCAGTACAGAGCCCTCTGTTTGCAATTAGCACAAAGAGCCAATTCAACAGCCCACAAAGCTCATCCTCCATGATAGTCCTAATTAGAAACATTATACATAAGGAGGGGAAGCAATTTACACCGACTCCAGCATGAGCTCATGGCAATAGAGTTGTTTGTTTTTCAACCCTGAGGCTACACACGTCTCAAAAGACAATGCATATGTATTTTAAAGCCTGATTATTTTCAGACACTAGAAAAATGTGTCAGCAGCAATATGTTGTGGCAAAACAGCCTCAATCACGACTCTCTACCCTCTTACTTCCTCTGCTCTCTCTATATTGGTGAGTGTTAGGATTTTGTTAGTAGCTTAATAGTTCAAAAACTAATTTATGACCTGTTCATTCTTCTCTGTTTTTGCATAACCTTGAAATTTAAACATCTTTCTCTCTGCTTTTTGTCTTTTTCCACCAGGCAGACCCTGATGATGTTTCCCTTGCTTAACGGAGCAGAAATCAGCATGCGTTTCTGTTTAGCAGTGATGCTGCCTGGAGGAACAGTTAAGTCAGCACGTTACTCGAGTTAACATCGATGTTACTTAACTGTTGCTAGGGGACCCAGAGAGAAAAGATAAAGAGCACAAACCACAGCATTTCGTTGATACTTTGCCATCAACGCTTTTCTCGCTCCTCCTTTGGAGTAGGATTTTGTTTTTGTTTTTAAATTTCCTCTGCATTTTCTCAGTCCGCAGAAGTGGAGGGAAATTCTCCCTCCTGGCTTTGGGAGATTCACAGGGAATGTTATCCAAGCCTTGCTTTCAGTTCAACCCCAATCACTATACCTCTCTTTTTTGCTGCCTCCTGCTTCTGCTCCCTGACTATACCTACAATAGCTGGTGGGTAAGTGCGTGGTCTGGGGGTCCATGTCGCCTGTATTTAAATCATGGCACTAAGTCCTGTGATGTTGGGCCACTTCATGAACCTCTCTGAGCCTGCTTCCTCCTCTATAAGATAGGGGCTCTGCTGATCCCTTCCTAATGGTATTGTTTTCAGCATTAAATGAGATATTGCATGTAAAGAGCCAAGAATAGGGTAAGAATTTGATAAAAACCATTTATCTTGTCATTAATATTCTCATGGTTTTCTAGATTTTCTTGGAGGCTGGTCCTCAGTGAAACTGTGATAATGGAGCACAGCAGGGTGTCCAGAGTACACATAGTTCAATAAACTCCATATGATGGGTACCATTTTCCATTAGCCCCCCAAACTGGGCCGAACATAATGAATTGTTGATGGTTTAGAAAGTACACGGGACCTTTCCGTGTTCTGGGGTTGAATGCCCTGTTAGCATTCTGGTGCTCTCGTCAAGAGGTGAGGACTAATCCATGGACAGAATGCCACTCCAGCCTAGCTCTGCCCGGCCCCCTCCTTCCTGCCCAGATTAAAGCCTTTTCCTGTGGATTGAGATCAAAAGTCCCTGGAGGCAGCACTTCAGGCTGAATGGGCAGCGTGGGGAGTATTAGGTAACATCCAGTAAATCTGCCTTAAAGATAATTTTTGGAACAGTTTTTCCTTCAGTTGGATACAAGGTATATTTTCCCATGAAGCTTTTCCTGAGGACACCATTTCATTTTCCCATGCTTTTATCTATGTGAAAATGCTCCAATTTCAGACTCTGCTTAATTCAACAATCTCTGGAAACTTACAAGTTCATAAAAGAAGTTAAAATAATCACTGCAGTATGTACAGAGGGGTGTTTTTTGGACCACTATAAAATGTCTTTATATAAGCACCTAGCGTGTGTTTCCCCAAGTGGTCCTTGCCCTGGCCCTGCTGCCGTCTCTGTCCTGGGAGCTTTGCTTATCTCTGGCCACGGAGGAGCCTCAGATGCAGGACAGAGGTAAAAAAGTGCAACTGAGTTGGCTCAGACTGCTGCCCGAGCTCTGAACTGAGGAGCAATCACAAGTTACTCCGAACACCAACACTGCACTCACAGCACAAAGACAAGTTCCGTTCCTTTGTGCTGCCCAGAGCCTTTGCCAGATCTTTGGTCACGTTGCCCGGAACCGCGTGGTACTGCAGTGAAAGGCCCCATTGTGATGACTGATCAACAAAGCAAAGCCAAGGTTGCCTTGGACATCAAAACCTGAACGTCCAGACTTTTTACGTGCTGAGAAGTGTGTGATTAGTATTGTGTTCAAGTAAATGCAGAGGGGGGTCTTTCCTTAAAAGGAGCTAAAGCAAAGAAAAATACTTATCTACTCAGTGTCCAGATTGGAGGCTTTTTAAATGACCTGGAAAATGCGCCATTGCTTTCATTGTTTCCTTCCTCCTTCTTCCTCCTTCTCTCTGACACTTGTCTGCCCTTCCAAAAACTTCCTCTCATAGTGACCCCAGGTTCCTGTTGGGAATTCTCACTCTGCTGCATGGATGAACAAGCAAAACAGGCAATTGTAAGTGCTCTGAAAATATGGACAAAAAGAGTTGGAAAAATTTCTGATACAAATTTCCAGCTGGGTTTGGAGCAGTCCTTGCGAGTAAATGATGTGGTGAGCTCAACGTATATTAAAATGCAGCATCATTTAGAGCTGACTGTTTCAGTTAAGCACATTGTCTTTCAGAGGTGGGCATCTGAGAGCAAAACCAAGATCTTAGCCCTGTCTGGGTGCACCAGTGAGCTTGTCTGGTCCCAGGTCCCTTGTTTATAATATGATGTGTTGGCTCAGATGATGTCCAGGCTCCCTTGGGACATCTTTGGGGTATAAGCTTAAATCCCAGCTCTGCTATCTGCCTCTTCCTGGTTCTGAGATTCCATAATATCATTCGGTTATTCTAGGAGACTGACTTGGTAGAGAAAATCTGGAGGGAATGGAAAGCTCTATATTATCAATGCAGAAATTGAGTTAAGGGGCTGACCTCATCAAAGGCACAAATATGGCAAATGTTGAAACAAGGAAGACGGTGAGACACTGAGAGCAACTTACTCTACTTTCTCTTTGACATGATGGAGTCTTAATTTGAAATTTCCCAAGTTCCTTCTTTTCTCCTAGGAGCTTACTTCTTTCAAAACAACTGCAATCTGAAGTCAAGAGACCTGGCCCAGTTTAGGGTCTGCCACAAACTCAGGCTGCTCCCTTCTCCTCCCTCAGTTTCTTCTCTGGCAAATGGGAGGTATGGACTTAGATGATTCCTAAAAAGCCCATCTAAGAGCTAACATCCATGACTCCAGGAATTCCAGGAAACTCACACTAAAAGCAGGGTTCCAAATAAAGTGAAAAACCAGACTAAGTAATTGAACAAATGATTTTCAGACATTGGACATTGGATTTTCAGGCAGTGCATGACACTGATTCCTGAGAGAGTAGGGAAAAATGAGGTGAGTCTTATGACTGCCCCCAGCTCACTGCCTGGAGAGAATTTCCAGGCCATGGCATTGAGAGAGGAATATGGGTGGACTCCAGCAGTATTCCTGAATAGAGAAGGTGAAGCAGGAATTCCAAGAAGACCAATGAAGCTAGACTTCACAGAACAGAATACTAGAGAAAAGAGAGCCACATAAGAGGGAGAACTCTGGACTTCTACAGAGAGTCCCCTTTGAGTCTTCAACTGATCAGCACATGCATAGGAGGGAACTGCATGAGGCCAGGGAAAGAACCACCCAAAAGGATCAGAGGGAACAATCCCTAGAGATCACACAGGTTGGGAAATAGACCCTACTCCCACCAACCAGAGTTGAAAATCTTGTAATTCATGGGGCATTGCATAGAGTGCTCAGAAGGGTATTGTTTTAGTTGTGGGGCCTTAGACTAAAGGCTGTTCTGGTCCTCCCTAACAAAGCTTAAAAGCAAGTCTTGACAGGATCAAACTATTTCCAAGTAACTTACAATGTCCCTGAACAACACTCAAGAATATTTTTAAAATGGAAGAATATCCAGCATTGAACAAAGTAAGTTCGAACAAGAGAAACATGAAGAAAATTATGCCAAGGTATATCATAATCAAATTTCTCAAAACCAGTGATAAAGAGAGAATCTAAAAGTAGTCAGAGAAAAAAGTTAAGATATGAAAAGAGAAACAAAGATAAGGACGATAGCAGAGTTCTTGTCAAAAACAAAGCAAGTGACAAGACTGAGGAACAACAAACTTTGAAGTACAGAAAGAAAAGTATTATCAACCTAGAATTCTATACCCAGCAAAAAGCTTTCAAAAATGAATGCAAAAGAAAGACTTTTTCAGACACATAAAAACTGAAATAATTGATCCCTAGTAGGCCTATACTATAAGAAACGTTAAAGAAAGTCCTTCCATTTGACATGAATCATAGCAATATTCTCTTGGATCAGTCTCATAAGGCAAAAGAGATAAAAACAAAAATAAACAAATGGGACTTAAATAAGCCTAAAAGCTTTTGCACCACAAAGGAAACCATCAACAAAACAAAAAGCCTATGAAATGGGAGAAAATATTTGCAAATGATGTGACTGACAAGGGGTTAATATCCCAAATATACAAATAGCTCATACAACTGAATATCAAAACAACAACAACATAACCCAATCAAAAAATGATCAGAAGACCTGAATAGATATTTTTCCAAAGAAGACCTACAGATGATTGACAGGTATTTGAAAAGATGCTCAACATCACTATTTGCTAGAGAAATGCAAATCAAAACCACAATGAAGAATCGCCTCACACCTGTCAGGATGGCTATCATCAAAAAGTTCATGAATAACAGAAGTCGGAGAGGATGTGGAGAAAGGGGAACCCTTATACACTGTTGGTGGGAATGTAAATTGGTGCAGCCACTATGGAGGACAGTATGGAGGTTTCTTTATAAACAAAAATAGAACTAGCATATGATCCAGCAATTCTACTCCTGGATATATATCCAGAAAAAAAAAAAAAAAAAGGAAAATACTAATCTGAAAAGACACAGGGACAGCAATGTTCATAGCAGCACTGTTTATAATAGCCAAGACATGGAAACAATCCAAGTCCCCAACAACAGACAGTTATATTAAGAAGATGTGATATATGTGTGTGTGTGTGTGTACATATATATATATACACACATATATACACAAACACACATATATGCATACACACACAATGGAGTACCACTCAGCCATAAAAAAGAATGAAATACTGCCATTTGCAGCAATGTGGATGGACCTACAGAATATTCTGCTTAGTGAAATACATCAGACAGAGAAAGAAAAATATTGTATGATATCACTTATATGTGGACTCTAAAAAATAATACAAATGAATGTATGTGTAAAACAGAAATAGACTCACAGATATAGAAAACAAACTTGTGATTACCAAAGGGGAGAGGGAAAAGGGAGGGACAAATTAGGGGTATGGGATCAACAGATGCCAACCATTATATATAAAATAGATAAGCAACAAGGATATAGCACAGGGAATTATAGCCATTATCTTGTAATAATCTATAATGCAGTATAATCTGTAAAAATACTGAGTCACTCTGCTGCACAGCTGAAACTAACACAACATTGTAAATCAACTATACTTCAATAAAAAGAGAGAGAGAGAGAAAGAAAGTCCTTTGGGCAGAAAGAAAGTGATTCCAGATAAAATTCTGGATCTACACAAAGGAATGAAGAGCTCTGGAAGTGGAAATTTATTTACTTTAAACATATTATAAGCTATTGAATGGGACCTTTCCTGTTGTGCTGGACTTGGCTATTAGGACTCAAGAGTGAGAACAGAGAGGTTCTCAATACCTGAGCCAACATCCACAGGAATCAGAGAACCAAGGGTTCCTAAGAGGAGACAGATGTGCCCTGTTACCACCAATCACCGTCTTCCACCTAACAAGACTAGGAAGGAGAGAGAAGTCAGCCTAAGAGTCACTGCAGTGTAGTGGGTATGAGGAGAGGCAATTCCTCCCCTTCCTGTGGGGATGCGAAGTTGGGGTAGCCGTACCTTCTCTCTGCTGAGGAGGTTCTAGGAAAATAATTTACAATGATCAGGGTGTAAATTAGTTCCCCATTTGGACATTTGATTAGGAAAAGGGTCTTCTGATTTACCAGTACATCATTAGGCACAGAGAAGAGACTTGGAGAAAGAAAAGCAGGCAGAAAGAAGGGTTACAGGGGGTAGTCTGAATGCACCCAGTTTGTCAAGGCTGGGGAATGAGTTCCCTGTGGCTCAGTGTGTGCTGCTTAGAAACTAGTTGGATTTATCCCATCCCCATCCCAAGACAGTACTCTGCTACTCCCCAGGGAGCTTGAGCCCAAAGAGTTTGTAGAGTATACATCCAGTGACAGGAGCTGAGGGGCATCTGTCATATCCCTGCCCTTAAAGTCCTTCTAAAGCACACACGTATCACCCAGAGGAAGCCGGCACTCGGCGGCTTGCCTCCCAGAGCGCATCGGCAGTTAGTCCAGGTTGGCCAGGAAGGCAGCAGCTATTCCGAGGCAAAGCAGCGATCTTTCAGGGTAAGACCCTCGGCCCCTTCCCTGTCCTGCCTTGTAGGCAAGCACATTAGAGGAACCAGCACTGGAAGGGGAAAGTAGGGACAGGGACTGTCCTGGAAATAGACTTCCAATCAGTCAGGGTTTAGGTCCAAGTTTGCGTCGCATAGGGTAGGAGAGGGGAGGAAGTGAGAAGGGAATCAAGAACAATTCCAAAATTGTTGTTTTAAACTGCACTGCTATTTAGTATCTGGAAACAAAATTATGGATCCTACTAAGAGGCCATTAAGACAGCTACTACCCACTGGAGGAGGTAGACTTGGTATAGTTCATTTTAGAAGAGTATTTAAGAAAAATAAAGAGCTTTTATGTATTGGAAAAGAAAAACACACCCCAAAACCAAGGCTGTCTTTCCCCTACAGGTACAATTACCTCTGTGAAGATGCTTTTTGTCTTAGTGCTCTGGTTCCAGCAGAGAGTGAGGTGCTAATGAGGCCAGGGAGGCACTCAGGAGAGCCCTCTACCCCCTCCTGGTGAGCTCACCCCCAGCACACCTGGTTCTTGGGCGGTGGCCTGTCTGCCTGGAAGGAAAACCGTGATGACCTGGCCCAGCGAGCAAAAGCCTCATATGCCATGTGTCCCTTTTCAACAGAGGATGGTTTCTGGGGCCAAACTCAGCTTTGCAGTTGCAGTCCAGGTGGGTCCCACAGGAGGGCCACAGGTGGTGACTCTGCCTGAGGAGGGGGTGGGGGCACCTCACCTGGCTTTCCTGGAAAGAGCTCTTGGCAGCAAGTCAGCAGCAGCTGAGCTCTACCCCAGTTGAAGCCTTGACACTTGGTTGTTTTATTTCTTTTTCATTCCACCAACAATACATATTCTTACTACAATAAATTAAAACATACAGGTAAGCAAATGGACAAATTAAAGAAAAAACTGCCATAATCTCACCACCAAACAGCTATTGTTAATAACATTTGTGTGTACCTCCTCTCAGATTGGGTGAGTGTGTGAATATATATACACACACTCACCAAATATATATATAAAGTGTATATACATATATGAAGTATAGATACACACACACACACACACACAACGCACAAAACCCAAATGAGTAAATATCATGCACATATATTGTGAGACATTAATATTGTTCACAAGTTTCTGTTCTCTTAAATAATGTATGGTGAACACCCTTGCACACAAATCTTTGTGCATACTCTTTATAATTTCCTTTGAATAAATTCCAAGAGGGAAGCTGTATGTGGAGGCTGCACATTTTTAATAGCTAGTGTAGAGGCTCAGAATATGTCTCCTCAAAATATACCACTTTGGCATACTGATTATTTTTAACTGAAGGAACTTGAGAAAGCCAGTACAGGAAGGACCCTTTGATCCTCCTTTGTCCCCTCGAAAGCAGGAGATAAATCTCTCATGTGAAAGGTACCTTCCCTGTACCAGGAGGGTAGAAAGTATTCTATCACCTGAAATAGGGAATTTAGGGCTGAGAAGGATGTATAAACAAATCTTGTTACTTTGTCACCCAACCTCAAACCCCTTTGTCTTATTAATTCTTCACAAATGTATTGTTTCTTTGTCTAAAAGGTATAAAAGCTTCCTGCTTTGGTCACTTCTTTGAATCTCATATCTTTGTGAGGCTCCCATTTCTATCTATGTATGTAATTAAATGTTTTTCTCTTGTTAATCTCTCTTTTATTACAGGGGTCTAAGCCAAGAGCCTAGAAGGGCAGAGGGAAAATGATTTTTCCTCCCCGACACTAGTAACTCAATTTCTGTGATAGAGGAGGACCTCCAGAAGAAGGTGGAGGAACAGGAGCCAGACCTCATAGGTCAGATAAGCTGCTCCTGTCCTTCCCTCCTGTTTACCTATTGTATCCACTCTTTCCCTCTCCAGCCTCCCTTCTTCTCTTTCTCCTCTTTCACCCTTTAATTCCTGCATCCTTTACCCTCTTCCGCCATTTCAGCTCAGGGATTTTTCCCGTGCTGTGCTCAAATCCCATTCTGTTTCTAAACTTTGAGCTCTCTCCATTGCTCAGCCTGCCTTCTTTGTGCTGCCTTCCTGACCAACTGCCATGCAGTGACAGCATGGCTGTAGCAGCCTCAGCTTCACATCCTCTCAGATCTGTCTACTGCAGGGAAGAGTGAGTGTCTTTCCCAGTGACTCCCATAATTCCTTTGTGACCCGCTCATTGGACTGATTTAGGTCATGTGGTCATCTCTAAATCAATGACTGTGGCTGGAGAATATGATGTTTTGATTGGCCACATCTGGGCCACTTGCTCGAACCCTGGACTTGGGGTGGAGCCTCATCCAGCCCTCAGGAGCTGAAAGTGGGGGAGAGGATCCTTAGGTGAAAATCAAGCTCTGTTCTGGGAATAGTGTGGCTATTCTGGGAACATCTATCTCAGGATGTGAAATGCTCCTTGCATTTTATTTTGCTTTTAAATGTGATTAAGTGCCAGAGTCATACCTAAGGAGTGACTGGAAAGAATATTAAATAAATAGGAATATTAAATGGTAACACATCTGAAGGGCATACAGTAGCTCATTTAATACCATAGATTTTTTTTTCCTTTAAAGAAAAATCTCTTATGTGTCTTGTAAACACAGAAAGGATTCTACATGAAGGACAACATAGTCTTCCTTTTCACCCAAATTTACAGTGTTAGCCACTATATATAAAAATAGATTTTAAAAAAAGTTTCTTCTTTATAGCACAGGGAACTATACTCAATATTTTGTAATAACCTTTAATGAAAAAGAATACGAATATATGTATGTATATGCATGACTGGGACATTGTGCTGTACACCAGAAAATGACACATTGTAATTGACTGTATTTCAATTTAAAAAAAAAAAGAACTTTACTCTTAGCAAGAAATTTTTCAATGCCAGGTCTTGAGCTAGTCTGTTAAAATATTATTTTTAATCCTTAAAACTCTGCAAAGTAATCTTAATAATCCTATTTTACAGATGAGGCTGAGGGAGGTCAAATACCTTTCCCAGGGTGACACAACTAGAAGCCCTCACAAGTGATTCAAGCCTAGCTTGTACATTCCAGAATCTCTCTCTGATAAGAAATCATAAAATTCCCTAAACTTGTGTTCTGTTGACTTTCTCAGGGCTTTTAGAGTTCAAAGTGCTTTTGTACTTTAAGAAGCTACAGCTTCAGCCTGCATTGGAACATCTCAAGGGCCACAGGAACAGAATAACACTAAATGGAGAAGGAATCCAAAAGAATAGTCTAAAATTTCAGATATTGTATAGACAGAAAGATATACTATTAGGGTCTTTTCAAATGGATTAAAGCATGCCACACCTAGATTTTCCAAAAGAGCTAGTTCTTTTGGCACGCCTGGACTGGTAAGCTATACATGTGGGCTTCTTAAAAGCATTCTGATGCCATCTTCTGGTATGGTCAAGGGCTTGGGAATTGGAATATACGAGAAACAAGCACCCGTTGAAGCACCTTATATCTTCTTTGTGCCTCCAATTATTTCTACAGGCTGAAGTTTCCTTTTAATTTTTGCATCTCATCTTTAGCACAGTTTGACTTCCTGGAGCTCTCAGTCACAAGATTTCAGGTTTGAAGTGATAGCTTCTGTTACCATCTTATCTGCTACCAGAGCCCCTTTTCTGTTCCAGAAATTCAGAACAGGAAAGTTGATGCTTTCCCCTACAGGTGAGTCACCAAGGAAATGTTTGCATTCTCAAAAGGTGATGGTTCCACTCCAAGCTGGTGAATTCCATGAGCAAACAAAGCTCTGTTTGTAACCCTGTCAGATAAGAATAATCTGCACTGTGTTTTCTGTTTGGTACAGGAAATAAGAGGTGGGTGATTCCACTTTGTGGGATTTGGCAATCTTCTCTTTGGTCAGTATCTCTTACTTTGTTACTCATATTTTAACAGAAAGAAAAGAGGTCTTTTAGAAGACTATGAAACCCACATTTTGAACAGGGAAAGGTAAGGAATGAAGCATAGGATGTGTCCAGAGGACAGAGGGTTCATGTCTTTGGCTGGAGCAAAGGGTATGTGGCAGTCAGGAGAGGGTCAGCGCCAGTTCAGGGAGGGCAATGAAGGCTCGGCTGAGGAGTTTAGGCTTTATTCTCAAAGTAGTGGGAGCTACTGAGGGTTTTTGATGAGGTGGATTAGAACTGTGTTTTAGGGAGAATACTGTACTCAGAATGTGTGGAATGGAGTGAAAATAGAGAGAATGGATGCAGGGAAAGCTGGGGGAGGTCCAATGTAGTCTCCCAGGGTGAAGAGGGAAGCAGGAGAATGTCAGAATAGAAAATACATCACGGGGTGGGGTGAAGTGGTGGAGTTGCCATAGTGATAAAAGTTACAGGGTCAGAATAGATATGGAAGGCAAAGATGGTGCCAAGATTTCCACAGTGGGTGAGTGGGAGGATGGAGGTATATGGAGAGATCTGGGGAGAACATGGGGGCAGGGAGAGAACAGGTTTCATACAGACCATGAGTCCCCTTGCAGACATACTGGGTTTGAGGTATTAATGGGCCGTGTAGGTGGAGATCAGAAGACAACATGAAATGTGTACCTAGGTCTTGAAGGCTTAATCTATCAACTTAAGCTTTTGGTCCAGGCTTCAACTTAGATGAGTTGTCTGCATTTAGGAGTTGGTTGAAGCCAGAACATTGGGTGAGAACATGGGAAGTTTCCAAGGGAGCAATCAAACTAAGGGGTACTAGCCAGGTCCTTGAAGAATCCTGACTTAGGGAACAGGGGGAGAAGGGGTTAGAGAAATAGCTGAACAAGGAAGACAGCAGGGATCTGGGAAGCTGAAGAAAGAGTTTTAAAAAGGAGGTGGTCAGTAGTACCCACTTTGGTACAGGGGCTGAGAAGGTGGAGGATGGCAACTGGTGATCTTTGAGAGAACCATTTATAGGACAGTGGTGAGTGAGGGTCAAAGCCAAATTACAAAGAACTGAAAAAAGTGGGCATGATTAATGCCACTGTAATGGTATTTAAATAAGATATTTTAATTGCATTAAATAAAATAAATAATTTATAATTATTTCCTATACCAAACAGAAATTAAAATTAAATGTAATAGTACATTTAAATATGTTTAAAGTGGTAAATTTTATGTCATGTTTTACCACAAAAATGTGGGAGAAAAATGTAAACATTGCAAAAGTCATATTGTTCTCTGCACTTTTCCAATGCTTGAAATACATCAAAACAAACTGCTTTGAAAAGTAAGTGGTGAAAAAATTAAGTGGTCAGCCAGAAATGGAGGCAGCAAATACAGATTTCTCTCCAGAAGGGTTGGATAGCTGAACGAAGGAACAAAAAATGGATGGCAGAGGTTGATGAGAGGGTAACAGGATAGAAAGAATTCATTTTTCTCTGGTGAGGCAACTTGGACATGTTTCTAGATCGAGTGTGAGGGTGGAGAGGGAGGGGAGAATGAGGACAGGGGCAGGGGAGCAAATAGTGCGTTGAGTATGATGTCCCAAAGACATGTCTTCATCCCAACCCCTGGAACTATGAATGTGACCTTATTTGGAAAAAGGGTCTTTGTAGATGTAATGAGAAGATCTTGAGTTCACTTGGATTGTCCGGTGGGCCCTAATCCAAAGACAAGTGTCCTCAGAAGAGACAGGAGAGAAGACACACAGAGCATAGGCGAAGGCCATGAACACAAAGGCAGAGATGGCAGTGGTGCAGCCACAGCCAAGCAATGCCTGGTGTCACCAGAAGCTGGAAGAGGCAAGGAAGGCATCTCCCCTAAAACTGCTGGAGGCAGCGTGGCCCTGCTTAGACCTTGATCTCAGACTTCTGCCCTCCAGAACTATGAGAGAACATATATCTACTGTATTAAGCTCCATGTTTGTGGTTATTTGTTATGTAGCCTAGAAAACTAACACAGGAGTAGGGGCTTTGAGGTGGTGGGGAGGGCCTCTGGCCACAGTGTGAGGTCCTGAAACAGACCTGAGGCTCTGTCTCGGGCACCTTAGTGTTCTGGGCCCAGCCCAGGGCCAGCACAGCTAGTTGCTTGGTGATTAGTTTAGAAACTTGGGGCTCAAATAAACAGAACAGGATTTCACTCACAGAAATCATTTCCCATTTTTCTTTTCTCTTTCCCACTCAATTTTAGAAAATCAACAAAGATTTCACAGTACTGATGTCTTTCTCTTCCACCTTCCATCTTCTCAGCCGTGACAGTGGCACCAATGCGGTCCCCGGGGGTTTCTAGGGGAAATCTTCCCTGGGAGCTTACAACTTGTGCTCATCCACACAGGCCAAGGGACAAAGGGGCCTGTGATGGAGCTGGGTGGCAGGTGGCGAAGGGGAGAGCTCTGGGAGGCCAGGAGATGGGCTTTCCCTTCATAGCAGTTATGCATGTTAGTTGCTGACTTAGACCATCCCAATCCTTCCAAATTCCAGTGGCAGAGAAGGCCTCAGCGAGGGGTGGGTGCTTAACAACCCAGGAGAGAGGAATGCCCCTTTAGTCAACTCTCCTCTGTGTTTGAATGAGCCATTTATTCTCTGCCCAGCAAGCTGATGAACATGGTGGGAAAGCCTTTCCCAGGGAGAAGCTGGAAGATGGAAGCTCAAAGAGCAGACCAGGACTGGAGGGATGATGCCACACAGGGCAGCCAGTGCACACTGTGGATGCCCAATTATCTCTTTTGGTTTTATGTCTATAAAAGAAACTTTACTCTTTTTAACTTCACCTGTATGCCACTCTACTTCCCACATGGAGCATTTCATCTTTACAAGACAACCAAGGTAATTTAAATTTTTTTAAAAAGAAGGCTTTACTAAAGAGGTGCTGGCTAAGATCTGTGAATCTATGCCCCTGAGGGCTCAGGGCAGGACTCCAGCTGGGTGGTGTAAGACTGGCTGTCCTGACGTGGGTGGCAGTTGCTGGAGCAGGGACTGTTTCATTTCATTGAGTGAAGCGGGCTGTCAGCAGGCAGCAACAGCCATGGGACGAGATGCAACCAGGTCAGACTCTGACCCATCCTGCCCTAGCCATAGGCCAACTCTTCCCCTTTACGGCTTCTCCAGGAGAAAGACAGGAACCAACCAGGAGACCCCATTAAAGAGGAATTACACTGAAGTCAATCTAAAGTGATCTGAACATTTAGCTGCCCTAAAACTGCCCCAAACACTCCTTGCTACAAAGCAGAATTCAGTGTCCAGAGGGGCTGTCTTGGACTCCACCCAAGAAGTTTAGTTTTTGAAGAGCCTGAAAGATTCCCGGCATATCTGTAGGGTGAATGTGAGAGCCAGGTTCCAGAGAATCGTATTGTCCGTGGATGCTTTAGCACCCTGCTTAATGAGAATTTAACAGAAATAAGTGATTGTTCAGCTGGGGTAGCTATATCTAAGAGGCAAACCTTTCTTAAACCCTACTAATGTACAACCTCAATCCACAACTGGATTCAATTACTGCGTGGAGAGAAAGGCATTTTCTCATAAAGCCGCTCTGTTTCCGTGCCTGGCTGCGAGCTGGGTCAGCCACGACAAAGACAAGCCTGTGCGTTGTTTTTGGTTGTTTTTCTTTTCAGGCTCTTCCACTGGTAGTGCCAGGCCCCAAGCTGTTTGGATCAGTTATGTGGGGGCCAGTTTACTTGTTTTGGCTTTCAGCCTCATTGTCCAGCCTTGATGATGCAAGAGCAAGCTAGTGTCCTACTGACCAGTGGAACTAATGGGCTACCCGGCAGGATTCAGAGGTTGTACCATGACCACATGATCCTTAGGAGCAGCATTTGTGAAGAAGGTCAACATTCTAAAGAAGGAGCGTGGGAGAGATTGTAGGGACTTCAGAGGGGTCTAGCATAAGTAGGCCAGGGTGTTACTGTTCTCAAATATTAATAATAATACCTAAAGTATAGAGTGCTTACTATGTGCTGCCAAGAGCTTTACATATAGTAACTCATTTAAACCTCCCAATGATCCTCTGATGTAGGTGCCACCATTATCCCCACTTTACAGATGGGGAAATTGAGGAACAGAGTGGTGATGTCATTTGCCCAAGGTTACACAGTTAGTAAGTGGCTCAGAGCCCAGGTCATTACACTGTCAAAGAGGATGCCGCAAAAATTTTAAAACCATGATTGGCATTTATTTAGCTGCTAAACATATTTGCAGTATTCTTAACTCACTATTTACCTTAACACACCTGAAAGCCATTTTTATATTGTTTTATATATGTTTCAAATCACAAGACCGAGGAGACCCATGTGGCCCAGCCTGCCTTGGGGCAGACAAGGAATGACTACTATGCAGGGCCAGCGGGCTTTCGTAAAAGATATTGCACCCACGGAGGTGGAGACCAGCGCACTCAGCTACCTGATCGGTGGCTCAGGCTTCCTGCGTGGGCTTGGCTCTCTGAAAGGAAAATCTGCGACTTCTGGCCTGGAATGAACATGGGTATAGCCCAAGCTCCACCCATCAGCTTAATTCATTATGACAGTTAACATTTTATTGCCTTTGGCTCCAAATTCATCCTTCATGACTTGCTTGGCAATAATGGAAAAGCAGTCCTCTTTGACCATTAGTGAGGTATTAAGTTTTGTCAGTAGAGTGTCCTGAAGGGACACTGTAAGAGGAAGGGGCTTCTTCCTGGTTCCAGTGGGCTTGCTTATCAGGCTCCTGCAGCGTGCACAACTCTCCCTGCAGTGCCAGGTGGCCAGCACTAGTGCCTTCCTGTGGACAGCTTCCCTCGGCACTTCCCTGTGAATGACTTCTGTTGGAACCTCCACAGGAACCTTCATAGCAGAGTGCCAAAAGTGGGGTACCTTCATGTTGGTGGCTTCTCTGGTACCCCACGTGGAATTCTGGGGCACCGTGGTGCTCACTTTCTGGATGGCTTCCTCAGCACTCCAGAGAGCAGCATCTGGAATGTCTCACCAGTTCGGCCCTCTTTGGACTTTCCCACCACCCAGAGAGCCGTGGTCATACCCTTTCTCACGAGGTCTAGCTCTCAGCCCTGGGAGGCCTCTCCTGAATGTTCCATCTCAGCCCTGGGGGCAAAAGCTGCTGTGTTTGCTCTTCCTGTTTTCTTTAGCACTCTCTTCACCTCTTACTGGCCAAACTCATGTTACTCCAATTCCCTTTTAATAACTCTTTACAGTTAACTTTCCTTGTGCAAATTGCTGTGTAATTTCTGTCTCCTGTCTGGACTCTAACTAATACATTCACTATATTTTTTAGTTCGCCATTTAAAATAAAAATGTAGGCTTTTTAAAGAATCACAGAAAAAACCAAAGACAACATAAAAATACTTGCACAGTAAATTTGCTAGTAAATACTAATCTTAAGTAATACATTTATGATTAAGTTAGAAGGCACTGTACTGTCTTTCAATTCTTAGCACTATACCTGCATGATTCTTTCCTAATTGTAACCCTTGTGCATAACTGAGTGCTCTATGTTTACCAGTCTGACATTAAACAGTTTGATGTAGTCCCATAACCCATATGGAGCCACTGTCCACACTGTCTTTCATTTATTGTCAGTCTTGGCAACATAATATTCTCTTTTTTTCACATGCTAAAGTTTGTTTAGCTAACTCCCGATTTTGGATACTTGGGTTGGTTCCTGCGTTTTCATATTATGAAAAGCACAGCTTGAAGTATCTTTGTGCAAGTTGCATCAGCCTCACCTAATTTTTCCTCTTGTCGCTCCCTTTCTCACTTCGCTGACAGCTGAGCTCACACATTTTTCCACTGATAGACAACATATTATAGGGAAAAGGATGAGAAATACAGGGGGAATGTCTGCTCCAAAAGGAGGATGGGGCTTTTACTGAAGGCATCAAGGCTTCAAGAAGCAGCAGATTCTACTCAGGAAGTTACTCCTGCCAGGAACAGAACTGGTCTTAGGGGCAGGGGCAATACTTGGTTGGAGTGAAAGAACTAAGCATTGGGAAGGAATCACTCCAGAGACCAAGACTGTCTTTTCTTGGGTCTCTCATATTGTAACTTGTGACTAATGCATTAGTCATACTGAGCACATGGAAACTACACAATATATACTAGGAAAACATTTTAGTTCTCAAGAATAGCCTCAAAATCAGACAATGCTTGAAGCAATTGAGAGTGGGAAGCACATTGTGATTGCTGCTCTCTGACATTTTAAACCACCAATAACTCAATTGTTTCCTGAATTCCCAGAGTGTCAGGGAACACGAAAAAGCCTCTTTGTCACTCAACTGAGAAAATGTGAGACTTCATACTTAAATCTTTTTCTTCCCCTCCACAAAAAAAGCGTTCCTGGTATGGTGCCCCAAAAGGAGCTTAAGCACAGCACCCATCATATTGTACATTTTTGGTTCAAATACAATCTTTGATTCTGAGCTCACTGCGCTGCACCTGTGTGAGTCCTGAGGGCCTCACCTGGAGTTGACTCCAGCAAAGGTCTCCCTTTGCCTCCTCCAGGTCCCAAAGGGCCGATGTAGCCCCCTTCAAGGGTCAAGGCTTAAGGCAGGAGACTTAGTTTGGCTTTTGCCCCTTGTAATGGGCCCAGGACCTAGTGTTTGATTTTCTTCTGCTTGGATTCTCACCTCCTGCTTGGATTTCCTCTTACTGCCCATTTCTTTGGACTCTGGAGGATTCCTTTGCTATCTGCAAGCCCAGCAGCACACACTGTGTTCAGGATCTAATTGAATTGTGGCAGGAGGGTCTGTCTTCAGAGGATCTGCTCTGCCATAATGCTGGGGATGGGTGTCATGTGTTCGTGATATTCAGGGCATGTGGACACAGCAGCAAGATATGCACATGCAGAAGGAGACCTAGCCTGCGCTTCAATATTTCAATATAAAATAAAGATATAAGAAATAATTGGAGAAAACATCAAAGCTCTGTCTCTCTTCATGTATCTGTATATGAAGAGCTGCTACTGGAAGTATTAGATTTCCTTCAAGCAGCTGAAGCTGGTGTTCAGAGTAAACAGCTCTAACAGAGGCACTTCTAAGAAGGAATCAGTAAGACCTTATCCTTGAGTCTGTTTATAAACCAGGCCTTACCTCACTGTTATGTTATCCCTTTGGCTTCATAATTATAAGACTTAGCTGGTAATTTTCATATGAATATCCCTTTTGAAAGTCCCCTGCAATTTCCTTATTTACAAGATGGGTGCTCATTAGAGTGCTGTGGGCTTATCAGGTGGCTTTTATCCGTGGACAACGAATAGATGGACCATGTCATTTACTCTCCTTGGTGATCTCCTAGTGAAGGATGCTGAAATCAAACAATATCTCAAAGAGATGCACCTTGCTACCTACTTCTGCATGTGAAGTTAGTGCTTTTTCCTTTCAATAGCCACTTACTGAGGAAGGTTTTGAGAGGACTGGTTTCTGTTTTTAATGCTAAAATCCCCTGCGATGTGTATGCACCTTCCCCTTGGTACAGCAAAGTCTGTCTGGCTTGGCCCCTGCCCAGACTTGTGGCTCTCTACTGAACTTTGTAGTCTTCAAAACAGAATGATCTGACACAGGGTTGGGAATTGTAGAAAATCTGGGCTCTGAACAAAAACCACATTTAAAAGAGTGTGTCTTTTCTTTTATTGGCTTTTCCTCTAAAAAGCAAAGGCTGAAAAACAGCTGTTAGCTGTTTATACAGTATTTTTTATTTAAGTGTTAGACAATAGCTGTTTTCTTCTCCACTTAGAATGGCACATTTTTCTCTCAGGCCATTTAAGTTTTCTCTCTGTGTGGCCACAAGTATTGGTCTGCACCTCCTCCCTCTCCTAGGTTTCTGGAGGAGATTAAGTTCCTCCCGCCTTTCTTTCTTCAGTTTCTGGGTTTTTTTGTTTGTCTGTTTTATTTTATTTTGTTTGTTTTGAAATAAGACTTGGGTTTCTCAGAATAGATGCCTGAGTTTGGTACCAGGTTAGAACCCTGAAGGTCACCTTTTGACACAGGTACTCACAGAAGACATTCTAGAGGAAGTTTCTTTAGGTGAAAAGTGTTGAGAATTTGTGACTAGGTCATATGAACAGACTTCGATATGGACTTAGTGATTGTCATCTATTCTTAAGCCCTAAACATTGATGGTTGGTTTCCTCTATTTGGAATTCAGAAGATGATTCTTGCCAATCCCCACTTCTCTAGACATGCTCTAAGGACACCATCCTTTATCATCACCCCACTGTCCAGAGCAAAGCAAGATCAGCAGGGGAAAGTCTGGCAGATGACAGAAGAACACTCCCTGGCCTGCAGAGGGACTCAGCCAGAACGTTTTCTGGCATCCTCATCTCATGTGTTACCACAGCAATTCTTATTATACGAGACGATGGTAACACACAAAGTTACACATTTCAGATTTTCCTGGGATTTTATTGGTCTACAACCTGCTTCCTTTTAATCAGTTTAGCTTCTTTTAGGTCATCAACTTGTATTGCTTTTGTGCCCGGGGAATAGTCCAGCCACGATGTTTAGAAAGGATAGTGTCTTGTCCTTTCTCACTAAGAATAGATAGTTGCTGGGTATATCTCTCTGAGAGATCAGACATTCAAATCCTGCCTAACAAACATACAGTATTAAATAAAAGTGTAACATACTAAGCGCGTAGAGTAAAAGTGCAGTAACAGGAGAAAGGTACTTTGGCACAAACTTCAGCCCCTTCATTTCTTCATTCATCACACCATGGGCCAGACTACCTCTGACCAGTTTCTAGAACTCGGGAATTCTTACAGGTGACATCTGAAAAGCATCGTAAGCTTGTTGAGATAAAGATGCACCTCAATGAAAGATAATCTTTGTACCCTTCACTGGAACCCTAGGGATTTGCAAATCATTATTATAATGATACTGCCATCTCCCACTTCCAAAACCCCCGAGTTGCTCCTCAATAGTGTTTTTTGTCACATATAATAAATAGTATTTGTTCTTATTTATTTATTTATTTTTTAAGGGGGGAGGTAATTAGGTTTATTTATTTATTCTTAGAGGGGGCACTGGGGATTGAACCCAGGACCTTGTGCATGCTAGGCATGTGCTCTACCACTTGAGCTTTATCTTCCCCCTCTGTTCTTATTTAATAAGGAGCAACACATTATGATTTTTTTTAGAATGAGTGGTCCAAATTAGATGATTAGAAAAACAGTTCCCATGTATACAACCCCAATCACTAGGTTTGTATGATATTATTTTAAAAACAGGATTTCTGATAAAATAATATCTCCCTCTGGGAGATACAAGTTTTGACATATTAAAGGCTCTGAAAAGTCCTGTAGTAAAGAAACGTTATGAAACTGTTTTCCTGTGACAACTCTTAACCTCTCTCAGTACATCCACTGGGTAAAACTGGTTCTGAAATCTGTCTTGAAGTTCATGTTGTCAGCATCCTCACATTCTGCTTGGTAGCCCAGGCCTAGGAACCACTGGGGATCCTGCTTTTGGCCACCCTATCCTACTGCTGCTAGCTCTCCACTGACCTCACCAGCTCCCTTTGCTATGCGGCAGGGCTCAAATCAGGATTAAATGCCCAATAATGGGGCCAGACCCCACTGACTTCTTCAGAGGCTTGAACTAAGAGGGGAGAAGTGCCAATGGCTAACAAAGAGTCAGTCCCTTCTCCCTGTTGTCCTCATCTGCCCTCTTGCCTACTGGGGTCTGCTTTTCTTTTGTGTGGTTTACCTGTCACCTTGTTCTAGGTGGTGGGCAGAGCCATAACTGGTGAGAAGGATGATGAACCACAGTTGCTCTTACAGAAGGGGGCGGGCATTCCCAAAATACAAGGGTAAGGGCATTTACCCTCAACCACATTAAGGCTGGCAGGGAAGTCTAAGTTGAAATGGGTCTGGCAACCACAAAGACATACGACTCTGCAAAAGGGGAAAAGTAGACAGTGACTTGGACCACTGCATCACACCACACAGGCGCCAACTTCCTGAGTGCGGAGGCACCCATTTCAGTCCAGACATCAGAAACCTTTGTAAAATTGTGTGCCAAAGTTCTGCCCACTCTCCCACTGGGCATCCAGGTGTAGGTTAGGGGGAGCAGAGGGACAAGAAAGAGGAGGAGGGAACAGGCACATTGTGGGTAGTAATTCACTTGAGCAGGGGCCCACGTCACTTCTCACAGGACGGTGGCTTCCATTTGTCAGTGAAATCTGCCTGTGTGTATCACTCTTGCCATGCATGCATAGACTGCATGCAGGGGGCAACAGGTTTATTTGCTCACATGCATGCCCACATCCAGTGTCCACGCACACTCTTTGCCAGGAGAAAATAAAAAGCTAAAACTGTTTGCATAACAATGATTAGTTTCATAGCTGAGTAACTTATACATAATAGTGCTTTCACTATTTTGTAACCAATCTGCCCTCAGGAGCAAGTGAGGCTGATAAAATTTTTACAGGCTAATAAATTTTTTCTACTAATTTGCAAGACTATCATAAAACCCATGAACTTGATGGTCCCCAGGAAACATATCAAGAACTGGGAATGTACAGTAATTTGGAGCTAGAAGTCCTTTTAAGGCCCTACAGGAAATGACTCCCAGAAAGGAGATGAATCACAGTATTTTAAAGAGAGAATATGATGCTAAGTTCGTGCTTAACCAGTCATAACCTGGGAAAAGATCTTCAAGAAGGAAATGGTGGAAATTTCCTAATTTTAATTATTCTTGCTTTAAAGAATAAAATTAATTCAAATATACAAAGAACAATCTTCAAATGAAAACAATTACTGGAGCATAGTTTATTTTGCCTTGTAGTAACTTTTAGGACTATCGTTTTGTGCAGTATTCACAGTCACACTGCGCCCTCTTGTGGTAGAAATATTATTACAATTAGAATTTAGAAGACACACCCTGCAGCATTTTATACAGTAATGATCAGATTCACTTAGGAAAGTTTGTTCAAGGGAAAAGATGGTTTTCAGAAGGTGGTTGGCAAAAAGAGTCACTGCTTGGGCACCTGAGAGTATGTACATATGGGTGGGTCTGTCCTTACACGAGGGGAGCAGCAGTTGAAAGGAATCTTCATGTTTTCACAGATGCAAAGAAGTATCACAGAAAGCTGAGTTTTAATTTTCTGTTTGATATTAAAACTTACTCATTTTTCACATTTTATACTTACCCATATCTATAAATAACAGTAATTGCTATCATTTAGCAAATGTGGCAGGCAGTTTGTACACATTTCATTTTGTCTCAAAACTAGGAGGTTCTACAGGGAAACCGGGGCTTGGAGATATCAAATAACTGTTTACGCAGCTAGTAAATGGCAGAGCTGGTATTCAAATTAATCCTCCTCTGATTCCATAAGCCTGCACACTTCCCATTGTGTTGATTCGACTCTCTACTCAAGTATTTCTTGAGTACTTAATACATGTGAGACACTGCTGCTGGGTGCCTGGGGACCTACAAAGTACAAGATACTCTCCATTCTTCAGGAACTTATGGCTTAAATAGGGAAATAAAAATGCACATGGAAAAAAAGCCACCATACAATGCAAGATACAAGGAATATCTATGTAGAACTATTTTTTAAACAGACAAGCAAGCAAAGGATTTGTATGGTCATGTACATTTTCCCCCCGATTCAGAAAAGCTATATACTTATGTCGATTGCTTTTGCTGTTGCGTTTGGCCTGGAGTGTGGGCAGGGCCTGTGGCTTGCTTCTAACCAACAGAATATGGCAAAGCTGATGGGATGCCCATGACTGTGTGTGATTACATGACTATGTTACTTAAGATTTTAGCATCCACTTTGCTGGGGTCTCTTTCTGACTTTGGGGAAGCAAATGGTCATGTTGTGGAACCCCATAAGGTAAAGGAAATATAGGCAGCATCGAGCAGCTGAGGGGAGCCTCTGGCCAACAGCTAGCAAGACATAAAATCCTCAGTCTTACAAGAAACGGAAATCTGCCAATAACAGTCACCAGTCGAGCCATGAATGAGACTACAGCCTGGCTGACATCTTGACTGCAGCCTTGTGAGACCCTAAGCCAGGGCGTCACCTAATCACACCTGGCCTCCTGACCAACAGAAACTGTGAGATAACAAAATGTATGTTGTTTGAAGTCACTAAGTTGGTGGTAATATTGTTATCCTGCAATCGATGACTAGTACAGTTACCTTTCAGAAGTTTTATAATTTTTAACTCTTATGAGAAGTTCTATAATTTTAACTCATGTTTAGGTCTTTGATCCATCTGAAGTTAATTTTTATACATAGTGTAAGGTAAGAGCCCTTCCTTCCTTCCTTCCCTTCCTCCCCTCTTCCTCCCTCCCTTCTTTCTTTTGCATATGACTAATCCAACTATTCTATCTATTCTGTTGAAAATATTATCATCTGCCCATTGAATTGCTTTAGGATCTTTGTCAAAAGACAATTGACCATATACATGTGAATTTATTTCTGAACTTTCTGTTCATTTGCTCTATATGCCTACCTTTATGCCAATGTACAGTCTTAATTACTACAGCTAGATTCTTAAATTACTATAGTTATATAAATAATTCTTAAAGAAAGTTGCAAGTCCTCCATCTTTCTTTCTTTTCCCCCCAAGATATTTGGGGATCGAGTTTGCAATACTACCAGAAACAGAAGTCTGCAGTTATTTTTTTAACCCATGATTGCTGCTGTTCTCTTACTGTTAGGATTATAGTTACAGATTAATTGTATGGAATGTACAAATTGTTTCTCTGCAGTGCAATTGTACCATAGAACTTTCCTATTTGGAGGGGTGGAAGAAATAGAGGAAGGCTTTGCCTTCTCAATATATTGGGAAGAAGGGAAGTGCTCAGAATCCAATAAACCTGAATATTTCCAAGTCCTTTCCAACACCGAAATGTAACTCTGTAAGCGCCAAGCCCAGCTCCCAGCTGGGCAGTGTTATGGCGGCAGAATTTAAATGTGAGATGGACAGTCCTGACCACGTGCTGGTTCTGAGGCAGTTTCCTATAAAATGACTGTATAAATCCAGGTGAGCGCTTATTAAACATACAATTGTACACCCACAGAGCTGGGCTGAAAGCATGTAAGTAGGCAGCAAGCATGGTGGGCACAGTTTCTTAGGAGTAATAACATGGCTATCAAAGAAATAGAGCATCTCCCCTGCTTTTTTTTTTTTTTTAAAGGAAAAAGCCAATATTTATGCTCAAATGTCTACAGTTTGGGATACATTTTTTATTAAAACAAATTAATACATAATTGATGCAGTGTATATACATAGGTACCTAGGATTTGACTAACATTTTTTATTAGCATGTGGCAGAAATTCAGGGAAAAAATTTTGAACCAGTAATTTACTTGAGTTTAAAAAACTTGCTGATGGAGGTAATAACTAAAATAATAGCAATAGAAATGTGGTATATAATACAGGTGGCATTTGAATCAGTGGAGGAAAAAAAAGATTAGTCAGCAGATGGGGTTGAGACAATTGCTAATCATTTAGAAGAATGTAGTATCCTTACCTTATTCTGTAGACCAGTAAAAATTTCCAATGAAGTTTTCTGTGTAAAAGAAAAACGCAAATCAACCAACAAACCTTAAAGTGCCAGAAGAAAATACATATATGTATGGATGTATGTCTGTGTGTGCACAGACATATGCTCATGGTTAAAATTTTGCAGCACCCAATCCAGCGAGGATGCTAAGATCAGGAAATCGACCTTCTTGTATGCAGATGGGAGATTCCAAGTTGGGAGGGGAACGCAGAAGGGAGAGGAGTTACCTGCATGACTGATGTCCCTGAGAAGGAGAGAGAGGAGATGGGACCTAGCACACACATTGCAGGGCTTCCTGAGTTAGAAGAACAGTTTGTCCTTCAAAGCGGTCAGAAAGCAGGGCGTGTAGGGATAAAGGCAGGAGAGGGGCTAGATATGATGCTGGGTGTGTGTGAACATTCTCTACTAATTTTTCTCTGCTATGTTCTCAGTGTAATAAGAAGGAAGAGTCAGCCGAGACTGAGGGCTGGCTGCTTGAAGGCAGTCACAGGAGGGGTGAGGGAGAAGTTTTGCCTATAATACAGACATTGACAGCTGGTCAAATTTTGTGCCATGAAAGATAAGTGAATTCTCAAGCAAAGGTCATCATGCGTACTGGCCAGGCAGGCTGGTAAGCTGCCTTAGAAAACCAAAGAAGTCTAAGGCCCCTGAGTAGGGGGAGCCTTTATGGAGCAATTCAGTTGTTTTCTATGTCACCGCATTCATTCGCAAACATTGCCTGAGAATCTGCAACAGGCTGGGAGGTTGAGATGTGAGCATGGATGAGACCCCTCAGGGGTCACATAACTTATGGAGGTGTCTGCTTCTGTAGGAATTAAAGTGATGGCCTCAGGTGTCTGGTGAGAGCAAGTGAGGGAAGGAAGGCTGTGAGAACTGACGACTGCACTTGCAGGGGGACAGGAGGCACACATTTTACTACTTGGAATAAACACAAACTTCCTCCTTAGGCTCAACTCTCCTTTTCACTTAAATCACGCATAGTTAGTTGCTACTCACTCTGCCATCAACTGATGGTGTGATCTTCGACATGTCCCTTCATTTATGGGCAAAATGCGCCTTGGATGACAGGTTCTCTGAGGCCCTAGCAATGGCTGCGATTCTGCCACAGAGCCTACTTTTCCATTATGAGCAGTAACTAGAGAAGGTATTTTGTCAAACTGCTGTAACAAAAATCCATCCCAAATATTAACTGCTTTTGTAAGCCCCTCAATTCACCCTGGCTCTTTCCTCTTTTATGATTCCAGGTAGATCCAAGAACTTCATCACTGAATAAACCGTAATTGTAAAATATATGAGAAAATTACTGCACTTGGCTTTTTCTGCTCTCTAGCAGTAATAAAATGATGAATCCTAGCAGGATTCTGTTCCAAATCAATTCTGTTCCAAATGCAATTATTGTTTTGGCTTCTTTCTGTCATTATTCCAAACAGAACTACGCTGAGCTCACGCACTTTCAAAATGACCCTTTGTTTCCCCACACTCCTGAAAGTCGTACAGAATTCTCTGTCTCAGGTCCCTTGTCGTTTTCCTATGGCACGTTTATGTCTCAAAGCTACATCCCCTAATGCTTCCTGCATGTTATGATTTCCACTTGCTTCTTTCAAATGCCTTTTCTTAATGGATTTTAAGTAAATACAGGTTTTAGTTAATCAGACTTTTGCCTACCTTTTTTCCATCTTTATACCAATTGACTATTTCTTTATTTTACTGGAAACAAAGCAGTACTGGGTAACAATAATTTTAGGCAACCACATCAAAGGAGCCATGTAACCATTTCCCATTAAGGGCTAATTACTAAACACTTGGTAAAGGTAGTAATAATATTTTTGTTTTATTCTGACCTTACAGATGTTTTTATTTTCCCACATATCCTTCTGTGGTTCAATTATATTTATCACACAGTGCTAAAAATTAAGTGATTCTAAGTTCCTTCCATTATTGGAGGCAATTGACATGTGATTACAAACCATTCTATATTTTGCAACCTGGGCTAAATCTTCCTGAGCTGAGGTCCACCTATCCTTAAAGCTTATTATGAAGTTTCCACATATCTTTGTATAAGTTAGGATTCTATGTTGCAAATAACTCAAAGTAGTTTAAACAATGAAGAGAAATATTAGCTTATATAACAGAAAAGTCCAGAGGTAGTTGGTTTCAGGTCAGGTTTGGTCCAGCAAATAATGTCATAAGGAGAAAAGGATTTTAGAGAGTGTCAGAACATTTGGAGGAAAAAAAATAAATTAGTTTCCAGATTTTGTGAGGGTTTTGTTTGTTTGTTTGTTTTTTGGTCAGCTCTTTGAAAACTGTAAAGTATTTTGATTTCTTTTCTTACTTGAAATAATTTTGTATTCATAATTTTTATCCTCTCAAGTGGTTTCTGCAAATTGAATAAACTTCAAGCTTCACATAAGATGAATCTGTCCCTGCTGAAGACAGGGTAGAAGATTGCTCTCAGAAGAAAATATTTTAGGAAAATGAGGGTGAAAGGACAGCTAATGACAAAAAAAAAAAAAGACATGACTACTAAAGTTTTATACCTGTTTTCAACTTTCTTAACTTTCAATTCTGCCTATGTGAGTCTGATAAATGTTTTTATTAGTAATGAAGCTAATTAAAAGGAGAGACTATATGTTAAAACTTGTCTGGCTGTGCCTCCAGGGATCAGCAAAGTAATCTGTCTTTAGAAACATATTGACTTACTAATGCTTCTTTCCAGTACTCTGATTCCAAGATGATTATACTTTCTTTATCTTTGAACATACACGAAAGTTTCATGGAGAAGTCAAAGTTCCATGGACGAGTTAAACCATAAACTCAAAAAACCCTATATAGAAATACTATTACAACAACAGCAAAGCATGTTTATAGAACAACATAATGACTTAAGCCTTGGCCATGGACTTACTTATTCCAAATAATTATCTATTGGCTATGTCTCTGGTATTTGTTGAAACAGAACTTTAACTGAAGTAAGAGATCTTGCCTTGATGTAAAAGTGTTATTAATTTAAGAAGTATTAAATGTAACTCAGTGTTTTCTAGCATCCTTGAAGAGCATATGTTTATCTTAAAGGTTGCTCTAGACAATGCATTTTAGGAAAGAGTTAATGTGAAACTACTCAGGAAGGAAATATTTGAATTATACTGCTCACCTTGGCCTTCTCAGGAAAGGTCTGGGATTCATGTTGACTTCTGTCATTAAGTGATGTTCATTCTCGGTGAGAAAGCTTGTGAGAATGAATTTGGTGGGTATGTGTCTAGAGATTGTTGTCTGTGGCTTGGAGAGGGGCAGATCTTACTTCTGCAGAATCCATGGCTTCTTCCAGAACTTCTTCATTTGTCAGTTATGGGTGACACTTTGGTACCTTATTAAGTAACCATAGTTTGGGGCTTCTTGGAGTCTATTGGGAACAAACCCAAACAAACCAGCATTTACCTTTTGTACTTTGCTGTTGCCCAGTCACTTCTCTCAGAACAGCATCATTTTTTTTGTTTGTTTGTTTTGCAGGGTGAGGTAATTAGGTTTACTTATTTATACTTTTTTTCATGGAGGTACTAGGGATTGAACCCAGGACCTCGTGCATGCTAGACATGCAGTTTACCACTTGAGCTATACCCTCCCCCAGAACAGCATCTTCATTTGTGAAAACCAGGAGTAGATCCAGAATGATCTATGAGGTCCAAGCAGCTGTGACATTGTTATTCTAGGATCCCACCCTTATATATTCTCAGACAAATGTTAAAAGTCTTTTTTTTTTTTTTAAGAGTTTTGATTAACATGGGAAATAGTTCCTTGAAACTCAGGAATCTTCTTCAACTTACTGTGAATGTGTAGATTTTAAACTTTTCTGGAAATTTTCTGGGAAAAGTCATGTTTTCTAAGATTTCTTAGAAGGGAAGAGACTTTTCTTCCCCCTTAGCAGTTACACCACCCCAGCTTAGAAATCATCTTGGAGTGGGAATATTTATAGAAGTGGCTGGAAGACCTCAGAACCACCTGGGGGTTTATTAAACACAGATTGCTGGGTCCCACTCCCAGAGCTTACGGTTCAGCTAGCCTAGGGTGGGGCCTGAGAGGGTGTATTTCTAACAAGTTCCCAGGTGATGCTGATGCTGCTAGCCTGGGACCCAACTTAGAGAATCACTGGTTTATAGCATTTACCCATTTAGTTGACCCTTCTCTTGAAGGGCGGAGGACATTTAAGGTCTGTAGTCATCATGTAGGATGAGGTCTACATATTGTTGGCCTGAAAGACACCTCTTCTCTTCTTGCACCACCTGTCTCCCTGCCACCCCACCACCCCCAACTCAGGCCAGGATACTCAAAGCTACGGCACTAGACAGCCCAGTGAGATGGTGGGTACACAGTTTCCAATCCCTGGCCTGAAGTATGGAGGGGGACTAGATAATACTTTCTTCTTTTCATGAGTGGTTTGTACTGGGAGACTTCTTATTTGAGTAGACAGGAGCCATAGCAATTTTGACTTTTCATCCAGTTAATTATATAAAGATTCTTGTTTAATCCCAAAACATGGCATTTTATCGATAACATCCATTTATCTCTCTACCCAGCCATCCAGCCATTCATTTAAATAATTCATAATCACCCTAGAAAAACTGGGAAATAAATGTATATCAAAAATTAAAAACATTCAAAATTCAATTAGCCCAAGAAAACCACTTCCAAAGTTCTTTCCATAACTACAGAAACACAAATTAGAAAAATGAGATCATGTTGCTCTGAAACATGCATCGCCATGTATTGTGAACATCTTTCCATGTAAATGAATATACAACCACCCCATCATTCTAATTTTCGTTTTAAAATGGTATATTATTGATTATAAAGGTTACAATTTCTTAGCGTAAAAGCTTTAGACAATCAAGAATGTATAAAAAACAAAGTCCTATCCTGAGAAAAAAGAACAAAGCTAGAGGCACACTCCTTCTACAAAGCTACAGAAATCAAAATAGCATGGTATTGGCACACAAACAGGTAAATAGATCAATGGAACAGAACAGAGGGTCCAGAAATAAACCTCAATTAATCTACAATGAAGGATGCAAGAATATACAATGGAGAAAAGACAATCTCTTCAACAATTGGTGCTGGGAAAGCTGGATAGCTCCACGTAAATCAATAAAATTAGAACCTCACACCGTATACAAAAATAAACTAAAAATGATTTAAAGAGCTAGGTGTAAGACAAAATACCATAAAACTCCTAGAAAAGAACATAGGCAAAACATTCTCTGACATAAATTATAGTGATTTTTTAAAGATCAGTTTCCCAAGGCAAAAGAAATAAAGGCAAAAATAAACAAATGGGACCTAATAAAACTTAAAAGCTTTTGCATAGCAAAAGAAACCATCAACAAAACAAAAAGACAACCTATGGAATGGGAGAAAATATTCGTAAGTGATGCAACTGACAAGGGGTTAATATCCAAAGTATACAAATGGCTCATACAACTCAATATTGAAAAGACAAACAACCCAACCAAAAAATAGGCAGAAGACCTAAATAGACATTTTTTTCAAAGAAGACATACAAATGGCCAATGGAACATGAAAAGATGCTTAGCATCACTAATTATTAGAGAAATACAAATCAAAACTACAGTGAGGTGTCACCTCACATTGGTCAGAATGGCTATCATCAAAAAGTCTACAAATAATAAGTGCTGGATGGAAAATTATCAGAAAAGAAATATATATATATGTATATATGTATATGTACATATATAACTGAATCACTTTGCTATACACCTGAAACTAACACAACATTGTAAATCAACTATACTTCAACTAAAAAAAAATGCTGGAGAGGGTGTGGAGAAAAGGGAACCCTCCTACACTGTTGGTGGGAATGTAAAGTGGTGCAGCCACTATGGAAAACAGTATGTAGGTTCCTCAAAAAACTAAAAATAAAACTACCATATGATCCAGCAATTCCACTCCTGGGAATATATTTGAAAAAAATGAAAACATTAATTCAAAAAGGTACATGCGTCCCAATGTTCATAGCAGCACTATTTACAATAGCCAAGACATGGAAGCAACCCAAGTGCCCAACAACAGTCGATTGACTTAAGAAGACAATGGAATATTACTCAATCATAAAAAAGAATGAAATACTACCATTTGCAGCAACATGGATGGACCTAGAGAATATTATGCTTACTGAAAGAAGTCAAAGACAAATACAAATAATATATGCTATCACTTACATGTAGAATCTAAAAAATAATACAAATGAATGTGTATGTAAAACAGAAACAGACTCACAGATACAGAAAACAAAATTACAGTTACCAAAGAGAAGAGGGAGGAGGGGAGGAACAAATTAGGGGTATGGAGTTAACAGATACAAACTACTATACATTAAATAGATAAGCAACAAAGATTTACTCTATAGCACAGGGAATTATATTTAATATCTTGTAATAAGCTATAATGGAATACATTCAGCAAAAAAAAATCACTATGCTGTACATCTGAAACTAACACAATATTGTAAATCAACTATATGTTAATAAAAAATAGAAAGTCATATTTTCCCATACCAAAACATAATTTTCAATAGCTGCAGAGTATTTTTTTAAAAAAACCTAACTTCACTTTATTCAATAGATATTTTATGATGTTTAAACAAACACAAAAATGAATATTTGGAAAGTGAAATCATTTGAAACAAAGTATTTTGTTTTATAGAAAACACCATAATTTAACTAGTAGCCTGTGAACATTTAGCCTTTAGTTATTTCCTCTTTTGCTTCTGTTATAAGTAAAACTGTATTGAAAAATTTAGCATAGACATTTGCACATTTATATGGCTATTTCTCATTTTAATGATATTTTAATATCCTTGGGTTTATGATGGCAATGTATACTTACAAAATTTTGAAATAATAAAGATTTTTTTCTGAGGCAGTTGTGACCAGTAGATGGTTGATTAACTGAAAAAGTTGTTACAGCAAGGAATCAAAAAAGAGAGAGAGGGAATTTATAAAAGATATAGATGACTCTAATGCTATTTAAACTGTTCCAGAGTATAGAAAGAGAAATAAAGCATCTAAATTATTTAAATGAAGCCAAGATAATATTGATTAAAAATATGCAACAATTATTGCACAAGAAAACCATAGAGCAATTTCACTTAGAAATATCAATACACGATCCAACATCAATATTAGCAAACAGACTTTAATAACACATTAAAAGAATAACACTATCAATGAGGAATTCCAAGAATGTATGGACTATTTAACATTAGGAAATCTATTATTATGATAGGAGAACATTAATAGTATCTTTCCAACAGGTACTAAAAGGGCACTTGATAAAATTCAATATCCATTCTTGGTAAAGATGCAGTAAACTAGCAATAGGTGGATACTTTCTTAAAATGATTTAATATGTTTATCTCAGCCTAAAAGCCAGCATTGAGCTTCATGAAGAAACAATATACATTTCCATTAAAATTAGAAACAAGGCAAGGATGTCTAGTAATACTACAATTATTCAACATTATTCTGCAAGTACTAGCTAATTTAATTAGACAAAAGAGAGAAACTAGAGGTATACATTTTTTAAAAAAAGAAGAGCTAATATGATCACTATTTGTGGATGATGTAATGCTATACCTAGAAAGTTTAAAAGAGTCACCTGAAAAATGATGTCAAACAATATGGGAAGTAATTTAGCTTGGTAAAAACCAAAACCAAACCCCCCAAAACCCAACAGAAATAAACAGTCTTTTAAATAAAAAACAATAATCAATTAGAGGTTGTAACAGAAGATCCTATTCATATTGTAACTGACAAAGTAAATTAAACTTAAAGGAAATATGATAGTTATAATTAAAGAAAAACTTAAAACACTACTGAGGGATATGACAGAGAATGTGGACAAATGGAAAGGCATGTTCTGCTTTTGAGGAAAAAGACTCAACGCTATAGTCATGTCAACTCTCCTAACTTTAAGGCAAACTCAGTACAAGTACCGTAAGGAAATTTTTTTGAGACCAATTAAGATGTCTCTCAAGTTAATATGAAAAATAAATGGGGAAGAAGAGCCAGGATAATTATAAAAATGAAGAGGGGGGAAACCAACCACCCAGATTTTACATTATTAGAATTAACATTTTATATGTCAATATGGCAAATCTCCTAACTTTGCTAACATACTGTGTAGATGAATGTGAGGGAAAAATAAACACTATTATACATACTGAATAGAGTGTAAACTGGCACAATGACTATGAAGGGCAATTTGGCGATATCTATCAAGATTATAGACTTCCACCCAACAATCATTCCCAGGAATTTAGCCAACAAATAGTTCTCATATGTGCACAGTTATTCATTATAGCATAATTTGTAATTGTGAAAGACTGGAAACAATCTAAATGTTCAGCAATAGAAGTTTGGTTAAATGAACTATGGTATATTCACACAATGAAAAAATATGCAACTATTAAAAAAAGAGATGTAGTGGCTTGGACTATTCTTCAAGATAGAGGATGGCAAGGTACAGAACCATTTGTGTCCAAAAGAAAGAAAATTAATAGAATCAAATGTTTGTTTATGCATCAAATGTTTCTGAATGCATCCCCAGTATCTTAGGTCAGTCTGTGATAATAAAATGCCGTAGACAAGATGGCTTAAGTAACAGAAATTAATTTACTCCTGATTCTGGAGGCCAGAAGCCTGGGATCAGAGTGTCAGTATGGTCAGGTTCTGGTGAGGACTCTCTTCTCGCTGTGTGCTCACATGGTGGAGAGAGGGCAAGCTCTCTGGTGTCTCTTCTTATAAGGGCACTAATCCCAGTATGAGGCTCTGCTCTCACGACCTCAGCGAAACCTAATTGCCTCCCAAGGGCTCTGTCTCTAAATACTATCACACTGGTCAGTGTTAGGGCTTCAACATATGCATTTGGGGGAGGCTACAATTCAGCCCGTAGCACGAGATAATTGATAATAGCAGTTGCCTCTAGGCCCACGGAGGGAAACAGGAGCTAGAAGATGGGATTGTAAAGGTGACTTTTCACTGTTTGCTCTTTATAGCTCTGTAATTCTCTAACACCAACCGGGTGTCCAGCAATTAAATTCAATTCTGATACTATCTACCTAGAGTTAGCGTCAGAGCCCACAAGTTAAAGGGCTCGGTCCCACAAGGCTGCCCCCACTTCAGATGCCAATCTCAAGTCTTGGGCCACTCATACTTCTGATTAGCCAACTATAAATTGGGGGTTCACATGACTCCCTCCTCAAGTTTGAGAATTTGCTAGAATGGCTCACAGAACTCAGAAAAACACTTACTGGTTTAGTATAAAAGATGCAAATGAAGAGCCAAATGAAGAGGCATATAGGTGAGTTCTAGAAGGGTCCTGAGTGCCAGAGCATCTGCTCCTGTGGAGTTGGGATGCTCCATCCTCCCAGTGGATGTGTTCACCAACCTGAAAGTTCACAAAACCCTGTTTAGAGATTTTTATGGAGGTTTCATTGCATGGGCATGATTGATCAAATTGCTGGCCACTGGTGACTGAACTCTATCTTGGCCACTCTCCCTTATCCAAAGGTTGGGGAGGTGGAGCTGAAAGTTCCAATCCTCTGATCAAGGCTTGGTCTTCCTGGAGACCAGCCCCCATCCAGAAGCTATCTAGAGGCCCACCAAGAATCACCTCAGTAGCATAAACTCAGATATGGTTGAAAGGGGACTGTTTTAAATAACAAAAGACACTTTCTGTCACTCAGAAAATTCCAAGGGTTTTAGGAGCTCTGTGCCAAGAAAGGCAAGGAGGGAGACACAAAGATATATTTCCCTTAAAATCACAGTGCCTTTTGAATTTTGATCTATGTGTGTGTGTATATATACATGTATATGTGTGTGTGTGTGTATATATATATATAAAATATATATAAAATACACTTACACATGTATTAAAATATTGGCAGGGGAGAATGCTCAAAAAGCCTGAGTTACCCAAGTTCATAAGACTTGCTAGGGTGAGAGCTGGGCCTCAGACTCCCTTAATTCGATTTGAAGATTCTTCACAATGTGTCATGACTATTTTTCCATCTCTTTGAAGATATTTACTGCTTTCGTGACTTCAGGAGCCTGAGATTTCTAGTTTTCATATTTTAAAGAGGTGAATCCTTCAGACTTTGGGGCAGGGGGCACTTGTGGGAGATCAACATTAATGTAGTTTTTCTCCAGTGATCAGTGCAAGACATAGTATAGAGAGAGACAGCATTTTACATCATGCAAATTGGGAAAGACTTGGAAACTGTCTCATCCAAAATACCTCTCTACTAGTCTGTTCAAAGACCTGAAATAAATCCTTTTACTATAAATCTGTTAAGTGAAATGCAGATATTTTTAGGGGAGGTACCCTCACACTCTGAACAACCACTAGTAACTCCTGAAAAAATGAATTTATTAGGTTCCTACTTACAGGTCAGATACCAAGAGCAGGCTCCTACAGGAATTTACCTAAGAATAGTAAGTTTTGGTTAAAAAAAGATAAATATCTGAGGATCTGTTTTTATCATCTGTAATATGACTGGGCTGGACCAGTGTGTCCTCAGATTTCCTTTCTTCAGGGCTCTGCTCTTGTAAGAGGTTTTTCAAACACCTTATCTCACTTGTCCCATGGAAAACCTAGGATGGGTGAGAAAGACAGGAGGGATTTTTTTTCTTACTTGTCAGGTGAAGAAACTGAATCTCAAAAGAGTTGTTCTTGTTCAAGATCACCAGCAAAGATGCCTGTTTCACATGATCACTTAACGCACATTTCTGCTGCATCATACTCATTCCTTCATCTACTGAGCACTAACTACAGGGCACGGTGCTGGGATGCAAAATCAGAAAGGTTAGGCTTAGGCCCCTCTTGGGTCTGGCAGCCATTGGAGAAGATAAGTACTTAGCCACACAGTCAGTTCCCTGCTGGAGATAGATAGAGGGGAGGATGAAGAATTGGGATAGGGGATCAGTGAAAGCTTCACAGGAGAGGTCCATCACCGAAGTAGGAAGGATGAGCAGGTGTTTGGTATAAAGAAAGGGAGAGCCAGTGCTCTTAGGGGAAAAGACTTCACCTTAAAGTGGGACACTTAGGGTGCTATGTCAGTTGTTTGCAGCAGATTGGCTGAGAGAAACTTTGGGTCAGAGGGGCCTTTCAACCTCTTCTGGATGACATCATTTGTCATTGCCTTATTCAGGTCTGTGCCAGATTGTTGGGGTAATAGGCTCCTTCTAACTGGCTGCTCTGCTATCCCTCTGTGGTTCTTTATTCAAGGAGTTATACTATGAAAGAAAATGGAAAGTAGCAGACAGGTAACAGACCACACCATAATTTCTTCAGTTGTTTTTATACTTAGTTTTACTTCCCAGATTATGGAGTAGGGGATTGGAATCCTTCTTGAAGTTTTCACAAGACTCAGAATACACCCAAGTTACAGAGGTGAAAGACAAGGGCAAATTTTCATCATTGCTTAAAAAAAGAAATCCATCATGGCTACTGGCTGGGCCAGCTGGAGCTGTGGGAGAGGGTCCCTGGAACAGGGCCAGGTTGCTTCCAGATGGTTTTGAGACACCTTATTATGCAACCCTCCTCTTAACATCCAGCCCCACAGGAAATACACTTTGAAAGAAGGACTAGGAAGTCTTTCTCTTCCCTTCCTCAGACTTGCTCTTCATTTTTTGACTACTTGGGTTAGTATTATTCTGACACATAGCTGTCTCCAAGTTGTCAGTGGTTCTCCTTCAGTTCACTTACACACCTGGAGATACAGACACACCAACACACAAACACACAGACCTGTTTTACTTCTCTTCTAAAGTGGGTGAAGTCCATCTCCTGCTACACTCTTTACATTTCTAACACAAATATAATACTCAAAGTTCCTAGCCAAAACTTTAATTCATTTCATGCTCTTGAAAGAGACATAGGTTTTTCCAAATATTTTTCACATTCTACAAATTCCCTGCTTGTTTGCTTGTTTTCTTTTATGGTAAGAGGGGAAAACTGCATTCTCCTGAATCTTTCTTAACACACTGCATTTGTTTATGAATCAATCCTTTTAAAGCTGCTCCAGGAAGATCCCTCAGTGGGTGTGCAAGTGAAATGCACCAGAGAAAGACTGTGTTGTCTAAGATGAGAAATCTGCATTGTTCCTGAAAGACAGTGGAGAGGGAAGGTGAAGAGGAAGAGAGGAAGGGGGAAAGAGAGGAGGCCGAGTGGCCAGGCCACCATCCTTCCAGCCACCTAAGCTTCAGTGACTTCTTACCTCCTCACACTTATGTGCCCTCCCCAGGCAGCCATTTGCTAAAACCTTTCTTCCTTCGCTGTCATTTAAGTGGGAATCCCCTTCATTCTGTTTCTACTATAATATCTTTAATTTGGATTATGAACACTGAGCTTGGACTATATCAGCCTCCCGGCTGACCTTCCTACCACCAATTTCACCCTCTGTCACAACCCTATTATCAGACCAATCTTCCAAAAACGTACTTTGGTCACCACATTGGACAAAGCCTTCAGCGGCTCCCCATTGTCCTTTAAAGCTCAATGGTCTTAGCCTAGAATTCAAGACTCCATTCTGGTGGCCCTAATTGACCGTTTTGGCCTATATTCTTAGCATTAGCTTTTATTAAGCACTTACCCAGGGCCAGGCACGCTGTTAAAAGCTTCTAAATATTATCTGTCCAGCCGGAATCCCTCTGTAGAAAACGTGTGTGTCCCGAACTTCGTGAGGTTCTGTTAGGCAGCCATTGACGAGAACTGAACATGTGATGCAGTTCAGCCAATCAGAACATTCTTCCACCCCCAGCCATAGGTCAGCCAATCAGAGCATTCCCTGCCCCTCACAGGCCAACCAATCAAAACATTCTACTCTCCCCCATCTCTACGCCCAGCTTTCTGAAATTTGACTCCGAGGTGTGGGAGAGACTGGGTTCTCTCTTCTGGGATTGAACTAGACACACAGAAGCAGAGGAGAGCAGAGAGAAGAGACGGAGAAAGAGAAAGGGAAACCTGACAACATTGTTTGTCTCTCTAGACTCCACCGTGCAAGCAGCTAGCTCTGCCTCTGGACTTTTCTCATTGTGATTCAAAAAGCTCCTTCCTTATCTAAACATGTTTGAGTTAGGTTTGCTGTTATTTGCAACCGAACCGACGGCTAGAACAGTCTAGAGGGCTTAACTCATTTGACCCTCACCACTGCCCGGTGAGGGAGGACTGTCACTTTCAGCCATTTTGATGGGGCATTGACACCAGGGAGATGTCTTGCCTGAGGTCTCGCAATTTTTAAATGGTGGAGGTAGAATTTACAACCAGGTATCCGACTGCAGAACTCTAAACGATACGTTCCAAGGTGGTTCAGGAAGACGTGTCCAGTATTTCCTGTGTGCCAGGCACCAGGCTGAGCACAACACACGCCTGCTCCCACCCCATCTGCTGCTGTGCTCTACACTATGGCCTCACACAGGTCCTGACTTTTACATCTGGGTCTGTACTCAGGCTGTTTTCGCCTGAACACCTTCCCTACCCCACCTCTTGCCTGGCAATATTTGCTTATCATTCAAATCTGAAATCAAATGTCCAGTCCTCTGGAAGTCTTCCAAGTTACCCCACCCAGAAGCAATTGCTTCCTCCTTTAAGTTTTAAGGATTTTGACTTGAACAAGGGGCCAAATGGATATCTTTGAGGGCTTATTGCACAGTAGTTTGGAGGTTGGGGGGACCGGTGGTTCAAAGTTACCAGATATCTGCTCCAGTCATTTCAACAGTAACTCTGCAAAACACACTTTTTGTAACAAGCAGTGCTAGTGTTGTGGTCATGAGTGATAGCTTTAGGGTAAGACAGGGCTGAGTTGGAATCTGACTCTGCAACTCTCAAGTGTGGGCAACCTCAAATAGATTGCCTGTTCTCTGGGAGTCTCATTTTCCTTATCTGAGTATGGGGATGAGAACACCACTGATCTTAGTTGTGAGAAGTGTATGCAGTAGAAAGTACTGTAACTGGGCCCTTGCTCACAGGTTTTAGGCTCAAGTGGCTCCTCTAGGGCAGTCCAGCTAACTAGGTCCTTTCAGGGATGATGCTGTTCACATTTGTGCTGTAGACTTGTCGCAGCTAAATCCTTTCTGGGGGCTTTCCCATTAGGCAGGGAGCAGAGGGTTTCTCGTTCTCGCGCCCGTGCACTCTTTGCCTGGCTAATCATCTGTGTAGCTGCTGTGTTGTATACATACTACTCTTAAGGCGTGTGTCTCTGTGTGTGCTGACTCATTCTGCTTCCTCACACAGAGCAGACACAAGTAAAACACATACTTATTAAATGAAGGGCCAAATCTTACAAATATCTACTCCGTTAAACCTCTTCCCAGGCTTCTACAGCAATTGACCAATTGCAGTTGCTTGAGGAAACTAAAGAGAATTGGAAGCAGCAGGTTGGGGCAGACGTCGGGGGGCACGTGGATAGAGGGAAGATGGGGGTCAGGAAATAAAAGCCCCTTTCATGAAAGGATATCATAAGAGCAGTGAAAGTAATCAGGGTTTGCAAAAACCAGGATTATTTTTGTTCCTTATACCCCCTCCCCTCCACTTCATCCCTTATTTTGTCTTCTCTCAGTGGATATCAGGTGAGATAGTCAACGGCATAGGCTACATTATCTTTTGGGATTGTGCAGCATTCCCAGTTCAATCCCTCTCCTATAACTGGGCATGATGCAGTTGTGTTGCAGTGGTGGCAGCAGCTGTGGCTACAGCTGCAGCAGCTCCCTGATCTCTGGGTTGCAACCTAGGTGGTGTGACCGGAAAGCAATACTCCAGCTATGACCCCTGACTCCTCCTCCAGACCTCCAACAATATTGAAAGCATACGATCCCTTTTATTGTTTCCTTCTCTTCTTGAAATGCCTAGAGAGGTTTCTGTTTCTGGCAGCAACTTCTTAATACATATAATATATTTAAAATAAGCATATTACAAATTAGTTTAAAAATGTTAGTCAATTTCAAATTCATTTAAAATATATTTATAAAATTATAATCTATAGATATGGCAGTTATCATGAAGGTGATCCATCACCAATGGCTGGATACTGAAGTTGGTAAGACACTGATATCTAATACTCATAACCAGGTAGGTACTATTATTACCGTGAAGAGAAAACTTTGAGAAGTTAAATGATTTGCCCAGGATCACACAGGTGGTAAGTAATGGTTCTGACTCTACCCTTTTTAAACTGGAGAAAGGACCTGGAACTTCATTCAGTTGTCACCAAGGATCAGACACTGACCACCAACCGAGCGTTGTCCTGAAGAATTGGTTGATTTAGCCAGTAGGTGAGGTGGAGGGATTTCTAGATTGAAGGAACAGCATGAGTAAAGGGGTGGTGGTGTGAGTGAGTGTCCCTGGTCTCGGGATCCAATGAAGCCCTGTAATCCTGGAGCAACGGGACAGGACTGGAGGTGATGCTTGAGAGGTAAGCAGGAATCCAGTCCTCGGAAGCTTTGAAGGCCACGTTGTGGAGATGAAACTTAACTCTAAAAGCCAGGATTTCACTGATGCCATCACCTATTTACATGGGAATTTTAGAGAGGTTGCTCTGGTAATCGGAGGCATGAACATATGAAGTTGTCCAGTAGAGAGTTGGGATAAGGGTCTAGAGCTATGGGAGAGGAATGGGCTGGAGAAGCCTATAGGTGGGTGATGAGAACAAAATCTTTGCCCGGTTGACTGTCCACTTTGACATCATTTTACTATTCCTGTCTTCATTAGTATGACTTTCCTATTCCTGGAAACTCTTGTCAAGGAAGGTAAAAGTTACAAATAACTCATTGTTCATTTCAGTAAAAAAAAGTGTTTTCCTGAGTTCTATGAGCTGTTCTAGCAAATTATTTAAACTGAGGAGGGGGTAGGTGAACCCTGTTTTATAGCCAGCTGATCGGAAGTATGGGAAGCCTGGGACTTGTGATTGGTACCTGAAGTAGGGAACAGTATTGTGAGATTAAGTCTTTAACTTGTGGGATCTGATGCTAAATCCAGGTAGTTAGTGTCAGAATTAAATTAAATTTAGGCCACCCAGTTGATATTTGGAGAGTTGGAGAATTGGTTGTTGGTAAAGGGAAAACCCCATACACTTTGTGTCAGAATGTTCTATGGGTAGAAACAGAGTATAATATCTTCTATTCCTAGCTTGTTGAGTGTTTTTTTTATTATGAAAGGATGTTAGGTTTTTGTCAAATGCTTTTTTGCATCTGTTGAAATGATTATATGGTTTTTCATTTTTAATTTATTAATATGGTGAATTATACTGATTGATTTTCAGATGTTAAACTACTCTTGCTTTCTTAGGATAAACCTTACTTAGTCATGATGTATTGTCCTTTTTGTATGAAGATATATTCAATTTGCTAAAATTTTGTCAAGAAATTTTTATGTCTATATTCATGAGATATATTGGTCTGTAGTTTTCTTAACTCTTTGACTGGTTCTGGTATCAGGGTAATTCTGGTTCTCAGAATGAGTTGGGAGGTATTCCCTAGTCTTCCGTTTCCTTGAAGTGTATGTGTATCAGTTTTATTTCTTCCTTAAATGTTTGGGCTTTGGATTTTCTTTGTGGGAAAATTTTTAACTACACATTCAATTTCTTTAATAGAGACAGGGCTATTCCTTGTTATCTTTTTTTCTTGAGTGGATGTTGGCAGTTTTAGTCTTTCAGGGAACTGGTCCATTCTATCTATGTTGTGCCATTTCTATTTGGTGTAATTAAAATAGCAAATATAAGTTCAAATTTCTCCATATCTTTTCCAGGTAACTCTCCCTTTGGTGCTTTGAAGCAATATAGGGTCTTGACCGGCCTCTGTGGCTCCCATCTTTCCTCCTAGGGTCAGCTCTTGGCAAAACTACCCTCACTCTCCTTCCTCCCCACATCGCTGTACCTCCCCAGCATTTCCCACCTTAAGTCTAAGTTAGCAGGAATCTACCTATTTAGCAAATCCACTCCATATTGTTTATTACTTAATGGATTTATCATTCCAGGAGTATTTGCATTTCAAAAGAAAATACCTAGAGAGGATTATGCATAGCAAAAATAAGTGAATTCTAAATGATGTTATTTCAGGCTCTGTGATAAGTAGGTGAGGGAAGTACTTTGGAAGATGGGCTTTCCTCTCTTTTTTGAATCCTCTTCAAGTACAAGTTTGTTGTTTTCATTATTCTGTTTAAGTCTACCCAGGACGTTCCTTTTGCCCTTTGGTTAACATAAAATCTTTCACACAGCCCTGCAAGATCCTGCCACTTCTCAGTCATCAGAATCCATTCCTTCTGCTCTGCTCTAGTAGATCCCTGTCCTGGCCCTCGAACCGTTGGACTTCTCTGAAAAAGCGGTATTTGTGCCTTAGAGTGGAGCCCAGACAAGTGCTGGGATAGATGCACGAAAGTTTGAGAGCCATGGATGTCAGGCGCACGGTTCCGACGCAACCCAGGCCTCCGCTTTCCCGCCTTGGGCTGTCGGGTGACAAACTTTCCCAGGCGCTGGCGCTTCCCTCTAGGGCGGCGACCAAAACGGACGCGGTGAGTGTCAAGGCTCTAAAGTGGCGGCGGGGAGGGCGCAGGAAGTGGCGGAGCTGGCGGTGGGCGCACCGTGCGACCGCGGGCTCCGCGACCGCGGGCTCCGGGACCCCAGCGTGCCGGGGAAGAGGCCGCGGCGGCGGCGATTAGCTGGAAGCGAAGAGAGGGGAACAGAAGCTAGCTCCGCGCGCGACTCGAGCACTATGACGCGCGGAGGACGCAGAAGCCAGGGCGGGCCGGAGGCGCGGCGGGAGGGCGGCGAGCAGGCGAGGGGGGGCCGGGTGGTTCGCGGCTGCCGCGGCGCCCTCCGCGCTGGGCGGGGCGGGGCGGGGCGGGGCGCTGTGCCCGCAGCCCCCAGCGCTAGACTAGCCCAACGCGTCCCGCTTCGCAGCGCAGCGCACGGCGGCACCATGGGGTCCCGCAACTTGGAGATGATTTTTGACCGCGTGGGGCACTTCGGCAGGTAGGAGGTGGGGGCGGGGGGAGGACGGTGCCAGGGGAGCGGGCATCACGTGGATGGAGGCTCCGGTGGGGTCTGTTTCTTTCCGTTGCGGCGGGGTACTCGCGCTGCGCTCGTGTTCGGAAATCATCTCCACCCACTCTCCTTTCTCAGAGAAATCGAGAGGCCTGCATCCAAACTCCTGCCCCAGGCTGGGCTTGCCCTCTAGAACTCTGGCGGTGGGACCTCCCCAGAGCGAGACTGGGGGCGCTGGGGCTAGCTTCGGGAGTGGTGGGTGCGGGGCTCTCCCGGCTCGCCGGCCCCCTGGCAGGTGGAACGTGGGGTGCACCCTCTGCGGCAGCCGGAGTGAGGTGGCCGGGCTGAAGAGGCCAGGTCACACGAGTAGAGGAGTGCCTGTTCTTGGCGGCTCGTTTCTCTAATCCGCCAAACGGGCTCCTCTTTCATTGCCCAGAGGGTAGAGTCTCCCTCAGTGCCTGGCAGGTATTGAATTGCCCCGGGAACAACAGTTGGTCAGACTTTGTTGCCGTTTATAGAAACCTAATATGTGCCAGCTACACAGTTCTTCATTTGATGCCCTCGGAATCTTGCAAAGGGGGTGAATCCTTATTTTAATGATTGGGACACTGAGACTCATGGGCTCAAGGACCCACAGCTCCCGCAAGGTGGGATCTAAGTTTAAACCTTTGTGCAGTTGTCACTCTCTTTTCATTTGCCAAATTGCTTTTAAAAATTTAAAATATATTCATTCGTTCATTCATTCATTCACTCATTCACTCATTCACTCATTCACTCATTCACTCACTTATGGAGAAATACTCCTCTGTCTGACCCAGAACGTTTTGGGATGAGAGGAAGTGAGCGGCCATACAACATGCGGATCAGAGATTTGGAGCTCAGTCTGAATCTTGGTCTGTCACGTACCTCTAGTTGACCCTGGGAGTACTGTGTCTCAGTTTCCTAGCTGCAAAGTGAGAATTATAATCATCCATGCCTTAGCTCCCTCCCAGGCCTGTGGTGAGGAGATGATGTGGTGCTGTTCTCCAACGTAAAAGTTGCACAAATGTTGGCTGTGATTCCCAGTGTCCACAAAAAGGAAGCTGTTGAGCAGGCAGAGGGGCAGGAAGCCCCAGCTCTCCCCTGCTTCCTCCTGCTACATGCATTATTGAATGCTGAGTTATGCCTGGCTCTGTCACATGTTCTTTGTACATGCTACCCTCTTTAATCTTCACTGCAGCCCCGTAAGATTGGTGGGTCACTCTCATTTTATGCAGGAGAAAACATGGCTTGTGCCTAAATCACAAACCTGTTAGTAGCAGAGCAGAATTGGATGTCCATTGGCCCCCACAGCCCATGCTCTCAACCGTGATGCTCTCCTGAGCACAACCATGGGACCCGGCCAGGTCCTTGCTAGGTCTTGAAGCAGAATAGCATGGGATTTACAAGATCAGCTCTGGGGATGGATGTCACAGTTCCAACCCTGGCTTATCAAGTATTAACTGTATGGTCTTGAGCATTTTACTTCTCACTTCTCTATCTGTAAAATGAGGGTAATAATAGTACTACAAATGTTTATTATAAGGACTCCACGTGCAGCCTCTCATTTCATCCTCACAGTAATCCTAAGAGGTAGTAGTTATTAATACCATTCTTTCCCCATGTATTTTAGGGATTAACTAAGGTACTTACATTAGTTGGTGTTTGCCTAAGTTGCTGTAACAAAGAGATCCCTCAGCTAGAAGTTTTTTCCTCTCTGGTAACTGTTCCCGGCAGGTTCTGTTCCATGTGGTCATCCAGGGACCCAAGTGGGTGAGGCAGCTCCATCATCCACAGCCTGGGGGTTCCTCTCTGCACCTGGGTCTGCTGCTCCCTTTGTCCTCACTCACATAGTCAGATGTGGCTTACCATGTTGGGAGAAAGGATTTTGGGAGACAATCCTTAGCCAGCCACAATAATGTATGGAAAAGTCTTATCATTCAGTAAGTTCTCAGTAAATCATGGCTGTTACTGTTACCTGAGTCCTCATCTGATGGGAAGTGTAGACTGTGAAAGCTGCTTATAGGAAGGAAAAGGGTAACCAGTCAGTGCTTACAGCAAAAGGTGAAAACAGTGTGACCATAATACGGTACTCCATATTTTTTCTGGCATTTGCTCTAATTGATCTCTCTATTGTTAATAAATACAAAGGGAGGTTACAGTGTATTATTATTTAGTCTCAAGGAAACCTAGTGAAAGTGTTATGCAGAAAACCCTAATTATCTCTAATTTCTCATTAGTCATTTTTAAGATGGGGAAGCACTATCTTGATCACCTTTAAGAAAGAAAAGTGGGACACTAAGAAGAATTAAAAAACCTTTCCAAGACTTGTCCTGAAGCTCTATTGAAGTTACAAAAACTTCGTAACTGAAGCTCCCTGTCAGAGGGAATTGAGGAAACTGAGATTCAGGCATCTGTGTTGGGGATCTAAGAACCCGGATCTCTGAGTTACCTTGGGATAAAGAGAGAGATGGTTAAAAATTTCAGAGTTGGACTGTGGAGCCTTGTCACTGACTTACATCTATGGATATAGGTAGTATTTTTTTCCCCCAGTGAATATAGGTAGTGTGTTTTTTTTCCCCAGTACATGAACCTTTTAGGCTCTTCTTCTTTGACTTCACCTTTTGAACACCATAACAGCTAACACTTACATGCACCTACAGTGTGTCATCGTGCTTTACATGTATTAACTCTTTACAATCCCACAACAACCCATTTTTCATATGAGGAAGTTGAGGCCCTGAAAGGGCAAGATCTTGCCCAAAGACCCAGGAGCTAAGTAACCAGAGACAAGAGTCAAACCTTGGCAGGCTGGCTCCAGAGTCCATACTCAGCCACAGTGGGATAACACCAGTTAAACTTCATTATATAGAATGATATAAATCTAGGGCTGAAAGTAATTTATTTCACCTGTCACCCAGGTGGCATTGGTCTATTTCCTGGGAGTTCTGATCATCTTTGCTTTTTCTTTTCTCTGGGTTTTCTGTCTATTGTGTCTGTATCGTTCTTTTTCCGTTAGTGTTTCTCTCCAGCTGTGGGCACAGTGATATGTTGTATCTCTAAGTCTGTTGTTCTTAAGGGACCTTAGCTTGGGGGACACCTGATGGCAACAATCGTTATAAGGGAGAAAATGATATGTTACAATGCTAGATGCCTAAGGAGCTAGGACTCCCCCCACCCCCTGCCCCAGGAAGTTATCCTTGTAAGAGGGAAGTAAGTTTGAATTGAAAGAATGCTCAAGATCTTCCCAGCGTGATTTTTTTTTCATATTTGCTTAAGTCCTTTTTTAGCCCATAGACCAGAAATAACTTCCTTTTTTCCTCTTTGCAGATACCAGATATTCCTCTATTTCATATGTGCCTTCCAGAACATCTCTTGTGGTATCCACTACTTGGCTTCTGTGTTCTTGTCAGTGTCCCCCCAGCATACCTGCAGGCCCCCTGGCAACGTGAGTCAGGTTCTTTTCCACGATATCTCTGGCTGGATGCTGGAGGACATCTGGACCCGATTTTCCATAGGCCGGGAAGATCACATCATAGTGCAGCTACAGAACGGTGAGGTCTGGGAGCTCACAAACTGCCGCAGGTTCCGAAGGGATGACAAGTCGAGTTTGAATTATGATTATAACGGCCATAAGAGTAGCTTTCCTTGCCTGGATGGCTACATCTATGACAAGAGCAAGTGGCAAAGCACCGTGGTGACTGAGTGGGATCTGGTGTGTAACCGGGAATGGTTTGGAAGGCTGATCCAGCCCATATTTATGTTTGGAGTCCTGCTGGGAGCAGTGATCTTCGGCTACCTTTCTGACAGGTAAAATGGACTATTTAGGATTACTGCATCAGTGTAGGGTTCATTTCCCTGTGTGATTTTCTTAGGGGACAGGAAATTAAGTTAAAAACTTTAGTCATCTTCATACCTCTCTAAATACATACTTCGTTGCTGGTCTGTTATTTAGGGACACAAAATAACATACTGTCAAGGGGTTGGGTTCTGAAGACAAGCTACCTGTGTTCTGCCATTTGTGATTGGTGGACCCTAGGTGAATTGCCTAACCTATGTTTCAAAATCTTGTTTGTAAGCTGGCAATGAAAATAATAGCACTCTCCTCAGAAGGTTATTATAAAATTAATATAGAAAAAGTGCCTTGGACATATGACCACTCAATGTTATTTGATTTTTTTTTCCTTTAAATAGACTTGTTTTTTAAGAGGTATAGACTGGTCCTAAGCAATGATACCCATGAAATTGTGTGATATGCCAGTCATATATTTTTTAAAAATACACATTACAATGAATATGTAACTCTTAAAATAAAGCAAAGTTCATCTCTGTATGGGCATGGACCATGCTTTGAGTACCTGTCCTAAAGCACAGAGATGAACTTACTTCTTTGGTCTCCACGGTTGTGAATTTTATAGGCCTGTGCTAGGCACTGGGAACCTGGAGACAACTGCTTAGGTCAGAAATCCCTGCCCTCAGGGTGTGCCAGTCTAATGGGGCCAACAAACACATACAAAGAAAAATTATAGGACTTTGCTGTGTCCAGGGCCATAGTAGAAGTGAAAGCAATGGAGGCAAAGACTATGGAAGCCCAAAGGGTGGAGTACCCAGGTCTTCCCCCCACCACCCATATCCCCTCCAGGAGGTGGTATTCGAATAATGAAATTGGAGCAAAAGTGAAGTCTAGTGATTATTTGGTGACTGAAGTTATGTTTCAATGTTTAAGAATCTTCTGCTTCATAACTGTCTTCCTGGGGAGTGTGGAAGTTAGGTTGCTGGTGGGGAGAGGAAGAAAACAGGGGTTGAGGAGGTTGATACTCCCTTCTGGTGAGTCTGTCAGGGGAGGAAATGTAAGATGCAAGGTGGCTACAGGAGTGAGGGGTCCAGAGAACCTTCTTGTCTTTGGCTAGAAGAGACTTGAACTGAAGAGGAGGAGTCAGAGGAGAGGGAAAAGAAGTAATTGGTAGAATAAGGCCTCAGAGGAAGTGGGAAGAGACATGATCCAATACAAAGCTTGCAAAATGGTATTTGGAGAGAAAAGAGTGTGTGTCCCTGGAGAGGAGGGAAGAAGAGAAGGCTGAAGGCAGATGTAAGTGGTGCTGGCAGGTGGGCGGAGCAGGAAGTTGTGGGGCTTTCTCTTTGATGGTCTCTGTTCTCTGCAGGAGAGGGCTGCTCATCTGCTGAGAGTGAAGACTTTGTGGGTGGTAGAGGGGGTTGATAGGGATGGATGAAAAATAGTTTTAAATGGCATTCAGGCTCAAATAAGATTGGGGAACATTCATGTTTAGGGCCAACAATCCCTACTGGTGCATGTGGGAGCAAAGAGGGTTGAAGCCATGAAGATGACTGTTTCCAGTTTGCTTGCATATCCTCTTCTGCACTGAGCAAGCCTGTTGGTTGGAATCTCAGAACTGTATTCTTTTGCCTTAAAATGATCTGTCAGGGACATCTCACAGGGAGAAAATATTTGCAAATCATGTATGTAATGACAGTCTAGTATCTAGATTATATAAATAACTCATAACTCAACAATAAGAAGACAAATAACCCGGTTTGAAAACGGGCAAATGATTTGGATAGATATTTTGCCAAAGAATGTATACAAATGGCCAATAAGCACATATAAAAATGCTTAACATCATTAATCATTAGGGAAGTGTACATCAGTACTTAGGGAGATACCCCTGTGCACTCACTGGAATGCATAGTCAAGAAGATGGACAATAACAAGTGTTGTCAAGGATGTGGAGGAATGGGTGGGATTGTAAAATGGGGGCAGCCACCTTGGAAAGCAGTTTGGCAGTTCCTCAAAAAATAAATAAAATTAGCATCTGAGCCAGCAAGTCCACTCTTAGGTATATATCCAAGGGAATTGAAAACATACCTTTACACAAAGTCTTGTTCACAAATGCTCATGGCAACATTATTCATAATAGACAAAAAAGTGGAAATGTCTATCAACTAGTGAATAGATAAACAAATTCTAGTATAACCATGCAATGGAATGTTACTTAGTCTTAAAAAGGAATGAAGTACTGATACATACTACAACATGGATGAACCTTGAAAACGTAGTGCTTAGTAAAATAAGCCAGGTCCTATATTGTGCGACTCCGTTTGTATAGAATGTCCAGAATAGGGAACTCTATGGAGATAGAAAGTAGATTAGTGGCTGTCAGGGGCTAGAGGGAACAAAGGGAGAAGAATGATGGCTCCTGGGTGCAGAGTTTCTTTCTGGAGTGATGACAATGTCTTGGAACTAGATGGTGAACTCTGTGAATACACTAAGAGCCACTGAATTGCATACTTTAAAAGGTTGGATTTTATGGCATGTGAATTATACATCAATTTTTAAAAATCTGCAGGCATATAATTGTTATATTTGTTTGCTTTTTAGACAAAGAAATGCTCTTCCCAATTATGAAAATATAGGGCAAGTAAATATAAGGCAACTTCTTCTAGGAGCAGAGTGTAGCAAGACTTCTGTTTTTAGAGGGGCTTAGTAAGAGCTGCCTCACCCTTGGTGGGCAGAGCCAGCCTGACAGGGAAGACAGTCCAACAGTCAGAGAGCAGGTCCTGGCAGGGAAAGGACAAGTCCTCCCTCCCCTGCCTCCAGATCCAGTGAGGAGGTCCTCTGGGGACCACCCAGAGTGATCATGTGTGTATTAGCAGCTCCAGTAGAGGCCTGTCTGCTAAAAAACTGGCCTCTTGAAGAAATCATGTGTTAACTCATGATTTGCTCTAAATAAATGAATGAATAACAACAAACATAAACTATTGAAAATATAGGTAATACTCATCTTTCATGAATTAATGTGGATGTTTAAACTGTTGCAGTCATGCCTTGCTCCTTCCACTGTGTGATTCTTGTTTTTCAGGGCAGGAAGACGACTTGTCTTGTGGTCCACAAGCATCGGTATATTTTTGTTTGGCGTAGCAGCGGCATTCACATTTGATTATTACAGCTTCATGATCACACGCTTTCTTCTTGCTATTGTGAGTTGGGTTGTTGTCCTTGTTGCTTTTTAACCTCTTTAATTCTACTGCAGTACGTTTATATTAAACCTTAACTCTCTTAGTCTTGCTCATTTCGAATCCTCCGCTGCAGGAGTCTTTCTGTAGAATATTAGTGACCTATGCTTAGAATAGAATTCATTAAAATGAAAAATTGTTGCTTACTAGGCAGAAACTTTGACTCTATGCCCGACACATGATCCATATTCCACAATCAACTAACAGTAAAGATCTGTGAAACACCACTTCTTAGCATTGTACTGGAGAGTCTAACCAGTACAATGAAGCAAAAGAGAGTGAAGAGACGGAGAACGAGAGGGAGGGAGGAAGGCATAGGGGAAAGAAAGAAGGAAAAAAAGTCATTATTTGTAACCATTACAAATAATGGTTGTGAATTATTTTACTTCGGAGCAATTATACCAGTCTAGTCAGGCCTTGTATGCATGAGCCGAAAAGCCTTTAAGGTACATTGTTAAGAAAGTCATTTGCATAATGTGCTGGAAGAATGAAAACAAGAAGGCATCAGGCCTTTTTGTTATGGGGAACAGGGGAGTGGAGGGGAAAGGGCATGAGTTTGAATCCCAGCTCGGTCTGATATTGGCTTCTCAGCTATGTGATCTTGGGCAAACACATTGTTATCCTCTTTGAACCTTAATTTCTGATCTGTAAACTGTAGAAAATAATACCTGCTTCACCAGGTTGTTACCAGGGTTCAGTGAGATTCAGGTAAGCATCCGCAGCTCAGTACCTGGCACGGCCTAGGTGCTCCTTACAATGATGACTGTTACTGGAAGTGGACCAGCGAGTGAGGGAGCTGTTTGCACACTGAGTGAGGTTTCCAGACAGATTCTAAACCACCAAACAACAGGAGCAGTGATTCTGTTTGGAGGTCACTGGTCAAGGATAACAGAGGGAAGTTTTATCTTCAGGAAGAGCTTGTGATCTTGCTGAACGTGCAGAGCAGGGCGTGCATCCCCTCTCACCAGAATGGACAATTAGGTCTGGAGAGAAGTCAAAGACTTCAGTCGCAGAAGAGGAGGTCACTGAACCCCTCAGAGGGCAAAGTGGTGTGTTCTGTTTTGGAGTCTTCATTGATGGCTGGAAAAGTTTCCTTGGAAGCCACACAGATGGCGAAGGATAGAAGGATGCACTTAAAAAAAAATTTAGGAGAACTGAAGGTGTTGCATCTTAAAAAAAAAGTGTACATATATTTAGGAATGTAGAGAGTTTTTAATACAAAAGATAACAACCAGCAGTTCTGTCTCCATCGAAGACAGAATAAGGGGAAATGCAGAGTGAGATCTGATCAGAGACCTTCTGGGAATGGTGGCTCACACAGGTTCAACAGAGGCATAGACAGATATTGAGAGAGGGCAGAGCCCTCTTTGGGAAGACTTAATAGGCTAATTAAAAAATATCTACTTTGGTCTTTCAGAATATCATGAGTTGACTTCCAGAGCCAAGAAAATGAAATAGCCACCCGTAGAATACATTTGTAAAATGTGGCCTGAATTTTCTCTTTCATTTGTTTTTTTGGGGAAATGTATTTTTGATACAATTCTGAGTAGGGAAGACGTGGGCAGATTCATTTACTCAGCACATTTATTGATCTGCCCACAGAGTGTAATGCTACCAGACCAGGCTGTTTCCATAACCCAAGGCAAGACATTGACAGGCCATCTTCAAAAATACCTTCAGTATTAATGGTGGAGGACTGACAGTGGTGGGGTCCTGTGGTTGGGGGTGGGGTGGGGAGTCTGGAGAGTCAGGGACTTTTTAGTCTGAGGCTTAGGTAAGAGAAGACCCTTCTAGGTTGAGGGAGCAGCAAGTGAGAAGGCCCTGAGATGAGAAAGAATTGAAGGTCCAGATGCCAGGAGAACAGAGAGGAGGTGAAATACGTTGATGAAGAAGAGGGAGATGATTAGGCAGGGCCTTGTAGGATGATAAGGAGTTTGCCTGGTTTCCTGAAGGCAGTTGGAATCCATGGAAGGGGTTCAGTGGATTCAGGGGTGAAGTGGTCATTCTAGCTGCTTTGTCGGCAGTGGGGTCAGAGTAGATGTGAGGAACTGAGTGTTATCAGTGGAGGTGACAGGTGTGAATGGAGTCAAAGAGTTTTCTGGAATTATTTAGGCAGTTGTGTATGGACTGTCTGCATCCAGTGACAGAAGTAACCAGTAGGAAGTCGGTGTGGACTCAGAAAGAATTGGCATTGAAAAAAACATTTTGGGGACTCATGTTATAGCTTTCCTTAATGGGGAAATTTGTAGTATTTGAAGTATAATCTTTCTTTCTTTGTTCTAATAGCAACTAACATTTACCAGACAACTGGATTCTTGGACATAGGAGTCCTCATTATCAGGGTTCATTATCTGAGTGTTGCAATTACAGGGTTTTGTGGGGAAATGAAAGCTATTGCCACAAAATATGAAACTGACCACTAATACAATAGTCCCCACCAAGCCCCTCCCTGCTTACCACTAGTAGGCCAGCCTCTTTCTGACTCTGATGCAAAGTGAAATTGCAGATCTTACAAAAGATGCCTGATTACAAAAAAGTCTTTGAAAGCAATGGGGGTAAAACTGCCTGAATCCTATGCAGATCCCTTGACAAACTGGGATCTGGCAGAGATAGATCAGTTAACTTTTCGAAGAAATTAACATCCACAGGGATAAGGACAAGATGAGTATGATTCATACAAAAGAGTATGATTCAAATATCGAAGGATTAAGAGAGACCTTTGGGGAAATCAGTGGCCCTCTAGAATGATTTTACAAAAATTAGCTTATGATTTGTTTTATAAAAGTCAAATGTGAAATAATTTTGTAAGAAAAATTCTAATCATTTCCCCACTATCCCCCTCCACAAAAAAATCCATCATTTGAGTCATTCTTTGTTTATTCCATGAATGATCACATATTGCTAATATAATTTAAATTTTGTTAAATTAAAGATAGGCCCATTTTCAAAATATAGTTTTTTCCCACATTTTTTATTGTGGTAAAGTACACATAACAATATTTTCCATCTTAACTATTTTTAAGTATATATAGTTTGGTGATATTAAGTATATTCATATTGTGCAACCATCACCACCATCCATCTCTAAGAACTCTTTTCATCTTGCAAATCTGCAACTCTGTACTCATTAAAAAATAACTCCCCATTCCCTCTTCCCTCCAACCCCTAGCAACCACCATTCTACTTTCTGTCTGTCAATTTGACTATTCTAGATACCTCATATAAATGGAATCACACAGTATTTGTCTTTTTCACTTGGTATAATGTCCTCAAAGTTCAGTCATGTTGTAGCATATGTCAGAATATCCCTTTTTAAGGCTAAGTAGTATTCCATTGTATGTACATACCACATTTTGCTTATTTATTCATTTGTTGATGGATGCTTGGGTTGCTTCCATTTTATAGCTACTGTGAATAATGCTATTATGAACATGGGTATGAAAATATTTCTTTGAGATCTCCCTTTAAATTCTTTTGCATATATTCCCAAAATGGGATTGTTGGATCATATGGTAATTACATTTTTAATTTTTTGAGGAATTTCCATACTTTTTTCCATAGTGGCTCTACCATCTTACATTCCTACCAACGGTGCTAGGTGTTCTGATCTCTTCACATCCTCACCAACATTTGTTATTTTTTTTTTCTTCTCCTTCTCCTTCCTCTTCCTCTTCCTCTCCTTCTTCCTCTTCTTCTCCTTCTTCCCCTTCTCCTTCCCCTTCTCCTTCTTCTTCTTCTTCCCCTTCCCCTCCTCCTCCTCCTCTTCCTCCTCCTCCTTCTTTTTTGATTCTAGCCATCTTAATGGCCATGAGGTGGTATCTCATTGTGATCTTGTTTTGCACTTCCCTAATGATTAGTAATGCTGAGCATCTTTTTGTGTGCTTGTTGACCATTTGTGTATTTTCTTTGGAGAAATCCAAGTCCTTTGCCTATTTTTGAATTCAGTTATTTGGTTAGCAGATGTTTGGTCCTGTTTGAAACATCCATAAGAAGTTTGGTCCATGCCAAAAGGTACTTGAGCAGGGAGGGTACAGCTCAGGGGTAGAGTGCATGCCTAGCATGCGCAAGGTCCTGGGTTCAATCCCTAGTACCTCCACTTAAGTAAATAAATAAATTTATGAAAAAAAAGGTACTTGACATCTGGTCCTGTCCAGAACCATTTGGCATGGGCCAAATATGCTTATGGATGTTTTGGATAGGACCAAATTTCAAGGACCGTTTGGTGTGGACCAAGTGATTTACAGATGCTTTGGATAGGACCGAATGTCCTTTAAGGGTCTATTTTATTGAGTTTTAGAAGTTCTCTATATATTCTGGATGTTAATTTCTTATCAGATATATGATTTGCATATATCTCATTCCGTAAATTGCCTTTTCACTCTGGTGATAGTGTTCTTTGATTCACAGACGTTTTTAATTTCCATGAAGTCCAATTTGTCTGTTTTTTTCTTTGTTGCCTGTTAAAATAGAGCTTTAATCAAGCCTTTTTTTCTCTCACTAGTTACCATAAGTTCTCACTAGCTACCAAAGTTAGCAAAATTTTTTTGTCCCTTATTTAAAACTTAGGATTTAATAATAAGGCTCTCCTCTACGTAGATAAATTGATACAGACATTTGCATGGAACTGAGAAATAAATTCACACTGTAAAGGAATATTTAAATGAAGCGAAAGGCAGTGTGTAACATTTATATCATGCGTAACCACTCAAGTTTTACCTTTGGGGTGGACAAAGTGTGGGAAGATGAAAAGACCCACTTAAAGAAGAAGGACGGATCAGATTAAACTCCACTGTGTAAATGTGATACAGGCTTCAGAAAACAAAGCTTTGTTATTTTTTCTTGTCTGTATGTGATTTGCAGAGAGATCAGATTCCTTAGTAGTTATATGTGTGACCTTTAACCTGGACCACAGTCTCTGCTTTGTTTTGCAGGCTGCAAGTGGCTATCTTGTGGTGGTGTTTGTCTATGTGACAGAATTTGTTGGCATGAAGTCCCGGACATGGGTGTCCATTCACTTGCATTCCTTTTTTGCATTTGGAACCATGATGGTGGCTTTGACAGGCTACTTTGTCAGGACCTGGTGGATCTATCAAATAATCCTCTCCACAGTGACTGTCCCCTTTGTCCTGTGCTGTTGGATGCTCCCAGAGACACCTTTTTGGCTTCTCTCAGAGGGAAAATATGAAGAAGCACAAAAAGTAATTAACACGATGGCCAAGTGGAATAAGACGAGATCCTGTAAACTGTCAGAACTTTCATCACTGAGTTGCCATGGTCCTGCTGGCAACAAGCCCTCTGAAGTTGAGAAGCACAGCCTATCAGATCTGTTTTATGACTGCAATATTGGAACAAGGACACTTACTGTTTGGCTGACTTGGTTCACAGGGTGTTTGGGGTTCTACTGCTTTTCCTTGAATTCTGTTAATTTGGGAGGCAATGAATATTTAAATCTCTTCCTCATGGGTAAGTGGTTAAGTTATATTTAAGTGCAGTGAATGAAGTGACATCTCTGTGAAGTTTTGAGTGTGTGTGTGTGTGTGTGTGTGTGTGTGTGTGTGTGTGTGTGTGTGTGTTAATAGAGCTTGAACCCAGGACCTCGCACATGCTAAGCACGCACTTTACCACTGAGCTAGACCCTCACCCCCTTTAAAGTTTATTTATTTATTCAATTTATTTTTGGGGGGTAAATAGGTTTATTTATTTTGTTTTTGGAGGAGGTACTGGGGATTGAACCCAGGACCTTGTGCATGTTAAGTATGTGCTCAATCACTGCGCTATACCCTCCCCCTTTGAGTGTGTTTTTGTCTTTTTTTGTACTGGGAACAATACTGCCAACTATATTTTGTGGCCTCTTTTAGTATCACACATGCATATGTTTACTTAAAAAAAAAAAATGCAGACAGTCAGAAGACTTGAGTCCCTCCTTCCCTTTCTGCCTCTCCTTGTTCGCTTCCTTCCTTAAGCTCAGCAGCACCTCAGAACTGTCGTTCAGAGGTAACCCTGTAACATTTGGCTTGTACCCTTTCACATCCCTTTTAATTCATCTCCACATATTTGTGCAGATAAACATTTTATATTTTAAGATAAGTGAGATTATTCACTACATCTTCTTCTTTGCCGGTTGCATTCCTTTTAAAATTTAACATGTCTCAGAGATCTTCTGGTATCTTTCTACCTTCAGATGTCCTTAATTCAGGAATTTCAGTCAGTAAAGTAACCTAAATACGTGCAACTATAATTTATGCTTCTTTCAGTTCAGTAGCAGGTTAAGATAGCTTCAGATACTGCTGTGATCAATTGAGGTGTGACTTCAAATTCATACCAAATGTGAGAGAATTATCAGAAATCTCCATTTGTCCAGCTAGTCTTAACTCCTGGTTATTTCCATGTAGGCTGTATTTGATATTATCCCTAGAAAAGTTTGCTTTACATTTTTTATATGTAGATATCACCCCTTCTCATTAAAGTGCACTAATGTCATGTCTGTTTTTGTTTATTATAGCTCAGCAGGAATTATGAGAGAAGTCATTTTAAGAAAAAAAAAACTTTACTTTTTTTTTGGGCAGACCAACAAGTTTGTAAAAAGAGCCCATATTGACTTCAAACCTGTTCTATGTGTCCATTTGAGAAATGATGCACTATTCCTAGAACAGAGCAGCAAATTCCAGGAGAATCAAGGGAGGATGTGTGGCATGGGGGAGCTCAGGAATACTGCTGTTTTAGATCTTTATGATATAGCTTCTTAATTTTGATGGAGATATAAATTCTCAGGAAACTGGGTGTTCTCATCATATAATATAAAAATGTTTCCAAGACAAATAGCATGGTTTTATAGTCTCTGCTGTGTCTGATTTTTCATGTCACTACCCTTGCCAGCAGTCCTCTAGCTGATAGGTGCTTCTAGTCAACACTTCTGTCCTGTGAAATTTTTGACCAACTTTTCATTTCTTGAGATGGTTTGGGGCTGGTGGGAATTTCAGCGCAGGTTTTGCTGCTTGCAGGTGATAAAGTCTTCAGTAGCCTCAAGACCTGCCTTTGGGGTTACGTAGAATGGGGAGCGGAATGGGGTCTGAGTGATTGGAGAGATACACTTTACAAAGGGAAGGAAATAATGGCACATGGTCCTAGTCCCAGAAGGGTTGGGCCTCATTGCTTGCACCTTTTCTATCCCAGAGTCAAATCAGAAGTTAGACATAGTATCAGTATCTGAAGCCAACAACTCAAGGAAAATCAGGGTAGAATATACCTTAAACTGTCTCTTCAGCTGTTTCACCGTTGCTGCACAGCTTTGGTAGATTCCAGGAGGCGGTCGGGTTGGTGGCCGTGCACACAGTGTTGTGGAGAGGAGCCCTGAGTCAGACGTGGAGAGAATCAGACATGAGGGAGAGAGGTTGCAAGAAAGAGGCTCCCAAGGACCTCACGTGCCTGGTGCCTGAGCTGTCACTACTCATTTGGCTCAAATCACTTAATTTAGTTGCAAAGTGGGGCTAATAATCCAGACCTACTCCCATGAGAATCATTGTTTTATTTGATCCTGAAAAGTGCTTGATAAACTCTTAAAAAAAAAAAAAAGAGTAGAGTAATGGATGTACTTACTGTGCTGGCCCGCAGGCTTGGCTCTTACAAAGGGGCTGTGAAAGAAAGGGAGGCATTTTCTCTGGAGTTGTTTATTTTTAACATTCATGAGAGGGAGGGAGACTGTCTCTCCAGCGGGGCTCAGAATGGTTTTTTTTTTTTTTTTTTTTTTTGGCCTCTGCCCAGCCATTGTTTTTCTGAGCAGCTGCACCTGAGTTTAATTTCTGATGTAGTGCTAAGACTGTTCTCCCAGAAAGTGCATATCCACCCCCTGTGATATGTTCCCAAGGCTGTAGGAGACATGTAGGCCCAGACCTGCCTCGTAAGGTGCTTGTAACATTCTGTAGTTGAATGGGCAAATGCATATCAGCCCTAAAAGGCAGGGTTGGGTAGTATCCTGAGGTTAGGTGAGCTGCAGAGAGATGAGAAAACTGACTTTTGAATTGCGTGGAAGATCCAGGCTGGTGAACAGGGACAGTTCCTCAAAGGCTGTTGTTGGGTTCACTCAGTTTTGCTGAGATCTTTTTGCTTGCTCCCTGTTGCATTCTGGCTGGTAAGATGTAAAGCTTTTTTTTCTTCTAGTTCTAAGATTTAAACTTTGGTTCTTCCATGGAAGGGCATTTAAGTCAGTTACAGACTTTTGGATTCAGCTCTTTATTTTTTGTTCTGAGGGAGGGAATAAAAAGAGATCCAAGACAAAGTCCCCGTTCTGTGGGAGATTCATGTTAGATTTTTCAGGTTTAAAATCTACCAAGCAGTTATCATCAGTTTCGTACCTAGTCGACCCTAAACTTTCCTACTTTAGTTTCTAAGTTTAAAGTTATCGGTACAAGAATTTCCCCATAGTTCTGCCACGCAGGAGAAGCCAAAGGTCAGAAATGATCAGTGTTGTCTGTTAGCTTACGTATTTACTCACTCAACTGGTCATCCTCCAGTGCTGTGTGCGCTGTGTCCTGGGGAGCTCCCGCCTGTGGGGATAAGATCCCGAGGACAGGTGATAAATGCTAGGTGGATTATGTGAGCATTAGTGCACGTCACAGCAGTCATCCTCCCCACTCTAGTGAGTTTAAAACTGGTAGAGCTTGCTGCCTCACAGGCAGTTGGTGGATAGTTCTTAGAAGCCCCTGGAAGCAGGGAGAGGGCTGACCGTTCCTTTTGAGTAGGGGGCTTAGAAGGCAGGGCCCCCTTGTTCATCTGGACACTATGACTTATCGAGATGCGTCATTTTGCTCCATGACAGGATTAGTGGAGATTCCTGCCTACATCTTTGTGTGCTTCGGGATGGACCGTGTAGGGAGAAGAAGCATTCTGATTTTCTCCCTTATCTCAAGTGCCGTGGCCAGTGCTGTGATGATGGTGATCCCCAAGGTGAGTTATTTTATGTTTTAAATTTAGGCAATGGTTAGTTATACTGTGGTAGTTTGTTGGGAGCATTTTTAGCTTATTACATGAAGTATGAAGATGAATTCAGACATATGGATAGAGTATATACAAGATATTTAAAATATATTTTCTTAAAGAAAGTTATTCTTTCTCTGTTATATAAGTAGAACAAGTTTGCTGTAGAAAATTTAAGGAAAAAAGAAATGTGAAAAAAAGTGCCCATAATCCCATTTCCCAGAGATGGCCAGTGTTGTATTTTGTAAACATGATAATCTTTCTTTGGGACAGGGAAGGTAATTGGGTTTATTTATTTATTATTTTTTTTTAATTGAAGTATAGTCATTCCTTTTCTGATATTTCATTGTTAGTGTAAAGAAACAACCGATTTCTGTATGCTAATCTTGTATCCTGCTACCTTGCCAAATTCTTTAATCAGCTCTAGTAGCTTTTGTGTGGAGCCTTTAGGATTTTCTATATATGATATTGTCATCTGCATATAGTGACTATTTATTTATTTATTTATTTTAATGGAGGTACTGGGGATTGAACCCAGGACCTCATGTGTGCTAGGCATGCACTCTTCCACTGAGCTGTACCCTCCCCTCTCCAAACAGGATAATCTTGAGCGAGGAGAGTAGATTACACCTTCCAGCAATTACTGTCATTTTAAACCTTTATTTATTCGTTAAAGAACTATCCAGCACCTAGTATGTGCCAGATTCTTTTCTAGGTGCTGAAGACATGCAGTAAGTCAAGTTTCTCTGAGTATAATGAAGAAAAACAAAATAGGATGAGGGATGGAAAATGACTGTGTATGGAGGGGAACACACAGGTGTACTGTTTTATTTTATCTAAGGTGAGTGAGGATGGTGTGTTCAGAGAAGTGTGATCAGAAACCTGAAGGAGGCAGGGAGCCATGGAGACAGCTGAAAGATATAATGAGTCTTATGTTCAGGATTGTTCCAATTTAAATAGTCTTGTTTTTCACTGTGATAGATTAGTAGTTTCCAATTTCTAACATGCATAAATCCCCCAAGGAGCTTGTTTTTAAAAATGCAATTTCTCAGTGAGAAACACTGCCATAAACTACTGAAACGACGTTCATATTTCTATATTTTGGCAAACTCCATCCCCTAGAATACCTCTTGCACCCAGAAGTGCCCCTCTTTTTTCCCCCCAAAATGTTCTTAGAACCTGTATTTTCATTCTGAATTTAGAAAATATGGTCACTATAATGATACTTTAAAATATTTTATATAATTTTCTCCAGTGATTATATCGTTCTTAAGCAGTAGTATCTCAACATCTAGATCAAGGCATTTTAAGTTTTGCATATTGTTTAAAATTTAAGCTAACCAGTGATTTCCTTTTACAGTAATGCTTCACTTAATTATCGGGGTTGGTGCATCAAATGTTTTATGGATTGAAATTTCCAAGTGATTGATATATACAATTGATGCATATCAGTTAAAACTACTTAAGACAAGGAGGTCTCTGCCAGTTCAAGGGAGCTTCATCCACACCTTTTTTGTTTGTTTTCAAGTGTCTTGCAGTTATTTTAGTTGAATCGATGGAAGCTATCTTTGAGCTGGTGCAGATTTAGGGGAATCCTGGAACCCTCAAGTTCTACAGCAGTTAAGCCCCAGCAGTGATGGGGAAGACAGGACAGTGGCTGATGGAGATTTCTAGAAATAGAACACTAACCCTTCACTACAAATTTCTCTTCTTTAATAAAATTTCTCTCCAAATGGTAGTGGCAACATAATACAAGTTTTTTTTTTTTTAAAGTCCCATTAATTCATTTAACAAATATTATCTACGATAGTAATTAAGGTGACAAGGTGACACTGGCTCCTTTAATAGAGGCATCCCCAAATCTCAGTGACTTCACATTATAGATATTTATTTATTGCTCCTAGGAAGTTCGATGTGTTGTACCTCACTGGTGGCTATGAAAGGGATGAGGGAGTGTTTGGCTCCATGGAGTCATTCAGGGTCTCAGGTCGACAGAGGTGCTGCCATCCTTAACACAGGGAACCAAAGTCCCCAGAGTCTCAACCTCCAGCTGGTAGACGGGGGAGGAGAGAAAAGGTGGAGTACGGGAGGTCTTTGGGGCCCCTGGAAGTGAAACATGTCAGGAACAACAGCAAAAACGCACCATCTGGGCAGGCCTCATTCCAAAGCGTCTCTTCCCAAATGGCTTTTCTTATTTGGTAATTTGAAATCTCCGAGGCTTGGGGGAAGCACAGTAGAACTTTCCTCTACATTTCATAAAGAGGGAAAACTTTTGTGGACCATGAATAGAGTTTACAAAATACACTCAAACAAAAATAAAACTCTTCATTGTTCTGAAAAATACCGGAGAATTAGAAAGTTTTAAGTAGTAATTTTAAGGGTTTTCTGTTTTTCTTTTAAAAATATTACTTGATGACTAAATGATGGTCTATTTTGCTAATATATATATTTTCAGGATTACCATGTTTGGTTTGTGGTGGCAACTATGGCTGGGAAATTTTCCATAGGGGCAGCGATTGGCCTTGTTTACCTTTATACAGCAGAGCTGTATCCAACCATTGTAAGGTAGGAGTTACTTATTTTTCTGTTGTTTTCTTGTTATCTTTCACTTATGTGCAATTTCATTTTATTTGACCTTTGAGTATAAATGCTTTCTTTCCGTAGAAGTTACTGGAGCTCCAAGATATGGGAAGGTTACATGATGAATCTGAGGTTTTGTCTGTATGTCATTAGCAAGGATATTAGAGAGGTTGTTTCGAAATAACACTCTCTTATCCTACAACCATTTAAACCTCAGATGCAGTTGACTTACACTGACTCTCCATATGACTCAGGGCTAGTTTTCTCAGGACGTATCTCTTGATGTCCTGATGTCAGCTGCATTAGTTTATTAGGGCCGCCACAACAGAACACCACAGACTGGGGGCCTCAAATGGCAGAAGTGTCCTTTCTCACAGTTGTGGAGGCTAGACATCTGAGATCAAGGCGTTTGGCCGGTTTGGTTTCTCCTGGCATCTCTCTCCTTGGCTTAATAAGAGATACTTATTCACATGAAAAGCACTTTCTTTGCTTCCTGCTAGACATTATATAAGATTTCTTTAGATAACTTTCAAAGGGAAACTTACTAAAATATTGCTTGACTTTAAAAAATTGAAACAGAATGTTCCATAGATAGAAATCTTTTAGTTTCCCAAATCCCCATTCCATAGCGCGAATAAACCCCTGCCCTAGAAAACAAGATGCTATCCTCAATATTAGACTGAATCAGTATATGTAAGGACCTCATGATGAGGATTGGTTTACCCTTTTTTTGTCTTGTCTTGAATTATCTGCATGCTTGTATACACCGCTGTTTCACAGAGTTCAAATATAAATCACGAACGATTCTTGAAAAATTAAAATTATTTCCAAGTATATTAAGCCGACTTAAGTGTTATTATTTATCCTCTGCTGGGAGGGTGGACAGAAGCTCTGGGCAGCTGTTGCCTCACCCTCTGCATCATCTGTGCCCTGCTTGTCTTCTGTTCTTGCTGCTGTCTCACCACCGCGCTTCGTGTTTCCAGGTCACTGGCTGTGGGGAGCGGCAGCATGGTGGGCCGTTTGGGAAGCATCGTGGCCCCATTCTGCATTTATCTCTCCAGCTTTTGGATCTTTACGCCCCAGGTACTCATCAGTTTATAGAACTTTACCGAGATAGCAGAGGGGCAGAGCAACTGCTGTCTGTATTTTTATTTACTGGAAGCCAATTTGTAATTCAGTTCTGGAGGTTTGTAGAAACCTTATTAATAGCTCACTGGTTGGTAAGTAGGGGGGTGGTTGTGGTTTTCTTGTTCGTTGATCGTGCTCTCCCTCTCTACCCCCATGAGCTGCTAATTAATTGAACTCTCCCTTGATCCTCCACCCAAATCTGGATCCACAGGCTACCTCCTGCGCCTAGCCCTTGCCTCTGTGTTCCCACCGGTCCAGGCCAGTTCTGGGGGCTGCTCCTTCTGGAAGGATCCGGTGGTGCCTGATGGAGAGATTTAGGGATCTGTGGTTTTCAGCTTCTCTGAAACTTGAGAGGCTCTTCACGGGCAAGGCTGCCTGTATGTGTCCTCCTGGCTCTGGTAGTGTGAGCTGTTTTCCTGGTTATGAAGAGTGAGAGTGGTTCTGTCCAGTTTGCAGATTCCCTTGTGGATGGGCTGAGAGGTTGGGAGATCACACGGAGCACAGCTACACACCTGGTTTTGTACGACCCTCTGGTCAGGAGGAAGATGGGAGACCAGAAAGCTCGGGGGCAGGGAGGAGGGGATGGTGTGGGATGTGAGAGGTGGCCTGAGGTGCTGCAGTGACTTAGGGGAGAGCCCTCGTGTGCTAGCCTCTCTCGCCTCCCCCAGGTTCCTTCCCCTGAACTTCTTGGCCGTGGCTCTCCCTAGGTGGTGTCCTCTCAGTCTCCTCCAGTGCTCCTCTTTTTTCTTCTAAATGCCTCTTAAAGACACTCACTCTCCAAGACCATCCTGGCCATCTTTCCCAATCCCTTCATGGAAAACCTCTCCTGAGTTTTGACTTCTCTCCCAAACGGCAGGCCCATGCTTCCGCTAGCCCCATGGGCTTCTTACAAGTTCCCTGCTCCCCAACCCAGCTGGCTGGTGACAAACGTTCGCTTCTTTGCTCCACTCTGGGGTGGGAGTCTGTGGCCTCCAGCCTGACACTTTAGTATCACTTTATATTCCCCCAGTCTCCTCCCAGTCCATGACACCAAATCCTCTCAGCTCTCAAAAGTGTCCTAGCTTGCCTGCTTTCTGTTCAATTCCTCGTCACCCTCAGCCTCCTGGGTCCTCTCCTGCACTCCCTGCCACCCCCATCCCCACCGCAGCAGAGTAGTTTGTCGAACCACAGCTCCAATCCAGCTGCCCCTCGCCTTCAGAACAAACCCCAACTCTGCCTGATACTCTTCGTCCTCTCCAGATTGACCCCTGCCCATCTTCCCTATTCTGTTCTGTGTTCTGTTTCCCCCACCCTGTTCTTGCTCATTGCCTGCCCCTCCCCTCCTCTGCCTGCACCTCCCTCTACACAGAATGCTTCTCCCCCACCTCCCACCACCCCCATCCCCTAGTCAAACTTCCATATATCTTTTTTTTTTTAAAGAGAATGGCAACAGTTTTATACAAACGTTCTATAGCCATGAAAGTGATGTTAAAACCAGGAAAATGGATAGGCTAAGTGACTAACCCAGGACCTTCTCCTGTGGTGGAGGGAGGGGGAGGCTTCTGGGGTGCAAGCTGTGTTTGTTGTGGGTGATCAAGACCATGATGTGTTTGCTTTATAATTATTTCTTAAACTGTGCATTTATTTTATGCTTTTTATTACTTACATTTTATGACAGGTAGGTAGATAGATAGTCAGATAAACAAGACAGATATAGACCTTTTTCTTTTTTTCTTTTTAAGAGATAAATCCAAGAATTGTTAGGACTCAGACTGCCTCAGAAGCTTGATCTCACCTGGGTTAGAGCCTTGAAGGGCTCCCAGAACCGTCACATGAGCTAAGGCAGCGATTCCTTCCCAGTGTTTCCGTGAAGTTCCTCTCACAGGGTCTTCCCAGGCTTTGTGGAGAACGGCGGCCTTGCCAGGATTTTCTGGCTTTAGTGGCCATGACTTACACAGCTGGCGAGGCGAGACCAGAACTGGCCCCACTTGCCTCACTCCCAGTTGGCCCTCCCGCACTGCCGCTGCCGGACGACTAGACTAACAGGAGGCCAAACATTACAGGTGTTTAGTGAGGCAGCCCCCACATATCTTTTAAGATGCAGAGCAAACCCCACTTCTTCAAGGAAGCCACCCATGTCCAGTGACCCACCTTTTCCTCTCCCAGATCTCATAGCATCCGTGTGTACCCTTTCCACAGCCTGCCACCACAGTCTGGCTGTATTAAGGGCATGGATGTCTTTGTCCCCCAGTTAAACTATTGAACTTTTGCAGGATAGGGGATTTTGTGTCCCCACAACTGGGTCCAGCAAAGTGTTTCTCTCACCTTGTGGGCCATTCATGCTATAATTTACTTAATATTTTAAATCAAATAGGCTGGCTTAAAAAATTTAGCTTTGCCCCAATCAATAATAACAGTGAAATGGTGGGTGTTATACTAGTTATAGGTTTTCCTAAAATTCACAAACAAAATTTCACAATAAAACAAATTGTTTGAGATTACCTAACAAAAATCACCTTGCACACCCAGGTGGTGTGCGTCTGCTCTTTGGGAATCACTGGCTCAGTGTGGATCTCTCATGTCCCAGTAACAACCACTTAGTCAAGTTCATTTAATTGGAGGTCGGGGTGGGGTCTTGCCTGCATAGGAAGGGGTTTTGGAGAGTCCACCAATCTTTTTAGGGCATGGACTTTTCCTGAAGCATCTTCTTTGTGCGTTCCATAAAAATGGAAAACATTTTTTAAAAAGAAGCTTCCACCCAGAAGAAGATAGATAAATCTATAAAAGCAAACTGCTACAAAATCACTAAAATTACAGCTCTATTTTAAGTACTTTACAAAAATTAGTCATCAGAGTCTGCAGGTACTGTATTTGCTATCCCCATTTTATGGATGTAGAGACTGATGGATAGAAGGTAATTATTCCCGCAAGGTTAACACAGCACCTTAAAAGTGACAGAGTTTGGGTTCAGACCTAGATGCCATGCCTTCTGCATAGGTTAAACAAAGAGCTAAAGGAGATGCAGAGAAATAAGTTCCTTTTCCACCCTGACCCTGGTCCGCCTTCCCCAGGACAACCTGTGTCAGTGGGGTCTTGTGTATATTTGCAAAAGAATTCTGTGAATGTGCATCCTTTGGATACAACAAATGTTGCTTGTTATTCTTAATGAGTAAAAAACAAACTTCTCATTAAGCTTATTTATTAAGCCTGGGGAGCCAGTATTTTCATTTTGAGGAGTAGAAACACTAATCTAGAATAAAAGTTTATATTTTCTCTTTTGAAAAACAGCACATGAAAATCACTCGTTCTGAGGCTTTTATTATCAGCCATTATTTTCTAATAATCTAAGAAAAAAAGTGGACACCTAATTCACAACATCTTTGTATTCATCAACTCATATGGCAAAGGTTTACTGAGTGCTGACTTTGAAGTTGCCTCCGTGCTAGGTGCTAAGGTGCAGAGGTGAAAGAAACGGGCTTTGTCCTGAGAGAGGTCCAGTCTGGTGGGGAAGGCAGAGGCCCCAGAGAAGAGGGCTGCCGTAGGGATATACGGGGTTTATGGGGTTATAGGAGAGGGTGACCAACCCAAGCTAGGGCCAGAGAGGAGATTTCCTGGAGGAGGAGCGTTTAATCTGTGTCTGGAGGGGCCAGTCATGTGGAGAGTCAGTCAGGTGGAGAAGGAGAGAAGGGAATTTCAGGCAGAAGGAAAAGAAAAGCTAAAACTTAGAGGGGAAACGGAACAGGGCTAGTCTGAGTTTGTGTGCAAGCATTATTGCTAATACCCAGGATGGGTTGTGGGAGTCAGAAGATAAGGGTGGAAGGAGGGGCAGGGGTTTCAAAGGAGATCAGAATAGAAGAACATTCAGACTAAAGGTGGGCTCAAGAGGACAGGATGGAAGACACAGTCGTATCCACAGGACCTGTGGCAAGTTGGGGGCAGTAGAGGGGGCAGCTGGAGGGATGCAAGGGCTGTTCTGGGGCTGGAGAGAAAAGTGCACTCGAATTGTGCAAGATGAGTATGAGGTGCCTGCGTGACAGCCAGGGGAGAGTCCAGGAGGCAGATGCCTTTACAGGTCTGGGGCTCAGGGGACACTGGAGGTGCCGATTTGCGAGTCAGCTTATGAAGAGGTTAGGGGAGAGTGAGGGAGACAGAAGAGCAAAACCCCGGGAACAGTGGCATTTCCAGTCTGATGGAAAGAGGGGTCTGGGATGGAGACTGAGACGCAGCAGCCAAGGAAATGGGGAGGTGACCAGGAACCCAGAGGAGGAGAGGAGGTGAGGAAGGGATGACAGGACAATTACTAAGAAAGAGTAGAACAGGAAAGCATCCCTCTGGTTTGGCAGCTGGGAATCTGTGACTGGAGATGAGCAGCTTCTGTGGGCGGTGGGAGTGGGCCATGCTGCAGAGCGGTGACAGCGGTGGAGAGGAGGGGGCGCTCGGGGCCAGAGTGGGTGCGGGCTGAGGCACAGGGCCTCTTCTGTTTGTTTCAAAAAATAACCGGAGTAGACAAGACAGCCAACATTTATTGACTCCTTACCATAAGCCCACCATTGTTTTCAATGCCTTAAATATGTTATTTAATTTAATCCTTTCAACAGTTCTTTGGGGGCAGGTACTATTATTATTTCCATTTTACAGATAAGGAAACTGAGGAGCAGACAAGTTAAGCCACACAGGGAGCAAGTACAAGTTCTGGGCAGAGTGAGTAGGGAGATTATAAGAGGCTCAAGAACTTTTATTTTTACCAAGGGAAACTAGCCTATGGAAAGGCAGAGATGAAAAATTCGTGAGAAAGGAGTGGGGCCTGCTAATGGTGAGAGGCCACAAAGGCTCCTCCTGGCCAGGGGGCAGAGAGGTGGGGTGGAGGGGGTTGTTGGGGTGTTTGTCAGGGTTGGGGGAGCTGGCCAGGGGCGGTGGGAGGTCAGGTTTTCTGCTTGGAGTGAGAAGGGAGCTGCAGGGTTCTGAGTTTGCTTAGTTCCCGACAGCTCTTACTACCAGGTTCAAAAGGGAAATTGAGTCCTGTCTTGCATCTTCCGTTTGATTCTGTTTCTTGTTTAGACTTAGTGTTTTTCAGACCCTGACAGTGGGCTCTTCTGGGGTTTCTATGTCCTCTGCAATGTCTCTTTCAATTCTGCTGCTTCTAGGCTTACTCGTGTATTTCTGAGAGTTAGCTTATCAGCGTTCTGCAAAACAAAATAAAGAGCTGTCCTCCCAGGTCACGCCTGTTACTGATGTGGCCTCACGTCACGTCACAGTTGCGCTGTCTCAGAGGCAGTAAAATACCAAGTATGCAGGTTTATCAGAAAAACCATGCCTTAATTTATTTTTATGGGCTCTTCCTAGGCAGTATTTTTTTGCTAAAGGAGTTTAAATTATGTGAGGACAAAATGCATTTTTACAAACCATAGAGAGATTTAGTTCCAAAATCCACCCAAGATCTTCGTAATGATCAACAGAGAATAGATATGCAGACCTTAGTCTTTAATATGATTTGTATTTTTAAAAGCAAACATCTTGGTGCTAGTCTAAAAGGTTGCCTTTTATGTGTCAAAACCTGGAAAGTGAAGAAATACTGAATTTTTATAGAAAATCACTTGGAACCACCCTTCCCTACCTCGTTCCCCACCTCCCTTCCGCACAGTAGCAATTGGTTTCTACTGCTTCTGTTTTGTTTTCCCCTAAATTCTGTAGGTTTTGGTTTATTGAAGCGTTCATTTGTGCATGCATGCATTCATCCATTCATTCCCCACCACTTACCGAACGCTGATAGCGTGTCAATTACTGGGGAAGGGAGAGGATTGACTAAGATGGTTCCTGACCATCAAGTCCCCACCCAAGGCTCTGGTTTTCCCCACGAGACTCTAGAGTCTGGGAAGATGGGACAGGGACTTTTTCCCCCACTGTGTAGCTCCTAGGACAGTGCCTGCATGGGTAATAATGCAGGCAGTAACTGGGATTTGTTGAGTAGGTGATCCACAGTGGTTAATGAGTGATCAGATTAAGCCTGTGAATTCAAGGACCACCCCCAGTCCAGTGTAAGTAACCAAAAAGATCTCGCTGAGGAATCAAAATGACAGCTGTCATTGTCCAATTTAATTCTGTTGCCCTCTGGAAAAGGTTAAGAAATGATAATTCTCTGAAGGGTACAATTCTTCCTTGATGTGTATTTATTTAATTAATTTTTAATTCTTTCTAGTTGGTTGTTGGGTCTTTGGCCTTCGTGAGTGGATTACTAACATTCACGCTTCCAGAAACCCTTGGGAAGCCTCTGACAACTGCTTGGGAGGAGACTGAAAAAGAGAGCAATTCAGGCAAATTACTTCCTACGACCAATAATACCGAGTTGGAAAACACCGCAGTGATTAGCCCTGGGGAGTCTGGTCCTAATAAATAAATGTGCCAGGTGCCCTCCAGCACCTGAAATACCATGTAATGCCTTTGTATTAGAGGAACATTAGTCTCATCTCTTATATGTCATGTTATATATGTGTCTTGTTAAAACTTTTGTAAGAAAGTTTTAAAACGTTTTATAAAAGTAGAAGAAAATAAAAACAAAGATGAGAATTCTCATTTTCTATGCTGCTTTCTCATTGCCAGAAAATGTTTCTCTGTGTTTGTTCTTCTGTGTCGTTGATTCTTGCGGGCCTGAGGGAATGTCGCATACTCCCATCAGTACCAGGGTGCCCCCCTCCACCGGGCAATGAAATATGAGAGGCATAGGTGGCATGTGGATAAAAAAAAGCAAGTAAAAAAAAAAAAAAAAAGCTTGCTGTCAGCCTTCTCTCTTGGGCAAATCAACCTCTCTTCACCTCAGTCTTCTCATCTGAAAATTCAGGATCGTAATGAAATGTCCCTCCCAGCACTGAGAAAATGAGATACTATATCTGCATCATTTAAGATTTTCTTGGATGTTCCAATAAGTAAGTCTTGAAGCTCTTATTTTACAAGGAAGAAAGGGTTCAATTATAGGGTCTGCCCTACTTCTGTGTCCTGAGTCAGGGCCAAGTCAATGTCAGAGAACTGAGTCTCCCCAAACTCACCCATTCCTGGCTTCCCTGCCCCAACCTGTTAGCCATATACAACTGAAGAAGTCAAGTTCCATCGGCTTGAGACCCTTTATATACTGGCAGACTGACACACCAGCAAGGCTAACACCTCATGAGCCACTGACACCCACAGAGAACAGTGCAGGAGGGGCTGTGGGCAGGGAGGACCTCAACACACCACACAGGTGAGGCTCTGGAGATGTTCAGAGCCCAGGGTACGGTTTCTGGAAAACTGTGGGGAAGGAGTGTGAAGCTGCGCCTGCCTGCAGTCTCGGGAGTTCACGTCAACTCTTGGATATCAGCCATTCGCCCATACAGTGGTAACACATGACCCTGCCTAGATGGTCCCTGAGGCCCCTGTTAACTCTCAAACCTCATGACACCTACACCAGCTTTCCTGTCAATTTTCTGAGCAACCCCTCATTTAAGTGACTCGCTGAAGTTCTGTGGAGCAAAAAAGCAAAAGACCCATTAGCTGTATACACACACCGCTTTCTTTCTTGGTTTCATTTCTAAACGTTTGCTCCTCTTCTTGCTTTCCAAGGAAAGTAGAGTCTTGATCTGGGCAGGAAGAAGAAGGCGCCCTCTCAGATGTCTTCCGTGGCTCCCAGGACTTTTCAAGTCCAGCCCTCCATGGTAGCCAGATTTCTGGCACTTTCGCACTCTGCTCTCACACAAACCCCCGTGTAGCCGTCCACTGTTTCCTCAGCTCTCTTCAAACTTCCTGCAGATTTGCTCACACCATCCTCCCTCCTGATATTTCCCTCCCTTCTCTTCCTTGTCCATCCATATCTCACTGATTCTTTGGAGCCTTCCTTATTTCCCATCTTCTCTCCTGGACTGGCCACTTGGGTCCACCCTGCTCCTCTCTCCTGAGCCCTCACAGCAGCTAAGTTAGTGCTGCTTATTCGAGGGCTGTCTTATTCTGCCTTGTTCCCTTTCTCGAGGGAGGAAACAACATTTTAGAAATCCTTAATTCTCTCATAGCCCTTGGAGCATGCCTTGGACAGAGTGACTGCTCTATAAATGTTTGTTGATTGATTATATAGTAGATGCTCAATAAAAATATTTATATATATATATCACCTTACAAAGAATTTTACATCTCTTAATCCAGCAGATTCTTACAAAAATTTAGTTCGTTCCCAATTTTCAAATGGGGAAACTGAAACTCAGAAGAAAGGTGACTTCCTCAAGGTCTCCTAACACCAAAGTACATGCTTTAGTTTAGACACTGAGCCTTGGAATCTGACACTCAAATGGGGCTCTGCCACTTAAGAAACCTTGGGCACATTCTTAGCCTCTTGGAGCCTCGATTTACTCATCTATAGAATGGGGCTAATGATAATAGTACCTACCTCATAGGGTGGTTGTGTTTTATGGTTTCATGTACCTATCTAGCACAGGGTTAGTGCTAAATACATACTAGTTACAATATTATCATTATTTTGATACAACAAACTGCTCCCCTGTAAACAAATTTGTTGACTGTAAAGTGTCTATACACAGTGTACACTCAGCAAATATTGAATATGTGGGCTAAAGAATCATTTGGTTTTCATCCTAGATTATCTCCTGAATCATGTTTCCAGCTGCAATCAGGTCATCAGCTTAGTGATCAACAACATTATTCTGCCCTCACCCACCCCCTACTCCCACCCCGACCAGCTGACCCTGCAGAGCCAGGCACCAACGAGAGACGGCAGCTAACTCTGGGCAGCCAAATGAGGAAACTGGTGTCTGCTTCTGGTCAGAACTTGCTGGAAGTTGGACAGGGTCACCCCTTACTTACTATGCCTACAAATCAGCTGGAGAAGCCCCAGATTTATAGCAAGACCGAGGGGTGTGTAAACTAGAAAGAGAAGAGTGACCAGCTCCCAGGGGCTTGGCAGAGCTGCAGCTCCACGGAGCTTACAAGATGAGGTCAAGCACTTCTTTCTCCTGGGGAATAAGTGACAGACACAGGCGTGTGGGCCAATGGAGTGTAAGATTAGAGGGAATGTCCTTAACAAATTCCCCAATGGGAAGCAGTTTCGCTTTTCCTGTCTCTCAGGGCACTAGACCAACCGCTCACTGGGAAAACAAGTGTTGGTGCCAGAGCCTTCTGTGGGTTCCCAGGCTGCTTTTTCAGAGACAGGTACTTGAATCCTGCTTTTGGTTCAGGGGTCGTTCTGGGGCTTGGCGATGTGTCTTAGTGGGATCAGGGGACAGTGATTCACAGGTCACTGGGCAGAAGGTACCCACCTTGCTAGGTCACTTTTCTCCTCCCTGGCAGCTGGATATTCTCGGCCACAGGTTACTTTCTCTCTCTATTTATTAGAGCTATTTTGAGAAAGTTGTTGGAAAAGAGAGGCCATTGTGGAATAGGAAAGCCGGTAAGGGGATAGGTGGCTTCCTTCTACGTCTGGGGTACAGGTACGGGCTACAGTCCTCAAGCTTACCTCCCTCAGCTGGTCTGCCCCCTGCCCTGGACCCTCCCCTTCTCTTCCCTCTGCCCTGGCCATCCTGGTCCTTCTCAGCTGGCCAGCCCGCTGGGCAGCAATCAGATAAACTCACGGCTGAGGAAATGAGTATGCTGCTTGAGAAACAGAAATAACACTCACTAAACCACAGTGGAGGACTTTAAAGTGCCTTAGTGTCAGGGACCTTCAGAGCCCGAAGAGGGCACTGACGGCTGAGCCGCACCACCTTTGCCCTGCTAGCAGCGGTGGGAACGGCCCCACCCCCTCCTGAGGGAAAGGCGAATTTTATGTGCAGGTGGCCATGATTTGTACCACGATACCCGATGCCCTGGCTGCTGCTGATTGGACAAGGAAGAGCAACTGTGCCACGGGCAGATTTACAGGCCGGCTCAGCCCAATAAGCTGGCCTGGTGCTAGAGCTTTGTTCAAGAGGGATGGTGACAACCAACTGAATCAATTGCATTTTCTCTCTCTGGAGTTTCCATCTGACACCTGTTAGGGAAAGTTAGACAGAGAGTGGGAACTGGAAATGGAAAGACAAGCAGGGAAACAACAGGGAAAGGGGAAGCTGACAGTGGACAGGGTTCAGTGCACTCCTGCTGCTCAGAGGGGAGGTGAGGGGAGGACACTGAGCCCTCTGATGGGGGTGGTCAGTCTCAGGATACCCAGCCTAGGATCCTGGACATCTTTCTCCTGCATTTCCATATTGACTTTCAGAAGAAGCCCCCTTTATGAGACAATCTCAGTGGGTCTCCTTATTTACTATCCACAGGAGCTAATAAAGAATTCACCTGGCTGGGTACAGATGAGGGAGTTGAGGTGAGGAGACCTTGGGTTGCTCCCCAGGTTACAGAATCAGAACTCCAGTCTACGAAGGACTCTAGCCTCCTTATCTGGAAAGCCTTCTCTCAGAGGGTGGGGTTTCAGGACAGGGGTGGAGGGGGGAGTGGGAGGTGAGGGTGAGGGTGGGGGGAGTTGATGTCCAGTGAGAGTGAGGAGCAGGAGAGAAGATGCCGAGTTCAGGTATTCAGACTTTGTGTCACGTGGTTATAGTTAAAAACCAGTTTGTAAACAGTAAGAGCTAAGTTCTAAATTGCCCGTGGGTCATGCCCTCCCAGTGGCTGCTCCACAGGAGGTTTCTGGGACAGCTCACAGGGCAAGTGGTTTAGGAATGAGTAGAAATCTGCTGCCAAATGCAGATTTACTCACCAGTCGTGTGTTCTAAGGCAACTCCAGGCTGGTTTTGCGCTATGGTCTAAACTCCATGAAGATCTTGTTGCCTGTACCCTGACATTTAATGGGCAGATTGCTTATAGGAATTCTTCTCACCCCATGAGAAATGTTGACAGGAAAGAAACCTCAGGGCCAAACCTTGTACTGGATGGAATAATTCTTAAGACAAGGTTTATAGTTCATGCTTTGCCTCCTCACAGGCCCATGGATAGAGTACGGATTGCAGTTGTGGGGGCCGGCGTGATGGGGCTTTCTACCACAGTGTGCATTTCCAAATTGGTCCCACGATGCTCCATTACAGTCATTTCAGACAAGTTCACTCCTGAGACCACGAGTGATGTGGCAGCCGGAATGCTTATTCCTCCTACTTATCCAGGTGAGAGAGGGGTTTTGCTCCTCTGTCAGATAGGATAGATGTTAGGTAGAACGGTGTTGGTGGAATTCTTTTGACAAGAACAGCTGGATGGGCATGTAAGTGTAAGGTGCACTTTTAACATCTTGTTGGTTCATCTGTTAGGAAAGGCTAGTTGAGCTGCAGGACAAAAAGAACCTCCAAATCTTAACAGCTTAAAAGGCAAAGATTTATTTCACACTGTATGTTGACTGAGCATCAGCAAGTGTTCTGTTCCTCACCCAGGGATCTAAGCTGATGAAGCAGCCACAGCCTTGAATGTGGTCAGTACCTGTGCCTGAGGGATGAGAGCTCTGGGGCGGAGGGTGGGGTGGTAGTGTCTTGCCTTAGCAGTTAAAGGCTCTGGCCAGGAAGCAACATTGATCACTTCTGATGACAGCTCATTGGCCAGTCCTTGCCACATGCTCCCACCCCTCAGAAGGAGGCAAGGAAATACACTTCTATAAGGCTCCCAGAAGGCAGACTGCCAGAGTATTTGGTGAACAGCACTAATGGCTACCACAGTTGGTAATTCTGTTCTTCCCTTGATACCATTAATGACCATCAAGTCAGATTACTTGTAATGGGACTCATGTTATCCTCACTTCTAAGGCAGTATAAAAACGGTCAACATGTAAAAAAAAAAAAAAAAACAAACTCAAAACAATCAGTTAAAATGTATTCAGGCCTGAAAATGCATTATTTTAAAAAACATGCCCATGCACCCTTTCCATTCTGTATTCTTCACATGAAATGGGAGGAGAAGGAAACAGCATTAAATAGGAAACAAAATCACTTTGCAGCTAATGTCTCCACTTTCTCATTTCTATTCTTTTTTTCCCCTTTAATTTTAGTTTTGACTTTTGTATCAAAATTATACATGTACACAGTTTAAATAGTCAAATAATTACAAGTTATTACAAAAAACAGCAGTCTTGATCATGAAAACTGCCTTATCCATTTAATCTGGAAACTCCCGTTCTTCAGTTCAAGCTGTAGTCTTTGTCTCAATTGCTGGCTCCTCCCTCCTGCTGTCTCTGCCTCTCTTTCTGGAATCGCCGTTTTGCCGTGCCTCCTGGACGAATCCTCTCATTCTCTTAGCTTTTTTCCCCTTCCTATTTCTCTTTTTGTTTTACTTTATGGGGGATTTTCTCAGTTTTGTGTTTTACCTTGCTGTTGGGCTTTTAATTTCTACTATAGAATTTTTAATATTGCAAAGCTGTTTTTATTCTTTGAATTTCCCTTTGTTATCACATACTGTATTCTATAGTTGCAACTGTCTCTTTCTGAAGATATTAATCATAATTTTAAAAGCTTCTTTTCCCTGCATAATTTCTGTTGTCTCCAAGTTGTGTTTTGTTTGTTTGTTTGATGTGCTCATTTGTCATGTTACAGGTGGTCCTCTTTACCTGTCTGCTGACATTTAAGTGCAGGACCGTAAACAGCCGATGGGAATTTTTGAGCCCTTGTGTAGGGCTTGTTGCCTTGAGGCTTTGTGAAGTGAGATGAGAGGACTGTTTAGCTGGGGAACTTCTGGTGTCATTATATTTATGTCTTTCTTCTTGGGAAGTCATGTTCCCCGAAGAAGAGACTTCCAATCTCCTGGCTGGGGAGGGTGAAGACCTGGCTGGCAGCATTCTAGAAAGAGGGGGAGAGGAGGGCTGGGGACTTAGCATCTGGTTTGCATGTGTTTCCTTAATGTTATTGTTTTCAGTATGGCATCCCTGCCTTCACCTGCTTGGTGTTTCCCAGTCCAGAGGCTCCTTGTTTCACCTAACAGAGAATAAACTCATCTTCTCCCAGGGTGGAGAGGGCAGTGGCCTCGGTCTTACAGCCCAGGAGCTTGGCTTTGTCAGTGCCCATGATGGTGCTAGAGCACCTCCTGGTTGCTGCCTTGCAGGACCAAGCAGGAGCCTGGTGTGTTTGCAGAGTGCTAATTTCCACTGGCCACCTTTCTTGTGACCAGAGTCCTTGTGTCCATCTTCCAGGTGTCCATCCCCTTGCATGCATCAGGCTCGAGTGTTGAGAAGGCTGCCTGATAGTCATGGAATCGTTTTTAAAGAAGTAGGGTCATTGGAGAGTTCATTCAGGCCACTGAGGCCCGGCTCACCCTTTCCTGGGTGGTTGAGGCCCCTTAGATCAGGGGCTTTCTCTCTGGTGCTGTTAGACAGACTTTGGTTTTCAATCTGGGCTTCTTTCAGACCAGCCCTAGTGGTAAAAATCTTCCATGCTCATCAATGTCAATACCATATGGGGACTACACTGTCCCATAGGGCTGTTGAGAGGATTAAATGAGTTAATACACGTGAAGCATTTAGAGCAGTGCCTGGGACACAGTAAGTGCTATGTCAGCATTTGCTACTGTTACTACTGCTACTCCAGCTACAGTTTTCTTTTCCCAGCTCTTGAAGGCAAATTAGGTCACGAGAATTGCTCCACCCACTGTTGAACTGAAATTGTCTTTTCTTTTGGGATGACTTTTGCAGTGTATAAATAGCAGTCCCTTTTTTGTTTTTTACTATTTGGAGTGGGAACACATAGATGCATTTCAATACAGCCTCATACACTGGCTTATTAGATTGTTGGAGTATAATCCACATGAGATCTAATTTAGTTCTCTCTGCAGCTTATTATTTATTTGTCCCTTATTCCTAAACAAGTAGCCCCAGTCTGCAATTCTGGAATTTTGTGCCTATGTGTTGAGTTCACATGGGCACATGTTTAAAGACAACAGCACAGATCCACTATAAAATAAATATTCATAGGACCCTTGACAAGTGGCTCTTTTTAAAACCTGCTACTGAAATGTCCTCATTCACCTAGAAGCAGGATCCTGGGGCCTCTTCATCTCCACCATGAATTTTAGGGACATCTCTCCAACAGAGCTGACGCAGTGTCTTCTCTGTTCAGTCTCCCCATCTTCTCTGTGGCTCCCCCAACACAGCCCCTCAGGATTACTGTCCCCCAGTCCCTGACCTGACCCTGAGCTCCCTCTCTCATGACCCTTCCACAGGAATCAGATGGCCAAATACTTCATCCACAGCTGGATTTGTCTGTGCCTTTGGGTCATGCTTGCTTCTGTGCCTAGACTGGACACTATTATTTTGGGGATTGAACCCTGACCCTTATTTCCTCCCTGGCAGGCCTGGCACCCTTCCCGAGGTAGTGTCTGGGCCCAGTCTCTTGTGCTCTGGTAGGGATGCCTGGTGGGTAGGGAGTACTGGTCCATGGGACGCTGACAGAGAGGTGGTGCCTAGTATGGCCCCCTGCACACCCCGGAAATGCTCCTCCAGGCTGGTCTGTGATTCCATGGAGTGGAGGGGGTTGGAGGTAATGGCAGTCATGGATGGGGCTGTGGAGAGCTCAGTTCTATAAAGCAGGCCTTGTTTCCTTGTGTCAGGAAGAGGAGCCACCTGGGCCTCCCACTGATGGGCAGTCTGTTCTCTGACCTGGACCTCACAGATCTCCCCTGGTCTTCTGCCATGTTTTCAGTCCCCGGGTTCTTACTCCTATAATTTCAACTGTGTGACCAGCTGGACGCCTCAACTATGAACTAAGTTGGCTCAGATTGATTATGGACCTTTCAAGGACTTCTGGAATAAGTGTAGTGCCAAAGATCCCTTTCCAGCTGGTCTTTATGTTAGATTTTGCCCTCATTGGTTGCTTTTCCCTCTGTTGGTTGATCATTATTAATCATTATATGAACCGATGTTGACAGCACGTGTCAACATTCAAAGCTCTGGTCTCTGACAGATCCTCCAGCACAATGTGGTACTTCATCTAAATGTTCCTCTCTGCCTTTTTTGTTTTTCCCAGTTTCTAGGAAGGAGTTTCTCTGAAGCACAGTCATTGTCATCATTTCTCTTTCTGTTCTGCTTTGCTTTTCTCCACCATCATAGACACACCCCTTCACAAGCAGAAGCAGTGGTTTAAAGAGACCTTTGATCACCTCTTTGCAATTGCCAATTCTACAGAAGCTGAAGATGCTGGTGTTCTTCTGGTGTCTGGGTAAGAGAGGAATTCTGAAGTTATTTTAGAATTTAGAATGATCTTAACAGACTTGAGAGTCCAACCTAAAATATTACTGAGTACGTACTGTGAGCAGTGTGCTGAACTAGATATGGGAGGATTTAGAAGAACATTTTAGGCTTTATCCCAAAGAACTCAAGAAAGCCAGTTATAGTGTTAGATTTTTAAACAATAAACAAACATTACAGTTTCTCATCACAAGTGCTATTTTGAGTTTCCTCAGGGAATTTGCAGTAATTCACAAATACAGCTAAAAAAAACCATATAGCAGGTAAACAATGAGTTTGGGTTATATAGGGCTGCTAGGGCTGATGGAAGGCAAACAGGTGTGATATTGGAATGGGTGTAGAGACCCAAGGGATAGGCACATCTTATTTATTTGATGTCCTTGGAGAATGAGATGTTTCCAAAAAAGTAAATTTCATAGGTCACTAAATTTACCTTTTGAAGTGCCATTTGGGAAAAATATTTCCGAAATGGTTAGCATGCTTCTATTTGATTCTAATACCTGATTTCAAAAGAAATGCAAAATTAAATAAAAGATTTTCAAATAATTCCTATTACACATTTCTAACACAAACTGGCACTTAAAATATGACAATATCTTTGTGTATTTTCTTAAACAGAGATCACTAACCATTCTATCACTTTTAATTTATGACATACACGTATCTTATCTGTGTTTTTCTATGTGATAACACAACCATACCCTACAGCCTTCAAAAGAAGAGGGATATCTGTCTTTTGCAAGGTTCTCAAAACCACTGCATCTTTTGTGCTTTTTTTTTTTTAAATTGTTTTGTTTCCTCTTTTGAGAGCAGGCTATCTGCTAACATTTTCTGCTGGTGAATGCACTTGAATTAGGCACATTTCCTCTTCTTACCCTCCTTCACATCGCAAACTCCAAATGATGCTGAAATCACTAGTTTCCCAAATGAGCAACTTAATTTCTCTACCTCTGAAGATGGATTGAAACTGCAAAATTGCCTCCAGAGCCAGTTGATAAGCTACATAGAATCATTGTTCTCATTGATTTACGGTCACACTTTGTTTTTGTTCAAACCCAACACAATCCAGTCTGATTCACAAACATTGGCTCTAAGTAAGTTTTGGAAACAGCTGTGTCTAAGATTCAAATGTCCTTTCAAGAGTAAGACTTTGCCACCATTGAGGATATTAAAAAGAATGTACTTTAAGCTGTTCTAAAAAGAGTTATTTATTTTCCTCATATGAATGACTTTTATCCCACTTGCTTTCAGAAAAGATTTGTATCAGTCAAGCGAAGATAAGGGCACAAATGTCCTGTGTGCCTTGGCATAAGTATAAGCTTTATTCATCTATTCATTCCTCCAAAACAATTTACTCAGCATTCACCAGTATTGGGTACTTTCCTAGGAATTAGGAAAATACAGATGAGCAACTTATTATATACTGCTTCTCATGTAGTAGATGTATACTAAATACATGCCGAGTGAATTTTTAGGAAAGACAGACATGGTCCTGCCCTCATGTAGCTTATGTTCTGCAGGGAATGTCCTAAATCTAATGAGTTACAAACGATACACGAGTCACCAAGGTAAGAGTACAGTGTACTATGGAAGCACGAAACTGGAGAATAAGTATGCTCTGGGAAATTATGAGAAGCCACCTGGAAAAAAGTAATGTTTCAGTGGAGACCATCCGCATGAGTATAGGTTAGTCGGCTGACCTCATAGAGGTGAAGGGGGCTGAGACAGAGTCCAGGACAGAGGAGGCAGCATTCCAGGCAGAAGGAATAGTACATGCATAGACCTGAATCTAGGGTGACTTTGGTGTGTTGGAAGGACTAAAAAAAGTCTGCGGTCATGGGAAGCCATTGAGGATTTTTACATAGTGAAGTAACTGATCATATTTGCATTTCAAAAAATACTCTGTCTGCAGTGCAGAGAACAGATTTATGGGAAGAGAGATGGTGATGGGATAGATTAGGTGCTGATAGTTGGCACAGAGAATAGACGGATTTGAGAAACACTTAAGAAGAGATTTATGGGACTGGGTAATTGATGGCATGTAGCAGGTGAGAGAGGAGAGAGTCAGGGGTGATTCTTGGATTTCTTGAGTTGGCATCCAGGTGGATGGGGAAAGGGATAGGGGAAGAGTGGGGCATGAGGTAAATGTCTGAGACATGGAGGTAGACTTATCCAGTAGGGAGTAGACAACATAAGTCTGGATCTGGTTTTGGGGCTCAGGAGAGAGTAGAGGGATGGAGATGTGGCCTTCTGCGTGTCTGGCCTACAGATGATGACGAAGACATGGAAGAGGGCAATCTAGCCCAGGGAAGGTGTGCAGAATGAGACAACAAGAGGGCCCACTGTAGAGACTTGCAGGAAACAACGTTTATTCCTTCCACAGGAACTGCGCTGAATGAATCACTTAGAGAGATAAATTCCCCTACGTTAATGATCATATCATTAGCAACAAAGTGCAGCACTTAAATGATTTTCCTTGCTATATCAGAGCAGCCATGCTTTACAACATTTGTTCCTATTGATGAAAACAACCCAATACTTATAAATCCAAACCTGCCTAGCAGCTGTTGGTAGTACTATTACAGGCTTCTTGTAACAACCAATATCATTCCAGCCTCATCACCCCCAACCATGACTTAACGATAACAAGGCTTCCCCTGTCAACCCCTGGCTTCTCTTATCAAGAAATTAATGTGACTATCCATGACTTAACTCATAATTCACACCCGTCTTCTGCATCCCCACCATTGTTTGTTCCAAGTTGCTCAGAATTGAGACCAACCTTTAAACTTTTGCTTACAATTTATGTAAAGTATTATGCAAAAGAGAAAAATCTTTCCTCAAAAGTGCATCATCATAAGTAAAGAAAGAAAATCTGGGCAAGAGCTTTTTAGAAAAAGAGCATTAAATTCAATATTTAGAAGACACACAACTTCTAAAATACCTTATTCCAACCCTCCCCGCCCCACTACATGAATATTTTAAATTTAGCTACTGAGTTATCTGAACCCAAGAGAATAGAAGAATAGATTTATTTTTCTCTGTATAGATATAGGAAGTGTGTTTTTAAAATGCTTTAGAGAATGTTACATGGGGTTCACTAGAAATTTCACAAAATTTCAGGAAAATTTTCCACTTACTGTGTTTGAGTTGGCAGATATTTCGGAGTATTCCTGCTGAAGAAGTGCCATTCTGGGCTGACGTGGTGCTGGGATTTCGAAAGATGACTAAGGATGAGCTGAAGAAATTCCCCCAACATGTGTTTGGTCAGGCTTTTACGACACTGAAATGCGAAGGCCCTGTCTACCTCCCATGGTTGGAGAAAAGGTCAGTTGGAGTGGCTCTTTGCTGCTTCCTTTGTCTGTCACACCTGTAAATAACTCCACAGCTTCCCTAAAATAGGTACTGAAAATTCTCTGTGGTCCCTCCGAGCACCTGTGCACACTGTCTCGTTCACAAACACCAAGAGCTTTGTGAAACCATCTGAAAACATTGCCTGTGTCACAAGGGAGGGTCACACCCAATTAGTAACATGTCCATCTTCTGCTTCCACTGTGTATCTTGATGCTTGATTTGGTCCCCCTCTCTCCCCACCAGTAAGACCCCCCTGCAACCCTGTTATTGAAACAGTATTTAAATTTCCTCACCTGTAAAGTGGAGACGTTTGGAGAAAATGCTTCCGGCTGTAAAATGATATGATTCACTCTAGTTCTTTGGATAAGGGACTCTTGGGTTTATTATAAATTATTTTTGAATTTTTCCTCATTAATGATAAAGAAAATAGCTCCATTAACTTACTTTGTTATAAACAAGAACCCTAAAACTGAGGGCTTATCTAAATTAGGTAATTGCTTCCTCACCAAGTTCAGCCCCAAATTCCGTAAACTTGCCTTTTGGCTTGGTTTTCAGGGCTTTCTGTTTCCAGTTACTTAGGAAACATATCAAGAGTATCTTTATTTGAGACACATCAATAAACCTCTTTTTAGTTTCGTCTGGAAATTGCAAGCATATCGAGGGTTGTGAAACCTTGGCTCTTTCCATCCCCTAATCTGTATATTTGGTGTATGAATAGGAACAATGCAAATTATTGGGTAATGTTGGAAAAGTGACTTGAGGTAGGCAGTGGCAACAATGACTTGGTCCCAGAGGTGGGATAAGTAATTGGTATGATTAATAAATTCCACAATTCTTTGTTGAACTTCTGTGTATACTCGCCCTGTGCTAGCAGCTGGTCAAAAGAGGATAAAATACGATCACTTTTCTTAAGGAATTCAGTCTATTGGGGGCGATGGTGTATATGTGTGTATATGAGTTTGTGTCTGTATGTTTATATCCATGTTAATTAACAATTACAGTAACATGAATGGTGAGGTTTAATACAGATTTATGAGGGTGGAATGGGCGCACAGAGGAGGGAGCACACGTGTCTGTTGGGCACTTGTCAGGAGCATCATGATATCTTCCTTGCTTGATAAGCACTCTTCTCACTTTTTTCTCTTAGCAATTTATATGGGACATTTTTCTTTTTTAAGTTCCCGTTTCATAAAACCCACACTTTTGTGCCTTGTTCACTGGCCCATACACCCCTGTTCGTATGCTAAATTTAAACCACTAGGTATCAGCTGGGAAATGAGCATTTGAGCCATCATGTGATGGAGTTACCATTCGCCAACATTCCAGCTTCAGAGCATCACCATCTTTTCTGAGTGGCAAGGTTGTGTAATGTTGCATTTTTGTCTTTATATTAGAAAAATGCCTGGAAAAAGAACATTGAAAGTGCTAATCCTATTGATACAAAGTTGAGCTGTCGTACGTCTTACCTGAATAAAATTCTGGTAAGGAGAAGTTATTAGGCAAACCCAAAGTGGTAGAGCTTTACTGTCAATACAGGCATATTTGGGGCCACCCTCAACCACTGTCACAGGAAAACATCTACATTATCTGAATAATTTGTTCTGCCTGCTTCTAAAGTATCACCTTCTAGAAAACAGGCCCCTTATTTCCGTAATAACCTTATTTTCAGGCCTAATCTCTAACTGTGAGATGAAGCCCTGGGAAAAATCCCGCAACTCCTCCTTAGCTGGAAGTCTGCTGTCAGCATTTTACTTTACTTAAAATAACCCCGAGTGAATGGTACTTTGTGCCAGTGGGAGCCACCTCCTGACTGCAACACCATCCTGGCCTGCTGACCAGCCAGCTGGGGTGCGTGCCTTGGAGGATGCGCTTCCTGTCTCTTTTTAGGTGACAGAGTCAAGAAGAGGCCTGAGGGGCTGCTGTTGTCCCCACAGAGCCCTGGGGAGACCTTTTTAGGTCCATTTGTTTGATATACACATCCCCCATGACGGGGGTGGGGACATGAGTACCTCAGAAAGACAATGCTCACAGTCTCCTGTGGAGAAGCCATGGGGAGACCATTGTCCTAGCAGCCCTGCACCCTCCCCCTCCATCGCCCCTCTGGGCTCCTGACACCTCATGCTTCCTCTTAAGCCCCAATGTGGGGCCTGCAGAGATAGCATGCGGGGGCCTCCTCTCTGTAAGATCAGCTGTCCCCCCTTCCCTCAGAGCCTGGCATCTGACCAGAAGGCCAATATGGAGGAGGAAGAGGGTCACATGCCCCCTTTCCTCCCGGGGAAGGCTTAGCATGGACTCCTCTGAGTCCAAGGCAACCCTCTGAGGACAAGGATTTCAGGCCAGGTGACAGGGAGGGCAGCATCGTGGCTGAGGGTGTGGGGCCCTGGGGCTCACTCTGTAGGCTGCCACCCACTCCCCACCACGGGGATGACCCAGCCGGGAAGCCACACAGTCCCTGCTTGTTCCTCACGCCCAGGGTCTGTTATGTTGCCTCCCACGCCCCTTCTGCACAATGTGAGTGTTCAGCCTACAGAGTTCTGACTCAAAAATGGGCATTTCACTCAGCAAGCCACGGAACAATGCCTTCAATCTAAGCTCTAGCCTTCTGAAATAATATTAATTTCCAGGAACGAAAAAATGTTTTTAACCACAAATTAGATCTTTAGCATTTTTCAAAGAACAGAAGAAATCATCTCCCTCTCAAAAAAAAAAAAAAAAAAAAAAAAGTATATCCAATAACATCCAGAGCAAACAAACGAACAAAATCCTCTGAAGTTTAATCAACCAGGCAGATCGTGTTTTATATCTTTGGCCAGTGGAGTCATATTCTGCTGCTTTGTACTTGCCCTTCCAGGAAATGAATCATAGAGGCAATAAGTCAACTGATCCTGTCTCTTCCCAGGCATCCTACCTAAATAAATCACCCAGCTGGGCCAGGACGGCCATGCCGTGGGTGACATGCAGAGAGCTGGGTGTCCTGTTTCAGCGCTGAGGGCCCTGTAGCTTCAGTGCCCTGCCTTCGTTCCAGGAGGCCTTATTCTGTGGCTCTGATAAGGCCCCCACTGACCACTGCACTGACCTCACTGGGCTTCTCTCCCTGAACTCTCCTTCCCACTCATCTAATGAGTCCTTTTTCACCTTCCCTGGGAGAGCCCCTGTCTCCCGCCTCCTGTAGCTTCTGTTCCCCTGCTTGGCCGGACTCACGGCAGTGCCTATGAAACTCCTGCGGCTCCTTTGGCATTTGGACAGAAATATGGATTGTACATCCCTGGGTTTCATTCACATCTCCTTCCTCAGATCTGCTCTGGGCCTGAACAGGGCTTAGGCCGATTAATAAGAGCATGTGGAGTGGACAAGGCAGAGGTGGATCTTCTGAGAAGTGGGAAATAGAATGCAGTTCATCTTATTAGAACATGCATTACAAGGGAATGAGTCAGCAATACGGTCATCAGATGAGATAATGTCAGAATCCTGACTATGATAAGCTACTTGAAGTATAGCTATGTTAAGCGTCACTAGGGATAAATGGTGGATTTCCCCCCATGAATTTACATGCGTAGCCTTATTTGGCAACTGAGATTTTCAATTAGTTTTCTTCTTTTTTTCCCTCCTTGTCTTCAGAAAAATAGACTGAAAACAGTTAATTTTTTGATTGCTGTTGATAAAGTGTCATGCTTAAGGCTTAAAGCAAGGATTAATTTTTAAAATTGACTTATGTCTAATATTACATGCATAATACCTAATAATACGAATACATCTAATAAATTCTTTATGTCAAGTATCTCGGAGAGCCAGGCCTCCCTCTAGGTCCTTGACCACCATCCCCTCCTGGCCGTCCTTGTGTCTCCCCACCTCTTTAGAAATGGCTTCGTAGGTTTTCTGTTTCTCTCCTCACATAGTGAGGCAAAAACTCAAAGCTGTTTTCCTCATTCCTACAAGCTTAAAACTGTAGATCCTGTCTCCATAATCACTGGTCCTTCCTTGGGTCAGAGTGGAACTGGGCTCCATGCAGAGGTTGGGAGAGAGGTCAGATCCCCAGCTCTGACCCCTGGGCTCCACCACGGCCCTGCTCGGGCGCAGGTCTCCCCAGTTCTCCCAGAATCAGTCCCCTGGGGCTCTGGCCCTTGTCTTCTGTTGGAGGACATTCCAGCCAGTCTGAGGAACAGCACCATGCCATCCCCTCCTCCCTCCACTCTCCTTGTCTGGAACATGGGTTTTCCCAAAGCAGTCTGGTCTGCGGGGAAGCATCTCAGCCTTCAGTGACACAGACAGTCACTTTTCCTTCTTACCCTGGAGTCATCTCACATGCTTAGAAGAGAGTTTTTTGCTTTATATTTGTGAAACTCAGAGACCTATTTGGATAATATTCCCAGAATAAAGTTACAAGCTGTTAAAATGTTAACAATGGAGTGTTAAAATGTCCACCTTTGGCCAGAAGGAAGGTCCTTAGACATTTTGAATGACAAAAAGGGTTTGTTTCCGGTTTCTACTTATCAGGTTCCCAAAACAGTAAGGGTCTAAGTTTCAGCCAGCGCATTACAGGCGCACGTGGGTTCCACGACAATATCTTGGCTCTGCTGCACCCCTCGTTCTCTCCCTGCTCCGCTGCACCCCCTTTCTGCACTGCCTTCCCACTCCAAGGTCCGCCCCCTTCCTCCTTCAGCTCCTGTCAAAGCAGCCCCTTCCCTCTGCACCTGAGACATGGTTTTTCCCTGCACTTTGCCTCCAGCCCCTACTGGGGTCTCCACACCAGAATCCCAGAACCCCCTCCTCTCCATTTAGTGCCGCCTGGGATTCCTCTCTCACAGGGCATGGGCTGGGGCAGGTGGTGGGACGTAGGGTGCAGGACTTGCCTCCAGTCCCCAGAGAAGGCAGGGGAAAAGGGGACTCTCCTTTACTCCTGGGAGGTAGAGTGTGTGTGAAGAAGTGCACAGTGGAGCCCCTGCCCTCTCAGGGGCGCAGCGGGCTCAATCTCCCTCCTTTGCTGAAAGTCCTGGTGAGCTGAAGGAAAGACACTGAAGACGACCACCCCTGTGTTTATCAGTCAGGCTGATGCCGTCCAGCAGAGGGTGGACTTTTAGGCTTGGTGGAAGTGGGTACTCTCGGGTTTTAGGCCCATGACCAGAGGGCAGCGGGCTGGGGCTCTTCAGTGGGCACAGCTTCTTGAGTCACCCCGCCCCTCATTTCCTCAAGGGAGGCTGGGGCATCAGCATTCTCACTGTTCAGGATGAGGTCTTGCTCGGTTGTGGGGGGTCCAAGAAAAAAAAAGTGACCAAGCTTCTTACACCCACGTCACTCAAAACCTCCAGAATAACTACCTGATGTGGTCATAAAAGCAACCTTATAGGCGCCTAGTCACCCAGCTTCCAGGCATGGTTTTCTCTGAAGCCTCGGGGCCGCCCTGGTGCACTGTCTGTGGGATATACAATAATGACTGGGGATGACTGATCCCTGGGAACAATCAGTAAGTTTCCTCCTGGGCTACAAGGCCGGGTATGAGGCCTGGGAGGGAGCCAACAGCCCATCACTATGATAATTTAAGAAGTCACTAGGTAAGCAGTGGACTTTCTTCAGTAGCTCCACCAGCAGAACTCCCTTGAAATGAAAAATGAGGATATTTGCATTTATGGAATTCTTACATAATTATCATGAAAACCCTGTGAGCTTGGCTGTCTTATCCCTGGGTTATAGTTGAGGAAACAAGTTTAGTGAATTTAACAAATGTACTCAACTCCCAGGGCTGGTAAATTCCCTTATTTCTCTGAATTAGGAGAGTGATTCTGAGTTCTAATTAGACTGGTTGGAACACAGAACATCATGTTTAAATATTAAATACATCGAATCCACAATCTATGAGAAAAGCAAAGCGAAGATAATGTTCAAATAATGACAAATTAAAAATATTTTTAAAAATCCAAATGTCATGCTTAGAGGCTATAAAACATAATTAAATCTAAGTGGTACATGGGCAGGCATTTGACACAGAGGGTCTTGCATTTTAGAGTAGCATAACATACCTCTAAGTCCTTTTTTATCTTATATATTTTTTAATTGAGAAACCCCAATGTGTTATGCACTGTGCCAGGATTTTTCCAGATGTTGTCTCATTTCATTTTCACAAGGAGCCTGTGAGGTCAGGATCATTATCTCCGAATTATGGATGGAAGATGAAAGTTTAGGGAAACTGAGTGACTTGACTAAGGTCATAGTTCTGGTAAAAGGCAGGGCCTTCCCACACTCTTTTTAAAAGTCTTCATATTCACTATTTTAAAGATTACACCACTGCTATAGGTGGTCAGTTTTACCACAAAATTCCAATTTACTCTTCTTTCTACACGAGTGTTAGAAAAAAATAACTTTACATAGTTATTTTACCTTGAAAAACACTCATCTATTATCCCATTTAAAAATTCACTATGTATTTTATTATTTTAAAAATTATTTATTATATATTAAAAAAACATAATTTAAGCTCCCAAATTGTTTATTCCACTAAGAGAGCTGAAAATTTGTGACCATAAAATGTGCTGCATTAAACAGTTTTAACTTCTATGAATTATTTTACTTAGAAAAAGTTCAAACAAGACAGTGGCTCTAGCCTTGTTCTCTTTCTTTTAATCACTTTTAATTATATCAAAAAGGAATCTTTTGGTTTTATAAGTTCTGGGTGAAATGGTGGGTAGATTTTTTTCTTTGGTTTTCTTGTCTTAGGTAAACAGCACACTGTCTTCTATGGGTTTTCTGAATAACAACAAGATTGCAGAGATTAAAAGCGCCAGCGCCTAGAACTTAGGTTCTGGTATTTGGAGCATTGCTGCTTGAAGTGACAGCCTGTGTGTAACAGTACACGTCCTACCTGTTCACATGCTCTCAGAGCAAGGGGAAACCTTTGAGTTCTGTTGGCCTGGCACTGCTTGGCACACACAGCAGAGGCCCTCAGAAGATGTTTGTTGAGTAATTAAATGACTCTGATCTCGGGGTTTCAAACAGTTCTTGTTTGGTGGAGGAGGTATCTCAGAGACAGGGTGGCGGGGGCTGGAGGTGGAATGCAGAGACTGAGAGGCTGTAGTCAGGCTACTCCCCTGTACCCCCAGAAGCTTACCCTTCAGCCAGAGGAGGGAGAAGAGGGAGGGCCAAGGACACAATCCGCTGCTGCTCTTTTACAGAATAGGAAACTGAACTACTGGGGTCCAGGTCTATGATGCAGTTAAGCAGAAATGGGTTTCTTCCATTCTCATCAACTTGCAGCATTTTTTAGAAACGGGCACCAGAGTAGGAAGATAGGCATCTTCCTGCTGATCTTAATACAACTTTCAACTGAACTTTCCAACCAGAAAGTAGCTGTGGAAAATTAAAATCACTTCCAAGTGTTCTTCCTTGCTAAGATAAAATCAACTGTCAAACCAGACCATTGTGTACCACTTTCTTGGACACCTCTTATTTATGCTCTGGAAGTTTCTGCCTTTTCTTATGCTTCCCTTCAGCGTGAAACTGCTCTTGATTTGGCACTGAAGTCAGATGGTGCTCAGAACTGCTGGCATGGCTGCTTCTGCTCTCTCAGGGGCAGGTAGGGGACAAGCACTCTACCTTAGCTTCTGGTTTCAGCTCTTCCCAGGGTCTCCCTGGAACAGGCTTAAATTGCAGCAGTTGGGGAGAGAGGATGTCAATGTGGTACCTACCCCTCTGTATCTGTCAGTGTTCTCTAGAGAAACAGGACCAATAGAAAAAAATATATATATGAAGATTTATTATAAGGACTCTGTTCCCACAATTATGGATGCTGTCAAGCCCCAAGATCTGCAGGGTGAGTTGGCAAGCTGGAGACCCAGGAGAGCCAATAATGTAGTTTGAGTTTGAAGACAGTAAAAAGCTAATGTGCTGGTTTGAAGGCAGTTGGGCAGCAAGAGGGTCAGCCTTTTTGTTCTAGTCAGGCCTTCAATGGGTTGGGTGAGGCCCACCCACATTAAGGAGGGTAATCTATTTTCCTCAGTCTACCAATTTAAATGATAACTGTGTCAAAAATACCCTCACAGAAACACCCAGAATAATGTTTGGCCACATATCTGGGTACCCCATGGCCCAGACAAGCCAACACATAGAATTAATCATCATATACCCAAATCAGGATTTCATATTGTCATCAGTGTTGGCCATACTTATGTCAGGGCCACTCGGTACTGGATACTGAGTTGGATCATAGGTATAGTAAGAAGCATAAGACATAGTCTCTTCTCTTGAGAAATTTGTAATTTATTGATATCAGTCCCCAAGAATTTGGTGTGCTTACATCTTGTGAAGCACCGTCATGCCCATTATTTCATTTGAGTTTCACAGCCATCTCTGAAGCAGACAAGGGAGGTGTCATCCTCATGACCCAGATGAGGAAACTGAGGGTCAGAAAAGTGAGCTGAGTTGGCCAAGACCTCAGAGCTAAAGTGAGGCAACTGGGATCTAAACCCATGCTTTCTGATTCTACATCACCTCTCATTTGGAGCTTCCTTCATTCTGCCAGGTATTTCCACTTCAGTCTCCTAGCTCCTTTTTTGTCAGTCTTGAGGAAGGGCCCTATCTCGTTAAGCAGTACCTTGCACACAGGCATTCAACCTGCATCTGTTAAGTGGAGTTGCTGATAGTCTGATAATCTCTTTCTCATATTACATCTCCTGAATTCTACAAGTGACTTATGAATATGATTAGAAGACCTGGGAGTTATTTTTTAATGGGTGCAGAGTTTCAGTTTTGCAAGGTGAAAAACATTCTGGAGATGAATGATGGTGGGGGTTGCACAATAATGTGAATATATTAAAGTTAATGCCATTGAACTTAAAATGGTCACTTAAAAATGGTCAAAATGGTTAATTTTGTGTTATGTATATTTTACCACTATTAAAAAAAAAGGTCACAGGACCTGGATATGCCATTTCTTTTCATTATTGATATACTTGGTCCAAAAAATCACTACAAACCACAACTGTTATTTAGCTCATCAGCTGGCTGCAATATTTTGTGTTCGTCACATGCTAACATCCTGTGGTAGACATAAGGGGTGGTGGTGCATGTGAGTTCTGTCCTAACCATCTCATTAGGAAGACCAGACTCATGCAAAAAACATGCAAGAGTTAACAACATGAGACAAAACAGCCAAGGCACTAAATTTAAGTGCTAAATAAATGACATAAACAAAAAATGCTTGGGTATTTAAAATACCAAGTTAACCTGGTATCTATTTAGCATCTAGAATGACATAGGAACTCCATTAAACATACAAAGGACAAAGCGTATAATTTTCTTTGTTTTGAATGTCTGAAATGGGTTTTTATTTAGGTTCAACTTTAGGAATCCTCGGGTTCCAAGGATGTGAGGCAGGCAGTCAGCTAGAATTTGGCTTGCTTGGGCCCTGGAAGCTCTGGAGGTATTTGCTCGATGGACGGTTGCAGGTTCGTTTCCAAGTTCCTGTCAGTCACCTCCTATAAGGGGTTGAGCAGAAAGCTGCTCTGGCTCACCTCAAGGTCTCTTGTTCTCCCCAGGGTAAAAGGAAGCGGGGGTCTGATTCTCACCCGACGAATAGAAGACCTGTGGGAGCTCCACCCGTCCTTCGACATCGTGGTCAACTGTTCAGGCCTTGGAAGCAGGCAGCTTGCAGGAGATGCAAAGATTTTCCCTGTGAGGGGCCAAGTGCTCAAAGTGCAGGCTCCCTGGCTGAAGCATTTTATCCGAGATGGGAGTGGGTTAACGTATATTTACCCTGGTATCTCCAATGTAACCCTGGGTGGAACTAGGCAAAAAGGAGACTGGAATCTGTCCCCAGATGCAGAAATTAGCAAAGACATTCTTTCCCGATGCTGTGTCCTGGAGCCCTCTCTCCGTGGGGCCTGTGACATAAGGGAGAAGGTGGGCTTGAGGCCTTCCAGGTCAGGCGTGCGGCTGGAGAAAGAGCTCTTAGTCCGGGACGGCCGGAGGCTGCCTGTGGTCCACCACTACGGCCACGGGAGTGGGGGCATCGCCACGCACTGGGGCACTGCTCTGGAGGCCGCCAGGCTAGTGAGCGAGTGTGCCCAAGCTCTCAGGACGCCTGCTCCCAAATCAAAGCTGTAGGTGAAGTGAAACGACAGCAATTGGCCCCAGAAACTATTGATCAAAATACAATTTAAGCACCAGAAGAGTTTCAAATAACTTTTCCATTGAATGAAAGTTTAATTAGATATGACTTTATTTTCAAAATTAGAAATGACGCGATATGTATGAGTAGGCTTAGGACTAGCACTAATTTAATCTAGTACTAAAGTCTAGAACTAATGATATACGGCATAAAGTTCTATTTTTGTTAAAAAAAATACTTGCTATAAAATAAGATTTATTTTAGATTTCATGTCCAAGGATCTATGCTAATTCACACGGATGTAGGGATTTTGACTGTTTTTGGCTTAAAAATCCATAGGCGGAGATAATGTATGGAAATACTTAACTTGCTCCCAATTGCAGAGCTGCCCATGATGCTTGTAGGCTGTAATCAAGTGAACACTATGATTCTTTCACAGTTACATGGTGATCATGCAATTCAAGCTTATTCCATTTAGTGGAGGACAAAGCATGATTCCTGCTAGTACTAGTGGCAACTTCTATCTCCCCTCAGCTGGTACTGATGGTGGAAGACAGGAATGAAGTTGCCTACAGATGAGACATCAACTCAATTGCTGTCTGGGGTCAATCACCCGAGGGTCACACTTTCCATTACCACAAATGATTGAGAGCTGGCTCGTTGGATGGTTGACTTTGCCTAAGCATTTTTGAAGATTGAACAGCATGTGCAGCCAACGAGCTAATTTGCTAATTAAGGTAGAGCAATCGCTTTGAATGAAATATAACCAGAGTTTTCTGCAAGTTGTTAAAAAGTATTGGGGAAGAGTGGAATGTGTCTCATGATAAAATAGTTTGGGAATTGCTGAATTAATAAATCTAATCTGGTTTCTTGACTTGGGCTTTAATCTGTACATGCATACTGTCAGGAGGGTTTCTGGCCGAATGAATGGTAAAGGAGATGCTATTCATTGAGGTAAGGAAGCTTGGGAGAAACAGATGCAATTCTAATTTTAATTTTGGGTATATGGCTTATGTTTAGTGATAAGTTCTATTTTAGATATCCTGTGATATGGTGTTGGCAAAGAGAATGGGAAAGAGAAAGCCTCCAGCACAGCTCCATTCTTGCTGTTCCATTCATTGAGCTTTTGTGTATGATTTTGTTTGAAGAGACTATTGTCCTGGGAGAGAGGAAGAGAGGGGGAGGGAGGAGGAGAGGGAGAGAGAGGGAGAGAGAACGAGCAGGCCAGTGTCCTGACGATCTTAATCATCTTTTGCAGTATTAAAGTTCTCAAGTTAAATCAAATGTAGTTTCTTTCCTATAGATTTCCACCAGGGGGTGGTGTTGTATCAAATTCAGAAATATTGCTAAATTTGAAAATTCAGAACCAACTAGAAATAAAAATTGAATACCAGGTGTGTGGAGTATGTTTGTGATTCTTTTGAGGTTTTGGTTTTTGTGCCCTAAATGTAATTGTTTTGAATTCTGTTTAAAGTATTTGAGAAATGTACAAGCTCAGATAGTCTCAAAATAGACACATATACACACACCTACGGCGCACACACACACGCACGCATTACACACAATCTGTGAGAAATACTATGTTATGATAAAATGGCATTTTGAAGAGTGAGGAATACATTTTTTTAAAGGTTAAAAATAAAAATGAAGAATGCTGCTCAGAATAGTTTCTCAGTCATTTTTACAGCAGTTTTAAGTGTGCTCAGCTGTTCCTTGTGCCTGCAGGTTAGATCCTGCAGCATTTTCATTTCTTGTAGGTAAGTTCACACTCTATGCCTATTGCCTATTTGCAATGGTCTAGGCAATTACTCTAGTTTAATTGAACTCTGCATTGTGTATTTCTAAAGCCCAACATCCCAAGACCGAAAGATTAGAGGTTTTTTGAGAAAGTGGCCATGGCATGCCCTGATTTCATTTTCATTAACTGCGAAATATTTACTCTCAGTGTCTCTTAAAGGTTTATTCATTTTGATCAGGAGCACATTAGTCACCTGGGAAGTTCTGAAAAACGACTGATGCCCAGCCTTGCTCTATTCAGTTAACATCTTTGGGGGTTGGGTGGGGCCCCAGCATCAGTATTTATTCATGACCCACAGAGTTGTAACCAATGGCTGGGGCTGAGGGTCATGAGTGCTGTTCCACTCCTGTCCTCACGGGGCTCTACCACCGCTGTAGCCACTGTCCTCCCTTTCCTGCCTCACCACCTTGGGGCACTGAGCTAAGAGGGGTGTGCTCACACAGCAGATGTGTTCTTATGTACTCCTGGTCAAGGTGGTAGGAATGAGCTGTCTCTCAAAATGGCTCTCCAGAAATACTGGGAACCACCTTGTTGGCTGTAGGCCAGCTGCCTAGAGACAGCTGCCTGACTGAAAAATGAGAGACTGACTATACAAATGGACAATGGTTAGACTCTATATAAAAGAACTCGGATCCATGGTCTGCAGCAACCTGCCTGAGAAACCAACCTCTTATTTCCAATAACCAGCGAGGGAGCTAGTTTGCTATAAGTCAGATTTGTAAGAAGATAAATTGCTATCTGTAGTAACAGTCCAGAAAGCTGAACCATCATTTCTGGAACTACTGGCCCCCAAATGGCCAGTACTTGATTAATAACTGACAGCTTCCCTAATTTTTGTCCTGTTTCCAACTTAGGACCAACCAGAGAAAGCCAGATATGCGCAGGATGCCCCGCTTCTTCACATCCTGCCTGCAGCTTCCCTTTGCCAAGACCTCTGTTCAGGGCACACCTGAAGTCTACTCTCTTGTCACTATAGAGCTTTCCCACTCTGCTACCTACCTCGGAGTGACGGTGCTTGACTCCCATGCTAGAGCAAACTCTGAATAAATAGCCACTGCTTTTCTCATTTGGTTATTTTTTTATTTCCACAGATTTCCTGTTTCTATAATTTGAAGTCTTTGGTGATCTACGCTAAGGCGTGAGAATGGACTACTTTATTTTTCTTTCCTGTTTTCTATTACAGACCATTTAAAAGCTTTATCTGAACATGGAGAACAACTGATTTCCTTAAACCCTTGCTTCCAAGTGCCTGACATTTGTGGCTGTGCTTGGACTTGCTGTGCTTATGACCCAGAGGGACACGGCAGCTTTGAGGGCACTGGCATTGCAGATGCGATGTGTCTTCAGCAGAGAGAGGTTATGCACAGACTTTTAGGCTTCTATTCACTTAGGAAGAAAAGAAGTTAAACCAAAAGGCCATAGCCCAGTAGGACATGGTTGTACAGAAGAAAGGGGCCATTTAAAAAGTGACATATTATTCCTTCTATTGAATAGATGCATTCAAACTAATTGACATTTGAACCATTTTTTTTTTCTCAACCCACTAAGAGCTTTTAGAGAAAAGGAAGAAAATGATAGTGGGACCTGTGTCCTCTGGGAGTTGTAGTTCTGGGAAACCTGTTCCAGGACTCTCATAACTTGTCAGATATTTGAAATGAATGTAGCACTTACAGTATTTTTTTCTTGATTCCTCTCATCTTTCTTCTTGAGGATGTGAGTGATGGAGACACATTTGAAGCCTGTTTCCTCTGGGTATCATTCACTTAGGAAAAGCCGATGGAGATATTTAAGCGGTCTCTTTCTTCTTGAAAAATCTCTGCAGTGTGCCACCAGGCCTGGGGGCTTTATTATCCTAAGTGACTTTGCTGCCTATAAATCACAGCCCTAAGTAGCTAAAGGGAATGAGTTAACCAGATCCCTGAAAAAATGTAACCAATGTTTCTTTACTTATTAGCAGAGCAATTGAATTCCATCTAGGCAGGGCACCTGCTGAACTGGCCTGCAGCCATGTTACCCACAATTCCACCACTCAGAGCCTAGATTTCCCTTGAATTGTAATTTTTAGTCTGATGCATGGTCTAAGATACCAGTCTACCCCAAATCTTTTCATGTATCCTAGTATTTCTCTTCCACACAGACCCAAGTGGTCTAGCACTGGAACTCAGCTATTGTAGTGAATAACCCAAATGGTTTGCCTGCTCTGTCTATGTGCCTTTTCCTGGGAAACCTGCTTGGACCTGAGAGTTCACTGTCTGGGCAGTATCTCCAGTACCCTGCCTCTCTGGTCACAGTTATTGGATCAGAGGAAACTATAAATTATGTTTAGGTTCAGTTGCAAGTAACAGAAACTCCCCCAAGAAGTTGCTTAAACAAGACAGGCATGCATTTCTCCATCACATAGTAAAGCCTGGATTCAGACAGCTCTGGGCTGGTGTGGCTCTGTAGACACGGAGACTTGGGCCAACAGTCTAGGTTGTTCAGGTTTATGTAGAGGAAGCCAAGCAGGAGAGAGGAGGCAGAGAAAAGCAGAGAAGGAAGCTCAAGGGGCCATGTACCTCTAGGGAGGCATCAAGAGAGACCCAGGTCCTGACCCAATTCCACTTCTCATGATGTCTGGCTAGACAGTCAATTCTATATTCCTCTGAAACCTCATGTTTTTAAAAACTGCCTTTCAAAAATTATCAAATTAAGAAGAGAAAGGACATGGGACGTGGAGAGTTTCAGATTCCCCCCAAAAGAAGTTATCTTTTCTCCAGTAATTTCAATAATAAAGATATATTTTATACCTATAAGAGTAAAATCTTAACATCATGGAGCAAATCCAGCACTTGGTTACTTCTAGATTTACTTAGAAATCTTGTCCTTGCTTTTCCTAAATTGGGGACATTTTACATAACCTTATCTCCTTTATATTTGTTATCTCCCCTTAGTAGAATAGACAAAGTCAAAACTACCCAAACAAAGCTCTTGTGTTCTTACATTGGTGTTACCTTATGAATATATTATCGACATCTGGTCAAGATCCTTTTGTAACCAATCGTGTCCTTAGTAATGCATATTTTGTCCTTGAATTAATAGAATTGAACTATGGCCAATCTGTATGGCTATAAAAGTAATGCCTGTATTTAATTTCTTGTACATGGATTCTGTAGGGAAATATTTTATCATAATTCCCCTTCCTCTCTGAGTCCTTTAAACAGATCCTCTCCTTTCAACCAAAAACTTGTCTAAGTCTGCTAACAAAAAACAGGTGTATACCTGTGATGAGAAAACAGATTTCAACTATCCACTAGACCAGGGGAGGCAAATTGCTTCTGTAAAGGACCCAAATAGTAAATGTTTCAGGCTTTGCCAGCCACATAGTTTCTGTTGTAACCACTCACCTCCTCAACTCTGCCACTGTAGCCTGAGATAATGTGCAAACAATAGTCACCACTGTCTTCCAATAGAACTTTACCTACAAAAGCAGGCAGAGGGCCAAATTTGACCAGAAGGCTGTAGATTGCCCTGCACTAAACTATAAGCTCCATTTGGGCAGAAACAAGTCTGATTTGTTTAACACTTATCCTGAGCTCCAAACACCACGCCTGCTTCTCAATAAGCTTTTGGTGAATGTGTGGGAGAGTAAACTATGAATGTGACATCAATGGGCAGATTATTCCAGTTTAAAGTAGAAAAGACTAGTAAGCCTTTCTTGTTGTCTTTCTGATTGATTTTCCTTAAAAACTGTGAAAATCTATCTACTACTAAAATCTCACAGCTTGAGAATACCACAGAGAATACATTGATGGCCTGGATTCTCAGGCAGTTGAATTATCCAACCAGCTAGAAGGAATAGGATGAAGAACATTTTCTTAGGAGTAAAGCCATGGTGTCTGTGCTCCCATCCAAGTCTGCACATCTCACAGGTGTTATTCTACTAAGCTGGGATCTTGATGGAGTGTAAGGGTACCCTCTGGTATAGGAGCAGCTGAAAGCTATGTCTCTTCCCTGTTTTGTGGTCTTTTAATACAGATTCCAGGGTGGTAACTGGTCTTAGTGCAGTGATCATTTCATAAAGTATAAAAATATTGAATCCCTATGTTGTACACTTGAAATTAATATAATATTGTATGTTAATTGTAACTCAATAAAAAAAGAAACCAGATTCTAGACCTAATAAATCAGGGGGTGGGACCTGGAAACGTATATTTTTGAAATCTACTCCGAGAGCTTTCTGATGAACAGCTAAGCCTGAGAACCAGGCTTTGGGCCATGCCAGGTACATATTATTATAACATGTTGTGCTGTGGCATGGACCTACTGGAACCTCAGCCACCTGAGCCTGTGGAAGGGGCGGAAACCTGGACTAGAGCAAAAGATGGATGGTGAGCTCTGGCCTGCCATGGCAATTCAGCCAACTCCACTCAGGTCACAGGACCTCTGACCTGGACCATCAGCCTAACAGTCAATCCTGTTAAAGCCTGATGGTGCGAGGGAGACCCACCCTCATCCAAGCCATGGGACGTTTAAAATGGGAGACTTAAAAATGCCAAATGCAGAAGGAAACAGTCCCTAGAGTGGGGGAAATTGAAGATCCAACCACAGAGAGTTAATTGATGTGTAAGATCCCTGGAGAAGGTGGAGGAAGGATGGTAGAGAGAACACTTCCTCTGAGACAGAGAAAAAACCAGCTGACAGGGACGTGCATGTCATTACATTTGTAAGGGTGAGTAAAGACTTTGCTGGAATTCTCATCTGATGAGCTTCATTGTTCCCTGTAAAATGGGCAGCGGAGTTTTTTGCTAATCATAAGTAACTGCAGGACTGGGAAGGAGCTTGAGGAGATGGGTGGAGTTTTAGAATAGGGTTATGGAAGAGCTCTGACCAGGGCTCATGAGATAGTTCACTACGTTATGCTCTGAGGTAGGTGACCCTAAATTGATGGTGCCCCCGACCTGCTAAGTTAATAATTAATTAATTACTCTGAGGCATATTTATTAAATGCTTATGATGTGCTGGACAGTGTTCCCAAACTCAGGGCAGGAGTGGTAAATGAGACAAAGGTTTTGTCTTCATGGAGCTTATATTCCACTGAGAGAGGCAGCATACGTAAGTGCATACCCTCATGTTCAAAGGTGTTAAGTGCTATGAAAAAAAACCTCTTCTTAAGCAAATAGGGAAACTCAAAGACTGCTATTTTACACAGAGTGGTTTGGTTAGGCTTCTCTGAGCAGGTGGCATTTGAACAGATACCCGAGTAAAATGAGGGAATTAGGATCCATGTGAATATCTGGGGGAATGTTCTTCCCCCAGATATTCACATGGTACAAAAGGAACAGCAGGTGCAAAGGTCCTGAGGAGGGAGTGGAGTGTACTCCCTAGTGTGAAGAACCACACACACAGTGGAGTGTGGTGAGGTACTGTGAGCAGGAAGGAGAGTGGGAGGAAATTGGGTCAGACATCTAGACCCAGGGCTGATTTGGGGCCATGGTAAGGGTTTTGGATTTTGTACTAAGTGCAATGGGAAGCGATCAGAGTTGAGGACAAAGAAATGACATAATCTGGTATTACTCTGGTTGCTGGGTGGAGAATAAACTGAATTGAGGGGCAAGAAAGCAAGAAGGGAGACATAATCAGCCTTCTCCATAGTCATGTGAGTGACCAGTCAGGGTAGGGGCTTATGGAGGTCAGAGGATTGATGGATTATTAGTTCAGATCTGTCTCACAGCAGGCCCAGTAGGTCCCCAAACCCATCCTGTGATTAATTTGCCAGTTCTGGAATGCATAATTACTGTAGATATACTTAGCAGCAGGCAGAATCCTCACACTGGTTTCCTGATCTGTGGAGTGGGAACTATTATGGTGGGAAAGGACAAGCCACTAGAATTGACTCAACCTAGGAAAATTGTAAAGCCAAAGCAATACAACATTCCTGGAGGGTTTGCAGAGATGAGTGTCACCAATAGGGGCTTGAAAGAGGTAGAGGTGGTGGTTTTCACCACACCTCCATGCAACTTGCCTGTCTGGTTTGCGCAGAAGAGAGTTGGATCTCTGAGAATGACAGTGGATTATTGTAAGCTTAACCAGGTGGTGACACCAATTGCAGCTGCTGAGCCAGATGTGGTTTTATTGCTTGAGAACATTAGCACATCCCCTGTCACCTAGCACTTAGCACATCCCCTGTAGACAACTATTGAACTGACAAATGCCTTTTCTCCATCTCTGCCCATAGGTCTACCAGAAGCAGTTCATTTTCATCTGGTAGGGCCAGCAATAAACCTTTACTGTCCTATTTCAGGGGCATATCAACTCTCCAGCCCTGCCATAGTTCAGTTTGCAGGGATCGTGATTGCTTTTCCCTTCCACAAGATAATCGCTCTGGTCCACTACGTGGATGACATTATACTGATTGGACTGAGAAGTAGCAACTACTCTAGATTCATTGTAAGACATTTACATGTCAGAGAGTGGGATAAACGTGACAAAAATTCAGCGGCCTTCTGCCTTACTGAAATTTCGAGGGGTCCAGTTGTGTGGGGCATGTTGAGATATCCATTCTAGGTAAAGGGTAAGTGTTGCATCTGGCCTTTCTTATAAATAAATAGAGATGCAATGCCTAGTGGGTCTCTTTGGATTTTGGAGGCAACATATTTCTCATTTGGGTGTATTTCCCTGGCACATTTACCAAGTGATTCAAAAAGCTGCTAGTTTTGAGTGGAGCCCAGGGCAAGAGAAGGCTCTGTCACAGGTCCAGGCTGCCATGCAGGCTGCTCTGCTACGTGGGCCACGTGATCCAGCAGATCCACTGGTACTTGCAGTGCCAGTGGTTGATAGAGGTGCTGTTTGGAGCCTTTAGCAGCCCCTATAGGTGAATCGCAGCACAGGCCCTTAGGATTTTGAAGCAAATCTCTGCCGTCCTCTGCAGATAAATATTCTCCTTTTGAGAAACAGATCTTGGGCCCCAGTATAAATCGAACACTTGACCACAGGTCACTGTGTTACCATGTGATATGAACTGTACAACAAAAACTGGGTGTTATCTGACCCACCAAGCCATAAGGCTGAGCACGCACAGCAGCACTCCATCATCAGATGGGAGTGGTATGTACGTGACTAGGTCCAAGCAGGCCCTGAAGACACAGATAAGTTACGTGAAGAAGTGGCCCAATGCCCATGGCCCCCGCTCCTGCTACACTGCCTCCTCTCTCCCAGACGCTGATTTACAGATGATTCTGCACGATATGCAGACACCACCCACAAGTGGGCAGCCCTAGAACCCCTTCCTGGAAGGTCACTAAAGGATAGTAGTGAAGAGAAATCCTCCCAGTGGCACAGCTTTGGCCAGTGCTTCTGGCTAGGTGCTCTGCTTGGAAGGAAAATGTCTAGATGTGTGGTATATATTGATTCATGGGCTACAGCTTGTGGTTTGGCTGGATGGCTAGGGACTCAGAAGGAACATGACTGGAAAATTGGTGACAAGGATATTTGGGGAAGAGGTATGTGGATAGATCTCTGTAAGTGTGCATAAGAACATGAAGGTATTTATGTCCCGTGTGACCTCAGCAGAGGAGGATTTTAATAATCGAGCTGAGAGGATGATCTATATTGTGGATACAAATCAGCCTCTTTCCCCAGCCACCCCTGTTATGGCTCAATGACTCATGAACAAAGTCACCATTGTGTCAGGGATGAGGTTATATATGCGCTCAGCAACATGAACTTCCATTCACCACGGCCAACCTGACTATGGCTACTGCTAAGAACCTAAACTGCCAGCAGCAGAGACCAACACTGAGTCCCTGATATGGCATCATTGCCTGGGGTGATCAGTCAGCCACCCGCTGGCAGACTGAGTACATTGAACCACTTCCATCGTGGAAGGAGCATGTTTTGTTTTCACTGGAATAGACGTTTACTCCAGACATGGATTTGCCTTTCTGGAACACAATGCTTCCACCAAAACTATCATCTGTGGACTTGCTGAATGCTTTATCCACTGTCATGGTATCCCATAGCACTGCTTCTGATCAAGAAACTCGCTTCACAGCAAAGAAGTATGACAGTGGGCCATACTTCTTTGGGCTCACGGGACTCACTGTTCCTACCATGTTCGCCACCATCCTGGAGTAATTGGTTGGATGGAACGATGGAAAGGCCTTTTGAAGACTGTTTTGTTCTCTAGGAAACTATGTGTGCTCTGAATCAGCATCCAATGTATGGTCCCGTTTCTCTGATAGCCAGTATTCATGGGTCTGTCACTGGTAAAGCCCACCAGGGTCCCCGGGAAAAATAAGGCGGCATCTAGGTGATAAGGTCTAACCTCTTCTTTCGTGCTAAGTCTAGTTTCCCTCACCTACAGGGAGCCCTATGCAAAGGCCTTGCAGCTAACATGTTGATTACAGTTCCCAGCTCAGAACTGCTGTGGGGAATACCCCAACTTTGAGGACCCTGTGCAGAAGCTCTGTGCATGACACTGCGATTCAAGATGGTAGTGGTGGGCTGTGTGCAGAGATGCTGTGCCTGGCACTTCAGTCTGAGGAGCTGTGAGCAACAGGAATGCGTCCTCCCAGAGAGAATCCACCCCTTCAGCAGATGAGAATCCTGTAAAGCAGCCCCGCCCATGGCTGCATGGAGTGTATGTGGTCTAGAGCACAATGGAGGCTCTCCATTCTTTGATGAAAGAATAAAGCTTTCCTTTGATTCTGAACTGAGCTCAGTCTCATTCTACTGGTCCGAGCGACACTAGGCAGGATGACCCTTGTGTTGGGGCTTGACTCAAAAAGGTCAGTAACAGGTCCAGGAATGAAGGGGTGGAAATGGGAGCATCACCACTCACTATTACCCCTAGTGACCCACTAGCAATATTTTTGCTTCTTGTTCCCACAACCTTATGCTCTGCTAGCTGAGATGTCTTAGTTTCAGCGTGAAGTATTGCTTCCACCAGGAGATACAACAGTGATTCCACTGAACTGGAAGTAACAACTACTAATGCCTGCTCACTTTGGGCTCCTCATGCCTCTGAATGAACAGGCAAAGAAGGGAGTTACAGTGTTGGCTGGGGTGTTGGGTCCTGACTACTAAGGGGAAATTGGACTGCTGCTTCTCAGTGGAGGTAAGGGAGAGAATGTCTGAAGTACAGGAGTTCCCTTAGGGCATGTCTCAGTATTACCATACCCTGTGACTAAGGTCAGTGGAAAACTACAATAGCCCAATCCAGGCAGGACTACTAATGGCCCAGACCTTTCTGGAATGAAGGTTTGGGTCACTCCATCAGACAAAGATCCACAACCAGTGGAGATGCTTGCTGAAGGTCAAGGGAGTCGAGAGTGGGTGGTGGCAGAAGGTACCAGATATGACCATGTGATCAGTTATACAAACAAGGATGTCACATGTATTCCTCTTTATTTTGTTATTAATACGTTTGTGTGTATGCGTGTGCTATTTGCAACACAGTAACTTTTATGGTTATGATTTGGGGTCACTGATAAAAAATTAATTGCATTTAGTCTTTTTTAAAAATTGAGGCTGGAAAAGTGGAAAGCACTTGAAAAAAATGTTTCATAGAAAATACTTAAAAGTAACATGTTTTGCTATTTCAAGATTGGTCTTCAGTTTTATTGGAACTTCACTCATTAGGAATATAATGTAGTAGATTTGTTACTGACCCTTTTAAGTCAGGCCTCCACCAGGGTCCTTCTGCCTGGTGTCATTGGAGCCAATAGAATGAGATTGAGTTCAGTTCAGAAGCGAAGGAAAGTTTTATTCTTCGAACTAAGAATGGAGAGGTGTGAGTTTCTGCTCTAGAGCACAGGCTGTCCCTAAGGCTGTGGGCGGAGCTGCTTTATAGGGATCTCGTGAGTGGGGAGGGGGAGAGGGCGGAGTTCTCGCGTGTCCAACACAGCTGCGCTGCTCCCAGCGCCAGATGGCAGTGCCTGCGCAGCGTCTCTGCACACAGCCCGCCGCCGCCATTTTGACTGTCGTTACTGTTACCGAAGCACTTGTGCGCGCCGTCCGCCAAGCTGAGGGGTCTGTAGCAGCCATTTTGCCCTGGGAACTGGGGTTTGAAGGGCCGGGGTGAGGCTGCTACACGCCCTGCTGTATAAGCAAGTGAAATTAGACTGAACGCAAAGGGAAAAAAAGGTTAGAATTTATGTCACTACCCATTTTCTAGTTTTATTTCCTGTGAATTGTTAATGCGCTTTGCTGGTGACGGAGTCTATGAATTGATCAAAACGTATTCCAGTGTCCTTATAATGTGCTTTTCTGTGATGTAGAATCTTGAAAGCTAAAATCTACATTTCCTAGAAACTCTTACAGCTTCTCTTACAAGGTTCCTTTTGTGATTTAGATTCTTTTGGACTGGTATATTTGCATGAAACCTGGATTTGGAATTAAGTGTGCAAACTGGTAGGGCCAGAAACAACCACTCCTGCTGGAGCAGAGGGTGGCAGAGGCATCATGGTTCAACCTCAGCCATTTCCTGGTTCTGCTGCATCCGACAGCAATGGTAGCTGCTTTCGCAACAATGGCAGAGGTAGCTGGTGGTTGTTCTCGGTAGCCCAGTTAGCACCTGTTCCTCTACTCTTCCATGATTTAGGAAATACTTGGTATACTCATAATACTTGGAAATAAATACTTTTCTGCTTACATTAACTCAAGTGTAGCATCTGTTGTCTGCAAATAAATACTATATACCAACCATGCCAGGTGCCTGAGAAGCCAGCACCATCATCTCCACTACTCAGTTCTAAGTGCTTGGAATCATGCAGTCCAGTGGTCAGATTAGGTTAGCCATAGAATAGGTCGCACCCCAGTCAGGTGACTTCAGGGGATGTCTTCTGTCCCCTGAGTTTACTTCTCTCAAATTTTACCTGAAATTTCATTCTTAGAATTTCAGTTCTTTAATTGAGGCCTATTTCCCCTCCTCTGAACTATGAGTATCACACCTGTGTTGGACCACCTCTTATGTATAGTGATTTTTAACAGAAGTAAAATTTCCTGTCTGCCTTGTTCACTGGAGATAGGTTGTGGGAATGAATATATATGAAGGATGGGGAAGGAAGGTACATCACAGTCAAAAGGAGAGGCATCCAAAGTAAAACATTTAGGAAGGCATAGTCCTTAGGCAGACACTATTTATTAACAGCTTAACTCGAATGAGTTGCTGGTCTCAATTGAAAGTTGGTTTTGATTATGTAGTATTGGAGCTGGGGAGGGTTATGGAGTAAAAGGTGGAAATGTTTTGGAAATCTACATATATTGGGTCTCTGCTGGAGTTAGAAGTGTTTGCTGCCGAGGGGGGTGGCATGCAGAGCACAGAGGTGTTGAAGATATGTTTGCTGAGGGTGGGTCATGACTTTACCCATTAGACCTTAAGTGAAAGAATAGTACATGCTAATATGGACAGATGTGAAGAGGGTGTGTCAACAGTGGGAAATGCATTTGCTAGTTCTTATATTTGGAAGTAGACAAAGGAAAATGTGTTTAGAGGAAAGGAAAGGAGTGAGTAATGGGAATATTTCCACCTCTAGACAAGGCAGGGCTGCTGAAATAATCCAGGAAGTGTTTGGAGGGGTGGTGCAATTCCTTTTTCTTTTTGTCAGCCATGTATTAAATACTTTTGGGCTTCAAGTGGGATAATTTTAAAGATCTATGTAGAGGCATGGTAACTGATTGCTTGGTCAGCATAATCCTGGGCTTTTAAAGGGAGAAGGCTGTGGGATGGGATCATTATGACTATTTTAAGGTTCCAACGAACACGCTTATCCACAGAGCATTTCTTCAGTCTTTCCTAAGAGAATTAGAAACACTTTAACAACTATCTAATTTTAATATTTCCAACATCCTTGTGAGGTAGGTAAGAAATATCTTTACACTTTTTTTTTTTAACAGATCATAAAATTTCATGACAAGTAGTTTCCAAAGAAACCATGTGGGGCCAAAGTGTGAAGCTAGTCCAAGCAGTCAGTCTTCTGAGAACAGAGCTGTTTGTCTTGTCACTGAAGCATCTTGTTCACTGTGTCTTTTCTTCTGTCTCTTGTGATATTATGGCTGCTGATGACCTTCAATGTGGTAATGCAGAGCTTAGCATTGACGAGTGACGGGTTCATGAGTGCATTAATTATGGAGGCTCTCCTCTGGTTCTGAGAGTGGACCGTGCATGGATTATGCTTTTCTTTTGCTTTGTTTCTTGTTTGTTGCTTTGTTTGTTTGTTTGTTTGTTTGTTTGTTTTTGCTAGGCAGTTAGGTTTCAGAGTTGCAGGAAATTTCTATGGTACATGAAGCTGTTGAACCTTAGGAGCTGTCTTTTATTCAACAACTCAAAAAGCCTTTCCTGGCACATGAAATACTAATGAAAGGCAGTTTCTTTCTTTTTTTTTTTTTTTTTTTAAAGGATATGGCTAATCATTATCTTCCTACCTTCTATTATTGTAGAAATACTTCTATTGATCTGCCCCACTAAGTTTTACCCCTGTCAGTAATAAAGACTTAATTTCTAACAGCCGCAGATGAATAATAGACGAACAGCTAATTTATCCTGGGATGTTAAAACCTGAAAGACAATGAAACCTCTCCTCTTTGTTTAACGTGGTATTTGAAACAGGCTACAAAGAAATAGTTGTATTTCATTAAAGCATGGTGGCCAAAAAGATGGAGACTTTTGTGTTAAAGGGGGGTTTCTCTGTTTTAAAGAGATATGATTGTGACAGATTGTGGATTTAGTTTTGATTTTTATTTCCTATCAGTGAAACCTTAAGGTATCTCCTTTTCATATTTAATTTCATTATTAAGAAAGCTTAGGGCTGAAGGACCTTGTGAAATCAACACCCATTTGCTTTTTAAATCAGAATTAGGCAAAATGAAGGACTTGATTCGTCATATAGATGCCCAAAGCTGACTAGTTCTCCCTTTATGGTAAAATTGAATGCTGGAATATGACTGGGTGGCTTGCAAACTATTTTCATTATTGTCTACCAAATTTAGGAAGGCTCTAATCCAATGTAATAAATATGCAAAATCAAGATTCCCTTAAAATTTTATCAGTGTTGCTTTTAAAAGTTCAAGAAAGACGTGAGATGTACTATGAGGTTACTCTCAGGGCATTCTGAGTCTGCAGCAAACGTGAGAGGATTTGTTATGAAATAATTACACTATACAGTTATCTAATATTGTGTGAAGAAAATGCATAGTTGGACAATGACTGCTTTATTTGGTTAGATCTCTGTGTTCAAACCTTATAAAATTTTATACATTTTTGGGAATATGCTCTACAGTAAAGAAAGGGATCCATCTCAGTCTTGGGTGGTAAGGAGAGGTAGAGAAAGAACTAGAAAAGAGTTCTCTTTCTGCACTCATAATTGTACATTCAGAAGATGTAGAATCAAGCTTTTTCATTGTCAACATATCTGATGTTTTGTGTTTTACCATGTGGTCCTCTGCTTTCCTTCTGAAGTATATAGATGGGGGTGGGGAGAGCCCCAGTCTGCATTCTTAGGGTCTATAAAGGTATAATCCAACTCTACCTTGAATCCATACCAGTGTCTTCTGCTCCAAAACCATCAAGAACTCCCCACTGCCCCTTAACTAAAATCCTAACTGTTCAGCTTGCCTTTTTCCAAATCTTCCCAGGACCTTCTCATCTTCAGGACAGGGCAACAGTGTTCTTTTCAGGCAGGGTGAATTATCATGAGCAAAGTCCCAGAGGCAGGAGAGCAGAATGGGTATTTGGTGTATAGCCAATGGGGGTGCCTGTCTGAAATGTGGGGTACCTGAATGTTGGGTCCATTTTTACCAAGTCTAGCATCACAAAGTCCTTGAAACCTTCAGTTACATTTATTTTACTGAGCTCTTCTCCATACCAAGACTGTTTAGAGCAGGGAGGCAAAAATAACTAATTCTCCATCCACGTTCCCATCCCTGCATCTGCAGTAGGACTTAGGCTGGTAAACAAGCACTGCAGAGACAGTTAAGTGCTGTGTGATACCTGATGGGCCAAAGTTATGGCCATAATGGAAATTTGTTTCCTGATTTTTACATACTATTTCCCCACATTAAATGCCGAATTAAAAACCCATAAAGACATTAAAATAAGAACTGCAGCTATTAAAAACCCATTCAAGTGATCTCATGCTTTGTGGTTGAAGCAGCTAATGGTAGCAACGCACCCGCAATATTAGCAAGACACAGACACTTGTCCCCCCTCTTTGTTGTCCAGTTCTTTTCTCCTGGCTGCCCTTTGTGACGGGAACTATTTCTCCTGCATTCTCTCCTAGCAACAGCAACATTCTTTCAGATATGTCTCCCTCTCTGAGCAACCCTCTAAGTCACTGGGGAAGGTGGGGTGGGGGTAGGGGTGGGTGGGAGGAGGAATAGTTGCTCCTGGCCTTCTGCTCCATTGCCTTCCCACCCCCCAGAGGGAGCTGCTCTCTGGGAATTCTCAGCAGAATTCTTTTGCACTATGAACATCCCTAAAGGTGGTGTTGGGGGATGTGTGCTCTGCCACTGGGTTTGTATCTAATTGATGGTGCAAACTATAGTCAAGTGATCAGGGCTGTGGCGAGTGAAAAGGAGCCAGAGGTGATAGAGCTGGCACAATATGAAAAGCATATTTTAAAGAGAAAGTGGAAAAGTGACCTCAGAGAACAGGATGAGAAAGGTAAAGGAGAGAGGGGTCATGTGGGTCCATGGCATAGGTATCAGAAATAAAAGGAAGAAAGGACATGGTTTGGAATCCTGCAGGTCAAAGTGGGAAGGGAAAGACCTGATTGGATCAATGTGCTTTCCCAGAAACACTGGAAACCGTAGGAAGACATGCCCTGGCATGTGATGATTCTGAAGGAACAAGACCATGGGCTGGGTAGTAACACCAGAAGCAGAGGTGTGGTTTTCATTTCCCCTCTTAGGCCAGTCAAGTTAAGACCCAGTAAGATCAAGCCCTAAACAAACAATCCAATGTGAAGGCAAAAGGAACATAAACTAGTGCAAAATTAAATGTCCTTTCTGACTTACAGTGAATGATAACACATTACACGTGACAGCACTTAATGTGGTCCAGGCACACAACTTTAATTTCTTTAAATACATTAACTCATTTAATCATCACAGCAACCCTACAAGGAAGTTACTGTTATTGTCTCTCTTTTATGGATGAGGAAACTGAGGAACAGAGAGATAAGGTAACTTGTGCAGGGCTACACTGTTAGTAGTTTCAGAGAAGCCATGCTTAGACTAGGGTCTTCTGCTTCACCTGATCTTTTGGCTTTGTTTCCTTAACCTGCCTTCCCAAGTGCATGTATCTTTAACTCTCTGGGGTCCTTTAGTAAGTCGAAGGGCACTGTATCCCAGTGAAGGTTTTGCAGATTTCCAGCTGCTACTGCCTTACTTTGAGTCAGCAAGGAGCAGCCCTGCCCACACAATATTCCTGGGGGTGACCCCAGCTCCTTACCCTTTCATTCCAGAGCTCTGCGAAATTCCCAGAACAAATAGGGGAAGGAAGTTCTCCTCTTTGTACTCCCTTCACCTTCCCATCAGGTGTCATGGGGAAGAAAAGAATGGTTGCCAAGGGAGCTCCTGAACTTTTGCTTGTGAGGATCCCTTGTTAATGCCTAAAAGTTTGTTAGTAACTGTATTTAGAGGACTGAAGGAGAACATTTGCACCCATGGATGCATGGATACCTTGTAATAATTGCTTCCTACATTCTGCTCCCTGCCCCTACCCACCTCCACCATCACCATGGCTGGGGAACCGCCATGTCAAGGCTTCTAAAAGTTTGATCCACCGACCACTTGAAACTTGTTAAATGAAAAATTTTTGGTGCCTCCCTCTGACTTAATTTCTGGAGGTGGGACTTCCTAACCTATATTTAAATAACTCTCAAGTGGTTCTCATGCACACTTAAGTTTGAGAGCCTGTGCATTATGATCTGAAAATAGTATAGTTCTGTTCTCTCTAGGGCTAGAGCAGTGATGTGATGAAAAAGCAAAATGGCTTTTGACCTCAGGATTTGTTATGTATTCACAGGCTAAGTTGAAATGACAGGGCCCTGAGATGTTTGCCTTTGGGCATGCTGTGCTTCACTTTATCCTGTCAGTTCCATGGTGATCTTTTCTGACCTTAAAAGGTTTTTTTAAGCCCTTGACTTTGGGAAAGTTTCAACCAGGAATGTTTTTGACTTCAAAGTGATCTGTAGCACGGAGATTATTTCTGGCATGTGTCATAATGATGAGTTGAGGGGGAGGAAGGGGAAATGCTCCATAGGTGGCCCATGAACAGGCAATGTTTTGATCATTTTTAACCTAAGCTGCTTTAGTGTCATAAAATCCAGGACTGTCTCATCATGGGAGTTGATGTCTGTAAATAAACCTATCTAAAATGCTTCAGATGTGTTTTCAGAATCCAGGAAAGTGTGTGTACGTGTGTGTGATGTGTTTTTTATGAACTTCCTGTCCAGGTCTAGCGTTTACCTAAGAGCTACCAGCCCTCATGGTTTGCACCCTGTCCACAAACTGCTTTCCCCACACCCACATCTTTCTTTTTTTTCAATGGCTTGTATGAAGCATTTTCTGGTTCTTTCCAAGTTCCTTGAGTGGGAAAAAGGAACCAGGTAGGAGATGTTACCTGTGAGCCATCAAACACAGGTTTGAGCATGATTCCTTACTGGTTAGGGTGGATGAGTGCCAGGATCTTCTGGAGGAAATGTATTATCTTGGGTCTATTTTCAGCAGGGTTGAGTGTGATGTCTGTTGTTTGCCAACAGTTCCAGAGGTCTGATTGAGGCGCATTCCACAAAAGGCATTGCAGGCAATGCAGAGGTGGGTTAGATCCCATCCCATGCTTGAGAAACAGCCTGTGTAGGGGAAGGATAAAGCAAGTCCACAAATGCTTGAGTAAGACAAACACCAAGAATGAGAGAACGCAGCATTAAGGGATTCAAAAGAGGCAGGAGACTCATTTTCTTTCCCAAGCAGGCCAGGGCACCGAGACAGTCTCCAGGCATTTTCCGTAAGATTAGCCCAGAGCAGGCTTTATTAGGTGATAGACTAGGCAGTGGTGTGATTTTAGGCAGGACTCCCAGCCCCAAATATCAGTTCTTCTAGGTCATGAAAGCTTTAATCTTGATGAGTTCTTCCCTTAATGTGGATAATTCTGATGGGGTCTTAATTTGTGTTGAACTAGTATCTTAATATTTAGATACATCCTTAAGGCAGGGAGGAGGAAACTTATTGACAGTCCAGTGAATACAATCCCATCTAAGATGCAACTTGAGATGGGCATTTAAGGGGAAATCAAGTGTGGTTTCAAGTGCAGTGATAGAATAAGTAGGAGGGAACTAAAAATAAACTTAATAGTTCATCTCAGAGGCTGGCTCAAGCTATCCTTTGAGGTTTCCCCCTGATAACAAAGGAACATTTGATGGGCTTTAAATGGGATTAATACAGTCTTTTTTGATGGACTGAAAAATTAATAATAGCCCTTCACATCAAAAGACTTTCAATTTTGCTTTAACTTAACAATTCTACTCTTAAGAATTTAATATGATGAAATAATTATAAATATACACAGATTTGATTTATTTTTCACTCTTTAATTCAACAGTTATTTATTGAGCACATACTACGTGCCAGGGACAGTTCAAGGAACTGAGATTATAGCAATAGTCAAAGCAGACGAAGTCCCTGACCTCATGAAATTTACATTCTAGTTGTGAGAGACAGATAATAAACAAGACATGTTGTTAACAGATCTCATGGGCAGTTTTCAGCCCACATTTTATTAGCCCTCTCAGTCTTTTCCTTCTAGAAATACTTTCTTCACTTGGTTTCTAGGATGGTACGTATTCTCTTACTTTACTGCCTGTCTATCTCTTAATCCTTTGTTGGATCCTCCTCATCTTCCTTACCTTAAATTGGTGGACTCTAGAGCTAAGCCTTCAAATATTTCTTCCCTCCCTCGCTCAACATCAATATGCTGATGATCCAAATTTATATTTCCAGCCTTCACTATTCCCCTGAATTCTAGTCTTTTAAATCCAACTGCCCACTTGACATCTCCTCTTGTATGGCTTCCCAAACTTAACATGACCACCAACATCAAACTCTTGATTTTTCACCCAAACTACTCTTACTTGAGTCTTACCCTTCTCAGTTAATGGCAATATCATTCTTCCAATTACTCAGGAAAAGCCTTGGAATTATCCTTGGCTTCTTTATTTTTCTCACAGTCTACCTCTGACCTATCAGATTTAGCTACAAAGATGTCCACTGCAGCATTATTTATAAAATAAAAACTTGAAATGATCTAATTGTTCAACAGTGAAAGATTGGTTAAATTATGGTACATGCAGCCATTAAAAATGATGTAGGTTGACAGGTTAATGGTTAGTGACATTTTTATTGTGGAACACTTCCAACATACTCAGTAATGAGAGCTGTGAACCCCCATCAGCCAGCTATAACAATTGTCAACAATTATCAATTCTTGTTTCATTTATACTCCCACTTAACTCCCACCTCCTCACTGGATTGTTTTTAAGCAAATCCCAGACATTATATTATTTAACATGATAAATTATATATTTAAATATAATTTAAATATTAATATTAAATAATAATATTTTATTATTGTATACATGTAAATTATATAACATTATGTTACAAAAGCAGATTATAAAGAGATACATATGACTTCACTTTTGAAAACTGTGTGTGTGTATATATATATATATATGAACAGGACAAAATCTGACAGGATAGCTATATCTGAGTTGTGATATTATGAATGATTGTTGATATCTTCTTTTGCTTGTGTGTATTTTCCACAATGAATAGGTATTACATGGAGAAAAGATGGTGGGCGTGGGGGAAGATGCAGATGCCAGACATCCCAGCTCCATTCCTTTCAAAATTTGATTACTTCAATTCAGGTTGGGTACTTCACAATGTGAAACAGAAATAACCACTAGTGGAGGTGAGGATCCTTGTCTGTCGGTTTCTATAATTAAAAGTTGCTACATTAACATCCATGGCTACAATAGGGTTTCTCAACTTTAGCTCTGTTGACATTTTGGGCTGGAAAATTCTCTCTTGTGGAAAGCTATCCTTTGCATTGGAGGAGGTTTTTGCAGTATTTCTTATCTCTATCCATTGGATACCAGTAGCATCCTCCCCAACCCTTACCTGTTGTAACAACCAAAAATGTCTTCAGAAGTTGCCAGTTGTCCCCTGGGAGGCAAAATTACCTCTGGTGAGAACCACTGCACTACAGCATGTGTGCAAATTGAAATGTTTGGTGTCTAGGAGATTAGCAGTAAAAATGTTCTGTTAACACTAATTTTGCTGGCTGAAACCTCAAGGAGGATGTAATTTGTGATCTAATGAAAGCTGCTTTTGTGGTTTACTGACCTGCACATTTAATTAACGAACCTATAACTCAGTAGTTAATAATTATCTGTGTTTCGGAAACATATCCAGAAATGACAGAGACAAGTTCAACTCTATAAGAAAAACAAAGTTTGTGAATGAAAGATTGCTTGTCATCTACAACAGTCATCAGTTGGATTTGCCTCTCCAGCTGACCGACTGATCCATTTCCTGATTCATTACCATCCACAACACACAGAAATACTGTGTGGAAGTTAAAAATGGCAGATTCCTTCCTAGAAAATTAATGATGCTACATACATATAAACATTTCCTTTTTATTAGTAATAAACACATAGAGACAGTGCAAAAGATAAGAGAAAGGGGCATTTAAATATTATATTTTATTTGAATTTTCTCCCCATAATGGAAACATTATTAGAGAACCATAGAAATGAGGTAATGGAAAATATGAGGTCATCTTGCCCGTTCTCTTCAAGAGCTACACTGTTCTATGTCCCACCCTCCCCTCCTCAGTCCAGAGTCTCACTAGTACCCCATTTTAATAATACAGGATACTCCTCATTTTTCCTTCCAGAGAGTGACTCAAAGGATGAGCAGAGGGTTTAAGTTAGTGATATCATAATCTTCAAAAGGTACTTCTTTCACTGTGTTGGTAGCATAGAAATTAAAACTTCTAGCAAAGTCTACACCAGACATTGGTGATCCAGGTTTACTGAGAACAACACAAATCATGTCTTAAATAGCTTCACACAATTATGTAACTTAATAGGGTGCATTTGTGGGATCTTGAGTCTTTGTGGTTTCCTGCAACTGTTGGGTACTCCTAATCCAGAGACTACTGTATAAGATAAATTCACTTACATAAATCTCTTTATACTTTCTTATGTTTACCTACCTTGGAATCAATGCTTAAATTTTGTTTTTCATAACATCCATGATTTTCTTTAATGGTAAATAATAAAAACAATTACTATTAATTGAGTAACTTCTGTGAACCAGGTAGTACTGAACATACAATATTTTATGCTATCTTTCTAATCCTATCAGATATATAGGTCTATTTACGCATGAGAAAATTGAATCTTTGAGAGGTGAAGTACTTGTCCAAAGCTTCATAGCTTCCTGATTCAGCACACAGTTCAAGTCTGACATCACAATTCATGTTGTTTAAATAGTCATAGGATGTGAGGTTTTCTCTGAGAGTTTGTCAGGAAAAATGTACTTGCTTGGATTCTTTTAAACAGAGCCCATCTGCAATAGCCAGAGGGCTACATCTAAGAAAAAAACAAAAGTCAATCATGATGAAACACTCAGGAGCCTGAGGACCGGGTGTGCCCAGAGAATGGACTAGATCAGGTTGAGAAGTTTTGTTACATGTAGAGAAATAGCCCAAGTGCTTTGTGCAGTGACAAAGACTAAATCGGGTCTTTCTTAAGCCAGGGAGATTTTAGAAAGGAGGGCTCCTTATGGAAAATTCCCGAAATTCATACAGGGGTGGGGGCGGGGTTTCCATATTTGTTCTCTGTTGTCCGTGCTGTAGGCTTTCAAGGGGACAGGATACGTCAGCGGGGGTAGTCTCACGTAAAAGTATGGAAAATGCAAGCTTAGAGTATGAAAAAAATGTGGCCACAGCGAAAGAAAATAAACCCAAACCCAAACCTTAAACGGGTTGTGAGAAAGAATTCTACTAACAACTGAAAACGAAACAGCCAACACTGGACTTCAGGCTGTGAACATTCATTCTGATTAATTAAGGTCAAGGTGGTGATGGAAATACCAGCTGGGGTGCATTTTGCCGAAAGATAAATTTGTCCCTCTGTATCTCTGCAAGACAGCAGGGAGGTGTGTGTTTGGAGCTAAATTAATTTGATTTACATCATGCCATGGTAACTTCTATTCTCTCTCCCTGCTGTCAGATGTCTTAGCTGGCTTTCTCCCCCTCCTCCTTCACCCCTACACATTTCAAAACACGGGGAGAAAGCACGGGTTGGCTTCAGGCAGAATTTAGAAATGGAATAACTCTAATTTGATTATTCGGCATCCAGCGCTATTCTCTCCTCCCCTTCCCCGTTCTTTCTTGAGGGAGAGAAGTTGTAAACCTGAGCATAGTGCGATATATTTTTATAATGTGTTTAATGTAACAAACTGCTTGACAATCAGAATTTGTTCCTTGTAGCAAAACCTGGCTAACTAAAAAACTGTAGCTAACCTATCTTCCTCGCTTCAACAACACTAATACTAGAAAATGAAGTTACAGCCCAGGATCCCGTTAGGAATGTGCTTTTTCTGGCCATGTAGCTTTCAGGCTCCGGAGGCCGGGCTGGAGGGCACCTCCTCCGGGATCCCCGAGGTGGGGCTGGAGCCCCGGGTCTGGCTCAGCCGAGCTGCCTGCGACCCCAAGACCCCACCTGCCGGCCGCCCCTTGACCGGGCCGGCCGAGCGCGCTCCACCGGGCAGGACAAGGTTACGCCGAGGCTTCCTAGGACAGGGGAAGGGAGGCGGGCCCGAGCCCGCGCCCCGGCCTGCGGGGGAGTTCCCACAGTGGCAGCTCGGGCCCACAGAGCCACATCCCCGCTGCGGGCCGGCGCGCGCGGGTGGCAGAGACCAGCCCCAGACCGGGCCCACCATGGCCTGGGAGAGGCCGCCCAGGAGGGGGTGCAGCGCCCTGCGCCGGTGTCTGCTCGGCGCCGCGGTGTTGCTCGGCCTGCGACTCTGCGTGGAGCTGCGGCGCACCGGGCCCCGGCTCCCGGCCCGCAGCGCGCGGCCAGACCCGGCCCCCCGGCCGCCCGGGCCACACCTGCTACCCGCGCCCGGCCCACTGCGCGGCGCCAGCAGGAGGCAGGTGACCTACGTGCGCAGCGGGCGCCGAGCGCCGCCGGGGGGCGGCGGGAGCGGGACGCCGGAGCCGGGCTGCTGCGCCCCGCGCGGGCGTCTCCGCCGGAAGGTCAGTTGCACAAGATGCAGTCTTGGGCCTTAGAGTCGAATCTTCCTCCGGTCCAGCGCTACAGAGCCCTCTGCTCTGGGCTCTCAGGCTGCCCCATTGGGACCCTCAGAATATTCTTCCGCTTCCTCTTACCCCTGCGCTCTCTTAGGCAGCTCCACTGGTGTCATCCTTCAATGCCCGGGTACAATGAAGTGGGACTGAGCAGAGTTCGTTTAATATTCAACCAGTATTTGCTGAGCGTCCACTGTGTGCCAGGTAGCCTGTTATGCGGGCACCTAGCAGGGGAGGACCAAGCCCAGCTCTCACAGAACTTAAATTTTAGTGAGGGGAGAGCATGAGCGCTGCGCAAGGCAAGGACAAGAAGGGAGTTGTGGTTTTGTTTATATTTTGTGCTCCTCCGGCTTTTCTCCTTGAGCCCTGGGCGAAGCTGGGTGGTTATCCACTGTACATTGTTTTTCCACTCTGTCTTCATAGTGGTGATGAAGATCCACTCAGCCAAATTCCCCTTGAAATCTGCTAAAGGCGTTGGCAGGGTGGCCTGCGCGGGGTGAGAAGTCGAGCCCCCAGCACCACTTAATGAGAAGTTAATCGGAACCAAGAGGACTGAAGTAATATCCCGGGTTTGTCTTACAACCCCAGCAGTGTTGGCCGTCCTACCTCATTAGCTTACTGGCTCACACCTCATTGAGTAGTTCACTTTTACCCTCTGTTAAGCCTCTGGCTTTCTATCCTCCTCTTGGAGCTCAGTCATTTACTTGATACTTGAGAGTGAGAAGATTAAGAACTGCAGATATGAGCTTGCCTGGTGTTTATACCCATCAACCCTAATCACATCCTCTGGGTCAACTTCTTTCTGTTGCCTGGCCTTTCCTCTTTTCTTTTAAACATCCACCCTCCATCTTCCCCACTGCTTGGCCTGTTGGGGAGAGAGAAAAACTGTTCCTTGGACTCTGCTGCTTTCTTTAGCTTCTAATGTACTTTTCAATATCACACCCACCAATTTCTTCCATTGTTTTCCTTTCTCTCACTTCCTTTTCAAGCCTTGCCCCTCTGGCTTTCCTCCTCTGCTGTCCCTGTCGAGGACATCAGTGTTATTTTCCTGGACAAATACACACACACACACAGACGTATATGTATAACCTCATTTCCTATGTAAAATCTTAATTTGCTCTTCTAAAAGAATGCAGGAGCTTCCTTCTCCATATTCCTAATGCACATTCCATGATACCATGTTTCAGCACACTTTTGCGAAGGGCTTACCAGGTCCCCAATACTGCATCAGGTGCTGGGTCCCCAATACTACATCAGGTGCTGGGGGCACTAAATGAGCTCAAAGTCTAGTTGGGGAGGCACTCAGCACAGCCAACCAGTAATGTGACCAATACTGTGATTAAGGTCTTGAACTCTGTCTGGGGAGTTGAGAAAGGCTAATGTGGAGGGGACATTTGACCTAGGACTTGATATTGCTTAGGGATTTCAGGTTCTTTTGTCCCTCTGGATGTCCTCAAATGTTCCATGCTTGACACACTCAACCCCACCTTGCACACTTGTCCTTTCATATCTGCTCTCAGCTTCTGCTGTTTCTGTTTCACCTGTTCAAGAATCACTCTTAAATCTTAGTCTCCCCTTCACAACAGAATTGATAACTGAAGCCTGTCCTACAAAAGGAAGCAGTTGGAATGCATACTTAGAGGCCACTGGAGGGCAAGTTCACACCCACCTCCTTTAGGAGGCTGTTGTAGTGATTCCTGCTGGAGGTGGTGATGGGTTAGACAGGAAGGTAGACGTGGAGATGTGAGAAGTGGTCCGATACTGGATATATTTTAAAGGAAGATGAGGGAGTAGTATTTTTATTTTGTTATTGTTCTTTAGTGTTTGTGTTTTAGGGGGCAGTGGATAGAAATCAGGAGTTTTGTTTTAAACATCATAAGTTTGAGATACCCTTTGGACATCCAAATGGAAATGTCAAATAGGCAGTTAGACATATGGGTCTGGAACTGGAGGAAATGTTCAGGCTGAAGATGGAGATGTGGGAGTCATTAGTGTACAAGCGACCTTAAAGCCATGAGACTGCAGAAGATCATCTGGGCAGTGAGTATGGCTAATAAAGAGATCTGAGTCTGAGCCCTGGAGCTCAGTTTTATTAAAATTAAATTAGAAAAAAAACAAAAGGAAATATTTGCAGAGTCTCATGTTGTAAGCATTCAATAATGGTAGCTTTAATTTTCACTAATCTGTCCCAAATTGTTAGCCTCAGCGATTCCCCAAATGTCAGTTTTTATAACCTCTTCCCATTCTTTTGGTTTATGCTGATTCTACCTGTGAGGCCCCCATCCTCCTTTCCTATGATTCATGCTCTTTCCATCCTTGAATATTCAGGTCAAGGATCATCACCTGGAAAACTTTCCTCATGCTTTCCATTTCCTTGCTGATCTTTTGCCAATTTGGGAGACAACAGAAGTGCATTCTGATTTGTGAACTGCTTTGTACATGTTGTAACATAGTAATCTATTTCAGATTGATTATTTTGTCTGCACAATTGTTTGTGATTGAAAGGATTGCATTTCCCAAAGTAACCCCTAGAAAATGCTTATTCCCATGATACCAGTAAGTTAAAAAAAAAAGAATCTTATTATTTCAACCTATTATGTGTATCTCTAAATGTCTTTGGTTAACAATATATAAAAATAAAATAGATATACAACAAATTTCTTCTGTATAGCACAGGGAACTATATTCAACATCTTCTAGTAACCTATAATGAAAAAGAATATAAAAAGGAATATATATATATATATGTATAGGTATGACTGAAACATACACTATATACCAGAAATTGACACAACATTGTAAACTGACTAGACTTCAATTAAAAAAATAGGTTATTTTCAAAAAAAAAATATGAAAGAATTGAATGAAAATAGCAACTGCTATTTTTAAAGTATTATTTTAGTTTTTAGCTTCTTAAAGAAAAAATTTCCCTGGGTTTCCTTCTCCCTAGCTATTTAGTTATTTATTTTCTTATTCAAGGTATACATTCCAACTTCCCCAAATTCCTAGATAGTTGGAATCTTGACTTTGTTTCATTTTACCATTATGTCACAGTTGAATTAAACTGTTCCTCAAAACTGGAAAGACCACTTATATAATCTGTTTTCCTACTTCTGGGAACAGAGTTCAATATCCCTTATCTCTCTGAGGACGTCTTGTTCCTTTTCAGCCTCTCATCAAGACAAGGTGAAATATAAGCTGAATGCACAATGAAATAATTGATATAATTAAAGTTTGGAAGTTGTATGTTAAACTCTTTTGATCTTTTAAATTTAAATTTTGTTTGCTGAGAGTAATCATAAACAATGCTATTCAGGTTCTTGGTTACTTTGCTGTAGGCACCTACCAGATTGGTGAAGGAGGAAAAGTTCCATTCTATTTTGAGGATGGCTTTCTGGGTGGATGAAAACCTGCATGAAATAATTGGGTTGCCGAGTGTTTCTTGTCAACGTGCCTCCTTTGCAGGTGTTAGAGGCACAAAAATTCCGCAATTATACTGCCACTTTAATCATAGCTTATGCTTCTCTTAAAGAAAATAATCTATTATAATAAAGAGAAGTGAAGTGTAGTCTTCATATAATTCTTTTCCTCTTTTCTCTTCCCCTTCTTTCCCCGAGCCATGCAAGAACTAGCTCTAAATATTAAATCTTCTTTCACATCAGGGGTTCTAATCTTAGAGCATTGTGAAATGAGGGCAAATGAGACATGATGGATAAATACTGCCCTATGTGATTAGGACTCCCCTGGAACCCATACATTTTTGTATATTGTATTACAGAGGCTTTAAGCATACAAATATCACTGTAATTCTTTTTCATTACTTTCCTTTCTGTTTTCTATCTGCATTTCTTTCTGGTTTTTCTTTTGCAAATAGACTATTACTATGATTATATGGATAAAGTTCCTCTGGGGGGATTAATAGGACTAATAATTAATAGGACTAAGATAAGGTCTCCATGATTTGGCTTCTTTCTGCAATCTTGGTTAGATGTTTCTCTTATCTGTTGGCCATCCACCTAAAAGACAGCAGCAAAATATATGGCTGTTTGCACAGGACAGATACTGTTGACAAAAAATTAGTCAGTAGTCAGTCTGAGGAAGAAATGGAAAGTTTTATTCAAGCCCAGCCGAGGATTATAACCTGGGAGACAGTCTCTCACAGAGCACTGAGGACTGTTCCGAGGAGGTAAAGGGGGAGGCCAGTATACATGTGATTTTAAAGAAGGGGGTACGTGCAGTCAAGCACCCAACTTGGTGGAAGGTTACTGTTATTCATAAGGAGCAGATATCTTAGTTAATGGCTTTAGTGCTTTTATGAGAAGATGCTAGAACCTGGGTTCATAATTTTTCTCCTAAAAATATCTAACTAGCTGAAGGCCTATTCTGCCAGTTTTCTCTGAACACAGAGTGACTCAGCCTGATTTTCGCCCTGAGTTCCTTTCAGGCTCTATTGTAGGTGAGCAACTGCAGTGGCTAATGACTTGATTCTTGTAAACTGGATGGTGGGCAACATTCTTTGTTTTACAATCCCCTCCCTTTGGGTCTTAATTTTGACCAAGGTTTGGGAGGCATTTCATGACCAGTTTGTCCCATGGTGCTAGGAATTCTCATTCCCAGGTCAGGTGAGGATTTCATTGATAGGCCACTCAATGTGCTATTACTGGACTAGAGCCTGTTAACAGTAGTCAGAATCCTCTGGATTGCCTGTCTTCCTAGTCTGTTATGGTCCAGGAAATGGTTCCTTCTTGTTGCTTGTTTCCATATGTAGATTTACACTATTACAATCACTGATCTAATAGAACTATGTATTTGGTCAATCATTTCAAGTCACCTGATCATTAATTTTATCAGAGGCTCAGTCATACATTTGGTAATGCAAGAAACAATAATCTTGTAAAACAAGCAGAATACAGGTAGTATGACTAGTAACATTAATAAGGTTCTAAGTAAGTATTTAAGCTAGGAACTTCCCTTAAGTGAGGCCCAGTATCTCCCCAGGTCACCTGACCCAATCTGTTCTGCACCAGTCGCTATCTTTAAGGGAAATGATATGTTATTATTGTACATAAACTTCACCAAAGAATCTGCACATACAAGGCAAGTGGTGGGTCATTGCGACCCCTTATAGGATTGAGAAAGGAAGGTTACTGTCTAAGGAGTTACATGGCTGGTTTCAGAAGAAGGAATATTGTTCTTTATGGTTGAGCAGGGATTTTACATCTTCACTGGAGAGGTCTGATTAATGTATAATGCAGACGCACAATGCACACTAGAGAGGAGGGAGGAGGCCCAGATGGGCAGAGAAAAAACTTTATGTTTAAATTTTTCTTGCCTTGCCTTAAAATATGATTTTTATTCCATCAGCACTCATACAGGAGCCAAGCTTCCTGAAGAAATTTCTTCTCTCTTATCAGAGATATTTTACTTGACATTTAATATGTTGGATAGAAAAGTGACTTCTGAGTCACAGAGCTACAGAACCCAGCAATGTGCTGGCTTGATTTGTTAGTTACAGATCCTTCCGAACAATGTGTCAGGGAAAAAAAATTCTTTTTCCTCTTCTTCTGAAAAGCCATATGGCAAAATTTGGTCTTTCTTCATCACTTCTCGCCATCCTCTTCGTTTTCTAATTCTGTGATTGTCATCCAGAAGAAAGAGTTGAAAAATGGCATAGTATGCCCCTTGTTATATTCAATTACCTTAAACATTCTAATTCTTTACAAAATACTTGAAGGTAGGTTTGAATTGCTTGTAAAATATGGCCCAGCCATAGTTTCCAGCTACTTAGGTTTTCACTGTATCCCTACACTTCTGTCCTTTAGAACAACATTCATCAATTCTCACACACTGTCCTCAGGAGGCACAAAGAATTTTCATTTTAAACAAAGTCGTTGAGGGTAATTGAATGCACTCCAGCAGTATGTGGGTGTGAACAGCAGTTGCTTAGTTTCACAGAGAAAAGCAGGTTCTGATTAAAACTTTGATGTGCCTGAAATGGAGAATAAGCTTCTGCACTCCTTTCAAACCCCACAGTTCCTCAGAGAGCATTTTGTGGGCAAAGGAACTTCTAATGGAGTTTGTTGTTTTTCAGCAGTTGGTGGTGAAGATTTTAGATTTTGTGTGAATTTGTCTAGTCTACTTTCTCCAGGGAACAGAAAACCTTATCAGTTTTCTTGAATTGGATTTCCTTTTTGGTCTGTGAAGAAAATCAGAACTGTGTAAACTGGAGACTGTCAAGAGTGGTAGACATTTGATTTTTTCCATCTGTGCTATATGACACCTTTGGAGTCCTAGTGCTTATAAGGAGTTTGGCTCTTTATTTTGTGATTCATAGAAAGCAGCAGGAACCTGCTTCTTTACCACGAGACTCATACTAAAGCAGGTATCTACCAGCATTGATAAGCTTCTCTTAAAAGCGGCCCTTGAGTTCTCTTAGACATCTCACATCAATCCCATTAACAGCCTGTGGAGTTTTCTGCTAAAAGAGGGTGGGAAAATCTGCTGTGCAAGAAGCATTTTTACCCTGCTCAAATGATTGAAACAAAATTGAGTTTTGTGAGCCTTCCAGTCTAGGAACATGTAATTTAAACTAATAACAAGCTGGCTGGTTAGTCGATGGCTCAAGGAGGTAAATTTGGCACACGAATTTTGTCTGAGCCACACAGTAGTTTAAGTACTTGTACATAAATATCTTCAGATATGTCACATAGTGTCCAGTGGAGTCTAAGTACTCTCACTTTACGTTACCTGTCTGATCTCTGAAGGCATTTGAAGTTGCAACCCCTGAGCCAGATACCAAAATTAGCAATTTTTTTTCCTAAAAAGTGACAAGCCAGGTTAATGCTGCTAAGCTTAATAGCAGCATGACACATAAATGCTAGATACACAGAAGGCAAAGGTCCTTTTAAGTCATTTGTAGTTAAGAGATAATGCGTTACCTAAGGCTGGAGTTGGCTGTTGGGCAGAGTAAGAGTATAGGGGAGTGTACTTAGTTAATATAATGTCCTTTTGATTATAAACAAGAAAGATGGACTGGCCTAGCTTAAGCAAAAAGGCAAAAAGAAAAATTAAAGAAATTTATTGGGAAAAATTGGGAATTTCTCATTGCATTGGAGGAGGAGTAAATGACCACCAGTTTGAGGGGAGAAGGAATCCTAGCTTTCCATGTTCCTTGGCCTTCCCTGTCCAGTGTTACTGTAACAAGACTCACTTCCCTCAACTCCTGAGGTTGGTCTCCTGGTTTCAACCAGTGCTAGTCACAGGCCAAAATATAGCCCAATAGTCCCTCCCTCTGTCCAGGGAGCCATTCTTAGAGAAAGAGGATGCTTTCTCTACGTTACTCCAAGAAGTCACCCTTGGCATTCCTGAACTATCCAGTATAATTATTGCACAGTTTGCCCTTAGGTTTTTGTTTTTCTCATATTTTATTCTATTATTTCAGCTAGTCCATTTCAGGGATCTTGGACCTGAGCACCTAGAAATAGAATGTAGGTCTTTTTTCTTTTTTTTAAATAATCCCAGATCTTAGCATCTGTGACTCTGTGTATATATATATTTCTTTATTGGTTAACTATTCCTCTATATAGAACTGTTGAAGATAACCTTATTTCCAACTAGCATTTGGCAGTAAGTTGGCACCTTGTATATACTTCTGATTTAAAAAAAAATTCAATTGGTTATATGCACACAAGACCCATGTCTATGCAATAGTTTTCTCTTTCTTTTCTTTTTAAGTAAAAAGTTATTTGTGAGGGCTTTTGTGGAGAAGATAAATATAATCAGTATTCAGCCCATGAGCCCCATTAGGGTTCTCAAACCAAAGTTGGAATCTTACGTTCTTTGATTTTTTTTTTCTTCTGTCAATTCAGAGTTACTTTGCAAAAAAAGATCTGATCTGAAAAATTCTTCAGAGCATCTGAATATTTATAGCCCTGTTTGTAACTGGCTAGTTTGGGATTCTTTAACATATGGTTACTTCTGCATTAGGACTCTCTGAGTTGCAAGTGATGAACCCAACTGAAACTAGTAAAAACACGGATTTTTTGGAAGGGTACATGTGTGGAATTGGAGAAAGAGCTGCAGTAACCAGGAAGGCTCTGGAAACTTGACTATGGACTAGAAGGAGATTTGAAGACAATAGTTATCCTTATTACCCATTACATCTTCAGTAATGGGTATTTATCATTCTTTTTGGCCACACCTTTGAATTCCCTTCTTGTGTTTGAGGAATTTTCCACCTTGCTAAGAAAACACCCAAAAAATAAGTTTCCTTGATCCTAAAGGGCATTCATGTGACCTAGGCTTTAGTGTTCAGATACACCTGCAAAGCAGTTTGCATTGTACCTTAGACAATAGAAGAAGCAATCTTCAGCATGAGGACCTCGGAGACCCAGATTCTAGCAGAGGCATCTGGTGCCTAGGGTGGTGAAATGAGTTGTGGTGGCTGTGCCCAGTGGTGAGGCAGGGCAGTCTACACTGGTGCCTGTGGTGGTGTTCCTTCTGCTCTTGAGATTCTTGTAAGCTAATAAATCTTTAATCAATTCCTTTTCTACTCAACTAGCCAGAATGGTTTCTATTGTTTACAACTAAGAACTTTGGTAGATCAATAAATTAGAGCTGGCAGTTTGGAAGGTTACAATTGTAGCTTTCCCTTTTCAATTTTGCTTGGTCTATTTAATTCAGATTTTGGAACATGATGATTGGGTTCCGAGTGAACTATGGGCTGAGAGACCTTTCTCTGACAAGATAATAACATTTAGCGCCAGATACTAAATCACACAAACCTGCTAACTTATCACTAGGGACACCAAGTCCTTTTTCAAGGCTTCATTTGTCTGGGGTATCTGGCAGGAGAGGCCAGTTTATGCTGTGATCACAGACAACCCTGAGATCTCAGGGCTCTTGCTAACAAAGTTTTGTTTCTTGCTTCTGCTGTGTATCTATTGCTGGTTGACAGAGGTATGGAGCTGCTCTGTGCCATCTTCACCCTCTCTTTGGACCCCAGGCTGGAACATCACCTGTCACCTTGGCAGAAGGGTGAGTGCTCTGAAGGGTCTTGCGTGGCATTATTAAGTGCCCTGGCCAGAAACCAGACATAGCATTCCTGCTCACAATCCAGTGACCAGAGCTAGTTGCTGGGCCCTTATCCAATGCAGGAGACCAGAGGTCTGCCATGTACTCAGAAGTCAGAGAGCAGGACATGTTTGGGGAGCAGCACTTACAGTCACCACAGTATGCAATCCCTTCAATCATCTGTATCTAAACGAACATCGTCTAGGTTATGTTTCATTCTCCCTGTTTCTAACGCCTTGCTGAGTCTGCACACTTGGCAGTATTGGATAAAGCATGGGAGGCTCTTTTCAGGGGACGTAGATTGAAAATGAAGCAGACATCTGAATTTAGCAGAAAGTGAAATAAAACAAGATGTGATTTACATCTTATGAACAGTGTTGTGGTGTGTCCTGGAGTTTGTTAAGTTCAGTGATTCTGGTTGACATTGTTTACATTAGATTCTTTGCACAGAGCAGTGATGGGATGATGGTTTGCAGGTCATTTTTTCCTGGGGGGAGAAAGGCAAGTTATTCGAATAAATAAAGCCATAGGTGTAAATGAGCTGAAGGCCTCTGGTAAGATGAATCAGACTCCATGTTTAAATGCACCGTCATGGCAGTCATTTACTCATTTTTAGTTTGAGCAAGCTGAAAGACTTCCAAGAGTGTTTTCAGAATCTGGCCACAAATCAGAGGCAATATTCATGTTGTACAGTGTTTGCTATTGTGCACAATATGACGACAAGTATTTTTAGTTTATTTTTCATCTACTTTAAGTGGAGCACAACAAATCAATTAAAAATCCTAATTAGCAAAACACGTGCCCAAGGAGGACAGAGTGATTTCAGTCACATGTGGAAGGAGGCCTATTTATTCAGCAATTTAGAGGGTAGAAGATGGGGAAGCCAAGTAACCCATGAGATCCTTGGAGACCTATTTATGTGGATTTGCAAATATGAAAATACTTCATTATGATGCAGCCTCACCTGTAAGATGGGCTTATAATTTTACACTTGAGGTCAGAAGTTTAAACATTGCTCCCCTACTTGCTGGATGTGGGCAAGTGGCATACCCTGTCTAAACTTTAGTTTCCTCCTTTGTAAAAAAGTAGTAGTACTTAGTTCATAGGGTTGTCATGAAAATTAAAGGAGACTGTGTAGATGAAAACACCTGGCCTGTGGAAATAGTTCCATAAATGAGGATGGTCTCTGTTCAACCTCATATTGCTGGCTGTGATGCTGGCCCTTGAACATTGAAAAGGTGTAGACACGTGTATCTGTGTGGTATAAAGCCCAGTGTTCACTGGAATTTTTAATGCTTCTTTTATTATTCTTGAAATTTAAAGCATATATGATATGCTCAACCATCAGAGGTGCCATAATATTATAAAATCTTAAAAGCCAGAAGTAAATATTAAATTTTGTAAGCATTTTTATTATAAGCTTATTCTTCACATAGCTCATTTCTTATAAAATTATTAAGGTATACCTGTTCGTATCAGTTTGTGATTTTTTTTTCCTAAAACCAATTTCAAATCTTTTATGACATTGTTATTAAATAATTTTGGTCTGTGTTAGGTTGACTGTATAAAATATGTTTCCAATCTTCTGAAATATAATTTTCACTCAGAAGAATGTTTACAAATCTCCCATTAATTGTGTCATTTACTATAACTCTGCTACTTCTTTAGTTCAGGGGAGCCAGTGGAGTAATCATGGTTAAAGAGCTAATTGCTAAACTGTTTTTCTGGTTCTGCCTTCCACATTTTAGTCTGATAATTAAGTGCATATTATTATACTTGGTACTTTATTTGCATTTTAAAGATAAACTCAATTTAACTAACACAAAATCTATGTCCTGACCCTGCACATGGTATTGTGTGGAATGGAAGGCCTTTAAGAAACTTAAAATTTAAAAGTGGAGTGGGAGGGGGCCACAGTACTAAGGTAGTTGCATGTATTCTTTCATTTAATTCTCACCAAAAAGTTTATGAGGTAGGCATTGTCCTCATTTTGCAAACAAGGAAGCTGAAGATCAGAGACATTAATAAGTTTGGGCAAGAGATAGCTATAAGGAATGGGATGAAGGTTTAAACTCGAAACCCACCACTCTTTGAACTTACCCACTGGGATGGGAGGCTAACCACCAAATCTCACATAAAGTAGATTATTTACCAACTGAAAATTAAAATCTTCTTGTAGACGAAAGACACTACAAAGTTAAAAGGCAAGTATAGGCTGAGAGAGGATATTTGCAATGCATATCATGAATAAAGGATTCATACTGCAAATTTTAAAAGAACACCAACAAAACAGTAAGAAAAAAAGATAACTGAACAGAAAAACAAGGAATTAACTAGGAATTAACAGAAGAGGAAACCTGAAAGACTTCTCTGTATATAAACTATATGCATATAAATATAATGTATTATAATTATAATGTGGAGAGAGAGTGTGAGCACAGAGAGATGGTAAATCCTACCAATAAGCAGAGGAAGCAAATCAAATCACAATGGGATTTTATTTCACCCCTCGTCTTATTGGAAACAATGTAAAATGTCTGACAAATGTTGATAACAATGTTGAGAAAAAGGAGCTCCTTATTTTATCAAAAGTAGCTCGCTATTCTAGTTGCTCTTCTAATACCTCCCTTATTTTCTTGGTGGTACTCCCACGCTCTGCCATTTTTTCCTTCTCCAATTCTTGTTTGTGTTCTCATCGCCTATGAAGGTAGCGGGCTTATCTGTCCTGCTCACCACTGTATGTATCCAGTGACTGTGACGGTACCAGCACAGAGCAGGTGCTTGGTAAATACTGGCTAAAAGAATGGTTATTTCAATTGCTGGGGTACTAGACCAATGTCTTTGATGAACATCTGGATCTCTCAAGAGCTATTCCGAAGTTCTCTCCAGGTCTTTAGTTTCTGAATCGGGGTTTATGCTCCAGGCTTTTGGAATAGAGCAACCACTACTGACTTTGTTTCAGACAACAGTGACTATAACACAGAGATATGGAGCTACATCCAGCCTGTGTCTTTATGGCCCATGAGTGAAGAATGGTTTTTACAGATGAACATTACAATTGATTTGATGTTAGGAAACACTAACTTTGAACCCCAATGAAGTAAATTTCTGTCTCCCCCTAAATTACATTATTTTCATTAGAACTGTATTACAAAAAAAGTATACAATTATTATATTTCTAATTTCATGAATAAAAATGTGGAAATTTGTCTTCTCTCTTGTTATATAAGTACCTACTTAATATCCTGGATTTTGCCTCTTGGCTCACAAAGTCTAAAATATTTTATCTGACTCTTTATAGAAAACATTTTCCAGCTCCTGCTATGGAAGTAGCCTCAGGGCCACCTAACTGTGACTGTTCCAAGTGACAGTTCCCACTGACATTCAGTGATCCCAGTCAAGTCCGTGAGACTCTCATCTAGAGTTTTATCATCTGCAGCATGAGGTGATTGGTCCTAGGCTTCCACCAGGGATACTGAGAACATGTTTTGGTCCTCTCTAATCATTCACAGGGATGTCACTGTGAAGTCTTCCCGGTCTTTGTTTTGAGGTCATTGCCATGGAGTGATTGTTAAAATGTCTTAATTCTTGGTGTTTGCTTTGTACTGCCTGTTACCCACCTTTTCTAATACATATAGATTTATTGAGATTATATTATGGCAGTCAGATGACCCCATCATCTCCAGCTTCTGGGTTCACCCTTTGTTTTAACATTTAAATTAAAATGGCTTGAGCTATGTGCTGTGAGAGGTCCAGTATCTTTCCTCCCCTCAATGTTCTGTTAATATCTGGGGCTTACATTTTCTGATCACTCTCCTAGCTCAGTGTTTACCTCTGGCCACAGCTATCTTCTCTTTGATCTGGACTGCCCACTTCTTTTATCCCACAGAGTGATAACAGGCCTTACTGAAGGTCTCAGGGTAATAGAGGGAGATATCAATGCAGTTCAAAACAAAAATCAACTTAAAATTGATTAAAGATTTCATGCCCATTGGGGATTTCTTACTGGCTCCTACACCACTGATCCTGCCTTCTGTTATCTACACATCAATCACTTTCTTCCATTTTCAAGCCTTTAAACCATCACTCCCCACCCTATTCTCTTGAGCTTCCAGCAAACAAATCCCAAGTGCATGTCATTTTCTTACTCAGGCAATTTAGTTTTCCCCTCTCCCTCCAGGCCCAGCATAAAGATGAATTATGCCTCTCTGGCAGGAAGGCAGAATTGGTTGCAATCAGTGTTTGTTTTCAAAAATCGTGTTTCCTACATCCTTTCTACTGTCAGACAATCCACATGATATGCTCAGCACAGTGCCTCGGATGTATGTAGTAAGCGCTCATTACATGTTGATTGTGCCAGTTTAGGTCTAGTGCTGGTCCCTTCATCCTAGCTATGGCTACTGCTGTTTTATGATATAGGGGAAATACATTATTAATGACATCTTGGAAACAGTAATATATTCCTTCATGCAGAACCTCCTTTTTCCTTCATATGTGTCTTCATTACTTCATTTGGCTTTTGGGATCCCTGGTGAACTATATTTCCTTCTGTCTGCCATGGAAATGTGTTTACACAGAGGGTGCTAACATGAATTTTAGGGTTCAAGAATGCCTGGAAATGACTGAGAAATGACACACCTAGGTATATACCCAAGAGAATGGAAACCATGTTCACACAAAACTTGTGTGACTACTATAAATGAATGTTTATAGCAGCACTATTTATAATAGCCAGAAGTTGGAAACAACCCAAATGCTCATCAACTGATGAATGTATTCACAAAATGTAGTATATCTATATCATGGAATATTATTCAGCTATAAAAACATGAAATCCTAATACATGCTGCAATGTGGATGAACCTTGAAAATATTATGCTAAATGTGAGAAAATAGTCACAAAAGTCATTGATGCATTGCATCACTCCATTTTCATGAAATAATCAGAATTGGCAAATCTTTAGAGATAGGAATAGATTAGTGATTGCCAGGGGGTAAGGGGAGGGGGGTATAGCAAATGACTGCTATTGGGAATGGGGTTTTTTTGGGAGGGTGATGAAAAGATTCTGTAATTAGTGGTGATGGTTGCATAATCTGTATATATTTAAAAGCCACTTAATTGTTCACTTTAAAATGGCAAATTTTATGGTGTGTGAATTTTATCTCAGTTAAAAAAAAATGCCTAGAAGCCCATGGAATAAATGACAGGTGTGAAACCACATGCTTTGCTCTGTCCAGATAAAGATAGATGAACTGTGACAGTGCCCTGGACCACAGCCTGATGGTGCTCACTAATGTGCTTGGGCGTGCTCAAAAGAAAGATGGAGTCCACGTACTTGCTTCTCTAGGAAGCACCCAGCTTGGCCTTGCAGGAGCGGTCACTTGACTACTGGGGAACTGTATGGTGCTCACTCTTCCGTCAGCTCCCAGGCCTGACGTTGCAGGGTCAGACACTTGTAGCCCTGCATTAGGAACCCAGAAGTTTGCTGTTTGCCAGATAAGGGAGAAGGCTTGCTGGCCTCGCCTCCTAGTGAATCAGTTTTTTGCATAGCGCGCTGACCCAGAACACCAGGGGTTTGTCAAAAAAGGTGGCCAAGCACCGATCAGCCCACTGTATCTCTTTTATGAGCGAGTTCTGCCTAGGACTTCAGCTACCTTGGCTTTTCTTTCTTGCCTTCATTTTCACCCACATGACCTTTGTCACCTCATCATAATGACGTATGCAGGGAGCATCCTATTAATTTTGGAGGGCATTTGTGTTAGAGGGAACAACAGTGATACCAATACCTTGCTTTATACAATTTATTCCAGCTTGCAAAGGCTTGCTATGATATTATCCCAAGTGGTTCTCATAGTAGCTTTATGAGTGAGATGGATTCCACCAAGAAGGAATCTGTTTAAATATAACTGGTTCAAGATAAATAAAGATTATAACCCAGTTTGGCTGAGGTCATATTTAGTATTTTTTCTGCTTTATACTATGGCTAACTCTATGCTGAAATCTGAAATCTCAGAAAAATATGTTGATTACTGTAGATGTTAAGTTTCATTCTAAGGCTTCTTAGATATTTCCCAAGTCAAATAATATGTATTTAAAGCTTACTTTGTCAGGCTGGAATTTGAAGCATGGCTTATGTTGTTGCTTAAGAACAAATTTGAACTGATTATATAATTATGATAGGGAATGTTCTTTTGAATAGTGAATATTCATTTTGTACAGAAATAGTAAAAAACGGCTTATTTAGCTAATGTGCACTTAGAGGACATTAACCTCAATCAGGAGCAGACTGCTACATCAGTATTGAAACTGAAGTGCTTAAATTTATTTGGGTACCCTGGATACAGAGAATTGTTTTGGAAAATCTGAGTGCCTAGGCCTTCCTCCTGGACAGGGAATGTTCTTATTTATAAAACCAAAGCAGCAGCACAGATTGAAGCCAGTTTAACACATAGAACATTGTATCCTTCCTTTTTAATGTGATGTGTCCAGACAACGAACAGGGAAAAAAAACAGGTACTATCTCTGTGTATAATTTGTTATTTTAAAAATATAGGCAAGCCAGGATGCTGATAATTAAAATAAAGGAACTTATGTTTGGCCAGGTCATTAACTTAATAGGGAAAACAGATTAAAAATGCTCTTAAGGTTTTAAAAAAAATGTTTTAATGACAAAACCATACATGAATGGAAGAAGTAGAATAAGGGAAATTGGAAATTTAATTTTCTGTGTCTTTCATCTGAGGAGTTCTTAGATTATAGTTATTTTGAAACCAAAAATTTTCAATTTAAAAATAGAAGTGAAGAAATAGGAACAGATTGGAATTTGGAGGAAAAAAAATAGAGAGAGAAAGAGAAATAGAGCAGGAAGGCTCTGTGCAGGGAATGCTTGTGTTCAGCTTCTTCTTAAATTTCCTCTGAACTATGTAGACAACCAGGGTAGTGAAGAATTGAATTGAGTTCAGAACAGTGATTCTTCACATTTTTTGAGTTACAAAAATTTAATGAAAACCGTTAGATGGAAGCTATGGACAAGTGTTCCAGAATACTGAACATCTGTCTGTTTGCATATACATTCATTTACAGTTGATTTCAGGGGGCTCATGGACCTCACAAAAATTCCTAATCTGAGAGTGGGTCAGAATCATTCAAAGAGGCTTTCAGAATGCAGATACCTCAGCCTCCCCGACCCCAGGCCTCCTGTGAAGGACCACTCCCCTCATCAGAGAGGCACAAATGCTGGATTAAGACAGGTTTACTCATGATTGGGATAGTTGATTACTAAAGTTGAGATAAATGTTTCAATAACTAGTGTTCTGGGGGAGGGTACAGCTCAGTGGTAGAGCGGGTGCTTAGCATGCACAAGGTCCTAGGTTCAATCCCCACTGCTTCCATTAAAATAAAAAGTAAATAAATAGACCTAATTACCACCCCCCCAAACAAAACAACAAAAACAACAAAAAACAAACAACCCCTCCAAAAAAACTAGGGTTCACCTCTAACTCAGAGCTACCCCTGTGTGATGGGCTTTTGTCTGCTGGAATTACCTCACTGCTGGCTGGGCAGAGCTCTCAGAAGTTGGAGTCCTGGCCAACAGCCTGTAGAGTGGGGACCACCCCTGGTCTGGCTTCGTGCTGACATATGGTGCTGAGATGTGTAATCCTACTGATGGTTAGTTCTGCTCTCCTGGGTCTCAAGCTTCACCTTGAAGAAGAGCCATGTTTTGCTTTCAAAATAGTAGCCAGTGGTTCCTTTCTACTATTGATTTAATGCTATTTTACTTGTAATAAGTGTTTGTTTTATGCTGTAAAAATGTTGAATGCTAAAAAATCTTTTTTTCAAGGCAGAAAAATTAATAGCTCCTTGAGAAGCTTATGTTTATTACAAAGGAAGTTATGGGTCATCTCTTACAGTCTTCTACCTGGTCCACAGCCCTGATTTATGCTTATATTTCTCCAACTATGCATCAGCATGAATCTAGCATCTAAGCTGATTAGAAACATTGCACTGTCTCTTAAGTATGCACTTCTGGAATCTTTACTACCATGTAATTAGCAAGTGGACTCATATCCACAGTCATCAGTTTACCGCAATTGGTTAGTTATGTTAAAATAGAGAATCCTCCAAAAGTATACACATAATCTGTTTTAACATAACACATATGGAGGCACATTTATTTGCCAATCTTTTGTTGTGAGTATGGCCCCTTGCTGGAGTTCTGGTCTTTCTTGCAACAACCTATCTGAGCTGTATCACCCACCCTTTCCAGTTTTGGCTTTTTCAAAGTAGAGCAAGAATTTGACACTTGTGAAGCAGTCTGAGCACAGAACACCTCTAGACTTTAGAGATTTTGTCATTCTCTTTTACAGTTATTTCACCCATGCCTAACACAATAGTATTTAAAAATAGCACCTAGCTTTCCTTGACTGGGTATTTATAGAAAAGAGAACCCACTTTCCTTCTGTGCACAGATTTCATCAGTTTACCTATATTTTAATTAAATCGTATAATATAACTTGTACAATTGATGTAAACTGGTTTGGGAACAAGCCAAATGACTTGGTAAAAATACGACTAAACTGGTAGCAGCAGGAGTGCACAGGGAGAGAAAATGCTGTGTCTGTTCATCTGACAATTTGGTTTTGTAGAGACAGGTTAAGAGTGCTTCTGCTGTAATATATATTGAAGCAAATCAAAATTGTGCACCATGTTCTAAAGTATGCTGGAGTTTATTTTATTTATAAAATAAATTTCTACAATAAGGAATGCATTTATTTATCTCTAAGAGGATCTGTTCAGCACTGTTGTACAGACAGAATGATTGGTCAGGGCAGTTATGATCAGAAGCTCATTTCTGCAAGGCTTTGTGGGATCAACCTCTCATGGCAAACATAGTTTTCACCTTTAAGCAATTAATTTTCCTACATTTAATAAAATCACAGTAACAGATATGTACAGTTTCAAGGTTACTTGCCAACAATCTTTGGAGTTATGAAAACAAACTTTCAATTTTATAAAAAGGCTCTGTGCCTTTTTATTTAGATAAAACCTGACTTTATGATTTCAAGGTATAGAGTATGTACAGATTTAGCTTAAAATTTATAACTGATAATATAAATATTTATTAACCTTTCCTTTACCAAAATAAATGTTAATTTTGAATGAAATGTCTTAAATTCTCAACAATGCTCTCTTACAGTTTCTCTCAGGGTTCCTGCTAAACTACATGTCACCTCTGGCTTTATTTTAATTTGTGTAACCATTTTTTAATTGGAGTATAGTTAATTTACAGTGTTAAGTTAGTTTTAGCAAAGTAATTCAGTATGTATTATACATACATATATACATATGCATATTCTTTTTCAGATTCTTTTCCAGTTATAAGTTATTACAAGGTATTGAATATAGTTCTCTGTGCTATACAATAGGTCCTTGTTTATCTATTTTATATATAGTAGTGTGTATATGTTAATCCCAAACTCCTACTAATTTATCCCTCCCCCCATCCTTTCCCCTTTGGTAACTATAAATTTTCTATGTTTGTGAGTCCATTTCTGTTTTGTAAATAAGTTCATTTGTATAATTTTTTTAGATTCCACATATAAGTGATATCATATAATACTTGTCTTTCTCTGACTTACTTCACTTAATGTGATAACACCTAGGTCCATCCATGTTGCTGCAAATGGCATTACTTCGTTCTTTTCTATGGCTGAGTAATAGTCCATTATGTACATGCACATATATATACCACATATTCTTAAAAAACTTTTTTTTATTGAAGTGTAGTTGATTTACAATGTTAGTTTCAGGTATACAGCAAAGCGATTCAGTTATACATATATATATTTCAGATTCTTTTCTGTTATGTGTTATTACAAGAAATTGAATATAGTTTCCTGTGCTGTACAGTAGGCCCTTGTTTATCTGTTTTATATATATTAATGTGTATCTGTTAATGTCAAACTCCTAATTTATCCCTCCCCGCCCTTCCCCCTTTATATACCACATCTTCTTTATCCAGTCATTTGTCGGTGGACATTTAGGTTGCTTCCATGTCTTTGCTATTGTAAATAGTGCTGCTGTCAACATTGAGGTGCATGTATCTTTTTAAATTAGAGTTCCCGCTGGGTATATGCCCAGGAGTGGGATTGCTGGATCATATGGTAACTCTATTTTTGGTTTTTAAAGAAACCTCCGTACTGTTTTCCATAGTGGCTGCACCAAATTACATTCCCACCAACAGTGTAGGAGGATCCCCTTTTCTCCACACCCTCTCCAGCATTTATTATCATTTTCATATCATTTTGGCTGGTGTGAGGTGATACCTCATTGTAGTTTTAATTTACATTTCTCTAATAATTAGTGATATTGATCATCTTTTCACATGCCTGTTGGTCATTTGTATGTCTTCTTTGGAGAAATGTCTATTTAGGTCTTCTGCCCATTTAATGATTGGGTTGTTTGTTTTTTTGATATTGAGCTATATGAGCTGTAGAGGTTTTATTTTAATTTGAATTAAAGACATTTAAGATTGATAGTAATTTATTTCCACCGAAGTAAATAAATAGTATTTATATTTAGCTAGATCAAGGTATTATTTTTTTTTAACTTTTTAAATTGAGTTTTAGTCATTTAACAATGTTGTGTCAAATTCCAGTGTAGAGCACAATTTTTCAGTTATACATGAACATACATACATTCATTGTCACATTCTCTTTCTCTGTGAGCCACCACAAGATCCTGTATATATTTCCCTGTGCTACACAGTACAATCTTGTTTATCTATTCTACATTTTGAAATCCCAGTCTGTCCCTTCTCACCCCCCATCCCCCTGGCAACCGCAAGTTTGTATTCTATGTCTATGAGTCTGTTTCTGTTTTGTATTTATGTTTTTTTTTTTTTAAGATTCCACGTATGAGCGATCTCATATGGTATTTTTCTTTCTCTTTCTGGCTTACTTCACTTAGAATGACATTCTCCAGGAGCATCCATGTTGCTGCAAATGGCGTTATGTTGTCGGTTTTTATGGCTGAATAGTATTCCATTGTATAAATACACCACATCTTCTTTATCCAGTCATCTGGTGATGGACATTTAGGCTGTTTCCATGTCTTGGCTATTGTAAATAGTGCTGCTATGAACATTGGGGTGCAGGTGTCATTTTGAATTAGGATTCTTTCTGTATATATGCCCAGGAGCAGGATTCCTGGGTCATATGGTAAGCCTATTCTAGTTAGATCAAGGTATTATTATAAAGCCCAGCTAGTGAATTTCCCTACTTTCTTCTAAATTAATAAAAAATGGTCCTCAAGCCCAAGAATTCTATCATGTTCTTTCTTCCCTGGCATTTCAATCAATGTAAAAATGTCCCTTGGAATCATTTTTGTGGGGGACTGCAAAAGAAGTAAAACACATGGTGTCCTCACAAAGCTTGTAGTCTGGTTTGAGAAACAAGATTGACATGCTTGAAATAGCTTATACCAAACATCTGATTCAGTATAAGATGAGAAGTACTAGTAATAATTGCCACAGCACCTGGTTTGCATAGTTTATTTTGTGCATAGTAGAGGCTAGAGTGATTAGGAACTCTGGGGGAATTATGTGGGACTAAACCTGGACCCTGAAAAAATAAGTGGAATTTGAATTGACTAGGGAATAAAGGAGAAAGTTCTGAGTAGGAGGAAAAAGGCCTGGCCTGGCATGTGAGGGGCAGGATGCTTTCAGAAAACAAACCAGCCAGTAGGATCTGTTCTGTAATCAATGTCCTTATGGTCTTTATCTGAGCACTTCCTAACCGAGTCTTTTCTTGACAGTGAATTATCTTTGGTTATATTTCTTTTCTTTCCTCATACAAGAATCTCCATAAGACCAATGGTTTGTTCTAGCCTACCATCAACTTCTGATGGTGTGGATTTGGGAAGGTTCTGTGGGGATGGATTCATAATTTACCCAGTGTCTTTTAGGGACCTGTATCAGTCAGGATAGGCTAGGTTTTCCTGTAGTAACATCCTCAAAATTTCAGTACATTAATATAAACTTTTTTTATTATTCATCCTTTATTTCTAGTGTGGGTTGGTGGGGGAGAGAGGCAAGATCTCACCTTCTGGCTGTCACTCAGGAACTCAGGCTGGCATTGCCTCAACTTAGACACACCACTGACATTCATCAGAAAGATGTGAATCCTTTCCCCTGACACATTCTAATCCTCCTTTTAAATCACTGAGGATTCATCATCTATGACATGTTCAGAGCCACTGCAAGATTTTTTAGTGTGTTCCACATTTTATGGATAAAGAATTTCATAAATTTGTTACCCATTGCATCAATGAGTGTGTCAGTGCAAGACAGCCATTTTGTTTATTTTTAAAAATTAATTAATTAATTGAAGTACAGTCAGTTACAGTGTGTCAATTTCTGGTATACAACACAATGTCCTAGTCATGTGTATACATACATACATTTGTTTTCATATTTTTTCATTAAAAGTTATTATAAGATATTAACTATAGTTCCCTGTGCTATCCAGAAGAAATTTTTTTAATCTATATTTTTTATATATAGTGGGTAACACTTGCAAATCTCAAACTCCCAAATTTATCCCTTCCCACCCCCTTTCCCCAGGTAACCATAAGATTGTTTACTATGTCTGCAACTCTGTTTCTGTTCAGTAGGTGTGTTCATTAGTGTCCTCTTTTTTTCTTTTTTTAGGTTCTACATATGAGTGATATCATATGGTATTTTTCTTTCTCTTTCTGGCTTACTTCACTTAGAATGACGATCTCTAGGTCCATCCATGTTGCTGCAAGTGGCATTATTTTATTCTTTTTTATGGCTGAGTAGCATTCCATTGTATAAACATACCACAAATTCTTTATCCAATCATCTGTTGATGGACATTTAAGTTGCTCTTATGTCTTGGCTATTGTAAATAGTACTGCAATGAACATTAGGGTACATGTATCTTTTCAAATTAGAGTTCCCTCTGGGTATATGCCCAGGAGTGGGATTGCTGGATCATTTGGTAAGTCTATTTTTAGTTTTTTGAGGAATCTCCATGCTGTTTTCCATAATGGCTGCACCAAACTACATTCCCATCAACAGTGTAGGAGGGTTGCCTTTTCTCCACACCCTCTCCAGCATTTATCGTTTGTGGACTTTTTAATGATGGCCATTCTGACTAGTGTGAGGTAATACTTTATTGTAGTTTTGATTTGCATTTCTCTGATAATTAGCGATTTGAGCATTTTTTCATGTGCCTATTGGCCATTTGTATGTCTTCATTGGAAAATAGCTTGTTTAGGTCTTCTTCCCATTTTTGGATTGGGTTGTTTGTTTTTTTCTTATTAAGTTGTATGAGCTGTTTATATATTCTGGAAATTAAGCCCTTGTCAGTCTCATCTTTTGCAAATATTCTTTCCCATTCTGTAGGTTGTCTTTTTGTTTTGCTTATGGTTTTCTTTGCTTTGCAAAAGCTTGTAAGTTTAATTAGGTCCCGTTTGTTTATTTTTGCTTTTGTTTCTGTCACCTGGGTAGAAGGGCAGCCATTTTGGTTTTTACCTGAGAATCCCTTCTAAGTTGCTATGGGCATGTAGTGTCTATCTCAACAGGAAAACTAGATATGGGGGAGATAAAACTCTTGGACCTGGGATGGGGGAAACATGGTATAGCAGAACAAGGATGGAACAAGCAGCTTAGAGGTCTGGGTCCAAGTCACAGCCCTGCCTCCTCCTACCTATGTGACTTGTATGTCATTTCACCTCTCTGAACTTCATTTTCTTCATCTATAATGAAAAAGAGTTGGTCTAGATCACCCTTAAGATCTCTTTGAATACAGTGATTCTCGACTAGTATGAAACAAAATGTAAGCTAGAAATAGTTTCTGTCTTCTGAATTCTAAAACCTGTTTGTTTATGAAGCTCTTCCTTGTGGATGGATGTTTGTTTTTCTTTAATGCAGCCCTCCTTTCTCATACGATTAAGAAATTGGCCAAAATTTTTTATCAGATTGGAACTGCTATATTTATTTGCACAATTTGTCCCCTTCACTTATTACTTTCAGTCTGAATTGGGGAAAGAGGACTGGGCCAAGGTCAGATGACACTTTGGCAGCTTCACTTCTAACCTTGGAGGGTCCCACTCTCATTTACCGAAGAACTCTGAGTCCATAGAGTTACAAACCCGGTCATAATTGACCTCCGAAAAGGCCTGCTTCCTTTAGCAATTCTTCTTGTTCCTGAAAAGGGCCACTTAGTGATAAAGATTGTAGATCTTTCCTTCCATTTAGGTTTGCAGCTTAAGTGCTTTTGGTTCCAGAGTTGTCCAGCCAGCTCTCTCTGCCTTGTTTTACACTGCTGGCAGCCACCCACAGATGAAAAAGAAACATTTATTGGGCTGCTTCTACTTGTCAGGCACTATAACTTACAGTGCACTCAGACAGAAAAATGTTCTATAAATATAGAATCATGTGAGGAATGTCCCAGAACCAGAGTCTTATCTCTAATTGTCAGTAAGATTCACTCTGGCAACCAGACACTATATATCACAATCAAAAGGGTCAGAGAGTGGTAATGTGGAAAATACGAAACATGGATAATATGAAGACAAGAGTTAGCTGATAATGAATGTACATATACTTAAAACTGAGAAATACATACCTACATAGTTGTGTGCAACTGATGACTTAACGTTTAGTGGGATGTGACAGCCTCATTGGGAACCTGATGATACCCTCGACCCATGGTGTCAAGGAGGAAGGAATTTGGCTTCTCTTTCTACTGTCTATGATAAAAACCTAAAATACATTATACGTTTTACTTTCTTTTTCTGGGCTCCTGGACCCTACTTTGCTCTTTCCCTCCCGTGTACCCTGGGCTGCCCTGCTCGTAGCAGAGCACTTTATGTCTTGCTTGCTATGTCCTTTTTCAAAGGAGACTACCCAAGCACCATTCTGTGTCTACGGTTGATTTCTGGGGATAGCTTTGTGTCCCATCCACCTGTTGTGCCACATGCAGCTGCTGGTCCCCGTGTCAGCCTGCAGGGTGGCTGTGGGATGCTCCAGCTCTGTGTCTCACATGCTCTGGGTGGCACATTTTAATTCTTTTTGGTGATAAAAATCACGTCTCGTTTAGACTCTAGAACTGAAACACTTTCCCTGTGAAACAGCTCAGCAGCACTGAGCTTTACCACTGACAGGCTTTCTGTTCAACATTGTGCCACAGAGCCGCGTTAAAGGCTCCAAGGCTGAGAGACTAATGGGGCATTTTCAGGGATATGACGAGCAGCTGAAGGATCTCAGTGAGGGAACCCATGGGGAGACTTGTGATTTGGCATGAGGTTTGAAGACTCACGTGGGCTGAGAACCACCAAAGAGGCCTGGGTATCCCTTATGGACAACCCTGGGTCCTATGTAAACTTGTGGGGAGGATGGAGATGGCTGTGTAGGTATTAGGGGAGCAACCCCATTTTCCTCCCATGCCCCCCCTTCCCTGTTTCCCTTCTCCATTCCTCTCCCTCCTTACTGGTGGTTTTTCTGTTCTTCCCACCCTCTGCTAACTCCACTTTTCCTTTGGCTTTTTGGCAGCTACTTAGGATCCAAGTATCCTTGAAATGGTTTATAGGGGTGTTGAAGACCTTCCGTCCTGAGTGGCTGATGTTTTGGAAACTGATAAATATTTGGGAGATGTTAACTGGCTGGAGGTTTTGAACTGAAGAAAGCCTGTGACTTTAGAGCAGACTGATGTTTGTTCAGATGATGTTAAGCTTCTAGGATTCTGAGTCCCAGGAAGTCTAGGTACCTTATACATTTTGAATAGGGTTTCTCTGTGTGTAGAGGAATGTGTGTGTGTGAGATGGAGGTGGGTGGGGGGAGAGAAGAGGGAGGAGAAAGAAAAGGAGAATCCTTAAAAATGTGATAAATACTGTTTCTAAATTCCTATTTGCTTTCTTAAGCAAACATAGAATCTTACTTTCATAAGACAAATGAAACTCCTTCTTTCTTTTCCTGGTTGATGTGTAACCCTAGAGAGATCCATGATTTGACATTTGGGTGTCTACTATGTACATAGATGCTGTGTAGTTTCCACATCATGAAAACGAATGTAAACCTCTGTGTTTCACTGGATCTACTCCAGGAATTTGGCTTCTTTTTTTACTGTCTATGATTAAAACCTAAAGTACATTGTATGTTTTATTCTCTTCGCCATCCGTTTGTGTATTTCAGCCTCACTCAGTCTTGAACTATTTTGACACACACAGAGAAAGTAGTGAATTTAACGATGTCAGTTTAAGAGTAAAACCTAAGTCAAATTTGTTTGGCATTTCATTCTAAATTACGTGGATAAGTTAGAGAATAAATCTAGAGCTGAGCATTTATTCCTCCCTGTCCTTTTATTTTTAATTTTATTTTTAAAAAATTTCTTTCTAAAAGTTATGAGGGCCTACTTAGATGATAGTGCATTTTTTCTTGTCAGAGTTGATTTGATTTCTGGTTCCCTTGCCTCCCAGACTACACTCTGTGTAATGATGCAGAGGTGGCAGATTGATGGGAAAGGATTCAGAATGTGCCCTGGATTTGGATTTCAGCATGTGTGCTGTCTGCAGCCGGAGACATTTAGCAGATGAACTTGGAGAGGTGGGACTGGGTCTTGACAGGAAGGGGGCTTAAGGGTAAGAGGCTCCCACCTGTGGGCTTACTGGCTCTACCTTACTTATCTAGCCATTTATACCCTGGCCCACTATGAAGTCTATCACAAGATTCATAGAGCCTAAGCCTTTTCTGTTGTTTTCAGCAGTTTGATTATGATGTGTATGCGTGTGAATTTCTTTGAATCTTTCTGTTTGGGGTTTACTGAGCTTCTTGAATCTTTAGGTTTATGTCTATTATGAAATTTGGAAATCTTTTAGGTATTATACCTTTTATTATATATATTTTTTTATGCACTGTATTCTTTCCCTTCCTCCTCTGGGATTCCAATGACTGAGTGTTAGACCCCTTAATATTGTCCCACAGGTCCCTGAGGCTCTTTTCTTTTTTTTATTCCAAATCATTCTTTCTCTTTGTTGTTCAGATTGGATACTCTCTATTGATCTATCTTCAAGTTCACTGACTCTTTCTTGTGTCATATCCATTCTTCTGTTGAGTCCGTCCACTGAGATTTTAATTTTGGTTATTGTATTTTTCAGTTCTAAAGTTTCCATTTGGCTCTTTATATCACCTGTTTCTTTGCTGAGATTTTCTGTCTTCCCATTGGTTTCAACAGTGTACACGCTTACTTCTCGGAGTATTATGTAATAGTTGCTTTTAAGGTTTTGTCAATTAATTCCAACATCTGTGTCATGCCTGCTTTGGCATCTGTCAGTTGTCTTCTCCCAACACCAGCTGGGATTTTCCTGACTCTTCATATGTTGAGTGGTTTTAGGTTATGTCCTGGGCATTTTGTATATTATATTATGAGAACCTGAGTCATGTTTAAATTCTATAGATACTGTCCATATATTTGTTTTCACAGGCAATTAACCTGGTTGGGTCCAGGCCTCAAGTTCCAGCCAGCCTTCTGTGGATTGTGATTTTAATATCAGTTCTGTTTTCAAAACCTTTGCAGTGTTCTTCAGATCTGTCTCACATGTATGACATCCAGTGGCCAGTCTGGGACCTGATGGAGGCCTGTCTGTTAGCTTGGTTTTCAGAGTCTTTGATATGTTAACCAGGATCAGATTCTTGCATCTCTTGTTCAGAGGTGAGCCTGGACCCTCATAAACCACTTAATGGGGTAGCTCTCCTTCTCTATGATTTCCGCAGTACAGTTGTCCAGGGGATTGGTTCCAGGACCCCTGGGAATACCAAACTCCGCAGGTGCTCAAGTCCCTTATACAATGGCATCAGTGTGCCTGGGTTCCACGTCCATGGAAATCGGGGGCCAACTGTGTTATCCAGTACCTCATGGTTTCTGAACCTCTGGCTAGAAAGGTTAGGCTTTAGTTACCCCTGCTCTGCCCATGCTTTGCTGCACATTTCCTGTGACTGTGCCCAAGTCCAAGGTCAAGCTTTAGGAGAAGAAAGAAAATACTCAACAGGGGTTCACCTCATCCTCTTGGGGCCACAGCCTCAGATTAGAGAGGAAGCTTCCCTTTCCTCAGAGTTTTAGGTGCCTGCAGACTCCAGCTGTGGCCTCCACTGCTGCAGTGGGATTGCCTGGGAGTTGGGACACTAGAATGGAGGAAAGGAAATAGAAGGAGGGGAAAATGGGGGACCCCCATCGTCTTTCTCTCAGCATTAGGAGACCCTTTCCCTCCTTGAGCCTGAACTACAGGGCTTCTCCTGGAGCTCTTGGTCTGCACTGATGCCCACCTCCAGTGTGAGGCTGCCTTGAGTGGGGTCATAAGGAGAATACTAGAAGAAGACAGTAGTGACCTCACTGCCGGTTGGTGGTGCTTTGAATTCTGGTCTTCTTTCCCAATCTGCCTGCCAGTGTTTACTTTTCAGATTTCTCAAATAGCTGCTCTGTGCATTTCGTCCCGGTTTTGTTGTTGCATTCAGTGCCAGACACAGGGAGGGGTGTGCTTACCCATGTTAGAACTAAAACTGAGATTCTTTTTTTTTTTGATGAAAGTTTTGGATGAATTGTCACCATAAAATGTGCAACTGACCCCTGCTCTTTTTGAAGCAGGGCTGATTCTGAGAGAAAGGCCAGTCACACGGGGACGTGGGGGAGGAATGTGAGCTGCCACCCCAGAGAATTTCAGGGCCCCTCATACTCAGATGGAGTCCTAAAAGCCATGGTCATCTCAGGGCATTACAGAAAGGCAGTGGCTGGTGCTCACACACTCTCAGCTGTGCCTGGATTCAGGCTCTGCTCAGGCGCCATTTTGAGTCTTCCCCTTCTGCCAACAACTCCCACAACCCCCCTTCTCCTTCTCAAAAGGAACAAACAATTTCCTTCAATCATTGTTTCCTGCCCACTAACAGATGCTCTTAATTAGCACAAAATTGCAGCAAAATTGCTAAATAAATATATTTTGCTTGTTTTGGGTTTGTTTCTCCCAGAAAGCTTGGGCTTCCCCAACATCAGCTCATCACGCATGCTCAGCGTATTGTTTAGTTTGAGTCAAGGACTCACAAACTTGTTTTTTCCACAGACACAAGCAAAACACAGAGAATCAAGTGATTTCTCCCAACAGACAATTGCTGGGTTTAAAACCCTGTCAAGAGTTTACTAGCTATGGGAATGTGCATTGGGAGTATTGAAACTTTATAAAAAAGTAATCCCAGACACTTTGCCAATTATGCATCACAATAAAGAAACTGATCGTTTATATCACTCATCATATAATTTCATCCCCAAAGAGGAGAAGCATTGAAAACCAGATGGATGGAGCATTAGACTCCTTCTTTGGGATTATTTTATATTTGGTTTTTATTTTAAAAGAAAGTTTAAAAAAATGCTTGTACAAAACTTGCTTGTGCTGATGTGGCACTGTTGTTAGTGTGATAATTTCTGTCTGGGCTACGTGAGGTCATTCATGGTTGTGGGGAAAATGGCCTGTGAAGAACGAAGCTGTTATTCCAAATTTTAAGGCAAAGAAAGCTTTTGTATAAGGCAGAATCAATGACTCTCTTTTCAGGTCATGGGTGAGTCTGCATATATATATATTTTGCATATATGTATATATATATATGCAACCAGTTTTGCTGGGGCTTATGGTCTTGAATTAATATATTTCTACTATGTGTACATGTGTAGGCTGGTAGGCAAAAGAATATTCTGAAAGACTGCTTTTTTTTTGCATTATCTTTTAATAGTAAAATCTTGGAATTCAGTTTCTTTGGCTTGAATGAATTTTTTTTTCAAGAAATAAATTTGATGCTGAAGTCACATATTATAAAAATATGTGAAAGACTTATGGCCGTGTTTGTTGCAGTCTTTTCGAGCCAGATCCATTATCTCTGTGCATCAGCTTGGGCTGACTCAGTGATCACTTTTTACCCTTTGGGAGGAGAATCTCAGATGTTTGCAAAATAGCCCCAGAACAACATGAGTTAGTTGTGTATAGAATCTTTTGCTATTCTTAATGTTAATTTTGGGGAACTTTTGCCATGTAATCAAAACATTTGCCCCTCATTAGAAGCCAGTTCACTTCCCAATGTGTGTTTCCTGGAGAAAGTTCCAGAGAAAGTGTGGAGGGCTGCTCCCTTTCCTCAGAAATCTGAGACCCTGCCTTTCCTGGGATGCCTGTCCATGTTAGGGGAGGGGCTCCTTTGTATGAGTGGCCTGGTGGTTTAGGTAGGGGGCAGGACTACAGATTGCAAAGGAACAAAGGCACCCCTGTCTCCTCGGGGGCTCGGGAGCCTGGCCACTTCTCTGTGGCAACTCATTGTGTATGCTCTGTTCGACATTTCAGCTCAAGCCTGTTGGGGGCAGACAGACCAGCCCCCAGTGATGGTATCTCCACCACCTGCTTAAGCTGCTCCTTTATCTGTCTGAAGAGAAAGTGGGGATGACAGACAGGACAGGGAATCTACGTTCCCACCTCCTGGGAGCGATAGGGGTAGCCTTGTTCTGACCACTTGATATTTGGAGCACGTGGTTAATAGTGTACCCTGGCATTTAGGGATTTGTTTGGGGGAAAGTCATAATGATAAAAATTTTTTTAAAAGAAAAAGAGTTTTTTTTTTTTTTTTGCCTTGTTCTAGTAAACACCAACCATCAGTGTTTTAATGTGCTCAGAGAATTCTGTTTGTGGGATTTTTGAAGAACAAATATTGATGTGTACACTAGAGAATTAAGACAAATGATAACTGAAAGAGATGATAAAAGCTAGTGGTTTCCTTGGGGAAATAATCATGAACTGCTGTCAGACTGATTCCAATGAGAACATTATGTGAGATGTTTTTTAAACAGCTCAACCAGAGCACTAAGCCAGAGCACGTCTAAGGGCGTCTCTCTGCTGTATGTTTCTATTATATCCCTACCTGAGAGCCCACAAGTTGTATTATTCACTGTTCCAGCTGCTGCATTTAGCATTGTCGTGTTAGAACTGAGAAGTATCCTATAGCAAGAAGGACTTACTATTTGTGGACTCTTAAAATAATCCTGTTGTTTTAACCATGTTGATTCACCATATGGAGTCACCATTATTGATCTGTGACATTACTTTTGTGTGTAGTCCAGGTTAAGTGTTTCTACTGTGTTTAAGGTGTCTCTTTAATGAAACTTTTGGACTTCTCACAGTGGAGACTGCTTCCCACAACCTACATTTGTATTTTCTGGCATTTATTTTGGAGTAATGCTTGGGTCCTTCATCTCTTTGTGACGCCATTGTGCCCTATGGAGATTTCGGTCAGAGCCCTTGCAGAACTTCATTGCATTTATTGGTTTACACAGCTGTGTCCCATATTGGATTGTAATCCAGAGCCTGGCACGAGGCACAAATGGTCAGTGAATGAATGAATGACTTCATGCAAATCTCAATGCCTCTTTGCAAAGGATGCTGTGTAGGAGACCTTCCACTCGCCTCTCCTGATCCACTTTCCATCCTGCTCCTCCTGCTTTGTACCCTGGGAGGCTGACCTGTGTGGATCAATTGCAACCTCTGTCTTCTTTAGCTTCTTCTTGGGTTTGACAGGTAGGGTGGGTAAATAATAGTACTGGATGTGACAGGATTGGCTGTGTTCCTCTATTAAACACCTTCCCCACACAGTTTCCCTCTCTAGGTTTCACAAATTTCTCCCCCTCCTTGCTCCTTCAGACTTAGGTTTGTAAGGGCTCCCTGGTGCTACCAGCCATGGGTACTGCATTACTCCTTATTGGTTTCCTAAACTCTGCCTTCCCCTTTGTAGATAGTCTCTCTGCTAAATTCTTCCCACTGAATCCTGCTGGGACCTGACCGACATTTACCCAAGTCACCTAGATGACAAAGTTGTTTGTAATCTAGATATCATAATCTGTCTCTCTTGCATTATTTTAAGTAAACACTCTCTTCCAGGCCAGTCTACATCCAAATTAGAATCAAATAGAGCAGGGCTCAGCAAGCTACAGCCTTGCAGGCCAAATCCAGCCTCCCGGCTGTTTTGGTAAGTGGAATTTTATTGGAACACGGCTCTGACCATTTGTTTACTTACTGTCTCTGGATGCTTTTGAGCTACAACAGAGGGTGAGGAATTGCAACCGGAACTTAAGGCCTACAAAGTCTAAAATATTTGCTATTTGATCTCTTATAGAAAAAGTTTCAGATCCTTGATTTAGAAGAGCCTTATCATTTTCATCAAGAGGCTCCTGGGCCAGATGCCGGAGTGCTTGTAAAGATCCCACGACAGTGATGTGGAGGATTTTTAAACCTCAGGCCCGGACGAGTTCGCATGCAGCATTGTGTTGCTGTGCTGACAGCAGCGGCAACTGGGGGAGGCACTCTACTGACTCAAAAAGAATGTGACCAAGCAAAACTAAGAGGCATTTATCCTTAAATGTGTGTATAATTTATGACTTCATAATTAAAAATTTCCTGGAAAGAATGATTTTCTGTAATGTTTTAGCATTTCTGTATCAATGTTATGTCGTATATATCTGTCTCCCCTACCAGACTGTGAGTGCCTCTTGGGAGAGTCCAGGTTTTGTTCATGTCTATGCTGACTAGTACCTGGCACTGGATGGCTGATGCTCGATAAATATCGTTTGACTGAGTGGTAATCAACAGCTAATTCAGAGATGGAGAAAAGAAATAGGGAGGTGGAAGCCATTAACTGGGAGGATATATGAGTTAATGTTCTCAGGTTCTCTCTGACTACAGCCTCTGCTGGCTCAACCTTCAGAGGACAAGAATAGCTATAAGAAAAGCCTGTTTCCCCAGGAAAGATGTCCCTCAGGGCAGACTGACTAAATAATTTGTGGGGCTCAGTGCAGAATAAAAGGGACTCTTGTTCAAAAATTGTTAAGAGTCTCAGGACAGTGTCAGCAGAGCATTAAGCCAAACACAGGCCCTTCTGAGACTGCAGGTTGCATGCTCATGAAACTGGCCTTGCCCTAAGGATTCCAGAGGAAAAAGCAGCCTGTGGGAAATCAGTGAGGGTGCTTTTAGTCCAGAGGACTGCAGGGTGCTCAGTCACTACACGGTGGTGCAGGTCTGTCTGGCCACTAAGACTGTGGGCTCTTGGGACGTGGTGCAGTGACATGAGTCTCATAATGCCGAACCGGGAATAATGCTTTACACTTACATAGTGTCTGCATTTAACTCAGACCCTCACGCCAGAGTTTGCTCCTCTTCCCCAAGGCCACACACCTCTTCCCCAAGGCCACACACCTGGCTTCACACTGACTACCCTATTCCTACGTGCTTTCAGTTTAACCCCAAGTCACCTAGGCCATCCCATTTAGGGGCAAAAACCCCTTATATGTACTAGAGTGTCTCAGGGCTAGCCTGTTTAGATGTTTCTTTTTGAGTGACAGATAATTCTTGCATGATACCTGTCTTAGTCTGTTCTGGATAACAAAATAACACAGATGGGGTGGCTTATAAACAAAGGAAATTTATTGCTCAAAGTTCTAGAGGCTGGAAGTCCAATATCAGAGTGCCAACAAGGTTGAGTTCTGGTGAAGGCCCTCGTTCAGGCTGCAGATGGTGGCCTTCTCGCCATGTCCTCACGTGATGGTAGGGCCTAGGGAACTCTGTGGGGTCTCTTTTAAAAGAGCACTAATCCCATTCATGAAGGCTCCACCCTCATGACCTAAGCACCTCCCAAAGGCCCCACCTCATAATGCCATCACATTAGGCATCAGGATTTCAACATAGGAATTTGAGGGGGGACACCCATTCAGACCATTGCAATACCTGACTAGAGAACAATGTGTGTACATGAATAGTCCCTTTATTTTTCCTCAGAACCCTCCCCTGACCCCATCCTCACCATAAAATGGAATTTAGTGGTTGGGGCCAATCCCAACCACTCTGCAGGAACCCCTGTGCCAAGACTTTCCTGATGCTAGACGTTCACCCTGCCAGCTGCTGGGGCTTCTCCTTGCCCAGCCCCCACCGTTCTCCACCCTACACTCTGATCACAGTCAGCCTCTGGGAGGTTTCCAGGTGGTGACAACTATAGGTGGGGAGCTTGAGCTCCAGCAAGGACTTCATGACTAGTGCTTCCTTTTGACTGGAGGGGGTCCCCATTTTTGTTTCTTCTAGATCATCACTACCTTCCCCCAACGTTTCATCCACCCCACCTTTGCTGCAAAAGGGGGCTTAGGGCTCATCTCTGTTCACTCTTCTCCTGGGATCCCCTCATGTCCTCTGCTGAAAGGTGGAGACTGCCTCACAGTGCTAGAAGTCCACCCTTGGCTGGTCCTGGTGGGGACAGCTCCAGGGTCTACTGGCACATGCATGGTCCAGACACCAGGTGCACTGAGGTCTGGACACTGGGTGGTGCCCTCCCCCCTCTCCCTGTGTCTGTGGTGGGAAGATGCCCAAGCCCCATGAGGATTCAGGCATTATGGTGCCATGAAAACAAAACTGGCCCTTAGGAGGCCTCTATATCTGAAGCTCTAAGCCTTGGAAACTGTAGGAGACAGGGAAGGTTTGCTTCTCAATGGGGAGTGGCACAGGGTAGTATAAAGCCACAGTTGAGAGAGCCCAATGGGGTCAGCTGGAGTTTGCCTTTGATCAGAAGCTTGAGACAGACATCCCCTCTGGCCTTTGCAGTCTCCTGCTTCACCTGGTAGCTGGGCATTCTCAGGCCTCATTTGTCTCCCTGTGACTGATGTCACCTTAACAACAGCAGCTCAGAACCAGCTCCCTGCCGCCTGAGTGCAGCCGTGCTTATTTTGCAGGCGGCTATCAGTCTTGCCTCACTGATACTTTGCGTCCTTCCTATCCCCACCCCAAGCGCCTGATCCCTTATGCAATGACCTGTGTTTTCTCCTCACAGGGTCCCCGGTGGCATATAGATCTCCAACCTTGGGCAGGCCCTGCTCGGTCACTGGATGAAGAAGCCTTGAGGTTCCTGAGATACATCAGCACCACTCAGGTTGAGTTTCTGGTGCAAGTGGGTTTGGAGACTCTGTAAAAGATGCTAATTGCCCCTTTTAAGGAAGGGGCAGTGAGGGGCTGTGGAGATTCTCAGGGCCTCCTGACAGCAACCTGATAGGGGCAGTCTCTGAGGCCTTGCTTCTTAAATGTATCCACTCACTTAGAGGCAGATAAAAGATGCCTTCCATCTGCTTCGGCTTCGGCATCTTCTCCCTTCCAGGAGTATCATCATCCTGAGATGTTTTAATGATTCATCCCAATGTGTTTTAAAGATCTACTTTAGAAAATTGCTTTGGAAAGCCATTTGAAGTGACAGATTCGTGCCCATGAGTAGGCAGTCCAGTGTGTCACAAACCAAAATCATCATCTGGAGGTTCAAATTCCGTTGTGTATTTGGAGAAATCTGCCTTTTCACTTTTCTGCCACAGAAGCTTGGCAGGCAGGGGTGTGTTAGGCCAGAGAGCAGAGGAGACTTTGCAGGCAGTCAGAGGAGAGCTAATGAATCCTAAGGCTCTCTATTCTCAGGGCACTTTAAATCATTACTGAGCACTGGCCTTCATTAGTGACTTAACACACTGTGGCAGCTCCTGCCCAGCGCCCCGAGCAGGCAGAGACCGTCCATTAAGGAGCATCTATGGCTCTTGACACATTAATCAGGAGGTTCCATTCTCAAGTAGCCTGATCCTGGGGACAGAGAGACAGAGGAGGAAATCAAGGCCTTAGGGAAACTTCGCCCTGAACTGAGAGGTGTTAGTAAATTAGAAACTCAGACTGCCTGTGAGGCGTGCACAGACACCCCCCACCCCCCACCCCGGGAAGCTGCACAGTAGAGCTGGTGTGGCACTGGATCCCTGGTTCTTTTGCTTTCCCTTCAGCACACTGGCTCTTGGCATGCCACGCCCCCTCCCAAACCTCACTGGCAGCCAAGCTCATTTTTCATCCATGGGAGAGCATATATTTCTAAATTTTTAGAAGGCTAGTTTAGGGGTAAAAGAAAGTCCCATTTCTCATATGATGTGGTTAGACAACCAGGGATTTTAATATTTGTCATCTAGATGTAGAAGTAAAAGCTTGTTGAATTCATCATGAGTAATGGGATGATAAATTGGTCCCTGTGCTTTACATAATTTCATCTTATTTTGCTGCTGCAAATTAATTTGGTGGACTTACACAGACTGAATTAAAACACTGAAATTTTAATTTCATAGTTTGGTTTTACGTGAAGAATGAGACACTGGATCTCTTAACTGTGACTTTAAGAAGCCGTTAAAAGCCCCAGAGAAAAATGAGAGATGTTAAATTTATGAGTTGAATTTGAGAATTGTGGGCTTCACCCCTCCCCCCCAATAAACTGACTATGTAAAAGCCTCCAAATTCCATTTTATATGTATTTCAGGTTCATGTTCTGTAACTCATAAAAGGCGTTTTAACTTAGAAGAAGCTCTTGAGGCATGAAAGGGTCATTTCAAGCCCCTCTTGGAGTTTCCCCATGAATTATGGACTGAGAAGAAAAAAATTCTTAAAAAAAAAAAAAAAGCATCCTATGATGTAGTTTGACGTTGTGACCCTGGGCAATTTATTTTGCTTCTCTGGTTCTGGCTGTTCTGATCTTGAATAGGAAGAGATTGCATCAAATTATTTCCAAGATCCTCCTAATTCCATGAGCTTGTACTGAGCTGAGACTAGTGCAGAATTGTTATTAACCAAGTATTTCTGAGCATCCTACTATGTGCCAGGAACTGTGCTAGGCCCTGGAGATACAGTCTCTGCCCTCAAGTGACCAACAGGCTAGTTGGGAAGGTAGATAAATGGACATATAATTATTGTTCAGCTTGATGAGTATAATAATAGAGATTTGGCTGTTGAAGCTCCCCTATACAAAGGAATGAGATAAAGTTCCAGACCTCATGATGGTTTTGTCATCAGAGGTCATTCTACCCACTACAGTCCTATGCTTTTGTGTACTTCCAGGTCACTAGGAGGCCAGCAGGTGGGAGCTTGTCAGAGATGACACTAACTGGTTCTTAATCAGAATCCTACTAACCAGTGCTTCCTCCCCCTTTCTATGTAATGCAGAGCTTTTTGGCTGCTTGGGGTGCTTGTGCCTCATTTAGAACTCATCTTGACAATGAAAGCCTACAAAACTGGCAGAATATTAGAGTCACTATTACCTAAAATTTTCACAGTTAGCAATAGTGAGTCATAATGGGCAAGAAAAAAAAAAAAACTTCTGTAGATACTTAAGCAAATTCCACCTCTATCCTCTTATGCTGCTTTTTAAAATTTTAAAAATTTCCTTCAAATCTGTGTTTAAGCTTGTAAAGCAAGGCCCAGCATTTGATATGTTCATCATTGATTTATTCATTCCTCAGTTCAGTGGGTATTTGTTGAGCACTTGCTCTGTGGCTGACATTGGGCTGGGCACTGACTGAGATGTCAAACCTGAATTAAATACACCCTCTCCACACACACACACTGATAAACAGCTAGGATGCAAGAGAGCTGTGTATTCTCTAACAGGGAGAACAGATGGGTGTCCACCAGGCCAAGGGAGCTCGGGAACAGAAGCACAGAGCATGGGACAGTGTGGCATTAGACTGTTCTGGGCCTGGCACCCCTGGACTTTTGCATTGTGGCAACCCTGATGACATGGTTGGGGCCCTGCATTTTTAATGAAACATCAGAGGATATAGTATTTGGGTACAAAGGGCAGAATATCAAGCTCAATTTTACTAGGTATTGTTTTCTAATGTGAAAGCCTGTGATTATATCTCTTGAGTTCTGGAGTAGGGATACACTGTGTGCTGCTGACAAGAAATGGTTAAATCAGAAACACAGTGCTCTGTTCTAAAGGAAGTCTCCAGATCTAGCTTTTTATGGCAACCCCCAAACCATATGCCTTCAGGAAGCATGGCTTGCAGTACAAAATTAATCTAAGCAACAGTTGTTCTAAAAAGAAAAAGTGTTTTAAATTCAGTCTGTCTGTCTGTCTATCTAATCATCTACCCATCTATTTGTAAGAATAACATAAGAATCCAGGGATCTGGAGGGTCAGATTTCACAAATTTATAACAATAGTATCTATCATATTTATTACACACATACATACACACACACAAATTGGGATAAAAGCAACAAAAATATAACTCTTTCCTTGATATTTTACTTTTTAAAATAATGTATTATGTAAACATACAGTTTGATTATTGAAGTGACTCTTGCCAAAAGTCCCCAAATTTTAAGAGCTCCCTTTGCCAGATTCTACTTATGGATTGGCAGAAATGCTATTCAGGCTTTTGGGATACAAAATGAAATGAATACAAATTGGATCCCTTCAAATTAAATAACTAAAAAGCATTTCAGAAAACATTTTTTTTTCCTGGAGTCTGTTTTCTTTTGTTCAGGGCTAATTCTCTTTATATAGCTAAAAATTACAAGGAGAATTAGATAGAAAGAAAAAAACATAATTACCTGAGTTAGAGCTTAGCTAGGAGTTGATTTTGCTTGCAAGAGAGTTTATTGAGGCCCTGACCATAAATCTTAACTAAGTTTGAAAAAATCAATATTTAATTAATTTTTAAGAGATGAATTTTACTGAGTACTCCTAGTTGTTTTCAAAAGCTAATGTCTATCAATGAGTTGGTTAATAAATGGTTAAAATGGAAAAACTCCTGTGTGTAGTTTTGAACTAGGAGAGGAAAGGGGGACATAGGAGAGATTGAATGGAAAAGAATAGTTTTCCAATAGGGATATATCTGTGCAAGACAAAACCTGTGGAGGAAGAAGTGCTTGAAGCGTCTTTAATAGAATAAAACTGCACTCCCCCGGGTTCATAAAGGAGGAGCAGTTGAACCTCAAAGCCCTGAATCTTGACTCTTAACACTAACCTGACTCTTGGGGTCTAGACCTAATTGTAGGGACTGCCTCTGGCTCTTTGTTAGGGGTGGGGTTGGAGGGACTGCTGTTTGTAGTTGAAAGCTCTGGCCCAGCATAGCCTCTTCCCTTAATTTGCTAAGGCACAGATGAGGATGGGCTTGAACATTCCAGTGGGGCTTTACAGAAGGTGTCCAGGAAATTCATAGGCCCACCTGTGAAAGAATCACCTGGGGGAGCTTATTAAAGTACACGTTCACGTGCATCTGCCTCACAGAATCTGATTTTATAGATATGGAGTGGGACTAAGAACTTGCATTTTTAAGTACTCCCACATCCATCGGAATGTCTGTGGGCCCACCTTGAGAAACACGGTAGGAGAGGCTGGAGTTAGGTTTAAACGGTGTTGGAGGCAATTATGAACAAGAACCTGTGACAGTCCATCTCCTCATCTGACTTTTGGGAGGTTCTTAGGGAGAGTGCATACAAAGAACAATAACAAATGGGAATTATCATACCATTTTAATAAAAATACCCCAGGAAGCTGCCCTAGAACAAATGACTCAGGCTTAAGAGATCCAGGCATGTCTTTGGGATCCACCGAACTGCCCTGGCTTAACTAACTGCTTTCAGGAGACAGGGCATGGAACCGAGTGCCAACAAAGTTTTAAGGCATTTTAACTCACCTACTAGTGAAAAACAAGCTTGATGAACACTGAGCTTTGACTAATTAGATTAGCAACTTTTCCTTTGGGTGGGTGGGGACAAGAAGCAGGCAGGCAGAGAAACAATTTCCATTAATCTGTGGGAGAATAGTAGGAAATGAATTATACAAATTAACATGTTGACAAATCCAGTTAATAAATGAATTCTGTACTAATTGCTTGAGAGAAGATTCAGTTCCATTTTCTATTATTATTTTTTCCTTTCAACAGTGGTTGTGGGTAGACAAATAGAAAGATACTGGATTGAGGATGTCAACAAAAATTAATCAACAGTCAATCTGAGAAAGAAATGGGAAATTTTATTTGAGCCAAATTTAGGATTATAACCTGGGAGACAGTTCCTAAGAGAGCTCTGAGGACTGATCCAAGGAGGTAAGGGGACAAGCAAGTAGATACGTGATTTTGACGAAGGAGACTGTGCAATCAATCACACATCTTGGTAGAAAGTTACTATTAATAGTGAGGAGCAGATATCTTAGTTAATGGCTTTAGAGCTTTTCTAAGTATGGGAAGATGCAAGAACCTGGGTTCATAAATTTTCTCCTGAAAATCTCTGACTGTCTGAGGGCCAGTTCTGCCAGTTTTCTCAGAGCGCAAAATGCCTCATCCTGATTTTTGCCCTGAATTCCTTTCAGGCTGTATTGTAGGTGAGCAACTGCAGTAGCTAATGACTTGATTCTTGTAGAACTGGATGTTGGGGAACATTCTTTATTTTACAATCCCCTCCCTTTGGGTCTTAATTTTGACCAAGGTTTGGGAGGCATTTTGTGACCACTTTGTCCCATGGTGCCAGGAATTCTCATCCCCAGGTCAGGCGAGGATTTAATTGATAGGCCACTCAATGTGCTATTACTGGATTAGACCCTGTTAACAGTAGTCAGAATCCTCTGGATTGCCTATCTTCCTAGTCTGTTATGGTCCAGGAAATGGTTCCCTCTTGTTGCTTGTTTCCATATGTAAATTTACACTATTACAATCACTGATCTTATAGAACTATGTATTTGGTCAATCGTTTCAAGTCGCCTAATCATTAATTTTATTGGAGGCTCAGTCACACATTTGGTAATACAAGAAACAATAATCCTATAAGAGAGGCAGAATACAGGTAGTATGACTAGTAACATTAATAAGGTTCTAAGTAAGTATTTAAGCTAAGAACTTCCCTTAAGTGAGGCCCAGTATCTCCCCAGGTTACCTGACCCAGTCTGTTCTGCACCAGTCACTACCTTTAAGGGAAATGATATATTAATATTGTATATACATAAAGTTCACCAAAGATGTCTGCACATACAAGGCAAGTGGTTGGTCATAAAATTTTGTGTTTACATTTCTGTTGTCTTGCCTTGAAATGTAAATTTTTAGTTCATCAAGGGAATAGAATAAGTAAATATATAGGATTTCACTTTTTAAGCTTTCCCATAAAATGTCTGTATTCTAGCAAAAGACTCAGTCACTGATAGTGCTGGGGTGAACTTGCCAGGCCAGCCCTAGACTACAGCCAGAATAAGGGAGATGCTGGTTACAAATAATATGCTCTTTTCAGATTAACATTTTGGAAAATGACTTAAATAATAGGATTGGGCAAGTCTAGAATATCTTCTTAAGAAGAAAATTGTTTGCTGTTATGTTTTTCAATGAACTAAGGCAGTGAACCTCAAAACATCCTTTGCATCTGGAGTGGTCTGTTGTCTGTGATGTGACAGCAAGAGCTTTTGCATGATTTATGGTGCATCATGATGGCTATGAGAGTTTTGAGGAATTAGAGGGAAGTACTGTTGCTCAGTAAGATAAATACGTTGGCCACAAAACTTGTTTTCTTTGGTTCCAGCAGCCTCAGCCGTGCACACTGTGTCAGCCTTAAGCACAAATCAGAATTCCTCACCAAGTATATTTACTTAAAGTGCATTTGAAGTTAAAGACTTGCTTGGCTTAGATACATGTTCCCTTTGGTTTTCTTATCTAATTTTGTTGGATGAGTTAAGAGAGGTGCTTTGGCTAGCTCAGGAAGAGCTTCCTTCCTGGCTGGGGCTCTTGCCCTCCCCTACAGGAGGAAGCTCATTAGAACAGTGTATCACAGAGTACTGTCTTGCTAGCAGGGACTATGTATTATTCTCACTTGACCCCTGATCAGCTGTTTACCTTGGTTAGCACGTTACCTTTTTGGGCCATAGTGGCCCCACTGTATCTGCCTGTGATAAGAAATAGATTAATCTTGAATCCTTCTAAGATCTATTCCTTTGGTCGTTATCTCACAACTTCTGGTAAGAACGCTGTGGGTAATAGACATCTGTGGTTTGGGAGCACTGTTCTTCATGTCTGGAAATCCCTTCTTGGTCTCAGTTCTGTTCCTCCTCCAGGACTAACATACTTTTGCAAAGCCTGTCGTGACCCCTCATCCCTGTATCCTTACTCCTGATTTGTTCTCCCAGTACACGTGTGCATATGGCTATAGAAGTTCTTAACTTCCCTTCAAACCTGCTTCTAGTCTCCACGAGGTTACCTATGATCTGGTATTTGGAATTCCTCCAGATATTTCACAGCAGTCTTGTATTTCTCTGGGGAGGGGAGTAGTTAGCAGTGAAGGACATAACTCTTCTGTTATGGTTTTCAGGGACTAGGGAAGCAGTAAGTCTCTACCTGCCATCTATCATCCAGTGCTTTAAATTTTTCACATTGATTTCCAATCTTTACAGATTGCATGCGATCACATGAGTACAGACAGCCTAGCCACTGACTCCAGCCCTGCAAAAAAGCCCTGGTCGGTCTGTCTTGATGACAGGTTTGGCTTAGCTCATCAAATCCGCAACAAGCAGTGCCGCCTCTATTCCTTAGGGTAAGTACGTTTTATAGCAGGGGGAAAAAAAAGATCCTGCAGGCAGCCAAGGCTTTGTCAACAACACAAATTATGAATGCTGGTAGGTATAACAGGTGCTCTGCTGCTTCTCCTGCCATCGTTTTAGACCCATCTGTCTGCTATGTAACTGTGGGCACCTGCAGCTCACCAGAGTGGCCAGGGCCACTCTCTCTTCCATTCTGCTAGTAGTAAGTTGGCTACTTCCATTCCATTTTCAACATAATGATGATCTTCTTGCTGAAGCCAATGATTTCTAGCTGGAATTAGAGCATTCTTATTAGAAATAGAAAAGAACAGTGAGTATATTAGAAATTTTATATGCAGTTATGATGAGTGACCCAAGACAAATGGCTGCTGTTTGATTTTTATGTTTTATGCCAACGGTAAATCTGTGTATAGTTTTACACTAAAAAAGAAAGAAGAGGGAACTCCTATGGAAACAATGAGATTTTATCAAAACTGCGAAGTATTGATATTCAGTTATTCAGGCTGAAAATGACCTAAGTATACAATTTAGATTTAGAGAGTTTTTTTTGTAAAAGGGTGAATGTAACATAATGAGATTATCTCACCAAATACACCAGTACACATGTAAGCAGTCCTGAAAACTTACAAATTATGTATGTCTCAAAAAAAGGCAAGATAGAGTTATTCGTGTTTGCAATACCCTGTTCTGTAGCCTCTGTAGAAGTTGTGTGGTTAGATTCTCAGGAAAGATGCCTGGAGTCCTTTACAAAATATTGAGGACCTTCGCAAGTATCATCTGCTTTTTCCTCATGAATAGGTTTCATCTCCTCTGCAGTTTATGTTCAGAATCAGGAGTGACAATTGCCAACTGGAATCCTAGATGATAAGGGTTCGGGGCAGACGTTTGGGTGTTGTGGAGGCCCACCCAAAAGGGCTGATGCATCCACCATCGCTGTCAAACTTTATCAAACAAGAATTCATAGTTATAATCAGCATGGATTAAACACACACACACACACAAGCAGTTCAAGTAACAGTTTCAGGATAATGGAAATATTCTTCTGTGAACTAAATGAAGAGCCATGGTGTATATCAGTGGAGTGTGATACACAGTAGGTACTCAGTACACATTTGCTCCATAAACTATTGCATGAGATAAGGAGACGAAGGAGGGAAGCTGGTTCTGTCTTGATTTAAACTAGGAGGCTGTGGATTAGGAAATGAGTTGCTCAGCCAGTTGATTAAAACAGAGCTCTTTTTCTGGGAGCCCACCAGCCATACTGCAAAATTGTAAGAAGAATAGGAAGTTGTGACAGTAGAGTTTATTTTATGTCATATTAAAAATGTATGAAACCAGGTCATAAAAATAATTGCATAATACTAAATGCAAATTAGAGATCTCAGCTTGGTCCTAATTTCTTGCTCCAAACTGCCTTTATGTTTTGCTTAATATTTTACACCCTGGAATAATTTCATTTAAAGCATATAACTGAGTAAAACAGAACTGGGAGGACTGTTTTGGGGAAAATCTTTCAAATTCCTTTTTGCTTTCCTTATACTTCAGAGCCATTAGATAAATTGGTTCTGCTATAAGATTTCAGATTATTACATGTAAAAAGGTAGTTTCTTATTTTAATTTAAATGTTCACTGTTCAAAATCAACTTTGTAAAGAGCAGATAGGAACAGCTGAGTTCCACTGGGAAAAGAAATGAATAGATTTTAAGGACCAACATTTGATTCAAAACCTGACAATGCTTAATTGAAAACTGGAAACTGAAGACAATATTTCTTATGCCCTAAAAAAGGGTGCGTTGGATTGTGGATGTTTATGTTGGTTGCACTGTTACTCAGGATTGAGAATCCAGACAAGCATTCCCTGCTTCTCAGATGAATTGCTTGCTTCGGGGGCAGGTAAATAGCTGACTGACAACATCTCAGTTGATGCTGAGGGAAGAAAGAGACCCAGACCAGAAGTGGTGGTCCTGAAATGAGGCGTAAGCATTTGAGAGTGTTGGGATAGTTGTGAGGTAGGAGGGGAGGGCAGGTGGTAAGTGTGGTCCCTCCATCCAGGCAGTATGTGCTCCAAGCCCCAGGGTTGTGGCAGCAGCAGGACCATGCCACTGCTATTCCTTTGTCCAGCCATCCCTATCCTGTGATGGATGCAGCTGCAACTGGGGGTGACCTTCTGGGAGTGATACAGATCAAAAGGTAGAGGTTGAATGCTCTCCTAGAACTGAAGCAGGTATCACCTCCACCTTCTCTCTGATGTTTGAAATTTCTTTACTAGGAGTCAAAGCTTTTTGTTCCACAGTTAATGTAAAAGACACTTTTCTGGGAGAGTGCACTCTGGGTAAAGTTCAGTTGAAAATTTAAAAAAGATCCATTTTAGTTTTGAAATGGGGATAGAATAGACCAATTAAGATAGGAGAAGGCACTGAAAAGGAAGGTTATGTTATGGAGAAGGGGAAAGAGAAGAGAAGTGAAGAGAGGCTGTGGGTTCCCATGATAACATTGTCTACCCCATGACTGCAGACAGGGCCTGCCCTGCAAGTCTGCTCGTAGTGTGTGAGGTGGAAGGGTGATGGTGGGGAGGTGCTGTGGGGATGAGGGTAGTAGCTAAAGTGAATTGGGAAAAATCACCTTTTTATCTTTCATGTCAATGATTATATTTCAGTGGTAGGAATAGGAGTGGAAGAGAAAACCTGAGAAGAGATAATATATCATTAAATGTTTTTAATCTCTTTAGTTCTCTGGTATGTTGCACCATTTGGTTTCAAGACATAAATTCTCAGTGTAAGACAGAAGAAAATTTGATACGTGATACATAGTTAGGCAACAATATCTTATACAGAAAATCTGGAACTTCTGGTTGCTGTGAGCATTTCAGAGGAATGGGAGCTCCAGAGCCAAAAATTTTCATCTTGTAATAGTTTCATTAGCATGGCAGAAGCTCATATTTTATATGAATGAGGGATCAGAAAACCAGGGACCCAAGGACCCTTTTTTTCCCTAATCATCCTCCCCATGAAATTTTAATACCCTAGATACATTGTATATTTATGTAACATCTGTATCTATACTTTAGATGTAAAACAGAAAGCTTTTCTTTGCCCTTAAGAATCAATTTTTGTCCCCTTATGGGTGATATCAACCCTACTGAGAATATATGTTTTAGATGAAATCTTGGCATTTCAGGCAATGTTATTTAATAAAAATTAATAAATATAAAATACTTTTATCCACTATTCAATGTCATTGCTTTGGAAAACCTATTTCTCCCTCTCCAGTAATTGGCAGTTTACAGATCTAGATAATTATTTCGCCAGATTCTCTGGTTCCTGCTGGGATGAGGAATGGACAACAGAAACTTCTGGGGAAAACACTAATTGTCTTACTTCTTCCAACTTTTCTGCCTTCAATGGTGAGAGTTAAAAATCTTTCCCTGTATCTACTCTGATTTTATTTTATTTTATTAGTTTTTTAAGCAGATTTCTTGAGATATAATTCACATACCACACAATTCACTTATTTAAAGTGTACTATTCAATGGTTTCTAGTCACCGCAGTCAATTTTAGAACATTTCCATCACCCCAAGAAAGAAGACTGGTACCCAGTAGCAGTCACTCCTATTTCCCTCCAACCTTCTTTCTCTTCTTCATCCCCTAGTCCTAAAGAACCACTAATCTACTTTCTGTCTGTATAGATTCACCTATTTTGGACATATCAGATAAATGGAAACATACAATATGTGGCCTTTTGACTGGCTTTTTAAAAATTTAGCATAATGTTTTCAAGATTGATTCATTTTGTAATATGTATCCGTACTTCATTCTTTTTACTGCCAAATAATATTCCATTGTATGGATATACCACATTTTATTTATCCATTCATCAGTTGATAGACATTTGGGTTGTTTCCATCTTTTGGCTATTATAAATAATATTGCTTTGAATGTTCATATACAAGTTTTTGTGTGGATATATATATTCATTTATCTTGGTTATATACCATTTTACTTTCCCACTAGCAATGTATGAGGGTTCCAATTTCTCCATATTGTCACCAACATGTATTGGTCTTTTTGATTATAGCTATTCTAGTGGATGTAAAGTGGTATCACATTATGGTTTTGTTTCTACTGAACAATAATCTTGAACATCTCTTCATGCATTTATACTCTGAGTTTTTGATTCCTAGGGAACATAATGGACAGTCACCTTAATACTCTTAGGAATATTTTTAAAAGAATAACCAAGGACTTGAACAGTGACTCTTCCATCCCTTCTACCCTTCAGTAGCATTAAAGGACATGCAATTGCTAGCAATGTAGTCAGTCCAAGGTACACTTTTATACAACTTGGGAAAAGGCATCTCTTCCCTCAAGAAACTTTACTGCCATCTGCTGAATAATTATCATTATGGTGACTATGATGTGAGTTGTGCCCCCTGGAGTTGTTTAGTGCACAACCTGCACTGCCACACTTAGGGATCCTGATTGTTGCTCTCTCAGACTTCTGGAGAGGAGGGCCAAGATGGTTACTGACTCTGTTATTCTATTACCTTTGGAAATTTAGTTCTATAAGCCTTCCCCTTACTATTTCTTCAACAAATCCCTCAGATTTGATGCCCTTCTATGCTGAAAAGTTTATTGCAATTGCAAACCATTGTATTAACATAAGCAGAATAATACTTGTAAGTGTGATTTATATAATTTTCTCTCTCCCCCATATAGAGGGATAGGTTACAGTTTTTATGAAGGCTTATACCTTTGAATATACGTATTAACTGCTTAACTATTTCAGAAATGGATTGTAGCAGGAACTGCAAGTTATCTGCCAGTATTTGTTCTTCCATTTGTCTTTGGTAACAGAACTGCTGAGTTTAGCAGGGCACATGGCCACCTTGCAGAAGACTGTATATTATAGCCTTCCTTGTACCTACAAGTGACCATATGACTGGCTTTGAGTAATGTGATGTGAGTGCAAGTGATATGTGCAATTTCTAGACCATGCTCCTAAGAGGAAAAGATGTGAATCTCCCCTCCCCTTTTACTTTCCTAATGGCTGGAATGCAGATGTGATGGCAGGAACTGGAAAAACTATCTTAGACCTTGAAGTAGAAGCCATATGATCTATGTTTATAAATAAATATATATGTATATAATCTTATAAAAAAAAGTCTATAAAATTTTCTATAGTGAATTCTCCTTCTGATTAAATAAGAGCAAAAAATGGTTTCCTTACAGATGTAATACATTTTTGTTATAAATAATAATTTTAGTTTTAGCTATTTTATTATAGTTATTTGTTCAAAAATCTTTCTTCTTTACTATTTATGAGATTCTTCAGATCAAGGATCATATTTAATTTATCTGTCTGCCTCTGGTGTCTAGTGTAGTGCCTTGAACATATAGTGTGCTCTATAAATATTTGTCTATATACATGAATAATTCAGTGAAATGTAGCCCATCCCATGCCATGTTGGATATTGTACTGTATATTCTGGGAATTTCAGACTCTACCTAATGGTTTTATTTCACTTAGAAGGCAACATTTTGTGGATTTGTCTGTCATTATTCATCTATCTACTTGGCACTAGGGATTCAGAAATAAGCAAGATTGACACAGCCCTTTTCTTCATGGAGCTTTACTGTCTAGTAGCTGATGATTTCCTAGATTCTCAAGATTACACATATTCCTTCTATGATGCTGTGTCTTGTACTCATTTGCTGTGAGGAAGTGTGTAAAGAGTACTTGCTTTGGAACTACTTAGATTGGATTTGACTCCTGATTTTAACACTTTGGGCCACTTTTGCAACACCTATGTATATTACATTTGTTCTTCCTCTTGCTTTTTACACCTACCACAAATGACTAATTTAAACTAAGCATGAGGAAGTACCATTTTAAATAAATGAAAATAAGAATTATGGACATTGACTAAATAAATGTAGTTGATTACTTGCCAATACAGTGCATATTACATATTTAGATTAAGTGAATTTTATTCAGTAAAAGTAACATAAGTTAACCAAAAATTTTACAAATTTCAATAGTTTCATATTATTTAGTGTATCATACAAAGTAGCTCATCACCATCTAATGATTAATGAATATATATATATATAAATTTTTTTAATGATATTTTTAGTAGAGAACACTTGATCATACATAGAAAATTTCTGGAAGGATACACAAAAAACTGCTAACTGTGATTATATCTGGAAATTAATGGCTAAATTTCTAGTGGTAAGAAACTTTTACTTTTCATTTTATGTACTTACAACTTGAACTTTTTATAAGTGTATTTGTTATTTTTTAATTGCAAGAAACTAGTTTAAGTTGAAAATACATCAATATATAGTAAAGTGTCTTACTAAAAAATTAGTTATACAACTGTATGTGGTTAATTCTAGAATTTTTTTTGAAGTCTTGATTAAAATACGTATATATTTTACAGTGGAAAATCTTTTCTTGAGACAATATTCTGAAAATTCACAGAGAAAGATATTATTCACCTTTCTTTACTCTTGAAAATTTATATACAAATTATATTTAATGAGTACTTTTTTGACATAGTGGTTTGTACTCTTAGTAAAGCTACAAAACTGATGTTTTCCAATGGGTTATCTATGATAACACTGGTTTGCTCAATAAAGTTTCAGTAAATTCAATGAAGTGAAAAGATCCCTTGGGACAGGTAAATTCTATAGCATTCTGATCTACATAGAAAGAAATCTGTCTACAAAAAAAATGCTTTTTAGTGTCTACTGCAACTCTTGGATTTATATTTAATGTGAGTTTTATCAGTTAGCTATTGCTGTGTAACAAGTCACTCTAAAGATCAATAACTTAAAACCATTATTTTTTATTTCTTATAAGTCTGCAGATTGGCTGGGCTTCAGTTGATCCAGGCCAGGCTCAGCTGGGAGACTTTACTTCAGGCTGAGGTGGCTAAGGGCAATTCTGTGTTTCACAGAAGGCCAGTGGATTGGCTGGGGCACCTCTGCTTCTCCCGTCTTTTATTTTTCTGAGACCAGCAAACTTTCCAGGGTAAATTTTTATCACGATAATGGTACAAGAGAGTGAACTGAACCTAACTGAAAGCCACAGGATTAGGACTGGCATCATGTTCCTTCCTTCCAAAAAGCAAGTCACATGGCCAAGCTGAAAAGTCAAGAGGCAGGGAAGGACACCTCATCTATGATGACCACGGCAGTAATGTGGATAAAGGGGTGAAGAATTAGGGCCAGCAATTTAACCTGCAATACCAGATTAAATAATGAACAAATTGAGGAAAGCTAGGATAGAGAATACAATGGTCTGAGCTGTGTGGGTTCAATAGGAGATTGAAAATAGGAATCAGGATCTCTTGGGTAGAAGGAATGGGAGCATTTATGAGAAGAGTGCTGAATCTTTTTCCTAGCTAAAAGTGTTAAGAGAATTTTAGCTGAGGGATAGCAGAAGGTTGACATGACATGGGTCCAGTGAGAAAAAGAGCAATGTAATGGGAGTGAAGGGAAAGAACAAGGCAAATAGAGTATTAAGAGTGTCTAGGTGGAAGATCTTTGTACTGAAGACTTAGATTATTACTTAATGAGCTCATACATTTCCAAATTATAAAACAGTCTGAAATACTAGAGTCTAATATAATGAAGCATTTCTGCGCTGGGTTCAGGTTTGGCCAGTGCATTATAGATACTCTATGGGATTTTGGTATCTTAAATCATATCTAATTATAGTGTTTTGGGCAGAAAAGTCATAATGATCTTTTAAAAAAATTGTCCTCTCTTGGTTAATTTCATGTTTTTCATTCAAAATGATGCTTTAATCAAAGTAATGAAACTTACATCAGTAAGTAAGGAATATTCCTGAGTAAATAAAAAATTTGTAAGTATGTGAATGTTCCACAATATGTGTTACCTACTGGGTGCTTAAGCACAATTAATTCATAATTTCTTCCCGTTTATGTGAAGTTAGGTGATGTACCTCTTTTGTCTCTCGAGTACCAGATCCAGTAGAACCACATACAACTGCCTTTCTTCTTTAACTGTGCTGTTTTAAAATATGCTCCATTTCCAAAAAAAAAAAAAAAAAAAAAAAAAACAGCTGTTGTCTTTAAGTCAAATTGCATGCACAGCACTGTGGCCATTACAATGGAGACCAATTACTTCATTAGTAGAATGCACCTCTCACTAAAGGAACTGATCCTGGGACTTACATTTCTTACACATTCTGAAAAAAATCTCTTAAGATGGCTAGATAGTCTTTGTTTCATTGCTACTATAGTTTGTATCTTTTTTAGAAAGTCAATTTGATACGCTTCTATATGTTTGAACATGTGATTCTCTGGTTGGCATTTAGCAGATAATTTACTTCTTTTATCAAGAAGCTTTTAGCTGTAACGCTTTTGTGAAGGAAGGTTTATTAAATGTGTGCAACTAACCACATGTTAAAGCAGGAAAAGGCTTGATGTGACTAAGAAAATTGGCCTTGACACTGTCATTTTTGTTTATCCAGCACTTTTGCTCCATTATATTTTTCTGTTGTTGACTTGCACCCTCTTTCTTTACAGGCTAGGAAGTGATGATACCCATTTTGAGGTTGGCATGGCCAACGATGGATGTGAAGTGCATTGTTTTGATCCTAGTGTTAAATCAGCTCACGTTTTGGAGAGTGAACGTCTTTGGTATCACCGAGTGTCCGTCGACTGGCGAGACCCCCATCCAGCTGTTGCTGCCCAAAAACCATATAGCAGCACTAGAAAACTGGGAACCATTTTGAATGAATTTGGGCATCGCAAGGTCAGATTTTTTCATTTGATCTCATAATTAGAATGAATGAACTCATAAGCTTTTTTTTTTTAAATGCAAACCAAGGATTAGATAGTTGAAGGTTGAGTTTTAACCTTACTGATTGCCCATCATTATTTATAGAGTTGGCTCTCTAGATACAAAGTTTTGGCAAGGATAGAGATATTTAAATTGGTTTCAAGATTTTAGTTTCTGTTGAGTAGTGCTAAGGTTTTGACCAAGCCTGGGAAAGGAGACTAAGAAACTTACTCCTGGCATGGGATCAAGAGTGCCATTTTCATTTGGCAACTGATTTAAAATTTCCAGACAGAGCAAACTACTTACGTTGGCCTCAAATACAAAAAGTAATCAGAGCCAGGTTTATGTTTGATAAGGGATTGCTAGTGTATCATGTTTCTCACTGTTGTAACAGTGATTTTGACTCTCTAGGCTCTTAAAGTTCAGAAAATATGTGTGGCTTTGATTAAAATGTATTTTGTAAAATTGAATGGACATTATGTGTGTTGCAACTGATATAATTATGTCAAAAGATGTCAAACCTCTACAAACATTTTATTGTAAGTGGATAGCAAAAAGAAATTCAATCTTTGAACAGTGTTTTTTGAAAGCAATTTTTAGTGTAGACGTGAGCTAATTGCATTCTGTTGGCGGATACTAGAGAAATTCTCCGGGGTATAATTGTCTTGTATGTAATTGCCAGCCCTTCTTGGGCTTGGCCTCTTGACCTATTATTCACAGCTAGAGATGGCATATAATTTAGAACATGCCAGAATGGGTGCTTCTGAGATACAGTGTACATGGAACTCAATTTTAAACTTGAGTTGGCTACTTGATCTTTAAAAACTTCTTCTGCATTATTCTTTTTCTTTTTGCTCCTCCTCTTACTCTTCTTTAAAAAAAAAAACAAAAAACAAAAAAAACAAAAACCCAAACCAAAACCTTCCTTTAACTGGACAGCAAGAACTTCAAGAGCAGCTTCAAAGAATGTGCTGTTCTTTTAACATGTGTTTTGAATTTTGTATTTGTATTTTGATTTGTATTTTGCTTTGCGATTGAGAGTAACTAGAGTTTAGTAGTTAGGAGCCTTAATGAAACACATATATAGGATTTTTGGAGTAAAATCTTTGAACAGAGCCTGAAGAAGTAACAGCATTTTTCAGAACTTTATTTTGTTTTTGCTGCTTGTTACTTTAGTAGACCTGTTTTTACAGCTGAAAATTACAGGCTTGACCCTCTAACATGTCAACTCCAGATTATTCAAAGAGCTGACTATTGATTCTTTTTGTTCATTTAGGAGTCTTGAGGCTCCCTCTTAATTCTATTTACATCCTGGCCTTATCTACCCCTACTCTTCAAAGAAAAGACAGAGCAGAGAAAGGAGGGCTAACCAAAGCCATTTTGCTGTTTGAGATAATATTTATCCAAAGAGTTGGTAAATGTGAGGATAAAATGAGACTTCAAAAAATAATCTGTGGAGGAGGTGGGTATAGCTCAGTGGTAGAGTGGGTGCTTAGCATGCATGAGGTTCTAGGTTCAATGCCTAGGACCTCCAATTAAAAGCAAACAAATAAATAAATAAACCTAATTACCCCCTCAAAAAAAATGTGGATGTAATTTATCTATGCTACATTTCATACGAAGAATGTGTTTTCATAAAACCAAGTAGGCACCTGAATTGTGCTTGTTTAACTCCATGGGAGCTGCAGTGGGCAAACCTTTATGCTGAGGATGAAGCGTGATGCCTTTGACAACACTACTTATGAGGCAGCATATTTGCAGTGATACCTAAAAAGGATAAATGTTTTAAAGGGTTTTTTATATTCCTAAGGCTCATTTTTATTGAAAACATTAATAATGACACAAAATGATTAAGATGGTAATTTTATGTGATGTGTATTTTACCAGAATAAAAAAAAAAAAGGATGGAAAAAAAACCATTAATAATGAAAGGGATCTGGCTCAGAATTGCCAGGTATGTATTTGTCGCTTAAAAAAAAAATCCCTTGTTGAAGAATTTAAAATATATTGATGTTGTTTCATAGAGATTTTTTTTTGGTGGATGCTTTAAAACAAAACCAACAAAAACTAAAGCCATTGGTGAGTGAGTGCTTCTATTAGGAGCATCCTTCTAGGAGCTAGCCAGATAAAGGGAAACCTCATTTCTGGCCTACAGCAAGCAAGATCTGTTTTCATTTTTCTGCACGTATAGACACTGGTAAATAGGATGCAGCTCTGGCAGGGAAAACAAATAGGAAAAAAGCACACTAAAAAATGTCAGTGATTTTGCCTTGACTTCTTCAGATGTTTTTTCCTGAAAGTGACTATAGAAACTAAAGGGGTTTTTGTTGCTTTGTTTTCACTTCATGACTTTAAAACATCTCATAGTGTTTCCTAATGTTGTCCCTGTTAAGCAGCTATTTTTCTTCTTCTCTTTAGCCATACGTAGATTTCAGCCACTCAGGCGAAAACGTAGGTAAAAATATAAGGCAGCATTCTGAGATGGTGGCAGAAAGATGCATATGGCTTTCATACTGCTTTTAAAACTCTTTGGTAATTTTAACTTCAAACCATAAATCAAAAAACCTTTCTAAAGCATCAGGTGAGAGCAGCTGCCTCAGCAGAAGCCCAGTCTGCCAGGGAGTAATATCACCTGGATCCAGTGTTATTTAAAATGATTAACTGTCTTTTCTTGGCTGAAGTCCTTGTTGCTGTAACTACACATAAGAATTTTTCCAGAATGTGACTAGAAATATTGAATCTGAGATTTCTGCTCATATTAATCATAACAGATGCTTTTTTCTAAAGACTTTTATGACACAGAGTATCCTAAATGATCCAGGCTGGTTAATGAGAAATTATTATTTTTGGTCGTAACCATGCTGATGATTATATGAATAACAGGACTACATTAGAATTTACCTCTGTAAACTCATTAATCTAAGTTTGAGGCATGAGTCCTCTTGCTGGTTTTTGGCATTGGGTAAGTCATTTAACCTTTAGGTGCTCAGTTTGATTGTCAGTAAATTGGGGACAATGATACCACCTAAATGGATTGTTTCTGAGAATTAGATCAGAGGACACAGTGTAAAAGCCTCCAGCAGAGTGCCCGGCATGAATTAGTCATTTGATTGTAAATTCAAAGAATTTTTATTAACAATTTCAGTAAGTTTTTACTAAATTTTATAGAAGCGTGTTCTTTTTTCTTTTTATTTGTATTTAGGGAAAGTACATCAGAGACTTATCTGGAAATTGCTAACTGCACCTAATTCCAGTCCAGACTTTTTAATGGAATTGGTCCTTCAGACTTGGTCATAGAGAACTATTATTGTTTGCTGCCTCAGGGCACTGAACAGCTTTGCTGGAGATTGTATAGAAAGTAAATACTGTGCTGTATAGAAATGAAATAAGCTGCTGAGTATTAATACAGAGCAGATGTAGCTTCCGGTTGGGGCTGCCAGTTAGGGGATCTGTGCGGAACTGGACTTCCTGCCTGTTCAGCTCTTGGGGGCGGGTCCTCCCTCACCTGGGATGCTGTCCCCTGAGGCTAAGTGTCCACATGGACCCTGAAAGGAATGCCACTTTCTGCTTCCCAGGGCAGAGAGCCTGCCATTAATTACAAAACATCAATTATGTTGTGTGGTCGCTGCTGTATTTCAGAGAGTGTGAGCTTTGAAATTAAACTACAAAAAGATTCCTTTTTCTTCTTGCTTATTAAATTTGGAAATATAAACAATATATTGATACTATCCTACATTGAAATGCTTGTTGGGAATACTGCTCTTGCTTTGCTGCTGGAAATGGAAAGTGAAAGACTCAGGAAGAACATTCAACCATGTATATATATATATTGTGTCATTTTTTTATTTCTAGAAATCTTCTTTGCCTTAAATTCTATTTTGTCTGCTGTTAGTTCTGCCATACCAGCTTTTCTGAGGGATAAGTTTTATATGCAATGCTATTCTAGGGTCCTTTATTTTTGTATTTTTTTGATATAGTTTTAGTTTATATCTAGGCTGTAAGAGTGATATAGTCACTATATGACTGGATTGTGTTTTTAAATCCAATCTGACAATCTGTCTGTAAACAGGCGTGTTTAATTCATTTATGTTTATTGTGATTACTGGCATATCTGGACAAATTTTGGTTCTTTTAAATTGGGCTTTTTTCCCTTTTTTTGCTGAAGCTTTATTATTATTCTTATTCTTTGTGGTTACCCTTAAATTTTAAATGAATATAATTACTAAAATTTTAAAACAACATGTAAAATTATTCAGTATTTCTATTCCTCCTAAACACAGCAAAGATCATAGCAAGTTAACTATCCATTGAACATGGGCCCCCACATTGCTATTATCTGGAGTTTTACTTTTACCTTTGTAAAATTTTACATTTTCTTTTGAAAAAATATAAACACAAAAGTGGCAAGTTACAAGAGTAAGAATAATACAATAAACTCTCATATATTCTCTAAGATTCACCGGTTGTTAATATTTTGCCACATTTGCCCTCTCTCTCATTTATACAAATATTATATTTATATTTAACTATTATCTCTGCAGATTAAAAAAAACTCAATGGAAAGGAGTGGATGGGTACTTCCATAATACCTCTATCTATATATGTGAATTTAATCTGTATTTATCAATTGCTGATATATTTGAATTAATTTCATCTTATTTTGGTATATCTTCTTTGGCATTATGATTAATATGAAAACAATAGAAATACCTTTAATAAGGTCAGAGAAAAATATGGATGCCTGTTCTTATCATTTTAAAAAGCTGGATTAGAGTTTTTTTTAAAAATAAACTTCTTATTTTGAGATAATTATAGATTTACATGCAGTTGTAAGAGATAACACAGAGATTCAGTGTACCCAATAGCACACCTATAGTATGAAATCACAACCAGGAAATTGACAATAATACAGTGCAGATGTAGAGCATTTCTAGCATCATAGGGATCATGTTACCTTCTTATAGCCACACCCACCTTCCTTCCTTCCACCTCTTTCCCTAAACCCTGATAACCACTTATCTGTTTTCCACTTCTATAATTTTGTCATTTCAAGAATGTTATATAAATGAAATTGTACAATGTGTAATCACCATTGTTATTTAACACAGTTCCTAAGATAATGGCTAGTACAATTAGAAAAGAGAAAGAATTTTAGGTGTAAAATTTAGGAATGGGGTAAAAATTTTATCATTATATGGATATGTATTATTTATTATTATTATTGGAACACTATTATTGGTAGGTAATATGATTCTATACTGGAAAACTCAAGAGAATCTAATGAAAAACTATCAAACAACAAGAGAATTTAATGAGCTGTCTGAGTGCAGTATACAAAAAGTAAAAACCTACGCTTTTGTGAATAACCGGTTAGAATATTTAAAGGAAGAGAAGACATCAATTACAAGAGCAACAAAAAAAGAAAAATAAACTTAAGATATGTGCAAAATCTGTAAGAAGTAAACTTTATTCAAGAATTTAAAAGGAGTCTGGAACAAATTCAAAAGCATAGCATGTTCTTATATAGACAGACTTAACAATTATTTAATCTTTCTTATGTTAACCTATTCATTTAACATGATCCCAATAAAACTGCCAGTAGGATTTTTTTTTTTTTTTGGTAGAATGAGATTAGAGTTCATATTGAATAAACAAGCAAAAATATCAAATCAAATTCTGGCAAAGAAAAGTAATAAAGGAAGTTGACTAGCTCTATGAGATATTAAAATTCTTATAAAATTAAAATCCTTGTAAATCTATAATAATTAAAGAAAATGATACATTTGCATTAATAGATAAACAGATTAATGGACAGAATAAAAATCCAAAAGTAGACCCAAATACATGCAGTTTGATGTATAATAAAGGTGTCATCTTAAATTAGTGTGAAAAGATGGATATTTCAGTAAAAGTTATGTGGACAACTGGTTGGCATTTGTAAAAAAATTAATAATAATCCACATTTTATGCCTTCTACCAAGAAACTCAAACCAATCAAATAATAAACATTTTAAAATATTTAAAAAACTGATATTATAAAAATACTGGAAAAAACTATAGAGAATTTTTTAACGCCTTTATTGTGGTATGATTCCTGTATAGTAAACTACACATATTTCAGATGTATAATTTGATGAATTTTGTTAGATGTATACACCAGTGAAACCACCACCACAATCAAGATAGCTAACATTCCCATCACTCCCCAAAAGTTGCAAATTTTGAATTCCCAATTTATCCCTTCTCACCTTCTTTACCCCCTAGAAACTGTTTGTTCTCTATGTCTGTGAGTCTGTTTCTGTTTTGTAGGTAAGTTCATTTGTGTCCTTTTTTTAAGATTCCAAATGTAAGTGATATCATATGGTATTTTTCTTTCTCTTTCTGACTTAACTTCACTTAGAATCACTTAGATAAAAATCCTGGAGTAAGGATGTCATAAAAGAAGGAATGATTAATTTGATTATGTACAAATATAAAATCTCTGCATGGTAAAAATGCCAAAAGCAAAATTAAAAGGCAAATCATAAACTGAAAAAATATTTACAACTCACTGCATAAGCAGAGAGCTAATTTCACTGGTACATAAGAGCTTTGACAAATCAATAAGGAAAACATTAGCAACTTAATAGAAAATTGGATAAGAGGGAAGGATATAGCTCAGTGATTGAATGTGTGCTTAGCATGCATGAGGTCCTGGGTTCAGTCCCCACTGGCTTCACTAAAACAAACAAACAAACAAACAAACAAACAAACCTAATTACCCCCCAAAACACACAAAACAAGCAAACAAAATTAAAAAAAAAAAAAAGAAAATTGAATAAAGGCTGAGAAAACAGTTCACAAAAAAAGAAATACAAAAGGCTTATATGAATAAGTATTCAAACTTGCTAATAGTATGAGAAATGCAAATGAAACTACACTTAGATACAATGTTTTCACCCATCAGATTGTCAAAGATAAAAAGTGGTATGAATGTAAATTGATACAATCTTTATGCAAGGCTGTTTGGCAATATCTATTACACTGCAAATGCAAATACCCTTTGATCCATCAAATTCTATGAATTTGCCATACAGTCATACTCCCTTATATGTGAACTGATATATGAACAAAGTTATTTTTTGCCTTATTGTTTGTAATAGCAAAGGATAGGAAATAATCTACATACTCACCATTTTAGAAGTGTTTAAACAAATTATTTGACTTGTATTCAGAATATATAAAGAACTCTTACAACTGATAATGAGGCAAATAAGTCAACTAAAAAAAAAAACAGGCAAAAGATTTAAACAGACATTTCACCAAAGAGAATATAACAGATGGCAAAGCACACGTGAAAAGATACTCAGTTTTGTTAGTCAATAGGGAAATAAAAGTCAAAGCCACAATGCAGTACCACTTCACAAACACCGAAATGGCTAAAATTAAAAAGATTGATGATTACTAAGTGATGGTGAGGATGTGGAGTAACTGGAACTCTCAAACACTTCTGGTGGAAAGGCAACTCCTTTGGAAAAGAGTTTGGCAATTTCTTAATTCAGTTCTTACATTTACGAATTGACCCAGCAAATCCACTCTTAGGTTTTTACCCAAGAAAGTTGAAAACATATGTCCACATACAGACTTGTACTTGAATGTTCATAACAGCTTTATTCATTATAGCCCCAACTGAAAACAACAATGTCCATCAACAGGTGAATGGCTAAGGAAGTTATGGTATGAATATACCATATACAATGTACCATATACCGTCCTATCCACATATGATAGAATACCACTCAGCAATAAAAAGGAACAAGCTTCATGATACATCAACATAAACAAATCTGGCAGACTTCAAATTGAATGAAGGAAATCAGACACAAAAGATAATATATTGTATGATTCTCTCCTTATGTGAAGAAGCAAAACTATTTCTGTAGTGATAAAAATCACATCAGTGGTTGCCTGAAGCATGTAGTGGTGGAACAGAGTAAGAGATTTACTGAAATGAAACATTTTGCGGTGTTAGAGGTTACATACATGTGTACATATGTCAAAATACTTAAAATGTATGAATTTTGTTGTATATAAATTATACCCCTATAAAGGCAAATTGCAGAAGAATATAGATTTTTAACATTCACATACTTGATTTTATATGTATAGAATTTCTCTGAAAATATACAGAAGAAACCAGTGATACTGGTTGACTTCAGGGAGAAGAACCGGATGGCTGAGAAAGGGACTCTATTTTCTGTATCTTTTGAGTTTTGAACCTTGTGAGTATTTTAAAATATTTTCAATGCTTCCCCTCCATTTCCTTCATTCTTTACTTCTGGAGTTCCTTTGAGATGTATTTTGGAATCTCTCTCAGTCTGTTCTCCTTATCTGTCAATTGCTTTATCATATTTTTAAAAGTTTATTGCTGTCCTACTTTTGGGTGAATTCTTCAATGCTAGCTTCCAATTCTTTATGCTTTTTAACTATGTCCCATCTAGAGTTTATTCTATTCATTGATATTTTTAAAATTAAAATTGTTGTATATTTCACTTCCAAGCTTTTTAATTGATATTTTTCCTGTCCATCTGTTCTTTTTTAGTTCTGCATGTTTTTGTTTCAAAATGTATTGCCACTGCTTCCATCTTTGCGAAAGTAGATACTTTTCTTTTTTGGGGGTGGTAATTAGGTTTATTTATTTATCTATTTTTGGAGGAGGCACTGGGGATTGAACCCAGGACCTTGTACATGCTAAGCATGTGCACTACCACTTGAGCTACACCCTCCCCCCCAAAGTAGGTATTATTCTTATTGGTTGCTCTGAGCATCCTAAATGTTACTTATTTTAAACTTTTGTCAGACTGTTTAACAAAATTAATCTTGGAATGAAGTAATGTTCCAGTTACTGCTTTGGTTGGCTGTTTCTCATCATTTGATTTCTATGTATATTTTGGAATTTCATTTGTTGGCTCATTTTCAGTGGAAGGTTTTTGGTTTGGTTTTGCTTTTTTCTTTCCTTTTTGGTTCCACCCTTCTCTGCCTAGTGATTTTACAGTAGCATTCAGGGTCTGGTCTTATATGAGCATTTGGGGGCTTATTCTGGGATTATTCAGTTACTGAACCATCTGGGGTCTGGCTCATTTCCTGTTTGCGAGGATGAGTCTCTCTCCTCTCATCTCCCTAGGCCATTGGCTGGTTTTAAGCCACAGCACCAGTCAGGGGTTTTCAGAAGTTTATTTTGGGCTTCTTTCTGGATCCAGGGAACTCCACTCCAGTCCTTGGCCTTAATCAGTGAATGTGGCTTGGCTGCTCTCTCATGGGAGCACTTTCAGTTCCTATTCCCTGTAGGAGATGCACCCCCAGGGCCACTGCTACCTGCTTTAGGACGGGCACTCCGCATGTCCTGGCTTCAGTACTGCTCACTGCTCTGTGTTCTGGTGCACGGAGGTGTTCATCTTGTTTTTGAGCCCAGCTTTGACCTTGTTGTCCACCCTCCCGACCCTTATTCTGTTTCTCACTTTCTGTTTGATACAAGGGGATGGTGTGCGTCTTGCCTTCACACTTCTTTAAGTCAGCTTTAAATTGATTCACTTTTCTTCCTTAGAATTATCTGGAGAAATAATATCCATGGACCCATGAGTCAACTGTCCTTGTTATGTTTTCCAGTATATATTAAAAATACCTTAATAAATGAAAGATTTTGAGATGCTTATATATTGACCCCAATCATATTCTATACCAACACTGCTCATATTTAATGCGTATGTGAACCACCCAAGGAATCTAATTAAAATGTAGATGTTGATTTAGGAGGTTCAGGATGGTGCCTGAGACTGCATTTCTAGCGAGCTCCCAGGCAATGCTGATGCTGCTGTTTGGGGACCATACATTGAGTAGTAAGGTCTGACCCACAGTCTGAGAAACACAGGAGCAGAGGCTATTAATAGTAATTGTCAACACTGGGTCTTGAACCTAAGTGGTGACCCCCAGAGGCCCAGCACTGGGACGCTTTGTGCTCTCCTGTTGTCGTTGCCTTCTAGCCTGAATCCTTACCAAGGGTGGAGTGAGGCACAGATGTTCTGCTGTGCTCCAGGGCATTTTTCCATTTCTGTGCCAGCCTATTGCACCAGATTTCTGTACTAGACTTGTCGTTTTTCTGGGATAAATTTTTTCTCAAGAGGAAAGCTCCTTTATAAAAATGTCCCCTGGTCATCTGCCACACCAGTGCAAAGCCCAGAGATGCCTGAGTCCTGGATGACTAACATTTTTACCCTCCAGCTGGACCCCTGCTTCTCACATGTGTGTTCCCAACTAAACTGTATCTGACTCAAACCAGAGACCCTTTATTGTATGGAGGTGCATCCCGACTACCTAGTGAGGTGTACAGGAAATATATACTTTTCCACCTGACTTTCTCCCCAGTACCTTCCTAAATAAAATGTGCAGGATATCAAAGTTTGAATATGTTACCTTTTCCTACAACCTACCGTGGAATTAATCAGCAGCAGCCTGAGTATCCAGAGGCCTTAGTCATTGATATTTCAGAAGGACATTCAGGTGGAAAACTGCATGGAAACAAGATATGCTGTGATAAAGGTAGAAGTCTAGGTGATTTTTTTAGGGCCCACTAGAATCTTCTCTATATACTTGTTTGTATTCCTTCTTCAAAGAGAGGTGTGTATCTTTCTGTGTATTTGAAAGCAACTTCATCTCTCAGGATTACTATTTAATCATGATGGTGCTGTGTTTCTGTGAAATAAGCCAGTGGCAATTTAGGAGTAATGAGTCACTCACGGTACGGAATTGCAATTTGAAATGCAGAGACATCTTTCTGTTTCCATCAGTCTGCAGTGGACCCTAAGGACAAGCCATCTTGAGAATGTGAGTTGAGAACTTGCACACTCAACATTTAGGAAATGAGTTTTGGCTTTTTACCCTAATCATTCATCTATAATGGTAAGATTTGTTGTGAAATAAAATGTCTTAGCTCCTCTTAGTGATTTTCAAACCAGTGTGTTTGGATTTTTCAATTTTTCAGGATCAGTGCAGTGAGATTTTTCACTCAGTGTTGCAGTTTTGAGCTGGATTGCAGGACTGAGCTGCAGTTTTTGTTTACTTTGATGTTTTCTCGGTTTTCCTTGGCCAAAAGCAATGACTGGCAAGGCTGTATGTGTGAACTGTGCTCTAGAATCTGTGGAGACTCACTCCCACCTGTACAACTAAGGGCCTCTCAAATCTCAGTGTTAGAATTCAGAACACTGGAAAACAAACCAAAAATAACAGCAACACACCACAGTCAAAGAATCCAGTCACCTAGGGAGCTTAATTCAAATGTCAAACCCAGGACCAATCTCAGAGATTCTGATTTAGCTGGTCTGACATGGAGCCCAGGAACCTGCATTTTTAACCAACCCCAGCCCACTCTACCCAAGCGGATGTGAAGATCTCCCTCAGAGAAGCCTCAGAGGATAGAGAGGACTTTAGTGCCTCAGACCTCCATTTACAAATCCCTCACCCCCTGCTGTGCATAAAACCCTTTAAACAGGAAGGGGGTCCAGAGTTTGGCTGTCAGCTTCTGCAGCTTCACTTCCTGGCTCCCCACACAGTCTCTATGTTCTCTGTGTCTCTGTTTTCCCTATTGTAAAGTGAGTGATACAAACACCTGCCTTTTGAGAAGTTTGTGCAGGCAGGTAAACTCATGTTGGTGAGGGAGATGAATAAGGTGTTTTCATGGGACCAGAATTGTGACTTTATTTTATAGAGCACTGTGACTGACTCTTGCTCCTTTGAAGTTTTCAAAGGGGCACAGTATTATTACCAAAGAGGAAGCTTTCACATATGGAGGAAATTATCCTCCAGGGAGCTGGCATTTGTTTTTATTCATTGCTGTGTACCAGGGGTGGGCGTATTTATCTGAGAATCTTGCCATTTGGACAAAGTTTTGGGTATGAGAGCCAAGTGAATCCTGAGGAAGCAGAGAGGGGCTCCAAGCTCCAGGTGCCCCTAAGGGTTACCTTTTGTGTGACTTCCTTACCTAAAGGAGACTGGGGGTCGGTAGGGATGTTATGTTCAGTGCCACGCAGCTCAGATTTGCCGGGTCATGCATCTCTGCGAGTTCCTTTATGTGTGCTAAAAAATGCTTAATGCCTTTTGACGGTAAGAGCCCCAGGAACTCACTATCATACTGGTGAATCCTCTGAGGGAGTGATTCCTGAACAAATCTGTGAGGTCACACCAGATTTCTGCCTGGGAACTCAGCCACACCAGCCTCTGAGGTGTCCATGTGTAACAAACCACCCACGAAACAGGCTCCAGGTGCTTGGAGAAAGGTGATCAGAGTTTCATTTGGAGATAAAACCTGATTTATTTTCCAGCCAGTGAAAATATTAGGAAAGGAAGTTCTCATTTGCCACTTTATAGTTAAAAACATAAGGACCTTTTAAAACACAAATTTCCTAGCATGGAGTGGTATTCAACAGTTTTCCAATTAAAATGATAATGAACCATTTCTTATAAGAACTTCTCTTTAAAATCAGTGCGATGGGTTCACAGCACACCATTAGAAGGAATTATGTAAAGCAGACTCTCTGTTCCAAGTTTTATTTTAAGATTTAATTTATTCCAGATTCTGCAGGAAAAACCATTCATGTGACAAGCCTGCTAACAGATGTCAATTCAGTTTTATAGCATATTGCAACCACTTCAGAGTCAGAAAATGGAGATTATTCTTTTTGCTTGCTGTTTATTACATGACACAGCTTCATAACACTATGCCCCAGAGGACATCTGATTAATAACCTATGGGCGAGCAACTTATCACCCGCTTTCGTCTTCTGCAGTATTGAGTGTAAGCTTTATTTCTCATTACCCTTTTGGATTAAGAGAGGTGCTGGAAAAAGCAAAAGTGACAGAAAATAGATTTTTCTGTTTTAATATCATCTAGGTCAGAAGACAGATTGTACTGTAGTGAGGAGAAATAAGAGAAAAAAATAAGAATTATTCAGCTAGGTAGAACTAAATCTATATAAAATTTTTTTGTGGTGTTGGTGGGTAAAACAAAATAATTCTATATGAAAAATATTGTGTGAAAACCAAGCATAACAAGAACTCTTTACTTCTTCCCAGGGCCCATTTCTCAGTGTTCACATGGCCTAGTAATTATTGGTTTGTATGTTACACATTGTTCACATTCACACTGTCCAGTCCATCCATCCATTTATCCACTCCTCCATCCATCTATCTGACCAATAAACATTTATTAAGCATCTTTTCTATGCAAGGATCTGTGCTTAAATAATAAAGAAAAAAGGGATAAATAAATCTCTTTTTAATTAAATTTTAAAAAATTGTGGTGAAATACACATAACAGAAAATTTACTATCTTAACTGTTTTAAAGTATATAATTCAGTAATACTAAGTATATTCACATTGTTGTGCATCCAATATCTAGAACATTTTCATCTTGCAAAACTGAAACTATACTCATTGAACACCAATTTTCCCCTTCCCCAGCCCTTGGCAACCACCATTCCACTTTCTGTTTCAATGAATTTCACAGCTGTAGGTGCCTCATATAAAAGAAATCACACAGTATTTGTCTTTTTGTGACTGACTTATTTCACTTAGCATTAATGTCCTTAAGGTTCATCCATGTTGTAGCATGTGACAGGATGTCCTTCCTTTTTAAGTGAATAATATTCCCTTGTATGTGTACACTACAATTTTGTTTATCCATTTGTCTGCTAGTGGATGGTTGGGTTGCTTCACCTCTTGCCTATTGTGAGTACTGCTCACAATGGGTATACAGATATCTTTTCAAGACCCTGCTTTCAGTTCTTTTGGAAGTATACCCAGAAATGGAATTGCTTGATCCTATGATAATTCTATTTTTAACTTTTTTGAGAAACTGCCATACAGTTTTTCATAGTGGCTGCACCATTTTACATTTCCATAAACAAGTCTCTTAAGATTTAACACATATCTAAAAAAGAAATGTGATCCTGTGATGAGTGCTACAGAGAAGATGTGTGATGTGCTGTGGGGAGTTTTAACAGAGAAATCCAATCTAAAGTGCCATTTATTTTTGTGTTCCTGATGCCTAGCCCATAGTGGGGACTTGAAATGTGTTTGGTGGCTGGGTGAGTAGACCATCCAGACCTTTGGTGATTAGGCCCTTTTTCTTTGTTTTCTTCCTGCCATTCAGTGCCTTCCCCTCTACAGGAATGGTAATGGAGGGCAGTGAGAGCACTTGTTAATAGATTGCTAGCTTTTCCTTGGTTGCCTCTATTAGTCTTTGGTGAGATTACAGAAAACATTTTCCCAGCAGTGTCCTTTCTCTTATTCTGTACAGTGTATAATATTCAGAGATGTTGACATGTTTCCACCAGATATGTCCCTGGCTTTTCTTTGGAGGAGGAAAAAGAAAGCTGCCTGTGGATGTAAGATGAAAGTGTAGTGATGTTAGGGAGTCATATGTGTGGTATTCAGGGAGAAAATGTTCTTCCTATTCTTAGAAAACTACTCTACTCCCTAAAGAATTTGGTCTGCAAAGATAGCAAAGGGGCCCCTCTCTTATCTTCTCATCTCAGTAACATTTTACTCAATTCCATGCTATTTACAGATATTTTAAGTTGAATTTTCATTCTTGAGATTTTGAAAGGGAATTTCAGATATTTAAGATACATAGGCATTATATTTAAAGATTTAAACTTCTTGTTCCTGGTTTTATAAAAGGAATGTTTTCATCTGAGCCTCAAACCAATGAACAGCATGGTTATTATTTTGTCCAATTAAAAATTTTGCTAGCAATTGAAGCAAAGAAAGAGGCTGGCCACAAAAAATATTTGGCATGGCTCTTTCCTTAGAAACTTTGATTGGCTTTGCTGTTTGCTATGGCATTATTATTCTGATGAGCTAGAGAGATCCAGTTATCTGTCTGAAATGAGTCCTGAGGGTTCCTCACAGTTGCTCTGATCATGGGATTGGCATAGGAAAACAATATTGGTGACATTTTCCTAATGCTGTTTTTGGGGCAGGTGGGAAGTATTGGACCATGTTGCCTGGTGAAAGGGTTACTGACGCTCAGCTAAAAAGATGCCAGCTGTCTTTCCTGTTAGTTGTGTGAAAGCACAGGTGAATTAAGCCCTTATGACATGTTTTATTTCTTTGTAAAATAGGGATAATAATACCTTTTGTGTGAGATTGTTGGGATTAAAGATAAAAGGTCTGTAAAGAATCTAGTATATAGTGCCTGGGTGGTTGTTCCCCAGATGGGAGCTGTTTATTAAATAGTTCCTGGGTTGAATTGATTTGAGTTATTTTAAGCCAATATTTAAATACTTGGAATGGAGTATTACGGTATAGACCATCTGGTGTATTTTCTCTTGTGCTTTCTCTGGTGATAGTAGGGAATTTTTAACAGGTCAACCATTTACTCCAGAAAATGTTAGAGGGTTACTATTCTGGATTGGATTTTGGAAGTGTTTAGAATAGCAGCAGTGTGAATCTGATGTCCAGATATCCTTTTAACGTCCTTGGAGTCGACCGTTCTACAGTGACAGCCATAAATATAATTGCTGTGCATTTCAAATAGCTCACTTGCTTCATGATATTGATAGAAATCTTGTAATTCTTTACCCTGTCTCTCTTTTGGGCATAAGCCCCACAGGCTTATTGAGTATGCTGTTATGGAATCATTTGGATGGTGAGTACTGATGTCTCTGAAGGTATTTTACATAGCAATAACTTTAATACTTGCCCCTACATTTGCCTTATAACATTGAATTTCCTCTAGGTTGACCTTTCTCTCTGAAACCCTCTGTTAGATAATTTTGACTCCTTTTTGTAGACATATCAAGTAGAGCACCAACTGTTGACTGACCTAAGTGCTCAAGAATATTCTGAATAACTAAATTTTCTGACTAAATGAAAGGAGGTGCTATTATCCACCCTTGTCTTTATTGCTCCTTTGCCGTGCTACTTACTGTGTGAAGTATAAACACTTCATCTGATGTGCAAGTTCTCAGTTCAGTTTCCAACGTCTTTATCTTCCACCACTTTCCCACAGATATTCTACACTTTAACCTAGACAGTTTGACTTCCAACTTTCTCACCTCATGTAGCTTCAGTCACAATTTCTTTTATCACTAATATCTTCTCTGTATCTGAACAAGTTGTCTTTCAAAGCCTGTTCCAAATGCTGTCAATGATTTCTGTATATTGGTTTTGTATTCTACAACTTTACTGAATTCACTTATATGTTCTAATAGTTTTTTGATGGAGTCATCAGGGTTTTCTATGTATTGTATCATGCCATCTCAAATAGTGACTGTTTTACTTTTTCTTTCCAACTTGAATGTCTTTTATCTCCTTTTTTTGTCTGATGGCTGAGGCTAGGACTTCCAATACTATGCTGAGTAAAAGTGGTGATAGTAGGCATTTTTGTCTTGTTCCTGATCTCAGAGAAAATACTTTCAGCTTTTCATTGCTGAAAATGATGTTAGCTATGGGTTTATTATTGTAAGGTATGTTCCCTCTACACCCACTTTTGAGAGTTTTTATAATGAATGGATGTTGGATTTTGTCAAATGCTTTTTTGCATCGATTGAGATAATCATATGATTTTTTATCTTTTGTCTTGTTAATGTGGTGTATCACATTGATTAGTTTACAAATACTGAATCATCCTTACACCCCTGGGATAAATCCCTCTAGATCATGCTGTATGATTCTTTTAATGTATTGTTAAATTTGGTTTGCTAGTATTTTGTTGAGGATTTTTGCATCTATGTTCATCAGGGATATTGGTCTGTAATTTAATTTTTTAATAGTGTCTTTGTCTGGTTTTGGTATCAGGGTGATCCTGGTCTCATAGAATGAATTTGAAAGTGCTTCTTCTTCAGTTTTTTTGGAATAGTTTGAGGAGGATAGGTATTAACTTTTCTTTACGTATTTGGTAGAATTCACCTGTGAAGCTATCTAGCCCAGGACGTTTGTTGTTGGGAGTTTTTGATTACTGATTCGATTTCTGCTAGTAATCGACCTGTTCAGATAGCTATTTCTCCCTTTTTCAGTCTTAGGAGGTTGTATGTTTCTAGCAATTTAGCAACTTCTAGGTTATACAATTTGTTGGCATATAACTGCTTGTAGTGATTTCTTATGATCCATTGTATTTCAGTGGTGCTAGTTAACTTCTTCTATTTCTCTTCTGATTTTATTTATTTGGTCCCCCTTTCTTTTTTTTTTTTTTTTTTTGATAAGCCTGGCTAAAAATTTATCAATTTTATCTTTTCAAAGAAATATCTCATAGTTTCATTGATCTTTTCTATTGTTCTTTTAGTCTCTATTTCATGTATTTCTTCTCTGATCTTTATGATTTCTTTTTTTCTGCTAACTTTGGGTTTTGTTTGTTCTCCTTTCTCTAGTTGTTTTAGATGTAAGGTTAAGTTGTTTATTTGAGATTTTCTTGTTTCCTAAGGAAAGCTTGTATCACTATAAACTTCCCTCTTAGAACTTCCGTTGCTGTGTCCCATAGATTTTGGATCATTGTGTTTTCATTTTCATTTTCTTCAGGTATTTTTTGATTTCCTCTTTAATTTCTTTAGTGACTCCTTAATTATTTGGTAGCATATTATTTAGCCTCCATGTGTTTGTGTTTCTGTAGTTTTTTTCTTGTGGTTGATTTCTAGTCTCATAGTATTGTGGTTAGAAAAGATGCTATTGTCAGATCAATTTAGAATTAGAAAAATAGATCAAGATGACAGAATAGAAGGATGTGGAGCTCACCTCCTCCCACAAATACATCAAAAATACATCTATGTGTGGAACAACTCTCACAGAATACCTCCTGAATGCTGGCAGAAGATCTCATACAACCAAAGCTGCAAAAAAGATCACCACATAACCGGGTAGGATGAAAGAAACAAAAAAGGCACTGGGATGGGACTTGTGCCCCTAGGAGGGAGCTGTGAAAGAGGAAAGATTTCCTTTCTCTGGAACCCCCTTCACTAGTTAGGGGATCAGCTTGGACAGAAAAGGAGCTTCAGAGGCTCAGAGGAGAGTGCAACAACCAGCTTGCAGCAGGCAGAACAGAGAGACCAGCACAGATGGTCCTGGCCTCCTTGTAGCACTTCCCAACCCAAGATGCATGTATGCTACTGCATGCAGGGACTGAGGGCTGAGACTCGGGCCTCAGCAGACAGACCTGGGGAGAGGACTGAGGCCGGCTACATGGAGACAGCCTGAAGGGGCTGGAGTGTAACCTGGGCCACAACTGCGATTGTGTGCAGGACAGAGCCTGGGGCCCACCATAGAAGCCCCATTGTTAATGCATGTGCTAAGGGAAGGACTGGGCCCTGCCATAGCAGCCTTATTGTCTACATGCTCACAGTGGGTATGTCTTTATCTCTATGAGCTCTGGGAGCATGCAGACTCCAGTGGCATGTTGCCCACATATGGGCATGGGTCTGAAATCTGAGCTGATCCCCAGGGACTTCACGACTTTGGAAGCAGGGCTGAAGCGCTACCTGTGGCATTGTAAGCTCAGTTCCTGCAGGACATTTGAGTGGATTACTGGTGCTCCTATGGCTGGGAAAGTTCCAGCATTAGCAGCTGTGCGCTTTGCCTCCATGTGTGTGGAGGCGGGGCAAGAGTCTGTGCTTATTCCATAGCTCTCATGTTGGGTCCACCGGGTGCATGACATGGCACTCCAGGTGCCTGACTTAAGCAGATCTGCACTGATGCATCTGTGCTGGGGCTTTGTGAGCATAGCACTGAGAGACACCTGGGCTGATTACCTGCATTCCCACAGTTGAGGCAGGGCTGAAGGCAGTGCCAACAACAGTGTATCTTGTGAGCCTGCACAACAGGTGACAGGTGACACCACAAAGCACACTTTCTGATGGACAGCTCCTCCAGAGGAATACTCAGTGACTCTCCCAGCAGGAGTGCTCTAGTCCCACCTATCTCACACCATAGCTCAGGTATGGATCTGGGGACTTCTACTCCCACAACTGGGGAGATGACCCTGCTCCCGATATGGCTGTGACAACCAAAGAGCAAAGAGGAGGCCCTCCTCAACATCTAGTGCAGGCTCTGGTCACCATGACACCAATCATACCCACTGTCAAGGGGAGAACAGCCAGCACACACAGAGGAAAGAAGTGTCAGGCATCCATATTAAAAACAGCCCTCGCACCAAAAACATTAGACTCACGCAGGCTGCACAGGGATGCTCCCACGTAAAAACAGCCCTTCAAGACCACAGTAGATAATGTTTCTCCTAAACTTGTTGAGTCAGAGGAATAGAAGTAAAATGAAGAAGGAGAGGAACCATTCCCAATTAAATGATCAAGAGAATTCCCCTGAAAGAACAATGAAACAGACCTCTCCAGCCTACTAAACCCCAAGTTTAAAAATAAGGTAATAAAAATACTGAAAGAATAAGAAAGGCTATCAGTAGAAATGCAGATTACTGTAACGAGGAGCTAGAAACTATAAAGAGGAGCCAGTTAAAATTAGAAAACTCATTTGTTGAAACCAAAGCTGAGATAAGGGCACTAAATATCAAGCTGAATAATGCAGAAGAATGAATAAGTGATCTAGAAGATAGAAAAATAGAAATCACCCAATCAGAACAGCAGAAAGAAAGACAAATGAAAAAAAAAGTAATATATGAGACCTACAGGATAATATAAAGCATGCCAATCTATGCATAATAGGGATCCCAAAGGGAGAAGAAAGAGAAAGGGGGACCAAAAATGTATTTGAAGAAATTATGGAGGAAAACTTCCCAAACCTAAAGAAGGAAACAGATATCCAGGTATAGGAAGCACAGAGGGTCCCAAACAAAATGAACCCAAACAGACCTACAGTAAGATGTGTATTATAAATAAAATGGTAAAAGTTAAAGATAGAAGGGAAGGTTCTAAAGGCAGCAAGTGAAAAACATAAAGTTAATTACAAGGGAACCCCCATAAGGCTATCAACTGATTTCTCTGCGGAAGCATTTCAGACCAGAAGGGAATGTCAAGATATATTCAAAGTTCTGAAAGAGAAGAACCTGCAACTGGGAATACTCTACTCAGCAAGATTATCATTTAGAATAGATGGAGAGAAAAAGGATTTTTCAGACAAGCAAAAACTAAAAGAATGCAACAATATTACACCTATCCTAAAAGAAATATTGAAAGATTTTCTATAAATAGAGGAGAAACAAGAATCTATAGGAAAAAGAAAATCACAATTGGAAAGTAAGTCACTTAAATAAGCCAGTACACAGGTTAAAAAAAAAATAAAAAAAATTTGTGAAAGCAATGATGACTACAATGACCAGCAAAAGGATAAAGATGAAGATGTAAAAGAGGACATCAAACCATAAAATATGGGGGAAGGGAGTAGAAAATGTAGATATTTTTTAGAATGTGTTTGAGCCTGTATGACTACCAGTCTAAAACAAGTAGATATAGTAGTGGTTTAACATACTTAAAAAACAGAGAAGCCACAAATCAAAAACATATAACAGATTCACAAAAACCAAAAAGAAGAGAGCACAAGCATAATACAAAAGGAAATCATTGAATCACAAAAGGAAAAACAAAAAGAAAGGAACAAACATGAAACACACAATCAACTGGAAAACAAGGTTTAAAATGGCAATAAATACATATCTATCAATAATTACCTTAAATGTCAGTGGACTAAATGCTCCAAACGAAAGACATAGAGTGGCAGATTGAATAAAACAAGAGCCAACATTATGCTGCCTACAAGAGACTCCTTTTAGGGTGAAGGACATATAGATTGAAAGCGAGAGGATGAAAAAAGATATTTTATACAAATGAAAATGACAAGAAAGCAGAAGTAGAAATGTGCATATCAGACAAAATAGACTAAAACAAAGGCCTTAAAGAAAGATAGACACTATACAATGATAAAAGGTTCAATAAAAGAAGAGGATATTATACTTGTTAATATATATGCACTCAACATAGGAGCACCTAAATACATAAAACAAATACTAACACACATAAATGGAGAAATTGATGGGAACCCAATAATAGTAGGAGACTTTAATATCCCACTGACATCAATGGACAGATGTTCCAGACAGCAAATCAATAAGGCAACAGGAATCCTAAATCTACACATTAGAACAGCTAGACTTAATTGATATTTTCAGGACATTACATTAAAAAAAAAACCCCAAAATATACATTCTTTTCAAGTGCACATAAAACATTCTCTAGGATATATCATACGCTCAGACACAAAACAAACCAACAAATTTAAGAGGATAGAAATTATTTTCTGACCACAACAGCATGAAACAAATCAACCACAGAAAGAGAAATAAGAAAAAAGTGATTTCATGGAGAGTAAGCAACATGCAACTGAAAAACTAATGGGTCAGTGATGAAATCAAATGGGAAACTAAAAAATGCTTTGAGACAAATGACAATGAAAACACAACTGTACAAAAATCTAAAGGATGCTGCAAAAGCAGTCCTTAGAAGGTAGCTCATAGCAATTCAGACATTTCTCAAAAATAAGGAAAATATCAAATAATTAACCTAACCTATCACATAAAAAATTAGAAAAAGAACAACAAACAAAACCTAAAGTCATCAGAAGAAAGGAAATAATAAAGATCAGAGAGGAAATAAATAAAACAGAGATTAAAAAATAGAAAAAAGGCAATAAAACCAATAGCTGGTTTTTTGAAAGGGTAAAAAAATTAGCAAACCTCTGGCTAGGCTCACCAGGAAGAAAAGAGAGGACCCAAATAAACAAAATAAGAAATGAAAGAGGGGAAATAACAATCAATACTGTAGGAATACAAAAAACCATAACAGAATACTATGAACATTATATGCCAACAAATTGTACAACCTGGAAGAAATGGTCATGTTTCCAGAAACATACGCCTACCAGAACTGAATCAGCAGATAAGTTGAACAGACCGATCAGTAGAAGTGAAAGGCAACCATAAACAAAACTAAAAGACAAACCTATGGAATGGGAGAAAATATTTGCAAATGATGTGACTGTCAAGGGCTTAAGTTCCAAAGTATACAAACAGCTCATTCGGCTTAATATCAAAAAAACAAACAACCCAATCAAAAGATGGGCAGAAGACCTATATAGACATTTCTCCAAAGAATACATACAAGTGACCAGTAGGCATATGAAAAGGTGCTCAACATCACTAGTTATCAGAGAAATGCAAATCAAAACTATAGTGTGGTATCACCTCACATCAGTCAAAATGGTCATCATTAAAAAGTACACAAACAATAAATGTTGCAGAGGGTGTAGAAAAAAGGGAACCCTCCTGCACTGTTAGTGGGAATGTAATCTGATGCAGCCACTATGGAAAACAGTCTGGAGTTTCCGAAAAAAACTAAAAATAGAATTAACATGTGATCCAGCAATCCCACTCCTGGGCATATATCTGGAGAAAACTCTAATTCGAAGATATGTGCATGCCAATGTTCATAGTAACCCTTTTACAATAACCAAGACATGGAAGCAACCTAAATGTCCATCAAAGATGATTGGCTAAAGAAAACGTGATATATGTATATACAATGGAATGCTACTCAGCCACAAAATAGAATGAAATAATACCATTTGCAGCAACAAGGATGGACCCATAGATTATCATCCTAAATTAAGTAAATCAGAAAGACAAAATTTTTTATCATATGATATCACTTATATGTGACATCTAAAATATGATTCAAATGAACTTATTTACAAAACATTAACAGATTACCAGACATAGAAAACAAACTTATGGTTACCAAAGGGGAAAGAGGGTACAGGAGCGATAAATTTGGAGTTTGGGATTAGCAGATACAAACAACTATATATAAAATAGATAAACAGCAGGGACCTACTGTATAGCACAGGGAACTATATTCAATATCTTGTAATAACCTCTAATGAAAAAGAATATCTATATCTATATCTATATCTATCTGAATCACTTTGCTGTACACCGGAAACTAACACATTGTAAGTCAACTATACTTCAATTAAAGAATGAGAAAAGTAAGTTTTTATTTTACCTTTACTTACTCCTTCTTCTATCCTCTTGTTTTCTTTATGTAGATCCAAGTTTCTAACTTACATAATTTTCTTCTCTCTAAAGAACTTATTTTTAATATTTCTTGCAAGGTAGGTATACTGGTAATGCCTCAATTTTTTGTTTGTCTGAGGAAGTTTTATTTCTTCTTCACTTCTGGCAGATGATTTTGCAGGATATAGAATTAAGGTCAAGGAGGAGGTTATAGCTCAGTGGTAGAGTGTGCTTAGTATGCACAGGTGCCTGGGCTCAATTCCCAGTACCCTCATTAAACAAATAAACAAACCTAATTACCTCCCCCAAAAAAGAAAAAAAATTGAAAAAAGAATTAAGGTCAGCAGTTATTTTTTCTCAACAGTTTAAATATTTCACTCCATTCTTTTCTTGCTTACACAGTTTCTGAAGAGAGGTATGATGAAATTCTTGTCTTCCTTTGTGTACAGGTAAAGTGTTTTTTTTCCTCTGACTTCTTTCAGGAGTTTTAAAATATCTTTAATTTTCTATAGTTTGAAAATGATATGCCTAGGTGTAGTTTTTTTCAGATTCATCCTGTGTGGTGCTTTCTGAGCTTCCTGGATCTATTGTTTGGTATCTAACATTAATTTGGGGGAAATTCTTTGTTGTTATCATTTCCAGTATTTCTTCTGCTCCTTTCTCTTTCTTCTGGTATTCCCATGATATGTGTATAATATATTCCGTGGTTGTCCCACGGTTCTTGGATAGTCTATTTTAGTATTTTTTTTTTCTGTCTTTGTTCTGTTTGCTTTTCAGTTTTGGAAATTTCTGAGTCAGAGATTCTTTCCTCAGCTGTGTCCAGTCTACTAGTAAGCCCATCAAAGGCATTCTTCATTCCTGTTTCAGTTTTTTTGATCTCTAGCTTTCTTTTTGGTTCTTTCTTATGCTTTTCATCTCTCTGCTTACGTTGTCCATCTGTTCTTACATGCTGTCTACTTTATTCATTAGAGCCTTTAGCATATTAGTCATAGTTGTTTTAAATTCCTGGCTTGATATGTCCAACATTCCTGTAATTTCTGATTCTAATGCTTGATCTACCTCTTCAATTAGTGTTTTTTTGCCTTTTGGTATGCCTTATAATTTTTCTTGATAGCTAGATGTGATGTCCTGGGTAAAAAGAACTGCTGTAAATCAGCCTTTAGTTATTCATTGGTAGGGGAGGTGTTCAGTAGTCTGTGAGTAGGTCTCAGTCTTTTAGTGAGCCTATGCCTCTGGACAGTGAACTGCACAAGCATTTCTCACTTTTTTCTCCTTAGGTGGGATAGGATGACTAGAGTGGGCTGGAGTTGGGTGTTTCCCTCCCCTCAGATCAGTTAGTCTCTAATAATACTCCAGCAGGTTAGGGTCAGGTTAACTAGTTTCTCCTGAGGGCGAGTCTTGTAAGGAAAAATGGAATGCTCTGGCGTATTTCAAAACGTTTCCTTTTTCTTTTCCCTGCCAGAAGCCTGAGAGAGTGTTTCTCTCTCTACCGTGGGTGGGAATGTGGTTGGAATTCTAGAGATAAATCTCACTATATTGTAGAGACACTGCCCCACCCCAACAACACTGGCCATGACTGGGTCCTCTTGGAGTTTTTAACTCTCCGACTCGATCACATAGAGCCTTCAGCAATGTGTCAACTATAGTTCAGGTTTTCCTATCCCAGCATCTGTTCCTGCCGTGGTTTCCATACCCGAGTCTCTGCTCTGTTACACCAAGGCTCCCTTTATTTCCCCTGTATTTCCTGTCTCTCCAATCTTGGGGGCAGTGGTTTGCTCTGTATTTTTTCCTCTCTTATGTATCCAAGAAGAGTTGTTGATTTTTCAGTCTGTTGGAATTTTTACTTGTTGTGGAACTGGAAACCAGATCATCTTTCTTTTTTTCTTAGTTAACAAAATATCTTGAATACTTTTTCATATTATTAAATGTTTCGTCTAGATATATTGCAGCAGTGTTTGTAATAGCAAAATTCTTAAAACTGTATAATTGTCCTTTAATAGGGGACTGAGTAAGTGAGATATATTTAAAATCCATACAATTGCATTGTCTGTGACTCTTAAAAAACATACTGTCAATCTGTATGTTGCTGATATGGAAAGATCTCCAAGATAAATTGTTAAGGGCCCCAAACAAAGAGCCAAATAGTGGGTATACTATGACACCCACTATTTGAATAAAAGTAAAGAGAGGTACATACATATGTATATATGTCCACTTTAAAACAGTCTTGTCTTTGAGTAAAGGTACCGGGAATTCTAGGGTGGGAGAAAGACATTTCATTGTTCTTTTAAAGACTTTAAACATTTTTTGTTTATCGTGTATCTTTTTCTTTTCCTATAACATCTAATGAGATACCTTCCTGCAATGTAATTTTTAAGAGCTGCATGTATTTTAGTGAGTGGGTGTATCATAGTTTGTTTAACCACTCCCAAAATGTTAGACATGTAGATTATTTCCAGTGTTTAACTACTATAAATTGTGCAGTCTTAAGGCTTTTCATACATATTGCTAAGTTACCTGCAAGAGAGTTTGTACTGTTTTACTTTACTTGTATTCTTACCGTGAGCATGATTGCTTACCTCTTACCTCATGATTTCCATACAGGTTTGTTTGCATGTCTCTTATAGAATATAGCTAGCTAGTCCCTTGTATCATAATTACCTGGGTACTTAGTGTATCTTTATGATACACTATTTGTCTCTCCCATATGCTACGATAGTGACTATCATATTCACTTTTTCTTCACTATAGCACACAGCATAAGGCCTATGTGAAATGTGTAGCTAATAAACACAGGTACACACTGTTAGTGAGCATCTTTCTAAAAGAATGGGAGTGAAACTTCAGCTGGCTGAGCAACTTGAGCTTATAGCCCTCTTTATTGTCCACTATACTCTTTGTGGAGCACCATGAAATACCAATATGTATAATTTAATGATTTGCCTTAGGGATAATTTTACCAGGAGAAAACACAACTATTGTTATATGTAATATAAACTCACAACAAGACCACGTGTAACCAACTTGTAGGACTAAGCAGGATTGACTTCAGCCAATTAATAACTAGTTGTCATCTTTCATTTATTTTCATTCTATTAGCCCATGATGAGAAACAATTAGAAGACAGTATGAGGGCTTAAGAAACACTGATGAGTTTTGTCATGTGGGAAATTACCTTGATACAATATAGCCTCCAAATTCACTACCAGGTAAACTGTTCCATGGGTTATGATCACAAATTAAGATGCTTGAATCAATTATAAGCACACAGTGAGAAGTAAGGGGAAAAAAATGGAGTAGGTTTATATACTTAGGATTGGCTATAAGTGAGGTAGAAGGACCACACTGCCTGAGTCCTGGTCAGTTGATTTGTCTCTGTGCCCCTCTCCTTTCTCCTTCCCTGGTACCTCTTCCTCTTTCATCAGCCTTCCCTACTGATGGTATGATTGAGGTTTGGAGCAAGAAAGAACAGAGTTGAGGTTTGGAGCAAGAAAGCTCAGTTGGAGAGATATAGGGACAAGTACATCGGGCCACAATTATAAGCTCACCAGTTTGTCTATGAGCAGCTATGGATTTTATCTGGCAGAGTATCTGTGGACCCAGAATGAATGTAACCAATGGGTGACCAATTTAAGACTTCATAAATATTGAGCAAATTGTATACCTCATGTATGTATATTGTTTAGTGACGATTTTAGTGTTTACTCAGCAATTCTGTCCCTTTTTATGTTCAGTACATCTATGTATTTTATATATGCATAATGTCTCATAAGTTACTTTTCTATACTTAACACGTCTTACAAGTTTCACCTATCCTATTTGATTTCTCATTTTCTGTAGCAGAATTGAATATTTTCAAATAAAACAACAAATGCACATTACTAGTTTAAATCTTAAAACTAATAAAATTGTGTTGATCAAATTTGTTTTCACCATGAATCCACTTTAGCACTTAGTGTTCAAAGACCTCCATCTAGTATTCCACAGGAGCCTGAAATAGTCATTAATAGGCCCTAGTTAATAAAAAATAGAGTGAGCAAAATGAGGTATTTGACAATCCTGTAAAGCCATTCTGAACTTCACTCTTGTGGTACAGTAAGTAATTAATTGTGGAAGATAGAATTGGGTGTGCAATTATCTAAGGAACCCCCCCCCCCCGGAAATTGTTTTCATTTTTAAAAAACCAGATTTCTTATGTGACTCTGTTCCCTTATCATTCAACTCTGTTAAAATTGATCTGCAGGAAAAATTATTTTGGCTTATTTTTAAGCCTAAGAGTGCCCAAGACAAGTGCTTTATGACATGTAGTAATGTTTCTCCTGTGGTTAGATTCTGGTCAGTTGAGATTTTGCTATTCAACTGATGGTTTTCATTTCAGAGATAGTTGTACTAGAAGATATGTGTTTGAGGTACAAAGTCTCTGGGCTTAGGCACAGGACAGCCAGAATCTTAAAATGTCATAGAAAATTGATCTTGCCAAATCACAAATTCCCCCCTCGTTAGCCATTGGTCTCAGTTTCTTCCCCATTCTTTATTGTAACATTAGCTCTTTCAAAGAGGAAAGCCTCATCGAGCTTTCTTGTAAAAAGTGATAATGTGTAGAGAAGTCAGAGCATGAGCAAGGGACACAACTAGAGGAATATTCTACCCACTGGAGAGTCTGCTCTCAGAATGCCCTTTATTCATTTAACAACACAGGGAACTAGAAATGCAAGACCTAGCACACTTGTAAATAATTACTTAGGGTTGATAGAGTTACAGGAAGTAGAAGGACAGAGATTTGGCAAGCAGTGTGGTTTTTACGTGAAACAAACACATGGATGACACTTTCAAAAAACTTCCCTATGACAGTTACCCAGACTTTTCTCTTACATGGTTGGGCCTATAACAGGCAATAGCTGAAGACCATTTATCATGTATAGAAAGTATTCTTTTTACTTCTTACACATTCTGTTATCAAGAACATTCTTTCATTAATGCTTAGGGGAAAGTCAGAATGATTTTGCATGGCTTAGTTCAGAGTAGAATATTTCTATTTCTTTTTTTTTTTTGACATGCTCAGATTAGTGTGTTTAATCAAGACAAATTCACTTATTTATAAGAAGACTCTACATTCAGTAATCAACATGAAGAATAAGATATTATGAATAAGAAAATCTACTCTCCAAGTAGAAGAATGTTAATATATTGGAACAACAAAAGATATTAAAGGAACTTTGGCTTTCTATAACATTTTCCTGATAAAGATTCCTATATACTGTAACTTAAACTACACTTTTTTGAGGGGCTTTTCCATTTAGAGTGGATTTAACAATCATAGATATAATATAGGGTAGCAGTTTCCAAAAAACTATTGGATAGCAAAGGATAAATGAATCCTGTTCCTTAGCAACCACATGGAGGGATATACCAGCCCTCAAGCTCCTGAAATGAAGTTTAAAGTTGCTACTATTTTTGGTTTTGGCTTCCTCTGAAAATGATTTTTATCCCTTGAAATTATTTTTTATATAATGAAGTTTGAGCCCTTTCCAACTCTTCTCTCTGTAACATTAGTCTTGTAAGTAGCAGTCTCTCCATCCTTTGATCTCAGCATGTGTGGTTATAAGAGGAATGGCTGCCCTGGAAATAAGATCAAATTGGGGATGGAAACTAATATCATGAGAAGTGAGGGTAGAGCAGAGACATTTCCAGCCATTCAGCAAGCTTTCATCATTTCAGGAAGAAAAGTGCTCTGGGATTTTCTGATCCACTCAATCTTTAATGGATTTTTTTTTTAGCTAATATGTTATAGGACACAGCTTTTTTAGAGGAAAAATATTTTAATGTTGGGATGGGTGCATTTCTGATTTTTCAGTAGTTTTTTTTGTGTGAGTGCCCAGTGCCATCTATTTGGTATGTTCTATGTAATTCTTCCAGTGTTGACATCCTTTCTCATCTGTCACTCTTCTCTCAGCATTTTTCCTCCTTACTCTCTTGCCCCAATTTTATTTATTTTTTAATGACTTCTTTCCACTAAATCAGAAGTGTATACACTGAGGGATTGTGATATGCTGAGCACTGACACTCTAAGGAAGGCACACTAAGCAATCTCTGCAGCTGTGCCTGGTGTGGGCAGCCTTTCAGAAATGAGGGTCTGATTGCTGAACCATATTTCTATCTTGGGGCTGGTGGTATCTAGTGACCAAGAAAGTCCCAGGGACTTCAAGAAGGCCTTCCAATAAAAATTCAGTACATTCTGCTCGTTAGTTTCATTTGAGTTAATCAGCTAATCTTTTAAAAAGGAATTTATCTCTGGAAAATTCAGTTTATTCTTGCCTGAGAATCAAGTACTTAAGTCATATAATCTTACTTGTTTCTTGAGTAGGTGTCTCATGATACTTGGCTGAGGGAGTGGAAGTTGGCTGAGGTGGAAAAGTAGGAAATTTTTGTGTCTGGCTTGGTGTATGTTTTGAAATGAGGAGCTTTGGCCAGCAAGAGGGCATCTGAGAGTAAATGCTGTGGATGTGAAGTCACAGGAGTGCGAGGAAGGCAGAAGGAGGGTGGGAAGAAGAAATACTTGGGTATTGTTATCCTTCTCTGCCATTTTAGCTGAGGCTGTGGAAGTGCACACTTGCAGAGTTATTAGCATGCTTTCCTTCTGCAGGGCAGCCATAGGTTGTTAATGCTTGTTATATACTAAGTACTCTCAAATATTTCATATTCCATGCTACAGATGCAGAAGAGAGACTGGATTTTTGTTGCTGTTGACTTTTGCTGTATACTATTGAACACCTTTTAGGTGTTCAGTAAATCCTTTTTGAGGGTCTTCTGTAAATCAGGAACTCAACCAATGGAGGCCAGCATGAGGGTTCTTGCCCTCAAAGACACCATGATCTCTAGTGGGAGACAAACATTCATCTAGAAAAGTACTAAGCGCTAATGCAAGAGAAGCAGAAGAGGAGTAACTCCTTTTTCTGGACAGGGGGTCAGGAAGATGTCACAGAAGAGTTGGTATTTCAGCTGGCTCTTGGGAGTTGAATGGGAGGTTATCTCTAGAGGTAGAAGGGAGGAGAAATAGTAAGTGCAAAGGAAGCGACATGAGAAAGAGAATCATGAATTGCAAAAAGTTAAAAAAATTCAGCATGGCTGATACAAGAGGTGATTTGTGGAGAAAGCAAGAACATAAGGGCATGAGGCAAAAAAGGGAGGTTGAGTCCAGGCTATGAGGGACCTGGTAAGCCCTCTAAAGGAGTTTGGATTTAATTTTGTAGCTGCAGAAAGCCAGCAGAGGACCTGAAGCAGGAGACTTAAATAATCAGGTTTTAAATTAGGTAGATAAGTCTAGAAACATTGTGGAAGGTGGACAGTTCAAGGATATGATCTCTTGAGAGGAGGCACAGTGCATCAGAGATGTTGGGTGAGCAAGCAGTAAAAAGACTGATAAGAGCCAGTGTTGGTGAAGGTAATATTAGTCAGCCTTGGCATTTTAGCAATAGCTATCATATCTATCAACCTCTACCAAAATTTAAAATGTGGGCGGGAAGAAGGGACTTTTACTTTGTGTTTTATACATTTCTTTCCCAATTGTGTTTTTTACAACCAAACGTTTTAATAAAACAAATTTATTTTTGGAAAAAAGTCAAATCCCACTGCAAAAAAGTTAAAGCTACAGCACAAAACATTTTAAATCTCTATTTAATGATTCATTTTAAAAGAAATATTCATTATTAAAATATTTTAAAGTTGCTCTGGGGCTTGCTATAAACAAATTTGAACTGAGTTTTTGTCTATGAAAAAATAGAAATGTCATACTGTCCACAAATAATGAAAGCTGGTTTTGCACTAGTAACAATTTGTTTTTAAAAAATTATCATTTTCGTCTAGGGATCTAGTTAGTCCAAATTGTAGATAACTCAAAATAAATATTTGATATTTAGCTGTGATATTTATAACTGCTTTTGAATGTGGGTTTTGAATTATCTCCTAGATAACTGAGAATTTACTTTAAAAAATATATAGACTATATAGATTTTTTACATAGACTGTGGACTCTGTTGATCCTTTCCTGTAAACTGTTTTTTGCAAGTTCAAATTTTGTCTGATTGACAATTTCCAGCACAGAGATAAAGAAGCTCACAACCAACTAACTATAACTAATATAGTTCGCCACTCTCAGTTCTTTGAAACAACAAATTAAAGATGTATTCTCTTAACTAAAGACATTAAGAAGCTGTTTTAAGCATAAATTTATTAGTTAAACATCCAGTTGCTAAGGAACTCAACCAAATTTGGCAACTCATTTCAGAAAAAACAAGATGGTACTACTTTTCCTCCCCTAATGAGAAACAAGACAATTAGAACACACTTGTCTCCATTTAGATGCTCATGGAAAGCACTGGTATGAGGATCACTAGTAACTGAAAAGAACTTAAACTTGCTAAGTATAATATCTTGTAAGAGATTTGGCTTTCTAGGAAGTTCACATGTTATTACTACGTTATTCAGGGAAGTATCCAGTAAGCTGTCATTCTAGTTAACATGATTCAGGGCTATCCTTGGTGCCTGAAAATGTCTGCCTGAAACCACCCACTCCCTGAAAAATAGAGCATTCAGTTTAGGGAAGGTGTTCCTGGTGACAGGTTAACAACGGACTGGCCGCCAAGCTCCATGAGTGGTGTATGCATGTTAAGGAAATGGCATCTTTCCCTGTTTCTCTTGAAAAAATGCCATCTGGAAAACTCAAGCGCCAATAAAACTTCATTGCCTCATGGCTGAAACCTTCCAAGGCATCAGCAATTCTTTTTTAAAAGGATGATGAATAAGATGATAGAGAATCCTGGGAACATCAATTCAAAAATTATAAAAACAGCCACCACTGAAATCAAGCAAGATGATGAAGTCCCAGGTTGACAACTGACAAAATTTTCATGATTACCTCCATTCTCTATGTTCTGGGCCAACTCACAGGCTTAAGAAAAAAAATCCATTGTATGTAGTGATCTCTTTGGTTTAGTTTAAAGTGTATAGACTTGAGTGGTTTTCAAAGAGAACCATCTGCCAAATGTCCCACATGTCAATCTATGGCAAACAAAGTAGTAAAGGTGTCTTTCCAGTTTAACTGTTGGGCAGGCATTCTGCTGTTCCTGATGTGGGACTGAGAAAAAAGGAAGGTTTTAGGGCAATCAGAGAGGAGAAATCTCTATCAGAAATCCTCTGCAAGGCACCTGGCAGTTGGAGGATTAAGCTGAGTCTCCTCTTCCCCCTCCTCCTTCTTCACATCATCTTCTTTTGCCTCTTCCTTGTCAAACAAATGAGTCTCTTATACACTTTAATCTTGATAAATGTTTAAATGACTCCTCCACTCCTCCATATGTGCTGTGCCCTTTCCTTTCTTTTGAATTTACAGTCCTTCCTGCTTGTGCAATTTAGAGATTGCCAGGTATAAATCAGTAGATGTTGTGAAACATGAAAAAATACAAATTTCTCATTAAATTCATATTATGGTGAAAATACAATGACAATTCTTATTTTTTAGGAAGATCAGCTCTCATCTTGTCATCTAGCTCTGTGGAGGGTAGATTTCTACTGCGGGTCAGAAAGTCCCAGGACAACTTACTGAATTATACCTAAGAGAAGCTTGGGCAGTTTGCATATGTCTTTAGATTGCTCCAGTCAAGATGTTAAAATGAATTTGCCTGAAAAAAAGGTCACTGTACATGAATATTAAGTGGGTGGCCTTTCAGAGAAAGAAACAACAAAGAACTTCCCATTAGAAACAGATTTCATAACTATATGCACTGTTTGACCTCAATTATTTTTAAGGTAGTATTTTAACTACAAGAAATATAACCAAAATATTAATAGTAATTTCCTCTTGGGGTAGGGATTTTGGACAACTTTTTTCTTCTTCTCTATATCTTTTTGTACTTTCCCAATTTTCATGTCTTATTTTTATATATAGAAACAAACGAAACAGCATCCCAAATTGTTGTCCCCTTCTAGGGAATGGAGAGGCTTGAGGGGGGTGGAATGTCATATGTTTTTTTCTTGGTATGTTAGGTCTGAAATAATTTTTTTCTTTTTGACAATTTAACACATGACATGGTGTTGGCTGTCAACCTGGCCCCTTCCGGTTAGACCTGAACCTGAAATCAGGAATCAAAGGGAATGTGTAATCCATTTTTGGTGTGGAGGGGATGAATTAGTGGAAGGAAACCCCTCTTTAGCAGGAACAGGAGCCTTATGGCAATTGTGTCAGCCTCCACAGATGCAAATGGTAGTTTTCTTCTTCTTATGTGTTTTTGTTAATTTGTACAAAACTTTTTAAAGCATGACGTAGCAAAGAAAATGTCCCAGCCCCAAATTATGCCTTTTGGTCATGCAAAAGCTTTGAAATCAATGTAATGACAATGTTATTACTCCAGAAAAAGCACATGGAACAAAGGGGAGAGGGCACTAGTTCCAATGACAAAATAAGCTACAACTGCTAAAATGCATGTGCCTTGTCTGAAGGCAGAACTAATTGCTTCCTTTTACCCCCAAGAATGGCAGCAAGTGGGTCATGCACATGCTAGGAGCTCAACAAAGACTTATTAGATTAATAAACACTCCGTATTTGCTTTCCTCCTGTCATTTTTGCAAAGGGAACTGTAAATTCAGAAACCCTCAACAATTTTTTATTTTGTGCTCGGTTTCCTTAATATTATGAGGGTATAAGAGCCCCTGTTTTGATGTCAGACCCAGTTAGATTCCTGATTCTGCCACTTAATAGCAGTATGACCTGGGTTGTTTGGCTAACTTCTCTGAATCTCAGGTTTCTATGGAAACTGCCTGGATTTGGTTTTGGCTTCGCTTCTTACAAGTTGTATGACCTACTGAGTCCTCAGTTTCCCCATCTGTCTCATGAGGATAATGAAACACTCATTTCATTTGTTTGTTGGGGGATGAACTGGAGGCATTGCATAAAAAGTGCTTAGCATGCTGCTTGCTAGGCACATAGCAAATGCTTAAATAGTTGGCTGTTAGGGTTTTTTTTATTACTAGTAGACGTAAGATAAAATAATATATGTGTACTGAGGGATGGCACATCTAAAGCAAGTATTAGGGGCTTTTAAATAGTATCCAGTGAGAACCAGTAAACAGTTATTTCTACAAGTCATTGTCTTAACATTTTCCCTAAAATGAGGTGTTTAGATACAATCAGTATCTGAATATATAGCAGATTTCTTTGAGTATTTTATGGGTAATTTCTAAATGTGGGAGTTGGTATTGATCTTTCTGTGTATAAAGTTTTTTCCTCCTCATTGCAATTGCTACATAAATTTAACAGGAGGTTCAAAACTGATACTGCTTTTTTTTTCTTGAAAGTTTAAAAAAACCTCTTAATTTTTTCCCTTATTTTCTGACTTTTAGCCATACATCTGTTTATAGTTTTCTATCACTTAATCTTCTCTTTTCTCTTGGGTTGGGACTCATGTATATGTCTTGATTATAAGCAGAAGTGATTTTACCTAATTCCATATTTGTAATTTTGTACTCTTTTTCTTAAAGAGGGCCCTCAAATTAAATAAGCTTCAAGCTCCACAAAACCTGGATTTGCCCCAATTATAAGTTACATTTGTTTTGCAGGTGAAAGACTTGACACATTCAACTTAAAATTTCCTAAAGTGAATGTTATTTTGAGAGTATTGTGAGACTAAATACATCTTTATTTTCTTGTTCCACTTGAGGCCTGACTGAATTTTGCTTTGCTTCTTCAAGAAAAAGCATCTGTGCTTTCAACAAAAATATACAGATGTGTAGAATTCATTGAATGGTCAAAATAATGTCAGTATCTGGCTTCTTAAAAGTATACTAGAATTTGAAATGTATAGAATAGATGAAGAAAGCTAACTTCATTAACATGATGCCCAAACCTAGATTTTTTGAGCTAAAGGAGCTAACAAAGAATGAGATTGCAGACCCATTTTGTTAATGCACTATGTATTTCTGGGTTAAGAGAGGAAGGGAGAGTGCAGTGTAGTGGTCATGAGAATTCTGGAAGAAGAAGAATTGCCTTGGTTTTGAAGCAAAGGAGGAGGCAAGAAAGAAATATGTAGGGAATCTAGAGGAAGAGTAGTAATCCCAGAATTAGAAAATTGCTGACCAGTTCAGGAAGTGCTGAATAAGAACAGCGTACTTTTAAGTGGGGACTTCAGCTTCCAGTAGGCATGGATTGCTGGCTTATTGCACTGCCACTAACTACTTCACAGAAAGCTTCAAGCCTAAATAAATTTTTCATTAGGGACACCACTCTTTATAAGTAGCTAAGAATACTAGAATATGTTGAATGTATTTAAAAGCAGGTAGAATTACATATGAAAAAATTGTAGTGGCTTAAACAATAGAAGAAATTTCTACTTACATAAGAGAAGTCCAGAGGTAGGTAGTACAAGTCTTGTATAGAGACTTCATAGTCATCAGGGGCCCAAGCTTCATTCAGCTCTCTTCTCTTTCATCCCTAGGGTGTAGTCTTTCTCCTTATGGTCCAATATTGCTGTGGTAGCTCCAGCCATCACATTCTCACTCTAGGCAAAGGGATGGAGAAAGCACTAAGTATAGCTCTTTACTTTAAGGAAACCTCCTGGAAATCCCACATGACACTTTCACTTACATCTTATTGGTCATATTTTAGTCACATGACATATAACCATAAAAGAGATAAGGAAATACAGTCTTTTATCTGGGCAGCAATGTGTCAGCTAGAAATCAGGGTTTTGTTATTGAGGAAGAATAAAGAATGGATATATGGGCAAGTGATACCTCTGCCGTGTTACATTTGCCTTTAAACTAAACAATAGTATATGTTGCTATTTTTCTTTACTAAGAACCAAACATTTTACAGAATCTGAATTTGTATTAATGTTCTTAGTGATGAACTGATATTAATTAGAAGTAAATTTAGAAAATGCCAGATTGTGCTTTTCTGGGAGCTTCTAGTGCAAAGAGATTCTTAGCAGAGAAGGATATTGAGAGAAGAAGGGAATTATGCTTCTTTCTCAAATATTGTAGCAGTCCTTAAACAAAACATTTCACTTACCCTTGAATCTCAAGGAAAATGAAGCTTAGAGTTGTAGACTCACCTCAAAGCTGTATTAGTGTTTGATGAATGTGTGTGTGTGTGTGTGTGTGTGTGTGTGTGTGTGTGTGTGTGTGTGTTTATCTAAGACTCAGAGCAGAGGAGTGATGTTTGAGAGGTAGAATATTTGTCACTGTTTCATTAGTTTGTGATCTTGGGCAAATCCTTTAGCCTCTTTAGAATTTAGTTTTCCTTGTCTATAAAATGAGGAAGTTGGGCCAGATATTCACATATCCCTACTGGCTTTAATCTTCAATAACTTGGGCCCTGGGAGATCCATTTAATCATCTTTCCTTCCATCCATCCATCCATCCATCCATCCATCCATCCATCCATCATATTTGATAGTGCCTGGCAGTAGGGTAGAAGCTAGGGATTCAAAAATAAATAAGTTAATGACTTCCTAGAACTTATAGTCCATCTAGGATACAGGGACAATACCTCTTTTGCCTCTTGTCAGATGGAAATGCAGTTGAAAAAACTTTTCAGTTTCACTTCCCAATGTGCTGTATAGAGATGGTCCTTGACTATCATGTTTGAAATACCTCTGTATATTTGCTGGTCAAATTTTAATTCTTCCCCCAAGTCATCTCCCTAAACATAGCTGCTGTGGTGCAGAGAAGGTACATTTTTATATTTAGCTTAAATAAGATAATCTTAATCGGGGAGCAGGAGGCAAAGGGGTTATGGATCTCATTGGGAATTAGTAAAAATAATAACAGCTAACACCAGTGGAGCACATACTCTGTGTTAGGTGCTGTGCATGGTGCCTTATGGGCATTTCTCCTTTAACCTTAAGAGAGCCCTGTGGTAGGAGTCCTGTGTTTTCCTCTAAGTCACTGAGAGGCTAAACAACCTGCCCCAGAACCATGTGATGAGGCCATTTGGCTCTAGAGCTAAGGTCCCAGGGAATACAGTTTTCTTAGAAAAGTGCTCATGGGCACAAACATATTTTTTTGCACACAGTTCCAAGGAATACAAGCCTTACTGACACCTTTGGTGATGTGTTTGGGAAGCCTTGGCCTAACTATATGCTAACTAAGAAAACAGCTGGTGTTGGAAAACTACCATATACCTTTCCAGGCCAAAGATTACCAGGTGTGGATACTTTCTGCACCTGCTTATGAGAAGGGGGAAAACGCAGCCTGCCTGTGCTGGCACTGAGTCCTTTGCATACACACCATAAAAATCTCACCCAGTGTCGTCAGACATTGATTCTCAAAGTGTGGTCCAGTGGTTCTCAGATTGTCAACTTTTGGACCAGTAGCATCACCATAAGCTGGCTCTTGGTGAAAATGCAAAACTCAGGCCTTACTCCAGATCCACTGAATCAGAACCTGTGTGTTCACAGCCTTCCAGCTGATTCTGCTGCTGTGATACCCTGAGCAGCACTGCCCAGTGGAACTTCGTGTGATGATGGAAATTAAAGCAGTTGTCTGGTGCTGTCCTTGGTCCTGCCAGACTCCACCCTGGGCCATGTCCCTTGCTGCCATCTCAATCCTGTCTAAATTTGCACTGCGTTGTTCCCTGCTGTTGCATGTCACCAGCAGCCCAGTTGACTTCTTGACTTGTCACCAGCTCACCCATTTCCAATCCCTGACCTAGGTTTCTGGGTCTACGTGCTATATTACTTCATCCAGCCTAGAAGGTTCTTGCCCAGCAGCCTCAGGTTAGCTCTTTGGAATAGTCTAGAGATCTGCCCCCCCCCCCCCAAAAGTCTTTCTTTGTAAATGTTTTCCTTAATTCTTTAAAATTCATTTACAGGGTGTTGCTCCTGAGTGGATTACTACATAAAAATTATTTTCTTATATCATTAGTTCAGAATTGATCCTACATTAGCTTAGAGTGACCCTTCATATTTCTCATAATACACAGGGCAAGTCTAATCTCTCTTTCCCTAGTGGTAGCAGAAATCCTGTAATGTTACATTTCTGCCAGCCAACAATGACAATTGGGCCTGATTTAGTGTGTTTAATGTCTAAGGCTCTAAAAGAGACTTTTAATCCTCTTGTTCGTTTAAGATAGATTAATTTCTTTTATTTTTCTACAAAAACAAGATCCTCTTTCTAATGTGCTCAATTTTTAATTTAAGCAGATTATATATAAAAGCCTGGATTTACTTTGCTTTAATCATTAGATAACAACCTTTCAAAATTTAACTAAAAGTCAGGAAGAAGTTGTATTAATAAAATTGTTTTAAATTATGGTTGAATATTGACCTTATAGAAATAGTTATTTCAGGTGGCTGTTGTGGGTTGAACTGTGTCCCCTCAAAATGCATATGCTGAAGTCCTAACCCCCAGTACCTCAGAATGTGATCTTACTTGGAAATAGAGTCTGGGTCAAGGCAGACGTAATTAGTTTAAATAAAGTCATAATGATGTAGGATGGGCCCCTAATCCAATATGGCTGGTGTCCTCATAAAGGGGAAATTTGGACACATACACAGGAAAATGCCATGTAAAGATGAAGACATAGATCAGAGCAATGCAGAAGCCAAGGAATGCCAGAGATTGCCAGCAAACCACCAGGAGCTAGGAGAGAGGCATGAAACAGATTCTCCTTTGCAGCTCTCAGGAGGAACCAACACTGTTGGACATCTTGGTTTTGGACCTCTAGCCTCCAGAAATGTGAGACAATAAATTTCTGTTGTTGAAGCCACACAATCTGTGGCACTTTGTTACAGGAGCCCTGGCAGACTAATACCCATGCCAGCGAATCTTAGTCCCTTTCCTCTCATCTCTGAAGTCCTGGGTGGATGTACACAGGATAAACTTGTGCCCATGATGAGGAAGCTGACACATGGCCCCACATTTTAATCCAGTTAAAATTAAAATTCTATTTCCTCAAAATGTCCCGTAAAATGTGGTTTATTGTATAATTCAGGCATAAGGAAAAGGAGATAACCTTTGATGGGAGGACTACTTTAATGCTTCTGAAGTTATACCAAATGGGTTGCTTCATCTACTTTCTTTGAGACCCTTCTACCCAAGAGTATGTCTTCAGTTATTGCAGAGTTTACAGAGTTAACACTTACTTGTTTTTCTCAAGAAACCTCATTTAACCTAACTATACTAGAATTAGCACTTGATTATTCCAATGTAATAATTTGCATGATTTTTTGTGCCATAATTGTTGAGAAAGCTGATACTAGAATCTTAAAAGTGGCATGTCTTATTCAGAGATGTTTAGTGCCTCATAATAACAATAATATTGGGTGCATTATGCAGTAATAATGGAAATTACACTTGCAAAATAGTTGTGGTAATGGAACATTCTGAAATGCAACAAACAGAAAAAGCACACTGGAAGAGAAAACCATGTTTTATGCACGGCATTTGGCTGGCTGTGCTCTCAGGCTGGAGGAGGGGAAAGAGCTATGTCCTCAGTCCTGTTCTACCTACCCTGGCTACATGATTTAGATCAACCTATGTAATTCTGATTGAAGTGAAGAATTTTTGGCCACTGGAATCTAAAGGGGGTTGAGGGAGTGTGGTTGTGTTTGAAATACTTTTTGCTCTTTAGATAGGGTAGCATTTTGTAAATGAAAATTGAATTTCTAAAGAAAGCATATATTTGTTATGATTTAGCCTAATAATATGGTTTTTTCCCCTGTTGCTCATAACTTCTGATTGATAGCCTATTTAAAAAGTATGTTTGGAAAAAACATGCAAAGTCTATTCCTATATACTTCACCAATACACTTTTTAGGTGAATTTTAGGCTAACTTTACCCTGTCCCTTTAATACTTTGGTTTATTGATCACACTCAACATATGTAAACTCACAGAAAATCATGGTAGAAAATAAATCTACAAGAAACCTAAGAAATTTCTAACTATATGAATTGACACAACAAATGTTGATTTTGAGTTCTGAATATTTTCTGTACCAATTAGGAAATGTTGTGGATTTTTGATTAAATATTTCTTTTGGCAAATTAATTACCATAATTCAGGATTACTTTGCTTAAAAAGGCAAAAGGTTAAACAAAGCCAAGGAAGTGCCAGGGCAGCAGAGATGAAATAAGAGTCAATTAACTATCGTGTCCAGTTCACAAAAATTATTTTAGTCTTGTATATTTTCACATGGAACCTGCCTTTACTCAACTCCTTTCAGAAAAGAAAGTTTGTTTTGGGTTTTTTTTTTTTTAACTTTAGCTCATTAATTTTTGAACCATTGAACCAACAAATTGGTTTATGTATATCTAGCCTTTTCTAAGTCTTCTTGATATCCTTGGGGTTGTTACCATCATTATTCCCCTGGTGGACGAGAGGTACTATCCAAGGCAGAGTGAAAGCAACTCCTGCAGGGTCTTAGGATGTCAGGCAAAGATCATTTTCTTGGACCAATTATGTCTAAATTCTTTGCTTCTCCTCCTCCACTCAACTTTGAAATCACACAAGGAATGTTACTGTTGCACTGAGAACTTCATGTCTCAGCTGCATATGAGAAATTGTCACACATGCAATGAGAGAGAGGAGAGGCTGGGGCAGGATTGGTCTTGGTCATTATCCATCCTTCTAAAGGCAAAGATACTTCACTTTCACAGGCAGGATATTGGTTGGCAGCTTCTAGAGGAGCCGTTTAGGGTTCTGCTGTCACCTCTTGGGACTACAGGCTTTGCTCTAGTGCAGTGATTCCCTCCATCCTGATCATTCCAGTTTGTGTCTGAATGCTGTCAGCCTTCCTCTGTGTGGTCAGATTATCCCCTTTAACTTCCCCCTCCATTTCTTGGCAGCAGAAAAGTCATTTTTTTAATCAAATCCTTGCTTACCTATAGGGCTGTTTTGCTGAGATTATGCCTGTAGAAAGTAATTCTTCAAGCTGGAAAATGTTCTGCTTCCCAGTGTAAAATGAGGATGTTAATAACAATAATTATATTCACTGACCCTTATTCACTCTCCAGTAGTACCTTATTTTCCAAAGCAAAAGCGTTTTAGAAACTCTGAGTTACCATTTTTCCTCTTTTTATTTTTTTAATGGGCAGTCAACCTTGTTTCATGGTTAAGAACATGGGCCATGTAGACAGACTCAGTTCAGATTTCACCATTGCCTCTCCAGCTATGTGACTGGGGATGGGTTACCCTCTGAGTCTGGTTTCCTCAACTTTAAATAGGAATGCTAGCAGAATCACCCTTGCAGAATTGTTAAGAGGAGTATATGAATATTGCAAGGTAAAGCACTTAGCATAGTGCTAGGCACACAGAAGTACTCAGTAAGTAATTAGCTTTCATTGCTTTCTGGAGGTATTTGGGATTCTGTTAGTCTAATGGATTTTGTGCAAAGCCAGCAGAAAGGAGCTGATTCTCATAACTTAATTAATTGCAAAATCTCTCCCATCCTACTCTTCTTCCTATATTCTGTCCTATCTGGAATGTGAGCTTGTATTTATCAGATGAACAGAGAATAGTGTTGCTTTAAAATTTTGTTTTAATTTTTAAAATTAAAAAAAATTGTAGAATGCTGTGCTGATATATACTTTATAAATAAATCATGGAATAATAATAATAATAATAATAATAATAATAATTTTTTTACAAGTCCAGTGTTAAGATACCTGAGAACTTTCCCTGGCTTTCAGTTCTGATGAAATTGGAGAGGTATAAGATTTGTGAGGTGGGCTCTGAAGGCACTGACCCTCTGTCAGTCCCTCTCTGCAGGCCTTCATTCTGCCAGGACACGGATGGGCTCCCCTGAGTAGTGTTTAGGTTGCTGGGGAGAGGCTGTGGGCACAGGGTCCCGTGATACATATTTTCCAGCACTTCCTTTTCAGGAATTCACTCCCACTTGTCAGAAATTAAGAGGAGCCATCATGATTTCTGACTGGTATTTTATTATTTGTATATTAACATTTGGTGTGGAGTGAGGTTAGAAATCATGTCATAGGTGGTCATTTGACAAAGACCTCTAACTCCAACACTTGAAAAATTCTGCTTTCTTGGGAGGTAGCTATACAGTGATGCTCCTGATAACAAGATGGTATTTTTAACAATGTTTATTGACTCTGCTAATCTCATTTCATCATTTTGTTACAGATTGATGTTCTCAAAGCAGATCTGGAAAGTGCAGAATGGAAAGTTTTGGAAAATCTTATTCTGGAAGATGTCCTTGAACAAATTGGACAGCTCATCTTTGAGATCCATCTCCACTGGCCCGGCTTTGAGGTCAGTGGCAGTGACAGCAGTGTTGTGCGGTTCTGGTACAGCCTCCTCAAAGAGTTAGAACTACAGGATTTCAGGCTTTTTCACAGTTACAAAGATTTATCTAAGCCTCAGCTGTTCCTGAAGAAAGATATTTTCAATGCAAGTAGCTGTTACACTCTGAGTTGGGTGAATACGAGATGGAAATAGGATGCAGGCCCTCATCAAGAACTCAAGAAAATATTTGCAGCATGGAGCATGACTATGATTCTAATACACCTCCAGGCTCCCACTAGCCTGTGACCTGCTTGAGGCAGAGATTGTGTTATTGCCTTTGTAGTACGTGTAGCCTGGTGCCTGGCACGTGGTAGGGACATAGTTAATTAACACTTGTCGAGGGAATGGACACAGGAGTCAATCTCCTTCTGCCCAGACCCAGGCTCTTTGCCCGTTTGCCTCTGACAAAGAGGGGATTATTGTTCTCCTTCATTTTAACCTGGAAGATAATCCCCCACTTATCTCAGTTTTCCCTAAAATTTGTTATGTGTCTATAATCCATGAATTCACCACCATGAAAAAAATTACATAACATTTCCATTTTTATTCCTTAAATTTGTAGCCTACCATTTAAAATAGGACCTTTTATTTGATGTTAACTCACCTCTTTCAAGGTTTTTCTGGTTCACCGTGTCATTAACATTCTTTATAACTTTGTAGATTTCAGTCTTTACTCCCAAGCCTTTCCTGAGGCCATCCATGCTGTGGCTTTTTAAGAACCACTGATTTTGGTTTCTGGACACACCAAATTCTGTCACTAAGCTTGAAAGACTAGACTACCAAGATCTTTAGCTCAGGATTCTTTTCATACTCAGCCTTAAATCCCTTTCTGTTCCTATGAAACTAAGCACAAAGCAGAACTTGGGGGACTTCAAGCCTGATTTCTAGACCATAGACTTGCCTTTGCTGTCATTTAAAAAAAAATACATTATCTCTAAGATTAAGTGAGTTTTTCTTTGCTGATAGTTGGCATTTGTTGTAAGCCTGTGGCCTGAGGGCCAGAATCTCTCTCTTTCTTGGGATGGTTATACAGTGTTTCACAGGTACCAATTCTTTTTACATTTTTTAAAATTAAACAGAAAATGAAGGTTCTCAATAGTTCAAATGGTCTCTTATCATTTCTATTTTCAGGATTAGACATTTACCACTACACATGAGTTTTAAAAATTTTATTTAAAATAAATTAAATATTATAAAAAATAAACCAAATTATTACCTTACTATAAACTAAGTATATTTTCTGGCATTTTTTACATGCTGGAAGAGCAGGAAAACTATACATACATTATATGTTCGAGAAATCTGGGGAGAGAACTCGTTAGTTCTAATTACTACTAGACTTGATTCCTTTTCCCAATGCTTTCCCTCCTTTTATCCCAGACATTTCCTGGGTTGGCTTTTTGTTTCTTGCAGTGGTTTGAAAATAGCTTTCCTCAGGTGAGAAACCAAAATATATTAGCGTTAGATGATCTTACTAACTTGGGTTTAAAAGGGAACAAGACTTTCTGTAGTGATAATTTTTAAAAATATAAGTGAGATTTTTATATTAAAGTTTATAGTACACTAATAAAAGTCAGTGAGTTGGAGTACCAGTTTGAGTAACTGTGATGTGAAATAGTAGTTTAGCTGCTTTCAGTGTCCCTAGGTATTTCGGAAGTACAAGAAGTCCATAAAACTCTAAAGTGGTTTATACTGTTAGCTTGCATGCTATAGCCTCCAAAACAAAGTTAACTTTAGTCCTATTTCTGTTCGGATTATATTACAGATTCTCTTTCATTTTTTAACAACAATTTTATACACTAAAGTATACATATTAAACCATTTTATACATTAAACCTTTAAACCTTCTTATACACCAAAGTATGAAGTGTACTAATCCTAAGGGTCTAGTCTGATCAGGTTTTAGATATGTTAACATTCATACCAAGATTTTTAATTCATAGGATTAAAGATTAATAGCATTACTGAAAGCCCCCTTTGTACAGGGCAAGTTACCACTTATTCCAGATTGGTGGTGCAGAACATTGGCTTCATCACACTATATATATATCTGAAGCAAGAATGGGTGTACTGTTAAGGAAAAAAAAGAAGACAAACTCAAAATAAATCACAAACACACCCACCCACACCCACCTACTAGGCAGCCTGTTCAATAGTTATTTGTACTTATTTTATGCTTTTTCCCAAGACTGTCCTTCATTCCCTTCATGGATGGTTTGAAATTTGTGTTGAATATTCTGACTGTTGCTATGGTTTCCTTGCCTCTAGAATTATTGTGCTTTTTGTGTGGGCCAGGGTTTCTTAACCTCAGCACTATTTCCGTTTTGAGCTGGGTAATTCTTTGCCAGGGGAGGGAGGGCCATTCTACGTGTTACAGGATGTTTAGCGGCATCCCTGGACCTCCCCACTAGATGCCGAGAGCGCCTTCCCTTCTTCCCCTCAGTGTGACAGCCAGATGGGTCTCCAGACAGTGGTAAAGTCCCCACGAGAGCAAAATCACCCACTGTGGAGAACTACTGGTGGAGGCCATGAGGATGGTCTAGACTGTCACAGCTCTGCTGTCTGGGGAGACCCTGCTCGTGAAGAGCAGGCAAAACAACCACTATTGCCACCATAAACCACCACAAAAGCAATATAAAAGGAATACAAAAAACAAGCAAAATCAAGAGCTGCTGTTTATAGAGAGCTTACTATATGCCTAGTACTGTGTATAGATTATTCCTAATTATCCTGACCTATAAGGAGACATAATTTTACTGATTATACAGTTAAGGAAATTCTAAGAGCCTAAATAGCTTATTCAGATTATTCAAATAGTAAATGGTGGAACAGGAATCTACATATCAGCCTGTCAGATCCCAAAGCCCATGTAGGTCCCCTCCACAGTGCTGCTTCAATAGTCTTTGACAAATGTAAGGACGTATTTTTGCTTCCCTATTAGTAAATGGGAAGGAAAACCTACAAATGTAGTAAGACCAGACCTGCAAATTTGTTGGAGTTGAGATCATTTTTGTAGCATGCAAGTTTAATTTTAACAATCTACTTAATTAAAATATGGCCACCAAACAGAGGCTTACTGAAAAAAAAGTATGAGGACCCAACAACTTCTCTCAATATATTCAGGTTGCCAGAAAAGATCTTGCAAGGCCTGGAAGTGACGCTTGGCCCTGGCTGGTCCCAATACGTGGCACTTTGCTCCTGGATTTTAGAAATGGTCCAGTTACTCAGAAGTGCAGTGTGAGTTTCCTTTCCTTGTTTCAAACTTGCCTTTGACCTGTAGGTATATGAACTCAGAAGTGAATATCTATGACGTATATATCTTAATTAACTCCTACCAGATCAGTGCTTATAAATGAATCTGAAAATACAAATTTAATAATGCTCTTATCAAATGATTAAAAAAGCTGTTCTTTTTTAGATGAAAGACATGATATGTGAAAGACAGGATGTAAGAGATTCAGAGGTCAACCTTTTAGCACAAAATCTGTGTCACAATTTGAGATTAAACTCAAAGGAAAACAATTTTCCCTTTCTCTCTTAGAGTGATTGCATTTGATGCAGTTATAATAGGTTATCGTATAAATATTTGTAACTATTTGACATGTTCAAATGAAGTGAGGCAGGAAGAAGTAAACAAACCTCTGTTAGAATTGGTCCACTAGTAGTTACATCATGGTAGAACAAAAGTAAATTCATGAATTTACAGTGTTCAGTCCAAATCAGTTATGCATGTAAGCTTTTCTGCTTTGGCTGTAAGATTTAGTATATGGTAAATACAGTACAAGGTTTGCATTTCATAAGTATTACATGTTTGAATTTTGCAAAGCTTGGATTAATACCAGGGAAGCAGTCTCATCATATTTCTCCAGATGAAAAATGAAAGCCTCATTGAAACAGATTATTATACTTGACAATACAATGGTATGTACAAGCTCAATTATGTAATATGATTCTCTTCTTTTGGAGATAAATTTATGTTTGCCTTTTAAGCAATAACATTAATTCTTTTTGTACTAACCAATTGCTGGTTCTTTGTGAATTCACTACATTTACTCTTATGCTAAAATGTCTTCCTTTTTCTTACATTTAAAGGTACGTTTGAACTTATCACATGAAACCATAACACAAAGATTCAAGATATCATTAAATCGCCTAAATTTAGAAATTATTGAAATTCTTTAATTTTATTGTATTTCTGTCCTTAAGAAAAATAAATCAAGCAAGTTTAATGTCACACTTTATATTTAGCACTGTATGGAGAAGTGCTAGTTCTCAACTCATTAAAACTCATGCTTGTGAGTGATTTCATACTCTCATGTAAGATATTTTAAGTTTTTCTTAGTGATTGGTTTTGTGTGATAAGAGTGTCTGAAATAATAAGGGGTATTTTTTCTTGCCAAGTTTGAATTCTAATCTAATCTATTTCAGTAGAGAAGCTCAGTATACATGGGACAGATACGTAGTCAGTAAGTTCCAGGGAGCTAGGTTGGTAAATGGCTGAGGTCCTGAGTCCCTCAGTGGTTCTCCTCCACTGCAGCCCCTCCCTCAGGATCCCCAGATCTCCACAAGATCAAACAGTTAATGTACAGCACAACAGGCAGCCTCCAGGACCCTGCCCCAGCACTGTGGTTAACGTCTGTTCTAACTGCTCTATGTCCTGCATTACTAGTCATTGGATATTTTGACATCACTCCTAGGTGAGTATATGTAATAACAAAAAGTCCAAATGGATTCTATAACATTAATGAAAAACCACATTATGTATCAATAAAAATAAGCTATTAATTATCTGTACAAGAAAATATTATTTCTCAAGGATTGATAACACATCAAACATCATTTCCTTAGGGACCCCCTTATTGAAGAACCCCCAGCTATGTCTCCCTACAATGCCCTCTATTCTCCCCAGTTTTACACTCCTTTTACTTTAGTGTATTTGCTTGTGTAATGGCTTTCCCAGCAGACTGGAAGCTCCATGCGGGTAAGGGCCATGTCTGTAGCCCCAGTGCCTGTCATGGAGCCCACTAGGTAAAAGGTGCTCCATAAATATTTGTTGAATATGAATATAAAGAAAGCTATTTCACATAGCAATTTTCAGTGAAATTATTTCATCATCATTTGTTATTGAAGTTTTTTTTTTTTCTGGCATTAAAAATATCTTTGGAATTTAGATGGACCACTATCTCTAATTTTGGCTTATTTAATTTTAGGCACAATTTGTCTTTTTCTTGACATGGTTATTTATTGCACTGCTTGTTGCAAAACTTCCTGATTAAAGGATGCTAACCCGAAGAGCTTTTTTGACCTTAGGGACTTGAGAACTATATAATAATTGAATTGAATAAATACAATAATAATTAAAAGCTGAATTATTATTAGAAGTTATCCTAGGTTATTAGACCTCAATCTCCTTTTCTTATTCCTCATTGTCCTTTTTTTAAAAATCCAATTCCCAGAAAACACACCTCTTAGAGTGAGTGTATTAGACCACAATTTACAGTAGCATGGAGAATATTTTTCAGTTTATGAGAGGAAGAAGGTATGATGAAGTAAGGGTACTTCTGCCAAGGATAGGGGCTGGTATTCTACAAAATGATTACAACTACGTTGTTCTTCCAGGACAAAATAATCAAGGTAATTGTTCAAAGAGTAAAAACAAGGTGAGAGAGGGTACTGTGCTTTCCAGGCTATTTGACTGAAGTATGACCAAGAAAAGCCCTTTTTCGCACAGTTATGAGAAAGTGATGGGGATCTAACTCTATGGAAGAGGCCTTGAGAATGTCTTTAGCTGCAGGTTCTCTTTGCTACTAAGGGATGAAATAAACATAATCTTTTAAGCTACCTCAGAGAGAGGAAGCTGGTAGCCACAAAGATTAGAACACAAATATGACAGTTTTAAAAATACACAAGTAAGTGGCATTATGTAGAGGAGGCAGGATAGCAGGATGAAGGGAGACAGACTATGATACTGCTGCTAACTAGCTGTGTGGTACCGAGCAAGTCATCATCTTTATTGGCCTATTTTCCTAAATTGGAATATTTGATTTCTAAGATTTCTTCTAAGCTTGAAAATCTCATTATTCTAAGATTTTTGTGATTAGAGAAGGCTTAGATGGTGGTTAAATGATTTATTTACTTATGTGCTATAAAGGTCTTAGGATAAATTCAGAAGGATCTAAATGATATGCCTATTCAGAAGAAAAGGCCCAGGTAAAAGATGAATCCATTATGATGACTCTCCAGTCATCAAGTGAAGTGCCCTTAGGGAAAGTACCTTCTTGGATAGCACACTTAAATTCACAAGTTTCTACAAGTCAGAATGTTTCAGACTGCACTTGTTTACCCTTCTGCTTCTAAACTGTCCTAACAAAGTGGCACTATCCCAAGATAATAGGTTAAGTGTTTATATTTATGGTGATCCTTCTGTATGTGTATGTGAGTATATATGTGTGCATTTATGTATATATGTATGTATGTGTGTGTGTGTATATATAGACAGAGATAGAGCAGGAAACTACACCGTAGTGGTCCTAGGAATTCAGTATGCCATTGATGGTTAGAGGCCTAGAGCACTAGAGGTAAGGCCTGTTGCGTTGGAGGAAAGGACTGGGACTGAGATACCTGCGGCAGTGGTAACTTCCGAGGGCCACAACCTCAGTGGAAGAGGGTTCTAAAAAATCTGCCCCCTCCCCACAACCCTGCCCCTGGAGCACAAGAAAGTCTATCCTTGCTGTTGATTTGGGGAAAAAGTTTATGAGAATTTGAGATCTCCAGTCTGTTTATGGGGTTGAATTTATAATCACCCAGTGAGGAAAACCATAAATTGAGAGGATGAAAAACCAGTTCTAGGGAGAGATAACTTCAGGGGTATATGGCAGAAGCAAATGTAAAACCACTCCAAGGACTCTTCAGCTTGGGCTTTCCTCCAAAAAACAAGACCCATGTAAGATGAACTCCTAATAAAACATTACAACTGACAAGGAAATGGCTCACCATAAGAGAGTTTACAGACATAATAAACACTGGGATTCTCAGCTCCAGAACTTGAGCTAAGAGTTATAGTCTTAAAGAAAGTGTAATATAAATTGTTTAAATTGATTAAAGGCACAAAAGACTAAATAGAAACCATAATAAAATAAGACATATGAAGAGCAGGCAGATATAAAAAAGTACAAATAGACCTACCATAAAGGAAAAATAGTCATTGGAATGAGTTTAATGGATTAATCAGCAGATTAGACACAGCTGAGGAGACTGTAAAGTGAACTGGAAGATAAACCAGTTGGGAGGAAACTACCTAAAATGCAGCACAGAAAACTATGAACATATTTATTTTTAAATGCGATATCTTGTAAGTAGTTTTAACCTTAAAACGCCTTCCAGAAGATGAAGCAGTGAAGCTGGATATCTGAGCCATTGTGCCTAAAAGGTGGTACTAGAACCATACGGCAGCCATATGTTGTTCCTGAGCACATAGCATGTTGCTGGTGTGACTGAAGAGCTGAATTTTAAATTATGTTTACTTTTAATTAGTTTAAAAACTTATACTTGGTTCAATTATTAGAAAACCCTTAGCTCTGTTTGGAACAACTTGGACATGTAAATCTACTTTGTATGAAACAGATAAAACATTTGATGAAAATTTAGTGTCTGAATTAAGATGTGCTTTTAAGTGTAAAATATACGCCAAATTTCAAAGACATAGTATGAGAAAAGTAAAATGTTAATTTTAAAAATAACTGAATGTTGAAATAATATTTTGGATTTATTATATATACGTATTATTAAAATTAATATCCCTTTATTAATGTGACCATTAGAAAATTAAAATTTACATATATGGCTCACACGTTTCTATTAAACAGCACTAAACTAGAACGCACACTTAAATGCAAAATGTTTGAGATTTGAGTTAGTCTTTCAGATCTCAAGTGCTGATGGTTGGAGAGTAGGGTGAGGGGAGCTAAAAATTCATCTGAAGACAGTTATTGCAATGATAGGAAGCTGTACAAGCAAAGGAGTGACACCTTGTCACTAAAAATAAAGCCGCTCTGAGAACTCTGGCTGCAAGTTGTGGCTTCTTTTCCCTTAAATTCCAGATAAAGTTGCAGTGATTAGGTTAAGAAAATTGTTTCTACAATTATTAAAGTGACTGAACATGGGAGGTGTATATATAAATATATAAAGTGTTAAATATCACATACATACATACATACATACAAACATATACACATGAGCACACATACACACGTATATATTTATGGTTAACTAACTTTCGAGTTTACACATACTAAATAAACAGCATAGTTTCTGAAATACTTAAGGTAAACTCAAACTCTTCACTAATTCTCATTCTTACTGTGAATCTGGGGACCTTGCTAAAAGTGCCAACTTTGACCCAGTGTATGAATATATACGTATTTTAAAAACTGCAGTCTTCTCCTAGTTCATTCATTTTATTTACCCATTGATCAAATAAACATTGAATAATGTGAATTTTAAGCCAGGTGCTGTGATAGTATCTTCTTTCCATTGGATCTTCTCCTTCTTAGGTCCCTTCGTACTTGCTTTGTTTATACTGTTATACATGACACATCATTGATTTTTAGGACATAGCCTTATTTCAGAGATGTCAGAATGTGAAAAACATGCATCTTTGATGAAATATAGCATCAGTGTTCCCTAGGTCTCACTTTGCGACCCACAGTTAACACTGCTGATTGATAATTTGACCTGGATGGAACTTCACACTTGCCTTCCCCATACCTGAATTCATATGGCTCCCCCAACCAGAATTCTACTTTCTTCCGAATTCTGTCTCTTAGTAAGTGACACCATCTCCAGATGATTCTGATGCAAGTGGTTCTCAATCCACATTCCGAGAAAGTGTTCTTCAAGGAGAGCCTCTATAATTGTTGCTAGTGCTGCAATCCTTCCAGCTTCCATCCAAGGGATTGCTATTTCACTGTCAACATTTTCTTCCAGATAATTTATAAACATGCCAAGGACAACAACCAGCCTCACAATGCATCCAAGAAATCACTCTATACTTTTCTACTTAGAGAAGTGCCTGTTTGATGCTACTCCCTGTTCCGTATCTTAAAACTGGCTCTTTATTTAGCACAAAATATTCCCAGCTTCTGCTTCAACATTTAAATATTCAATTAAACCTTTCACTAAAGCATTACTTTTATTCTAACTTTTAGGAAGGAAATTTGTCCTGGGTGTGACAAAAGGGTTGCAGTGAGGGAAAGGAACCAGATGGTAACCACTTAATTCTAGTAACAACATGACCTTGAGACTTTTTTATGCTGGAAAAGAACTCCACTCATTTGCGTACTCTAAAATGGGTGCAATCATGACTCAATGCCACCACTCAGTGAATAAATACGGAATGCGTTAAACTTAATCTGTGTGCTCTGAGGGTACTGCCCTGAATTTTTATTATTTATTTAGAATAAAGCCATTAATATACCATATTAATAAACCATACTCACCTCTAAAGCATCATTTCTCCCCATAAAAATCAAAATGACCCATTCAAAATCTGCAAATGGTTTAATTTGGTGTCTCAACAGAGTTAAGACTTAAAAGGAGACTAAGAACAAAAATTTTGATAACACTTTCTACAAAAAATGCTTTATTTAAAAATATGATCTTTTAAAAAAGAGACAACTTTTATATACAGTTCCTTAGTTTAGAAACAGTTTAAAACACAATAAAATAAACCCAGATTTAGAAATTATGATTTGTAACATACACAATACTGGTGTCGAACAAGATAGTTTAAATGTATGATTATTTTTGTCCCATCATATTTCAGTAATTCACATTTGTTAAAACCAGTGGTTGGGACTAAAGAAAAGCTCTTGTCTGAATTCTTTCCTCTTCGGGAAATGACAGCCACCCTTCCTGGCAGATATAGAAATGGCAGTGGCTAGGCAGTGTATTCATATTTCTTTGAGTGCCCATGTGTCCAAAAATATCTCTACCACATTTATTCTTTTTCTATTTCCTTCTTTGAAATTTATTTTTATATGGCTATAAAACCTGGTCATCTACACCAGGTATTTTTTCATTTTAACGTTTAAAAATGGGAGTTCTAAGAGCAAGGAGCATGAACTGCTCTTGATAGCAAAGAACTCATGTCCCTAGGATATCAGCACTCAACATGATTTTGGTCTCCAAGTTAGCACTTTGAGAAACTACGAACAAATCTTTTATAGCATGGTACTGAAATATTTCACAACACATTCAAACATCTAATATAGATTTGTAATAAAACAGGAGAGATGGCTTGTCAAACTAAAGTGCTATTAGCTATTATATTCAAGAAGCTAAATTCACAATCTGAAGTTAAAAAAAAAATTTTTTTAACCAATCACAGTCCTTGCTTCTCAAACTGGGAACCCTAGCTATCTTTCCTGGAGTGTCAATTTTACCCAAGGATTTAGAAAGAAGTTAAAATTTTTTTTTAATCTTAAAAAGTTCTGTTGAATATGTTCACAAGCAAAATCATAATAATCTTAAAGATAAACCTACAACTTCAAAGAAATTACAAGATGACACTCTGAACTATGCCCTCATATCCATTCTCCTATGAGGAGTATTTCAGTAGTAACACCTGTGAAGCAATGACCTATGAGACCCTGATTTCTCAAAGTGTAGCCACGTCCTTAGTGGACAGTAAATACAAATACAATTCAAAGTCTTGATTCATTCTCTTGAGTTCCATCTTCAAAAATAATGTAATTCTCTAATTATGGATAGTCCTTTCTATACTGATTAAGAAGAAAATCAAGGAAGGAACTCTGGACTGATTTTTATTTTACATTGTTTAATAATGAGAGGAATGCTGTAGTCAGAGAAGATTGTTGGCTTACAACTAAACAAACACAACATAGGTCATAAAACACTAGAACTCCTGAATCTGAAAGATTAGAACTTGACCCATTGAAAATAATGGGAACATTGTGGGTGATTTTATCCATCTTTCAGATTCACATTAAATTATATCATCCCTCTTCCTTCCCTTTTTGTGGAAGAGGTAAGCCACTAGGGATTCTTTCTCAGCTCCAAAGGGATCCTTTCAGTATGTCATAGGGGTAAACCCAAACTGCCTGCCAACAACAACTGCTTGTCAAATAAGAAAGTCAATGGTCATTCTCTGTATAAATAACACTTACAAAGAACAAAATGAAATTTCCAATGAAATTATATGAGTCAAATTTACATAGCTTTTTTTTTAAACAATGGGTCAGCTTTATAAGGCCATGTAAGAAGATCATAATCTGTAAATCAAGTTGCCATCCAACACATTTAATAGTTAAATATAGTTAAATATGACACTGGATCAAAAATGATCCTGGGTAGTTTAAGGATTAATCTCATTAATCCCACAATTTAATGAGACCATCCCAACCACAAGTTATGACTTTAGATGTTTCATGAGGATGCCACACTGCGCCTATACACACTTTATCATGAGCTTTAAATCTACTGTAGAGTTTTGTGGTCTTCCAGTCCCAAACGTTTAATTTTCCATTTCCATCTCCTGAAATCACATAGCTGCCATGGGAAGAAAAATAAATTCAAATTATTCAAACATCTAAAACCAGTAAAGTGGATGAGGAACAGAGAAAGAGTCTATCTTTTTCACCTTAATATATATATATGTGTGTGTGTGTGTGAATATATAATACCCAGAATAACAAGGTGGAGTATAAAACAGTCTATAATTTAAATTTCTATCAAAAAACCTCCCCATTGAGTGACCAATCTAAGAATAAAAATTATTTTTAACTTGGAAAATTGGGAGACCCAGGGGCCACAGTGAATGCAGTATCACAATCCCTCTCTAGACAGTCAGAAATAGGCAGGCTAACCAATTTCACACAGAGCCAGCAAACACATGTAGACCCATACAACCATAGTAGCTCTACCACTTTCCAAATTATTTTTTGGCTCCAACAGCTTTTAAATATGTCTAAGACTGACTCAGAGGTAGGAGTCTAAGTCTCAATTTCCAGGCTAAACATACAAGTTTACAGTGATTTCTGAAATTACTGATACTCATTTATTTTAGCTAATGATGGGGGAGGGAGGAGATGAATGCGGCTTCTCTCAACTCTAGGCTTTACAAATTTAGTGTGACCTAGAAACATTCAGAAGCTGGATTTGAGGTTTCAGCACAGAAAAGCTGTAGTGAAGTTGTTAACTTCAGCCCCATGATATAGGATTAATCCTTCTGGTGTTCATTCAACCACAGCAATATAGTGATTATAGTCCTCCTAACCTTGTTTAGAAAAGCAGAGAGAAAGTGAGATATTGCCTTACAGACAGGGATTCATTATGAAGGTAAAGGGCACAGAACTAAACAATAGAAGGAAACATACTGAAGAAATTAAAAAAGCCGAATGCAGTTGTCATAACTTGTTCTTGCCTTTTATCTGGCATTTTGATAACCTCCACAGTTCTCATACAACTACAAATGTGAAAGTGATTTGTACAGTGCTATTATTTGTATAGCAATAGCTTATATTATCATATTTGAATATCAATATATATGACAAGACTTAAACTTACCTCATGTCTGGTGAAAAGTCTACCTGACAAGCATAGCCAGCTACCATATGGCCCTTAAAAATTTTTTTCTTATTTAATCTAAATCTGTTCTGTGCTCCAAAAATTAAGATTTGGTTGTCCATCGACTGGCATGCCAGCCATTTCCCTGCAAATTCAATAAATGAGACATTTAGAGCAAGACTGAAAAATTTAAAAAGACATTATTTTAAATATGTTCAGTCATTAGTATTCTTTTGTTCCCAAAACCTTTTAATAATGGGAAAATGAATTTACCATACCACCTAGAAAATGTTACAATTTTATTGCTGGTGAGAGGTATTTACATATAAAGTAATGAATGTTGCTCATACAATCTTGTATCTTTGGCCACTTTTGCTATAAATTTCTTTTTTGTTTAAATAAGGATATACATAACTCTGAGTTTAGTGTTAATAGAACTCAATTAGCTTTATGAATGAAATTAATTTGTAGTGAGGATAGACAACAGAACCATGGAAAGAAATCTATTTATGTTAATTATGGAAAGAGGAAAAACAAACTCTACATGGGAAAACCTAAGATTATTAAATAGAACTGTACAAAAAAGATATGATTAAAAGAATTCTAATAACTGTTGTGGGCCACATTATTTTCATCTGCCAGGACTCCCAAAGCCCCTAGAGCCTAAACTGCAGTAACTTTGCATCCTATATATTTGTAGATATGATTAACTAAGGGACTAATCCTAACAGTGCCCACAGTCTGAGTGGGTAAATGGCCTTGTTCAAGATGGCACAGTATTTGTAATGGATGTTTAAAAAAACGCACATGAAATGCAGATGCACAGTGATAAATATAACTGTATACAATATGGTGATTATCAGAAAAGGACTCAACTAGGCTGTTCTTCTCATAAAAATCATAGGGCATTTGACAAATGATCACTGATTTGTTTGTGACAAGTACCCTGAATGGAAGAACAAACTCTTGCTCTTCTTCCTTGCTCTACACTCACAGTAGCTATGTGAGTCAATAGTGGCTTTGATGACAAGGCTGCCCACACATCACATCCTCTACTTTAATACCCTGATGGTAGAGCTAGAATTGTATCAGTCTGTCTGTGGTACTTGTACTTAAAAAAGGCAATGGGATCATTGAATAGAAAACAGTATTAAATAGATACATCTTTTTTATTTTTGCCTGAGAAAATCTTTTATAGTGAATTTGCTAAGGTGTTCTCATTATAGGGAACCAGACCAAAATTTCCTATCCCTAGAAGAAAAATAGCTTCTAATAAATCACTAAATGGGTTTTTGAACATGATTCTGTTGGAAGGATAATTATTAAAATAACAAACAAAAAAACCCGATTCTCTAATCGAAACCCTTAGATGCTTGGTCAATGCTGGTTACAAATCATTGGTTCTTTTATTTTTAATTAAAAAAAAAAAAAAGAATGGATGACATGACGCACATAAAAATAAATGAGTGATTATTTCTAATACTGAAAAGATTTCCTTATACAAGTATGGCACTGTGACAGACCTCCCCTAGGCGGGAATGGCCAAGGTTCTTTTCAATCTAGAAATCACACTGTATCTTAGAAGCTCATTTAAAAACACATTCTATCTACTAACTCACCATTTGGAGACAGAGTCACTGCAGGCATTGAGTGCATACTGGGTTCAGCTATATACTTGAAATCCACAGGTATATCCCTAAAAATTAAAAACAGCTTATCAGAGTAGTTTTTTAAAGTACTGTTAGAATAATAGTCTCTGAAACAAAAGAGATACTCTTGAAATTAGATATTTAATAAAGCTTTCATGAAACGTCCTAAAGGAAGCAAAATCACAAAATGACATTCTATTGCCTACTATAAATCTTTTACTTTCCAAATGACTTTCCAGGATAATTATAAGTGTCAGTGATTTAGTTTTCTGTCTCTATTTGATTTAAACTTTGGCCTTTGTGTTAAAAAAAAAATCTGTTACTAAGAGTTCTTTAATAATGAACTCATGTAAAAATATACCGTGGTAGGCAGAAGCAAGATGTCTGAGGCAAGCCTACAGGAAGTATTTTTATTTTACCTGCCAGTCAACCTTAACTTGTTACTCTGCAAGCAGGTGAGAGTGCTAAAGAGCCTTCAGCAATGCAAATGGATGGGAGGCAAAGCCATACAGGGATCTGGGAGCAGGTCAAGCCCATCCAGAAATTAGATTAAGTACTTGGTACCTGGACATCTTCTATTTTCATTTTACATGTAAAGTATTCCAAATGTGTATGATGTAGGAGAAAAAGCATTTTAAAAATTCTCATGTGAGTGATACAAAGGATAAAACAAAAATCTAAAACCGGTCACCTAAATCTAGATCCATCCAAAGTTAAGTTCTTTTTGTTCTTAATATTCTCCACGATAAAAATTTTTTTAGTAATTCTGAAGGATTTTTGTCTTGCTGCTTTTCATGTGACATCAGAAATATTTTTTTATAGAGTAATGTTTTGGAAATGTAATTTGATAATACAAAATATAAAGCAGCAATTTCAATTTCAAACTATGGTTCAAGTTCAAAGACTGATTAATTTGAAAATAACAATAGTAACAACAATAATAATTTGCCTTTAAGTAAGAATTTTCTCTATCCATCTATCTACCCAGAAGAAGCAAATGACTGGAAAAAACCTCTATCGGAGTCTCGTTAGAGGAAAACATTTTCAGGTATAACCTGGGGAGCAGTATCATTTATCAAATCTCCAACCCCTTATACCTCTAAGGTACCAGTGAACGTTGACATTCAGAATGACTCATATGTATTGAGAAGAGCCCTCAATCTTTTTAAAAAGGTTCTATTGTTTTTCTTTCCTCATATTATTAGTGGCTGATAATTTTATAACATGAATTAAAACATAAGATCATTAAAAAATAAATTTACCATCGTTCATATCAACCAATGTTTTACTAAAAGTAAGCAGAAACATTCAAATAGATCACTTATTTCAAAGACTTGTGGTACCCTGAGCTCTAGAACAAGAAAAGAATCCGAATTCCCTACGAACTTCATAACTGCTAGTAAAAATGTCTGTCAGGCGCAGTTATATTTAATAAATAATAATTAAATAATTGCAAATCAGTATAATAAGCCAGTAACTTATGTTACAATTAATCTTCAGTCTGGAAATGAAATCATCCAAAAAAAAAAAAAAAAAACCTAACAAAAGTCTATGAAATTTTAAAGATAAACAGTAGTCTCAACCTCTGTAAAAGTTTCTTTTAAAAATATTTTAACGAAAATAAATGCCTTTGGGAGAAAACATGACTATGATACCTCATGAATTTAGGCAATTAGAATACCACAGGATGCTCAACATCTAACTACAATCTTCTCTTCTCCTCTAAAACTGTTTATAATGGTCTTAGTTTGTATTGTATTGTTTAAGGAAACCCAAGTTTCCTTTGGATAAACCTGGAGGGTGTTATGCTAAGTGAAATAAATAAGAGAGAAAAATACTGCATGGTATCACTTACGTGTGTGGTCTTTAAAAAAAAAAGTCAGACTCATAAAAATAGAGTAGAATGGGGTGGGTGGGTGTTGGGGTGGGTAGAGAATTAAGCAAAGCTAGTAAAAGGGTACAAACTTTTAGTTAGAAGATGAGTAAGGCCTGAGGTTCAACTGTATACCATGGTGACTATAGTTGATAACACTGTATTGTATAACTGAAATTTCCTAAGAGACTAGAACCTAAGTGTTCTCATCAAACAAAAAAGTAAATATGTGAGGTGACGGATATGTTAATTAACTCAGTGTGAAAGGGCTAATTAATGCATAATGTATATCAAATCATTATGTTGTACACTTTAAAAACATTACAATTTTATTTGCCATTTATACCTCAATAAAGCTGGAAAAAAAAAAGAAAAAAGGAAAAAAAAACTTTGGAATCAGTCTGATCTAAGTTTGAATTCTGGATCTTTCATGTCTTGTGGAACCTTGGGCCAGTTACTTAACCAATCTCAGTTCCCTTATCTATAAAATAGGGATAGCAGACGCACCTATCTTATAAGATTACTTGCCCATTAAATGAAACAGTTCATGTAAAATGCTTAGTGTGCCTGGCACATAGAAAGAGCTCAATAATGTAACTTCATTAATAATTATGGCAATAATGATTTCCTTAGACATTCAGTGCATACTACATGCCATACCCTGTGCTGATGCTGGGGACAAATAAGAGAGGATGACTGACACATGGTTAGGAACTTGTCAGGGAAGAGGAAAAAATTAGCACTAAAAGGCTGTGGGAAGCAAAGGGCTGCAGAGATGACAGAGAAGAAGCATCTAATCTCATGTCAGGACTGGTTAGGAAAGCTCCAGTAGCAAGTGAGAAGTAAACTGAAATCTATAGGATGTCATCATTCATAATGAAATTATATTATGACTCTTAGGAATATTTCTTAAGCTCTGAGAAGAAAAAAAAAATGCTAACATCAAACTCTTTAATCAAAATATTTTGCTGACCAATGCTGTAATTTAGAAAACACACACGTTCTAAAAGCCCTATAATTGGTGCATCATTTATTTACCCATTTCTTTTATACGGCGACACATTTTAAAATGGAGCTGAAATATCATATGAAGGTAGAAACATCTGAAAGTTTAAGCATAATCAAACTGTTAAAGACAAACAAAACAAAACAGCTATAGTTATGCTAAACTATCTAGTTTGTTGTGCAAGTGGTCTAAATTGGCTTATATAAAACTTGATGTCCACATCAGGTTCTCTGCATATAACATCATTTCTCAAGTAGGAGAGATCTTAGTTATAATATAGTCTCAAACAAGGACCTTAAGAATGATGTTAAGACTACATTTAAAATATAGTCAACTCTCCATTAATTGGGGGTAATTTGGAGGGGTGTACTGGCAGTGAGTATGGGAGAAACTGCAGTTAAATCACATCAAATCTTCAGTAACCCAAACTGTCCTGACAATGGTTAGGGATCTGCTCACCCCCAGACAGACTCAGTTTCAGGAGGAAACTATTGCCTGTAGTTCAAGGCTTCTTACTTCCTAAAGGAGAACAACTTCTGGGGGTGGGAAGACACTTTCTAGCCACTGCTAGGCTATAACCATAGTTGAGCTGTGCTTTATAACTGACTATGAAAACAAATATTCATTCTAACAAAAAGATTATTATGCATTGCTTTGGAAAATCAATTATAAAGTATGATCAATGATATTCAGTGAAATTAACTTTAGTATTTCTTCACTTTAGAAAAGTGTCATTCTCTAGGAAAGCAAAATTAACCAATATATTCTGATTATACTGTACAAGTAAAACATTTGTTTCCTACCATAATGGGCTATGAACAGTAGGACATAAGGGTGAGGACATGGGGCAGTTCAGTATTGAATAATCAAAATGCAGACATTAAAAAAATTAAGAGATCTTAAAATATTTTATTGGGTTGGTTCTAAGGCCAGGATCTTAGGCTCAGTTCCTAGCATAAGCAATACAGTATATACATTTGTGACCCCTGCTTTTTGTCAGTTATTTTGCAAAGATAAGATACCTAATAAAGCATGTAAGACAGCACTACACAAACTTTTCACTATTGCAAGAAAAGTGACTCAAAATACATATCCTTTAGATAGATTATCCAAGGACTATAAAAAGTAGCATGTTTAAATTTTTATTTTCGTATTCTGGATACTTGAATAGTTAAAACAGTTTGATTGGCCAGAGATCATAGTTGTAAAAATATTCAGATTGCAAAGATGGTTGCATATTATCAGGCTTTGTCTTTGGCTACAAAATTTAAATTGTTTGCTTGATATAAATCAGATTTGCGATGATAAAAACTCACCATTCCCAAACTCTTAGGCTTTTGTCATCAGATGTGCTCACAAATCTCCTATTCTCATCGACAAAAACAATGGTGTTGACAGCTCCCAAATGCCGATCATACTCCTGCACAATTTCTCCACTTCGAATGTCCCACTGTATATCAAATAAGAGAAAGGGTCAGAGATAGCAGTGGAACACGTTTATGAAAACAAAGATCATAATTATGGAAAGTGAAGAAGGAAAAAAGATCTCCAACATCATGTTTTTATAAATTTAGTTTTTTGCTAAGAATAGAGTATTAGCAGTCCCTAAAAGTAACAAACATTAAACAAGTTAATATTCCTTATTCCATTCTCTGACACAACATAAAGCTCAGGAATCTTAATAAAAATATTGTCAAAAGACTTACTTGCACAATCTTTTTATCAGACATCCCAGCCACAAAGAGATTTTGCTTATCTTCATCAGGATTAAATTTCACACAATAGGGTACTTTTCTGTTTGTAAACCTTGATATACACTGTCCTGAAACCAAAGACCCAAGTTAAAGTAGGTAAAATGAATCTGACCACTTAAAGACAATCCTGAGGTTAAGTTAAGATCTAGAGATCATCTACTTAATGTATTTTGAAGGGCAGCCTATTTGTTCTTTACAGTAAACTACACTGTTCCTTTTCAAAGATTTTTGATGATTAAAAATATTTTCAAAAATAAATCTGTATCATCAATTGCAGAATAGACAAAGCTCTCCAGGTGATTACAGTATGCAGCTAGAGTTGAGGACCACTGCCAAAGAGGTTAAGAGTATGGGTTTTGGCATTAGAGAGAGACTGGTTTGAACCTAATTCAGACATTACCAGCTGTGTGACCCTGGAAAAGATACCTTGTTATGTCTTGATTTCCTCATCTACAATTTATGTATAATTTTTAATAATAAATAATAGTATTTTTCTCACAGTGGTATTTTAAAGGTTGAATGAGATACTACATGTAAGTGCTTAGTACAATGCCTGGTAAAGTGTTCAATAAATATTAGCTATTATCTTGACTCTTGAAAATTGGTAAGATGAAAGATGGTTCTCTAATTATGTAAAATTATACTAGCCACAATGTACTGACATTAATATGTGAATATATAAAACCATCTGCCCATGGAAGTTCAGAGCTACATTTTAACCAACTGGGACAATTAAATTGAATTCTGTTCATTAGACATTTATTATGCTTCTATTATGTGCAATGCAGTGTGCTAGGTGATGTAGGGGAACAAAAAGATCAATTAAACAGTCTTTGGAAATTTTCAAATTTCCTTTTCTATCAATACTTTTGCTTTATCAATTGTATTTGATGGAAACAAACTTTTATAGTTTCATAGTGAAAAAGCTACTTATATAGCTGAGTTTCAACTCTACATTTTGTGGTATTAGCTAATAGTCAATGATACGAGAATCAGCAGTTAGAGGAGGTAACATTTTGTCACAGATCAATCACATTGTTTCATTTAAAAATGGTAATTTATAAGATAAATATGTGTTAGTGTAAGTGAGCTCTTACCTGTCTCAGTGTCCCAGAGCTTAAGATACCTGTCATAAGCTGCGCTGAGGAACTGTGTCCCTGCAGTATTAAAGCAGATGTCCCTAACAGCTTTACTGTGACCTAAAGGCAGAGACAATAGAAATGGAGGTGAGGTGAAGTATCTTCTTTTAAAATATAAGCAACATAAGAGAAATAGCATTAAAGAGTATTTTTCAAGGCACACTGAGTCAAAATCACTGGAACCCCACCTCCTGATTTACTGACTCAGAATATGTGGGCTTGGGAATGTAGGTGGTTTTCTTCCCCATCTTTGAAAATCTCCTCAGGTGATTCTGATGTCTAACAGTTAGGAAAGAACCAAGAGAAAAGATCTAACTTTTTTTTTTTTAAAGTCTGTCATGGCACTCTCTTAATATGTAATACATCCAGCTGATGACTGAACAGCCAAGAATTTAAGGAAACATAATAGGCCAATTATTGCCAACAAAGGAGACATTTTGAAGGTTCCTTCTCAGATTACTTGCCAAGCTGGAGGTGAAAAGAATGTGACCTAAACCTGAAGTTCATGAAAATTGTAGCCTTTGTTCAATAATTGTATATTTGTGACCACATTACCAAATTTCATAGAAATGGACTCAGAATCTGAGACTAAATCTTTTTGAAAACAAATACTAACTACTGTTTAGTCAAAATGGCTTTTGACAATAAATTAATTTTAAGATGCTTTGCTTGGAAATCAATCTTGCCAGACCAATCAACTCTTCTGAAAGTTCAGGAACGAATAAAATGTGGCTAAATGAAAGCACAAATTTCCCTTTTTAAAAAACCATCTCACCGTGACCAAGACTGCCAAGTACAGTTGTGCAAAATGTGCATGACACAAACTGTCAGCCGCACACAGAAGCCCTGTACCATCACCAGTGATGAACTCTAGTCACGCAGAATGTACTATGGCAGTTAGGCATTCTTTCCTACAGCAGGAGTCCCAGTCAGAGCTGCTATCATCTTTCTAAGCAGGAAATTTTCAGTTTTCCACTGAAAAACTGTCTGTTAGGGCAGCAGAGACAGATAGGGACCAAATCCCCTACATAGCAGGAGACATTTCGTTCTCTAGATGCTGTTGAGAGCCTTCCCACAAGTCGTCCTTTAGGCTGCCCCAGCATCTTGGGCAGTATTTATTTGTGCGGTGAGGCCCTAAAATCATAACAAAGCACTGCAGAACGAACTCCCACTGAAATCTAAAAACAGAGTCACTACAATTCACACAAAGGGTCTTCAATGTGATTTAGTTTAATTTGGAATGTAACCAGCCTTCACACAAAATCTAACAAAGAATAAACTGTTATCTACTAACAGGGCTAGTCTACCACAAAGCTGCCCTCTTTTTGGCCTTCTTTCCCTCAAGGAGTTCTCTCAGTCTTATCCTTTTATCTGCTTTTGTTGCCAATTCCCAACCTCTCTTCAGAGCTCAACATCTGGCTATCTAGTTGCTACTGGACATTTTCATCTCAATATCCCAAAGGCAGCTCAAATTCAATGAGTCTGAAACCTCACCATCCTCTTATGGTGAACTGTACCACCATTCATCCAGCCACCTGGGAGTCACTCTAGGTTCCTGCCTCACTGTTACCACTCATTTCCAGTTACTAAGTCCAACTGGTTTTAACTCTTGATGGTTCTTTCCTCTCCATCTCTGCTGCTTTAATTCACGCTTTCATCAGCTCTAATCCACACCAAGGAAATAACCTTGTAATTCATTTTCTTGCCTCCAAGCCTGTCTCACCAAAGCATCTTCTGTATTGCCATGGTGATCTTTGTGAACTTCAAAGCTGATCATGCTGCTTTCCTTAAAGAGCTGTTCGGTGGTTGGCTTCCCAAGGCCCCCAGGATAGTCTGAAGGTCTTCCACACTCTGCCCCCTCCGCTGCTTTTCTCCACTTTCATCTTTCACCATATTCCACATGTTTAACGATTCTGAAGTACAAGAGGTTCCCCCAAAGCAACGTGTTTTCTCATACCACTTCTGCTTTAGCTTCTGCTGCTCTCTCTTCCTAATTCTCTTTGTCTATGTGGGGAGATTTACCCCTCCTTCAAGACTCAGCTCAAGTCTATGAAAACTTTCCTTCATATCAGGGTAGTAAAATTACTGTCAATGATTTATCTTAGTTTAAAAAGTCTTTTCAAACAGATTTATAGCCAGAGAGAAAAGAAGTATTACCAATAAATGTTCGCAGACAGCGCCTGTCTCCATAAACCTCCCACAGCTGGAGAAAAAAAATTACACAAATATTAAATTTAATACAAGACTTCGATAAAATGACAACTTTCAATCAATAACAAAAGTCATATGCCAGCCATGTGTGTGCATAACTGTGTGTACAGAGGATTTAAACAAAGGCATTACATGTCATTAAACATACTGCTTGGTGCTGCTAGTCTGTGTTGCACTATTTGGACTACACACACACACACACATACACATACACACACATACACTTTAAAACTAAACTTTGAAATCAAGAGAATTTAGATGGAGCTTATACAGGTGGTTTTCATTTTCTTCTTTTCTGTATTCAATATATTTTCTATGATGAAAAGTTTCTACTTACATAATACTATGAACTACATTTAAAATTCTTTAATGTTATTAAAACTGCCATGTTTATAACATTTTGGTACTGATAGGTTTTTTTTTTAAACTTTTCTGAAGTATTCAGTATTATAAAAGCTATTATGAAAATGATGACCCAGACTAAAATGTAACAGGCTCATAATTCTTATCACATCTAAAGTGAATACATACAATAGCTTCGAAACTATCTTTATTCTTGCCTGCCTCAAATCCAAGCCTTAACAGTGTTGCTAGTGCTCTAAAATAGAAAGCACTGCCTGGCCACCCAAAGCCCACAGGATAAAGTTTCAGTTCCCACAGGATACCAGAAAAGGACCTGCAGGATCTGGTCCCTCCCTTATGACTGCAGTCATTCTGTGCCTCTTGGATTCTATACTCCAGCTATCACAAAACCTGTAGTTTTCAGCACATACCATGAGATTCATTCTGTTCACTCCTCTCAGACATATTCTACTCCCTATGCTCCTATTACCCTAGCTTAGTCACCTTCCTATTGGGGTAAGCTTCTTCTATGAAACCAGAACACCTTGCACCTGCCTCTACAACAATCGTTTACATCATAATGAAATGATCCCCTTAATAACTTTTTATCCACATTCTGTTGCAAATAATAGGTAAATGTTTACAGACATGGACTAATTTGAATTTTATGCTTTTTTAATTGCTTCTAAATAGAACTTATAGTTTGTACGAAGTAGAGGTTAAAGGAAATAAGGGTTTTTATTCCAAACTGTTGGTCTGTCATATAAGTCACTACGTACAGGCAAATGCCTAAATGGTTGCTCTCATCAAAAAAAGTTGCCTTTTTTTTTTTTTAACTATCCATGAATTATTTACAAAGAATAAAATTTTCATCAGTAAACTTTCCAAGTCTCAAGAGCACTATAGGGTTGATATTTATTGATCACTATAATGATCCGGAAACAAGACACCAAAAAGATACAGATTTAAGTTTTTAAAAGGCTTTTCCATATTCAACTTGACATGTATTGGCAACTGAGTTTCTTCTACCACACACTCTATAGCTAAGCGTCGGTTAAAGGTGGAGCTTCTCAAGACCACAAGTGGGAGGAGAGGCTTGGGGCATTTCTCCTACTGGCTGTAGAAGGGTGAATCGCATTATTTACTCTCTAAAAATGGGACTTTAATCATATGTCCTCTCTACTTTTAAGGTACTGAGAAACAAATGAACTCAGTTACATTATCCAAAACCTCTATAAAAATGCATTATTAGTGATGAAATATTTGTGTCTAAAGCCAAAGTGATTATGTTCTAATCAGCTGTCTAAGCTTACAAAGAGCCTAGCCAGTTGGACCACAGAGCATATCTGAATCAACATGTTTGGAAGCAGTTCCTAAATTGCTGCATTGACAGGGCCTAAGAGAAGATAATTATCCTCTAATTGCCTAACAAACTCAGATTTATTTATAATTAACCAAATAGATTTAACCAAAGCACTAGCTTTGTAGCACTTCTACTCTGTTACTGAAAACTCACCTTAATTTTACAGTCCATGGAACAAGACAGCAACAAATGGCCAGAGAGAGGGAATAATCTGACTGCACTGACACCCTGTAAAAAGATATTACAATTATCAATCAGAAGCATTCAAAATATCAGATAAAGTTAAACAGAAGGGAAACACACGTCACCTAATTTACTACTTTTCTTCATTCTAAAAATCATGCCCCAGAATAACCTTCATTAGTATTGTAAGAGAAGCCCTTATTGACACTAAGCTCTTCAAGATTTTTTTTAACCTTTATTATTGACTTCCTCACCCAGGGGAATTCTTAGTCAATCATGTTGCTAATGCCCTCACTCCTCTTCCCTCTTTTACTCAGTCCCTTTGCTCTTTGCTAAGAGCTAGAAATGATCAGCTGGAACAGTGCAGATGACAAAGAATATCAACATCAAAGTTTTCAAGTGTCTTATCTCAGCGTTAGTTTAAGTGTTACCACAGTTTATAAACCAGGGAGCATCTGATCTTCTTTGAAGTGTGATAACCCCAAGAGCTAAGGCAAAGTTATTGAGGCTTTGGTGCCAGTACCAGCCCATCACTTATTGACTTGGTGCCCAGGAGGAAGCAGATTATAGCAGGAACCTGGAGGGAAGGGCTGTGGCTGCCATCTGGGGATAGAACACTGAATCATGAAAGCTTATGTCACCGATCCAGATGACCTTGAAGACTGAGTAGTCATTTGTGACTGGTTTGTGTGGGTACCTCCACAATCTGATTCCGGTTTATCTTCAATTTGAATTCCCTGCTCTATCTTGACTTCCCTACAGCTTTACCAGAAAATACTGGATGTCCCACATCAATAGCTGAAAATTTATGCTGGCTTCACTATTATACAATACAACAAACAGAAACAACCAATTTGCTTACCTTTGTGTGTCCAGACCACACATGTATTTGTTTTTTGGGAAGGTAACACTTCTCAGGTGGCACAGTTGACCGCAGATTAACACCAACATCCTGAGGTATGTGAAGATAGGACCTGCCTTGGTAGTCATACATTTCTTTAACTGAAACAAGAAAGCAAAAGAAATCTGTGAACAAATACAAGCCATGGTCATGAACTCTATATTCTTCAAATAACAAGCATTTTACTCATAGGGATATCATCCCATATTAGGCTTAGGTACTAATACGCTAATGATGTTGAGACCAAGAGTCAGCTAAAATTTAGCTGCCTGAAATCACTGCTACTATTTACAATTAGATGAGTATTTTGGAATTCCTAAATATCCAGAGACTATCAGATCTTTAAGTAAGACCTTACTTCCTTTACCCAGTTATACATTTCAGTGGTATATACAAAAGACTCCACTATAGTAATAATTACAGCAATGGAAGAAAAGATAATACTTGGGTCTTGTGACTCACTGGCAAAGAATTAGAAGCAAAACAGGATAAGGAAGTTAAAACAAAACAAAACAATATCAACTATCCTTTTGCCTGCTTTCCTCATTTATGCCCTTCCAGGTTCCTTTTCCATTCCCTTTCCTACTTTCAACACAGATTTTACAATAAAGTCACATGTCAGAATTAAATGACATAATATACATAAAGCATCTAGCAGCATGCTGCAGAATAAGTACTCAAACAGACTCCTTAGAAATAAAGTTGGAGCTTAAGAAACAAAATAATGACCTCACAAAACCTATATACTTTATAAGTGATATAACATTAGAATAATCAACACTATCAAAACTGAATTATTCTTTATTCTTTGATAATCACCACTTAATTTCCCCAATATAACTAATTATTAATGAGCCAAGTAGATTCTGGAATATTTATAATTTATTTTGGTGAATATGCATTTCTTTCCACTAATCAAAATGTGTCTTTTTATTTTTTATTATTTTTTTATTTTTTGGGGAGGAAGTAATTAGGTTTATTTATTTAGTTATTTTAATAGAGGTACTGGGGATTAAAACAGGACCTCCTGCATGCTAAGCGTGTACTCTAACCACTGAGCTATACTTTCCCTCCAATATGAGTCTTAATCTCCAATCTATTTACATGAAAAACAAAGTTTGTTTTTTAAAGTATAATTTAGTAACAGTTATGAACTGTGATGATACTTGGAGAATATTTGGCTTGGGTTAAAAACAAAGGTTAAAATGACTGGGGGCACTATTTATATACCAAAAAGAGTCAACTTTATTTTAGGAAAGAACAGATTGTGGACAATTTAGGTTTCTCCTTTATCTACCATTTAAAAAAAATTCATTAGCACTTCAAAAAATCATCTGTGGCTATCTCTTATTAGAACATAGAAGAATTTGCTGTAATTTCTTTGTGATTCAAATTGTCCAATATAATTCTTACTGTAATGAATTCTGGCAGCTGATTAGTAAAGGCAGTTGATATTATATGAACAGAGAACAGAGTAAATATCTGAAAGTTTTATCATAAAAATGAAGGGGCATAAAAAAATATATACCATGTAAGATCGTCTTTTCCTCCCCAGGTTTCTCTTCTTCCTGTTTGCCTTTTTTCTGCCTCTTTGCTGTGATTTCATCCAACTCTTTTTGTTCTTCCTAAGGAAATTAAAGAGTGAACTTTAAAATGGATGATCTAGAACCCCATCATGGTCAATGCTGGTCATAAATTCTTTATAATGACGTGCCCTTTTTGGTGAAGCAATAGCTGCAGGTATGTCTCCTAGGACAACAATCTCAACTCTTCGGCAGATTACAAAATGGCATGAAACATAACAGTAGCTACTAGTTAAAACTTTTAAACTCAGTTGGTACAAAACCTACCCTTCTGGAACACCTAGAAAGTAACAATGTATTATGCTAATTATGCAAGTGAAAGGATGGGACAATCAGAAAATCTAGTGCCAGAAAGGACAGTAAATTTAACACGATGCTGTTCTTCAGTAAACAGCTTTTACATAATCATAAAGATATCCACAATGACTGTAGATCTGTGACTCAACTTTTACGGGAGGAGCAGGAGAAGTAGTAAATCTTTACAATAACAAAGAAGTCAAAATAAATAGCAGCATATGTGTATTACTGAGATATACAGATGTGAGAAGCTAGGATAGGATTTTCTTGATCTTGTCCACTGCTGCATCCCTAAGACCTAGAACAGTGACTGGCTCATAGAGATAGTATGATTAGGAAGTAGAGAAGGGCAAGGTAGGGTTTTATAGTTTTACTTTATAAGCTTCATAGTATTATTTAAAAAAAATAGATCTATTACTTCATTAAAAATTTTAAATAAATTAATAAATAAATAAAACCCACCATCAATTCTAAAATCACAGAGATTAATTCTGTAATTACTATCTAAATGTCTGGTGTCAGAAGAGCAGCTACCATGGCACCTTAATAGCATTACAAAGGTGATTTCTATTAAAAATTGTTCAATACTGTATTTTAATTTAAAAATATAGAAGGAATAAATCAGAAAAAATATAAACCAAAAAATAGTCCAAAGAAAAACAAAGGGGTCTTACTGTATTTTCTCAGTCAACCAAGGCAGAGAAATTCTGAGCAGTCAATCAGTTCTCTAAGGAAACTTCAAGTTTATTAATATATATATCCTTCGAGGAGACATGGCATACACTTGAATTGCCAATGAAAAACATCAAAGCTTACTTCTGAAGGTTTGGCTACATCTTTTTCATCCACATATTTTGCCCACGGTCCCAAGAAACCATCAATATTAGATGCATCATTTTCTTTGAATTTTTTCCTCTTTTCTATTTTCTTCTGACCAGTTTCAAATACAGTTAAACCTACATTAAAAACAAAAAAATGGTGATCACAAATATGCATATTTTCTAAAGAAATAGCAATATATATATATCTTACAAATATATATAATTTTACTTTATATAGTTAAAGAAAGATGTTTGTTCAAATGACCAAAGATTTATTTAAAAATACAAAATAAAACCTATATGAATCCAGATATATCAACTCATGCTATACAAAGAGATTCAACCTTCTGGGCAAAGCAGCTTTCCTCCACTGCAATATTTAGCATATTCTGTGAAAAAAGACCCAGCTCTGTAATCCTGCAATGGTACACAATCTTTTTAATTAAACACTGACCTTTATCAGTAGATTTTACCATTTCTTGAAAGAAACACAGCAATTTAATATTGCTAAATAATGATAAAAGTTACCTCTGAAGCAAGAATAAGTTGGTATTTCTCATTTAAAAGCTGAATTAGAGTAAATTATATTAAGTAGTTATAACTTTTCTTTGTTTCACTTATAATGCAACAATATAAATTAAACAAGGTTTCACAAGGTTGGTATTTCTTCCAAGAGATCTCAATCTAAACTTGAACTCTATTATCATAAATCTTACTAGTAAGAAGAAAACAGAAAAGAGGAGACTTCTGGTTGGGATTCTCATTTGATCAGTAGGAGGTGGTCTGTTGTGTGTAGACATTAAATTGGAAAAATAAAGATTTATGGAAGTCATAGTCATAATTTAACTGTTAACTGAGAATCTAGCTCAGATGTGGATTATAAAGGTCTTTCTAACAAAGAAAAAAGCTTACCTATATTAATTCAAATCAGTTTCTTTTATGCTGTGTTATAACAAAACCTTGCTATAATTCTACTTTAACAAGAAACTAGGTCATAAACCAAAGGCAGCTTGATCACATAGGCTCTACAGCTACTAAGTACCCGCCTACAAACAGCATTTTTTTTCTAATGAGCATTTTGTGGGTAAGATTCAATGGGCTGATGAGCTTTGTGGCAAGTTAGCATTTAAAGTATGATGCCTTATCTTATGTTAAGTACAAAATGAATATGAGTGCTACCGTATATTTTAAAATACAAATTTAAACTCAGCCTTCAAAGCAGCCCTTCAAAGACAGTTTCTACAGACATGCAAAATGAGATTTTTTTCTGCTGTTAAAATGGAGCTTGACATTAGTGTTGAGAAATAAACTGCTAAAATTAGCTATATATTAATTTTAATTTCTTGAATGATTTCTGGAGGGTTGACACTGTGCCAAGAACTCAACAGCCTCCCCACCATAGAGGTGTAACTATCTCCCCTACAAGACTGCACACATAGTAAGTGGCAAAAGCAAGCCCTAAACTGATAGTTCTACACACTCCTCTAAACTATATCATTCTATTGTTTGAACTTAAAAAAAAAAAAATCAAGAGATAAATACTAGTTTTTTCCTACTGTCTAAAGTCAATCTGTAAGACAGTAAGTACAGTATATATATATTTGATATTAATTATTTCTAATAAATTACCTTGATTTTTTTCAGCTTCTTCTACAGAACCAATATACTTAGCAGATACTTGATGATTATCTAATGAAGGGTCCAATGCATAACCTGAAAGGAAAAAGTACAAATTATTGATTCCATTTTTACCACTTTCAATTCATTTTAATTCTATACACATTTACTCATTTAAAATTTTCCTTCCCAGATATTGAAAATGTTTCTTTAACTTAGGACCAATCCTTCTTTCCTGAGCTTTGTTTCTATTTAGAATAATGAACCCAGATCTCAGGCTGGATTGTGAATGACTTTAGTAAAATAGACGAGTCGAGCATACTGACATTATATTACTAATAGCCTCTTAGGCCAAAATATCAAATTTTAGTCTTAAATTTTCTAAGAGCTGAAAAACATACATACATCATACATTCAGAAGTTTAGAAATTGTTTTCTTTTTGGTAACAGATAATACATGGCTTAGTTTATCATATTATATAAACTATTAAATAAGTTAAAAAATAAATAGAAGAATTACATAAAATCTAGCTATTATTTTGAAAATGCCATTCTCAGTAAAGACAGTCTTCACTCTCAGTTTAAAAACAGTATATTTCTACCTCATAAATCATGATTTATATTTCTTTGATAAGAGAAGGATATCCACTAGCATGTGAATACACTCCTACAACTAGAGTATGTAGCTACATTGGTCTTCAATGGTCTATGGGAACTGCAGGAAAGGAAGTCTATATTAACTCAAATCAGTTTTTCTTCAACTGGGGGTACTGGAATGATAAATGTTTGATAAAATCAGTTTTAATAATAATCCAACATATTCATGAGAGAGCTGGATTATTTATCAGTCTATAGCCTACAACCCACATGAACAATCATGAAATACCACGTAAAAGTATTTGCCCCTCTTAATCGAAGAAGCAAAAAATACTCCCTTTTAAAGTCTAAAAAAACAAGCAAAGTCTTTAAAAGTCCGTTTCATTATAGGCTAGAATACAATAAATTCATGATGCAAAAGAGTTGATTTTTATGTACCACATATATACTTTAGATTTACATGGGATACCTTATACAAGTAACAGGTACAGTACACTGATAACCATTTTATTGGATTGGAAGTATCACTGAACTCTTCTAGGTGATTTTAGAGGTATACAGTCTTTGCTATGACTTTTGGCACACTGTTAAGTTAATTATAACCCTGCTATGGTGAAATATGATCTCATATATGACAATCTTTTTTACAGCCAGTTTCCAAGTATATATTGTGGATAAATAAGACTATTTGTACTAAACCTCTAAATTAATTCACAGTGAATCAGTCTGCATTACTCACTAGAAACTAGAAAAAAGAAGTTTCCACTATTAGAATAATCATATAAATTGTGATATAAACCATAAATGGATATTACAGCTCTTAAAAATGATAAACTTTGAGATTATAAAGTAAACATGCTTATATGATAGAATATTGACTAAAAAAGTAAGTTGCAAAATTTTCAGCTTAGAAGAATTATAGTTCTGTAATACATATATGTATAATAAAAAAGGCTTAGTTCATAATGCTAAGAATAGATTAGTATAGTGGGATTATCGGTAAACTTTCTTCTCTTCCCTAAATGTTTAAAAATTTGTTTATACATTGTTTTTTACTGAAAATAACTGTTATTAAAAAGTATCACTGAAGGGAGGAGGGCATAGCTCAGTGGTAGAGTGCATGCTTAGCATGCACGAAGTCCTAGGTTCAATACTCAGTACCTCAAATAAATAAATAAACAAACAATAAACAAACCTAAATACCCCCCTAAAAAACACAAAACAAAAACAAAAACCAAAAAGCATCACTGAATACATAACATTTCATATGACACTGCTTTCTTAACCTTTTTTTGATTCTATCTTATAATAATGGAAATTAATGGCAGATAGGACAGAAAAATTTATTTAGAACTTAAGAAAAATTCTGTAAGAAATAAAAGGAGGAGGTATTAGAATTCTAACTGCAAAGAAAACTAAAGGAAAATAAGAGAGGCAATGTTGCTGATGTCTAAAAATGTAATTATTAAATGTTGTAAGAAAATTCAAAGTTTTCTTTTTCAGCTATTCTTTTGGGAAAGAAACAGCGTAAGTAATTAATTCATAAAGAAGATCATAACTACAACAGTCTAAAAACATTCTCAGTCTTTGCTCACCCAATTCTACCAAAAAACTCTTCAAAGTAGACAGTGATCAATGTGTCTGTCAACCTATAGATGTGGATTATAGGAAGAGAAAAAAAAGGTGCCATCAAATATGGACAATTCTGATATAAATGATCAGGATGTATGATCTGTGGACCCATCAACAAGGACATTATTATAAAGACCATCTTCTTTTAGAGGGGATTCCCAGCCTTAAATGTATGTTAACTTTCTCAAATCCCACCACTGATAGGATGTAATTATTTTACACAATGAATTTGTAGCTGTTCTATTTCCTGATGTCCCTCAGTGATGAACAGAAAACTTTTTAGAGATAAGATATGAGAAATAAATTCAACTAGTGTTTAAGATTAAAAATGTAATCTCAACACTTTCCTGTTATTTACCAAGTTCAACAGCAATCTGTACATACAGGCATTCAATAATAAGTGTTCATTAAAAAGTACAACAGAGAACATTGTTTTTAAGACCACAGAACATTTTCAGTACTCAGAAATGAGAGCGGATTTAGAATGACAGTTAAAAATATTATTTACCTTCCCATTTGTATAACTATTTATACATGTGTATAAGAAAATACACTCACCTTTTAAGGAATACAGATTAACAAATTCAAAAAGCCAGAAAATAAGATAGATTGACACACACACACACAAACATTACACACATCACTTCTAATAAGGTCTAACTTGAAACTCTCATTATCACCTTACCATATGTGGCAAAAGTTCTTCTTTGCTGTTCAAACATAAAATCATTGATATGAGCTGGTTCAGCATATCCAGAAAGCATATTTCTAGGGGCAGCCATTTGCTGTGTCCTAAAGGGATTTTCTGGTCCAAACTGCAATGTTGCAAGAAAAAAAAAAAAACACAAATTCTCAGCCTATAAAGCTAGAATGAGCTGAATTATTGCACAATATATTTTCAACTCTAAATCTTCAGGGGCTGATTAACCTATTTGAGAACACATTCATCTCACGTGGTTCAGTACAACTGGACTATGGCGGATTAACACTGTCAGCCACTAGGCCAGCAGAGGAACCAGCTCACCCGAGTCTATGTGTAGCTATTTAAACTTAAATTAATTAAAATAAAACACTCAGTTATTTGGTCATATTAGCCACATTTCAAGAACTCAATAGCCACATACAATTATTGGCTATTACATTTCCATCACTGCAGGAAGTTCTTATTTGACAGCGTTGCTTGAGATAACTGAGACTCATCATAGTTTTGTCTAATCCATGATATGGGGGATTTCTGATGACTTTCTTTGGTATCTCTCAAAGGTGGAGACTTAGAATCCTCAATACTTACTATCGTACCTGGCATATAGAAAGCACAAATGAAGAAAAGATTAATCAGAATCTCACTGGGGGCAGAAGATAGGAAAATAAATAAAAGATAGGAAATTAAAGTAAATTGCTGACACACTGTAATTCAACTATACCTCAATTAAAAAAAATCATGGCACAAAAAGAAAAAAAAAATAAAGTGCTTGAAAAAGCCCCTAGGAAAAGACATTATAAATGTAAATAAAATTTCCCCACTCTGAAAAAGTCACACTGTGAAAGGCTTACACAAAATAGTACTACTGTTATCTGTTTACAATGCTCTGAGTTTCTAGAATGGTTTTCCAAATGTTAACTAATTTGATCTGTACAAAAATTCTGGAAAGTTAGAGAGGTATTCTCCTCATGTTAGAAATGAAGGAAAAAGTCAAAATGACATATTTTACCTGCTTAGAGTAAATAACTGATTTAATACTATTACAAAAGGTATTGGGAAAATCAACTCTTTTCAGTTTTAAATAAAGAATAAAATGAACTTCCACTTTGGAAACAGTGGAATTAGGGTATTTTTATTTGAATTCTGGAAGGTCTACTGTCATGATGAAATATTTCGACATCAGAACATCTTAGGTTACTACCTTTAGAAACCATCTTTCCTATGTTACATTTCCCAAGCCATAAATATAAATGATTGATCTTTCCTTAATCAGAATGCTATCTTCTCTGAAATCAGCATTATACTATGCACAAAAATCTGAATTTAAATGTTAGATCTGTCTTATAATGTTTTCTGATTTAGAAGAAAATAAAGTATTATAATCTTCCTTTCTATTGACAACTTCCATTTCTAGGTTTAAAATTATTCAATCTTAAAATGTCAAATTTATATATAAAGCTTTTATTACTATTTATCCTAAATTATAATACAGTACAAGAGAATGCAGCCCATATTAGTTCTTGCTATAATGATGGGCAAAAATAAGGGGGAAAAAATCTAGAGTTCTGAAAGTTGGAAGTTACATTCAGTCATGAAATTTGTTACAAAAAGAAGAACATCCATAAAATTAAAGCTAATAAAACGACTTAAGTTTCCTAGATGCTCTAATTGCTATAGTCAGCTACCATCTGCAAAGCAGCATGTGATATTTCTGGGGGTAAAAAATTCTAAAATGATAAAAATCCCTATTGCCCATATTGCTACTCCTATCACATACAATAAATTACCAATCGTTATGCTTATAATTTCCAATTTAAAAAAGGAAAGTACAATTTCCATAGTCTAATTTTATTAAGATTTTACAAAAAGAGAAAAATTCTTCTACAGACCATTCATATAAAACTGGCTCCATCTTGTAAAGAAAAATTCTCAGTGTTAAGAACTTTGATTTCTATAAGAATATAGATCCATATATTTTAACAAGTATATCTTACATATGGTGCTATTCCTAACACAGTGTGAAAATTTAAATGTGCTTATGTTTTACAGATATTTAAACTGAGACCAAAAAAAAAAAAAAAAATCTTCCACTGATATAGGAAGCTGCCTGGCAGTAGGATCCATCTACTTCTGGCTCATCTTAACTTTCTGGTTACTGGCAGGTATTGGAGCTAACCTCAAAGACATTAAATGTCAACAGAGAAAAGCAGAGAATGTTATTCAGCAGGACTTAGCTCTTATCAATTACTCAAAAGATGTTTACCAGATGTTCCTGGTCTGTGTGAATATGTAACTCTTAATTCTGGGTTAACCATTAAAAAACAAAACAATGTATATTTAAAAACAACACAAAACTGATTTCAAAATACTTCTTTTCAACTTTAGGTAGTTAATTTTTAAGTGTAAATATATATTCAAGTGATTTTAAAAAATATATATTCAAGTTAATTAGATATGAGTTCCAATTAGGTAATAGTTCTTAGCTAAGACAATAGTGAAGTATATTATAGTCAATTATAACTGTAAATCTCCCATATAAAATATATGTGTAAATATTAATTCACATCACTGCACCAAAAAAAAAGTTTCTGAGGTAGAGTAACCTTACATCTGTCATTTGAGTGAAGTAGTGATTTATTTATAAACTTAAAAAAAAGTATTTTCAATTTAAGACTGATTGATAAATCTAAGAAACCCACATACTATAAGGGAGTGGCTCTCAAGTCTTCAGCAGGTAGAGTACTTGAAAGTTGATGCCTTAGCAGTATATCTTAACATCTCAGGAATTAACATATGAATAAAAACTGACTACATGAAATCCTAACTATAAGTTCACACACTAAAAAAAAGAACTCCAAGTTATTGAACAAACAACCATATTATACTTAGATTGCTGTTAAGTTTTTCATTAATATTTATTGCAGTAATCAATGTATAAGATATTTACAAACAAATTTTAAGGTGAAAAGAGTCTACTGATTATCTTCTACAATTTTGGAAAAGAGCATCACAATTCACTTATTTTTGGCAGAATACCTTAATCTTGTAACACATAAGCACAGTTTAAATATTACTATAGCATATTTTACTAGTGGTTCTATGACCTTGGGCCTCAGTTTCCTCATCTGTAAAATAAAAGAGCTGACCTATATGATTTCTAAAGTTCATTCTAACACTAAAATTTATAGGGACCCTTACACCCAGATTTTAAACAGTAACTGGCATTTTTCCCCTCTAAACTTTTATATTTTTTCGATTCTTAGAAGTAGTATTTTAAGGAGTCTGAAATTCTCTATGATGCTTATAGGCTATAAATGAGCCTAGAGAAGCTAACAAATATGCTTTTCTCTAAGCAGATTCAAAAGGATTGAGTAAAATGAAGAAAATCACTAGACTAGAACAATGGCTATTATGTCTTTAGGTTCTATCTATAATTTGAGAAAGTTTATACAAGGTAGACCAACTAGGAAAGTTCCTTGGTTGGGAGGGAGAAACAATAGTTTATAAAATAAAATAGTTAATTCTTTAATTTACTGAATTAAATGGGAGGTGTACCCGCAAACTACACAATGTCCTCCAAGATGATCTTCTAGTTATGGAGTGATTGTTAAGGATGATCTGGACACAAATCCCCAAATATGTCACCTGCTGGCATTTTAAGCTGACAGTTGAATTCCTCACTATAAAAGGGATAAAAGTACCTACTTCATAGGGTTGTAGTGAGAGCTAAAGGAGACATGGTATACAAAATCCCTCAGTGTGGTACCAGGCATAATGTAATAAATGGTAGTTTTATCTCAGTCTCTATCCCCGTCCTTTTCCATCATGCAAAGCCTTACCAAATTAATCTTCCTAAAAATTCAGCTTTGATTATGCCACTCTCCCAGAAAGGACCTTAGAAATCTATTTATCATCTACTAAATCAAACAAAAGTCTTTACACCCTGGCCCCTTACAACCCTTCTCCCCTACTGATAATGACTAAAACATTCCGTTCTTTACATCCTTCATGATTTGGCTCATGCTGCTCCCTTCTGCCTGGAATCTTTCCTCATAAAAGCCTACCTAGCCATCAATGCCAATAATATTAATATAAATAACAATAAAGGCTATCACTTATTAAATGCTTACTCTGTGCTAGAGAGTTTCCTAATCACTTCACATATTATCTCAGTTATAACCTTATAACCTTATATTATCTCCTATAACCTGGTGAAGTAGAAATTATCTTCATTTCACCTATGAAAAAACTAAAAAACTAAGATAATCCAAGGTCACACAAGAGCTAGTAAGTCGTCTGGTTAATCCTACATCTCATGTTCTTAACCTGGACTGTATTGCTCATTTAAAATACTACTATTTCATAGAATTTTTTTTTATCAGATACAATCTCTTCTTAAACTTGACTTGTGCTTTAGAGGACAAATTCTGGTCTCTGTCTTTAAAAAAAGAAAACCCAAACACTTAGCACATCCCTTCTGGTAAACTACTAGCTTTAGGGGAGGGATTAGATCTTGTTTCTAATGATGGAATCCCAAATATGGGAACCTGAATTTCACCTAGCAAAGTCCCTAGTAACATCTTTCTAGACTTTGCCAAGTTATACAGACCCGAGTTATAAAGTTCAAAGTTAATAATTTGGTTACATCACAGACAATTCATTCGACAACCAGGAAAAATTATCATTTTCTTCGCTTTTCAGTCTTACCATTCTTTTCTTAAATTGTTGACAGTAAACACTGAAAGGTTCCTGACATAAACTAGTTTATATATTTAAGTGAGGCTCCCTAATATGGGGGAAAAAACTCCCAGAAAATTAAAGAATTGATAATCCCCCAAAGAGAATGATAAACCTACTGTGTTATCAAGAGCACCACAATATCTTTTGACCTTTTGAATTTTTCTTGAAAGTTTCAAAAACTAATTACATAGCAATATATTAGCTATTACACAAGATCTAAAAATTTAAGAAAAATAGACTTCAGAGAAAATACACTGACATAGGAATGTCATATACCATGCCACTTCCAAATTTTCTCATTTTCTAAATTCAGTGGCTAAAAGAACTTTACATTTAAAAAAAACCACGCAGCATATACATAATGTACTAGCCCTCTTTAACATGCCAGCTAAAATGTACCAAGGGTAATAAAACAGCCTCTAGTTTGACAGGTTATAAGGATTTAAGAAATAATGGTATAAAATTTAAAAATGTGCCACAGTCTCAGAGCATGAGAATGAGATTTTTGCTTACTGTACACTCAGAGAACAGCCAGAGTACTATCTAATAAACACTAGCACTGACATCCTTCACTGTGCCACACATTTCCATTACCTAAGCAGGAAAATTATACGAAATAGTTCTGTGACTCTGATATATCAACAAAAAGGACAATGAGTATAAGCTACAAAATAAAAAGTATGAAAAAGTACTTGTTTCTCCACTAGGATGCAGTAAGAGATAGCTCCTCATCTCCATCTTTAAAGGGCTCTTAAACATTCTGCTACTTTAGAGACCTTATTATCATTTTTTTTAATAATGACTTTTTCTGACATCTGTATTTTGTCAATTGGGCATTCTTTTTCTCTTTTTAAAGGCAAAATATCTGGAAATCTAATCTTCTACAAAGACTTTCCTAAATAGACAATTTCCACTGTTTCTGGTTTTTTTCTTCCTCATCTTTTTAAATGCTTCCATAACCATCTATAATAATGAGAAGAAAGAATCCAGAAGGTGTCTGACTCAGAGCAAGCAATAAACAGTGTGATTATTTTTGAGCCGCAACCACGTCAGTATGGCACCTTTTTTAGCATTTAACACAGCAGCATTTGTAACTAGATGTTTCATAATAAACCAAAATTTTTCCCCTTATGATTGTGTAATACTCCTTTATCAACTCTAAGAGGAAGATGTTAACTAAGTTTGCATCTAAGAGTAAGATATTTTAACGTTCCATTTTTTAAAAGATATAGTTTCATGCCATCAGACAGTTGTAATGTTGGGGGATAAACAGTAGTGGAGTTTTAAAAGTATTCTCACAAAAGCATACTATTTAAACTTTTGAAGAATAGAAGGATATATTTTTCTTTTTTAAAATTGAGATATAATTGACATAACCAGATACATTTTCTAAATGTTTAAATAGTATACTTCTGTGAGAAAACTTTGGAAAGTTCACCAACTGTTTATCTATCTATGTATAATTTATATACTTTAGCAAAGGACACTCACAAATATAACATGTTTTCTTACCTCAGGAGCAAACATGGTCTCGTAGGTAGGATTATACTGAACCTCTTTGACAGCAGGGTCAAGGTGAACTCCAGTTTCCAAATCTTCCTACAAGAAAATCAAATGAACATTCAGGATAATGCAAGTAATTATTATATTGTAGAAACTACATTAAGGTCACACCAGCCATTTTAACACCAATTTTATGAAGATTATACTAGTGCTGTATGATTAATAATTTTAATAATCAAAAATTAATAAAAGTAATATTTATAGTATAGAGGTTAGAATGCATAACAAAATTTTTTTCCTTCCAAAATACTGACTTTATCCCATCTGAACAAATTAAAATTTCTACGTAAGTTAACACTACTAAAAACCTTAAAGTAAGAGAGAGTCCAACTCTTTTTTATTAACTCAAAAGACCTGATCTTCTGGGTCCAAACTTAGGAGAAACACTCCTTCTTTATTTAGCAAACCTAATTAGATATGTAGCCAGATGGATATGGTTAGGGGCTGCAGAGAAAACAAAACTAAGTGGCAGGGCTCAAATCTTCTAAAGTCTTATAATCTATGTCAGTCAATATTATAACCTTATTAAATTCATCCCCCAATTTAATGAACATAAAAATCTCATCTCCACTAGTGAATCACTGGTAGTCTATCTTTTGTATAACTCCACCACCTAAACAAATATATATAACAATTTTCTAGTCTGGACCTCTCCCCTGAACTCTAGGGATTTATATATGTGAGTTTTAACTCGACATCTTTTCTCCCAGGATGTCTAACAGATATCTTAAACTTAATATATCCAAAAAAGTAACCCCTGATCTCCCCTTCCCCAAAGACTCCTTCTAGCTTTCTTTAAATCAACCACAATCCCACCCTTACACTTGTTCAGGTGAAAATTGCCAAAGTTTTCCTTCACTCCTCTTTCTTTCACGTTGTATATCCAATCCATCAGCAAATCCTCTACCTTCTATGTACACCCAGAGTTCAACCACTTCTCAAGTCCTCTTTCGTTATCACCTCAGGCCAACTTATCTCACACCTGGATTATTACAATAGCCTCTTACGTGGTCTCCTGGCTTCTGCCCTTGTCTACCCACAGCCTCACTCCACACAGAGACCAATATGATTCTTTTAAAATATTAGTCAGATTATGTTACTCCTTCACTCTAAATCCTCCAGCTTCTCCATTCAGGGTAAATGCCTAACAAAGGCCCACACCACAGCTCATTACCAAGTTGTTCTCAGAAAGTATAGTTCCCTAGGGTAGTTTTATAGGGTGTTTTTGTCTTCCTGTATTGTCCCACCTGGGCATTTACTAATAAAAACATGTTATCGGTACATGTTTAATTTACATATCAAACATGTTATAAATAAATTTTCTCTAATTAGGGTATTCAAGTTATATTTTGAAATTTTTAAGGAAGTTATATATCATCTATGAATTATATTTCAGTAAAGATGGAATTACAAAATTGCTATTATAAAATGAAGAAGTTTGAATCTAACTGGTTGAGAATTTACCCTCCATAATCTGTCCCCTACCTCTAACAACTTCTGTCTTCAACTAGCCCTGTGCCTGTGCTCACTTTACTCCAGCCTCACAGGCTCACTTGTTATTCCTGGAATTCACCAAAAGACAATCCTGCTTTAGGGTCTCTGCACTTACTGTTCCTTCCTTGTGGAATGTCCTTTCTCAGGATATCCACATGACTGCTCTCTCCTTTCAGGTCTCTGCTCAATTTTTCTACTTTCCCCTTACCCTGCTTTATTCTTCTCCATTATATCTGTCTACCTCTCTCTATTTATTTATTTATTGTCTACCTCTCTCTATTAAAGTGTAAGCTACAGAAGTTCGATTTTGTATGCACAAATGTGTCCGTAACTCCTAGAACTATCCCCATCATATCACCATCTTTATTATGTTGGCCTCCTATTGATGCAGGATACATCTGTCAACATAACACAAAGACAACGCAAAGTAATATCACAAATTTTGCAAAACAGGTGGGATATCATGAAATTGACAGTGATGCTGGAGAAAAAGCAATGCCACTAACAAATGAAGATCTGGTAGAGTTAGGCCAGCTAATTACCAAATACTGAAAAACGGACAAGAAAAATAATACTATAGGCACACAGTTATTGTTCCAAAATTTTGTCACCATTAAAACACCCCTCACTAAAGCAGGCAACATAGTTTCTCTACTTCTCAAAAATAGAGTCCTTCAAGTATGACTCTCTTAAACTTCCTTCCTCTCTTGTTTCAAAATTGACCGTATCTTTATCTCATCCTTCTCATGACTTCAATTTCTACCCCAAATTTTTATCTGCAGCCTTTGACAACATCCCTGGCCTCTGTATCCACATACCTAATGGCCTGCTGAACTGCATTATATGTGTATTCCACAGCATCAAACACTTTGCTATGTCCCAATCAGAAGATATCCTTCCCCATGACTCCACTGTCACACAGTAACAAACTGGGCACTGAGTTTTACTGATTCTACCTCTGAAATACTTCTCTAGCAATCCTACTCCCACCTTCCCTTCTCTATCATCCTAGTTCAGACTTCATCATATCTTGCCTAGCTTATTATAAGACATCCTTATCTGGTTTACTGTAGCTTGATTTTTGCCATATTAGACTAATTGCTGATTTTTTTTATAAAAAAAATCAAGCACTTTCATGCTTTCTGTACTGTTGGTAATGTTACTTTGCTCTTTATGCGTTTCCCTTTATTATCTGGTAATAAGTCATCATCTTCTTTTCCCTGATCCTCTTCTTGGCTCAGGAAAAATGCTTTTTCATCCACAGTCCTAAGAGATGTTATACATAACTCATAATATCCCTTGTGATATATTATTTGTTGCACATAATTTTTATTTATATTTTATATCCTTACTGCCTTACAGAATGCAGGGCATGAAGTACATGTTCAATAAATATTTGTTAAATTAAACTGAAGAAAGAAATGTCAAATCCATGGAGAAATTAAAGAGGATGAAGGTTGAACAAAGATCATGAATCTGGCAATTATGTCACAAAAAATCTTGCCAGAGCAATTGTGGTAGTGGGGTGAAGTATGGAAAGCCAGTTGCAAGGGGCAGAGGTATAACCAAGGATTTAGGAAAAAAAAAAAAAAGACAGCAATATTTTTGCTCTTTTAAGACATTTGGCAGTACAGAAGAAGACATGGGGTGCCAGACTGAAGGATTTTCAGGGTAAAATTAGTCTGTTTTTTTTCCTTCTTCAAGAAAAGGTTAAGCAAAAGATTTAGTCAATCATAAACTACAGAAAGGAACAAGGAGAGAGGAACATATGATAAGAATCAGGGGATAATCAAAAAGGTATGGTCATTTTAGAGGAGGTAGGAGGGGAGATAATTTAGGACATAGCCAATTAGCCTCTGAAAAGAGAAACAACCCTCACTGAGATGAAACAGAGATGACGAAGACAAGAATGGGTGATAGGTGATAGGTTTCTGGAGTTGGTGTGAGATGTTGGGAGTCATAGATGATCTTTTCATTTTCTTTGTGTATTTAGGAACACAGGCATCTTCATAGAGCAAGGACAATATTCAGATTCATTTATTCATTCAATAAATAAGTGCCAGGCACTGTTCTAGGCCCATGAAAATAGACAAAGCTCTCTGCCCTTGTAGAGTTTACAGTGGGGGAGACAGACAATAACCCATATAATAAATAACAGAATTTGCTAGAAGAGTGCTAGGACCAGGGTAGACACATTACCTCACATAATCCTTACAACACCTCTGAAAAGTATTAGCAAGATTAAGTCACTTAATTCCACGGTACCAACAGAATAAATGAGAAAGGGAAAAAGTTAAAGTAACCACAATGAACAGTGTTAAAGAGACTCAATTAGCAGCAAACACAAATCACTGGCAGAGTATTAGTCAGGGTGCTTAACTGCAAGCAACTAAAAACCTCAAAGGCTGAATCCTTTCAAGTTTCTCTTAGAACTGCCAAGAAGGGTGGAGAATCAGTCTGGGGGAATAGGCAGTGATAAAGGGTGAGTATTTAGATGGAATCATGATTTGAAATCAGTCATATCTCAAACCAGTACAGTGAGAACAAAAGTTCATCATTACCAAACATCATTACTAAACTGTGATGGCTGCCACTGGATGCTGCTGTTGAGACTTCCAGCCAGAGGAACCAGATGATACTGGTCACCACTGCCACTTAAAATATTCTCTTTCTTTACTTCTTTGTGGATTAATTAGCTTTAGATTAGAATTTAGACAGATACCTCTGTCTGGTTGAGTCCAAATTATCGTCCTGAACCTTAGCTGAAAGGGAGCTGGGAGAATGAGAATCTGGGTTTTCAGCTTCTGAAGGTAGGAAGCAGGGAGGGATGTTGTTCACATTAAGACTATTAAGGAAAGGGGTTCAAACGCTGGGTCACCCAATTATATGACACATACGTATTTTCCTGGAAAGCACACCTGAATCTTCATTGATTAGAGAGAGTACTTAGGGCTCTGCAGCAAAACCCAGTACCATAAAGTTAAAAGGTTATATACAAATGGCTTAAACTGCACAAAAACTAAATTAAATGATTTTCTCTCTTAATTTTCAACCCCCAGTGACAAACTGCTTAAAGAAACAGAAGGCTTAGCCACATTCATACCTCCCCAGTGGATATTTTAGAACACAACTGCTAGAACCACTTTATAATATGGCTTACCAGATCTTTCTGATTAAGGGTATTTTAAATATTCTAAATTTGAATTATTTTGAACAGCGTACTATGAGACATCAAGTTTTAAATGCAAAATACAGTTTAAAAAGAAATTCTCTAAAAAAGCAATTTAAAAAAAGAAACAGAAGCAACTAATAAAAAATATAAATAGGTCCCAGTTTCTAGCTCCTGCTGAAATTATAGAACTCAACAACTCTTCAATAAGTGAAGTTATTAATTTTAAGTTTAATTAGAAAAACTTGGACAACACCACAACCTTGTTTTAATACCCACGAGGGGTTCAATATCAATTAGGCATGTAATTAAAATTATCAAAGAATTACAAAGGATTTCTATTCAGGTTTAATTATTCATAAAAATTTAAGTGCAGTAAGTGAAGGGCACCCTATGGGTCAAATAAGATTAAACAGATTATCTTTTGTTGATTCAAAGTAATTTGAGAATAAAATTAAGCAATAATTACTTTTTTGTCCTTTATACATTTCTTACTGTTGAACAAATAAGAAAATAGATATTTAGGGGGTGGGTATAGCCCAGTGATACAGCACATGCTTATTATGCACAAGGTCCTGAGTTCAATCCCCAGTACCTCCATTAAAAAAAAAAAAAAGAAAAAAATAGTAAACAAACAACCAATCAAATAAAAACGTGAAAGCACTTTGTAAACTATAAAGCAGGACATAAATATTAACCATTACCATAAACTATCAATTTGTAGTATAGTTTTTTTTCCCCCAGAAAGTGAAAAATGAAATGAATAGACTTCCTAAAATGGGAATTTAAATGGCTGAGATTAAAAAAAAAATAGAAGTTCATATAAAGATATTTTTTGAGTTTCGTCCTTAACAAACAAAGAAGAAAAAGACTAATAAGAGATAGAGATGGACATTACATAATGATAAAGAACTAAATCCAACAAAAAGATGTAACATTTGTAAATATTTATGCACCCAAGACAGGAGCACCTAAATACGTAAAGCAAATATTAACAGACCTAAGGGGAGAAATTGACAGCAATATAATAGTAGAGGACTTTAACATTCCACTTACATCCATGAATAGATCATCCAGACAGAAAATCAATAAGGAAACATTGGCCTTAAATTACACATTAGACCAGACAGACTTAATAGATAAATACAGAACATTCCATCTAGGAGCAGTAGAATATATATTCTTTTCAAATGCACATGGAATGTTCTCCAGGATAGAACATGTGTTAGGCCACAAAACAAGTCTCAATAAATTTAAGAAGACTGAAATCTTATAAAGCATTTTTTCCAACCACAATGGTGTGAAACTAGAAATCAATTACAAAAAGAAAACTGAAAAATAGTAAATATGTGGAAATTAAACAACATGTTACTGAACAACCAATGGGTCAATGAAGAAATCAAAGGAGAAATTTAAAAAAAGACCTTGAGGCAAATGAAAATGGAAGTACAACATACCAAAATCCATGGGATGTAGCAAAGCAGTTCTAAGAGGGATGGCAGAAATATAGGACTACCTCAAGAAACAAGAAAAACCTCAAGTAAACAATCTAACTTTACACCTAAAGGAACCAGAAAAGAAGAACAAATAAAACCCAAAGTTGGTAGAAGGAAGGAAAAAATAGAGATCATAATGGAATAGTGAAATAGAGACTAAAAAAAAATTGGAAAAAAAGACAAGAGCTGGTTCTTCGAAAAGATAAATAAAATTGATAAATTTTTAGCTAGACTCACTAAGAAAAAAAGATAGGTGAAATAAACAACATCAGAAATGAAAGAGAAGTTAAAACTGATACCAAAGATACAAAGGATCATAAGATAATACTATGAACAACTATATGCCAACAAACTGGACAACTCAGAAGAAACGGATAAATTCCTAGAAACATACAATCTTCTGAGCCTGAATCATGAGGAAATGGAAATATGAACTGACCAATTACTAGCAAGGAGATTGAATCAGTAATCAAAAAACTCCCAGTAAACAAAACTCCAGGACAGATGGCTTCACTGGTATATTCTACCAAACATTCAAAGATTTAATAACTATCCTTCTCAAACTCTTCCAAAAAACTGAAGAAGACTGAATGCTCCCAAACTCATTTTATGAGGCTAGCATTACCCTGATACCAAAACCAGACAATGACACCACAAAAAGGGGGAAATTACAGGCCAATATTCCTGAAGAACTTAGATGAAAACATCCTCAACAAAATATTTTAAACCAAATACAACAATACAATAAAAAGATCATGCACCATGATCAATTAGGGTTTATTCTATGGATGCAAGGATGGTTTAACATCTGCAATTTAATCACTGTGACACATCACATTAACAAAATAAAGAATAAAAATCATATGATCATCATAATAGGTGCAGAAAAAGCAACTGACAAGTTTTATGACATTTATCATAAAAACTCAACCAAATGTAGACAGAATGTACCTCAACATAATAAAGGCCATATATGACAAACCTACAGCTAACGTCTCAATTGTAAAAAGATGAAAGTTTTTCCTTTAAAATCAGAACAAAACAAGGATGCCCACTCTCACCACTTTAATTCAACATAGTATTGGAAGTTTTAGAGCAATTTAGGCAGGAAAAAGAAATAAAAGGCATCAAAATTGGAAAAGAAAAAGTAAAACTGTCACAATTGGCTGATGACATCATTTATATATAGAACACCCTAAAGACTCCACCAAAAAACTATTAGAATACATGAAATCAGTAAGTTTCAGGGTACAAAAATCAATATACAAAAATTTGTTGTGTTTTATATGCTAACAGTGAACTACTGGAAAGAGCAATTAAAAAAGCAATCCAATTTACCATGGCAACAGAAACAACAAAATACCTAGGAACAAATTTAAACAAGGAGTTGAAAGACATGTACACTGAAAACTATAAAATATTGATGAAAAAAACTGAAGAGACTCAAATAAATGGAAAGATTTTCTATGCTTATGGATTGGAAGAATTAAAATATTAAAATGTCCACATTAGCCAAAGCAACCTACAGATTCAATGCAATCCCTATCAAAAGTCCAATGGCATTTTTCACAGAAATAAATAATCCTAAAATTTGTATGGAACCACAAAAAATCCAAATAGCAAAAGTAACCTTGAGAAAGAAGAATAGAGCTGTAGGCATCATGATCCCTGATTTCAAAGTATATTATAAAGCTATAGTTATCAAAACAGAGTGATATTGTCATAAAAACAGACACACAGATCAATGGAACAGAATAGAGAACCCAAAACCAGAAATAAACCCACTCGTATATGGACAATTAATCCATGACAAAGAAGGCAAGACTATACGATGGGGAAAGGACAGTCTCTTCCATAAATGATGTTGGGAAATGAACATGCAAAAAAAATGAAACTGGATCACTGTCTTACACCATACATAAAAATTTACTCAAAATGGATTAAAGGCCTGAATGTAAGACCAAAAACTGTAAAACTCCTAGAAGAAATCATAGGTGGAAAGCTCCTTGACATTGGTCTTAGCAATTTTTTGGGGATCTGACTCCAAAGGTAATGGCAAAGAAAGCAAAAATAAATGAATGAGACATCAAACTGAGCAAAGGAAACCATCAACAAAATAAAAAGGCAACCTACTGAGTGGGAGAAGATTTTTGGAAATCATATACCTGATAAGGGGTCAATATCCAAAATACAGAAAGAACTCATACAACTCAATAATAAAAACAAAATCAATTTTAAAATGGGCAAAGTCTGAACAGATATTTTTCCAAAGAAGACATACAGATGGCCAGCAGGTACATGAAAAGATGCCCCACACATCACTAGTCATCAGGGAGGTGCAAATCACAACCACAATGAGATATCACCTCACACTTACCAGAATGGCTATTATCGAAAGGATAGGAAATAACATGTGTTGGCAAGATTATGGAGAAAAGGGAAGCTTTGTGCACTGCTGGTGGGAATGTAAATTGGTGCAGCCACTATGGAAAACAAATGGAGGTACCTCAAAAAATTAAAAACAGAACTGCTCATATGATCCAGCAATTCCACTTCTAGGTATGTATCTGAAAAAAATGAAAACACTAATTTTAAAGGATATATGTGCTCTATGTTCACTGCAACATTATATATACAACAGCAAAGATATGAAAACAACCTAAGTGTCCATCAGTGGATGAGTGGATACAAAAAGTGTGGTGTACACACACACACACACACACACAGGAATACTACTCAGCCATGAAAAGAGAATGAAATGTTGCCAATTATGACAACATGAATGGACCTTGAGGGTATGATGCTAAGTGAAATATAGTTAGACAGAGAAAGACAAAAACCATATGATATCATTCTGTGTGGAATTTAAAAAACAAAACAAATAAGCAAAAAAAACCCTCCAAAAACTCAAAGTCACAGATACAGAGAACAGATCAGTGGTTACCAGAAGGTAGGGGCCTGGGGGGATGGGCAGAATAGATAAAGGCAATCAAGAGGTACAAACTTCTACTTGTAAAATAAATAAGTCATAGGAATATAATGTACAGTATGGCAACTATAGTCAATAATACTGTATAGCAAATTTGAAGGCTGTTAAGAAAGTAAATCATAAAAGTTTTCATCATAAGAAAAAAAATTTATAACTGTATGGTGATAGATGGTAACTAGACTTACTGTGGTGATCATTTTACAATGTATATAAATGTTGAATTATTATGTTGTACACCTGAAGCTAATATAATGTTTTATGTCAATTATACTTCAATTAAAAAAAAAAGACAAACTAAAAATGCAAGCAGTTGCCACCAGTTAACCCTCACTAAAGATGAAGTATGCACTACAGGCAGGAAGAAGGCCATCTCTTGCATGAGATAGAAAAATCAGCATCATTCACTATCATCGTGTGAGGGAAATACATATAAAATACACAGCACAATAGCTACAGTAGAGGTGGGGGGATGTGAATAAAACTGAAGTGTTCTAAGGTTCTTGCACTGTTCAGTAAGAGGCAAAAGTACTGATTAATTCAGACATTTTAATTTCTAGGGGTAACCACTTAAAAAGCAGAAACTGAGGGCATTTACAAATGAGTACAGCAAAAGTCTGGGATGATTACCAAAAAAGTCAGTCTGAAAGAATGGATGCCTACCATCTAACTGTGCCATTCTTCTTTTCTATTACATATACTTAAGATTAGAAAAAAAAATTATTGCTATGGCTGCACCTCACAAGTTCTGATGAGCATTATTTTCTTATTGTTTAGTTCAAAATTTTTTTTTTTTTAATTTTGGCCCATGGGTTACTGAGTACAATTTCATAATTTTCAAATATGGGGATTTTACAGTTATCTTTTTGTGGCTGATTAGCTTAGATGCATTATGATCAGAGAACCTATTTTATGGTCTGGTACAGGGATTGGCAAACTATAATTATTGGTCTAAGTCTGGCCCACAGTCTATTTTTGTACCAACAAGCTAAGTAAATATAAGACATTTACATTTTAAAGGGTTGTTTAAAAAAAGAAAGATGGAAAGACAGTAAGAATGTCACAAAGACTGTATGTGGACAGAAGAGCCTAAAATATTTACTATCTGGCTCTTTACCAAAGTTTGCCAATCTCTGGCCTAGTATATGGTCAGTTTTTTTAAAAAATATTCTGTTAGTATTTAAAAACAATTTTCTGCATTGAGTGCTATGTTCTTTATACCCTTTAGATATAGCTGGCTAATTCTGTTGTTCAAATTTTCTGTATCATTACTGATACTGTTTTGCTTATTCTATCAATTACTGAAACAGGTATATTAAAATCTGCTGTAATTATAGATTTATCAATTTCTCTCATAGTTATACAACTTTTTGCCTAAATATTTTGAGCCTACATTATCAGGTGCATATAAATTTAAAATTGTTATGCATTTCTTTGTGAATTTAACTTTATATCACTATGAAGGGATTCTTCTTCCATTTTAAAGTCTATTCCATAGACCCTAATACAACCAGTACCATTTTCTTTTGCTTAGAATTGGTCTGACACATTCTTCTTCCTTTCTTATTTTTTAATCCTTCTGGAGTTCTTAGCAATATGGCAAGGCAAGAAAAAAAATAAAAACTGAAAGAAAGAAAAAAACATACTGTCACATTTGTAGCTGATACCATTATGTAAGTAGTAAGATCAGTCAAAAAATTAAATAGAAAAAGAACCCACAAATTATTATAGTAGCATAAAAATAAGATGCACCTAGAATATCTGCAACAAAACTGATCAAGTTATTAATGATGAAAATTATAAACTTTCAAAGAAATTAAAAACCTACAGAAGACCTAAATGAATGAATAGATATAACACTGTCTTCAAATTGATCTATGATTCTAATGCAATCCCCAACAAAACCCCACCTGGGTGTTAGTAGAACTTACAAGTTAATTCTAAACCATATATATAGAATTACATAGGACAAGAATAGCCAAGACATTTTTGAACAAAAACAGAAAGGGATGGAGATGGTGTTGGGGGCTGGTGTCTAGAACAACCCTATCAAAATCAAGCCATATTATTAAAAATGTTCACACTATACACAATAATTAATTCCATGTGGATTTATGAATTAAATGTAAAAAGCAAAAATATAATGCTTTCAGAAGACAAAACGGGGGGAGGTATTTTTGTGACTTTGAGAAAAGGAAGGATTTAAACAAGAAACAGGAACTACAATCCATAACAAGCCACAAATTTGCAAAACACATAGTTGACAAAGGATAGTATCCAGAATATATAAAGATCTCCTACAAATCAAAAGGAAAAAGACAACCCAACAGTAACTTCAAGAAAAAAAAAATCAATCACAGTAAGATATATGAAATCTCATTAGTGTTCAGGGATATGGATTTTTTTTTCCCAGAGCTGGAGGGATATGGATTTAAAACATTACATAAGTTTATACTTTGCCAAAATGCTCGCTATTAGTCACAATATAATTTGTCAAATACAGATGAATGTATTTTATTTGTATGCTTCACATCTCCCACTTTGGACATTTTTCTATCATTAAATTTACTAGGTATTGGCTTTTTTTTTAAGCATATTAACAAACTAGCAATGATCAATATCCCTTCCTCTTTCATTATAGAACCTAGATCATTGGGGGTTTAGCCCCAGCTCTGCTTCTACCAGACCTCTCACACCATATAGAATTTTCTTCCTGGATTATTTCACTTACAACTTGAAGCGACTGAGCTGAGTTCTAGAGACATCCCCTCACTCTCACCCAATCAGGGAACACTGATTCTCAATGTACATGCTTTTCCAAGACTTTCTTTTCCCCTTACTCTTTCATTCATTTTCTCACCAAATATATTTCTCTTAATCTTGTGTACTAGGCATTGAAGACATGAAAACAAATAGACACAACAATCTCTGGCCTCCAGGGTCTGGTCCAGGGGAAAGAAAAAAATGAACAAATCACAGCAATGTGGCAAGTGCTGTAACTTGAGTGGAAAGGGGACTAAAGTAGAAAGAGGAGGAAACATGTGCACTGAGACTGAAGGACAGCAGAGTTTTGGGAGGTGGGAGTGAGGGGAGGCATGAGATCGGGGATTTCCAGGCAGAGACTGGTGTGGGCAAAATCTTAAGAGAAAAAAAGAAAATAAGGCTTTGGGGGCTTCGCAGAGTTCAGCATGGGAGAATGGCAGTCTTTGTACGTTACATAAGGAACTTAGAAATTACCCAGCAGGCAGCATGGTGTCTTTGGGCAGGGAAGTGATATGATAACACTGGAATTTAGAGAGATCACTCTGAGTGCATTATGAAAGAGAAAAGGGGGTATGGAACTGGGAGACAAGAAAGGAGGAAGTAGAAGGACCAGTTAGGAGGTTTATTTTTTTAACTTTAAAAAGTGCATTTACTACAATATAAAAATTTTGTTTCTTACAACAATTTATGAAAATTTCTGTTTCTTTTACCCTTAGAAATTTATTTAAGGATATTTAGAAGAGGCTGTACTTTTCACGTGGTCTTATTGTCTGATTCAGATAAGATTTTGATTGACAGAACCTGTACACCAGCAAGACAGTTTGTACTTACTTTTTAAAATTTGAAGTATATTCAGTTTACCATTATAATGTTATTATAATTGTCTTGAAGAAAAATTATAAAAATCTGAATGGTGGCAGCAGAAGAGGAAAGAGAGATTTGACAAATATCATTATGCCAAAATGAACAGGACCCATTACCCAACAGTAGGGGTTCAGAGACAAATAAAAATCAAGAATGACTTCTGAGAGAAGTAAGGATGATATGAAGTAAGGCTGTGTCAGTAAAAATGGAAAGGAAGGAACTGATTTGAGAGAAATTAATGAAGCAGAAATTAGGATCAAATAAATACCTAGCTTCAGGGGCTGAGGAAGAAGGAAGAGAAAAGGAAGACTCCTCTATTCTTGGCTTGGAGTAATGGGTGGGTTGTGGGATCATTAATCAAAATGGGAAAAACAGGTGAAGTGAATCTTGAGGGAAAGAAAATGTTAATTTTCCAGCATGTTGGATTGGAGGCGCCTGAGAGCTATCCTGGGAGAGAAGGTTAATGGTTCTGAGACTAGCAAGGAGCTTATAACTGGATAAGAACAGTGTGTCTGGCACATGCTTTATGATAAGTCTTAAACCCTCCATGAGATAGGTATTAGTGTTATTCCTGCTTTACAGATGAGAAAAAACTTAGACACAGAGCGCTTAAGTAATATATCCAAGGTCACCATTTGGGTAAGTGCTGTAGGCAGTCTTGATTCCAGAGCCTATGCAAACCACTTCACTGTGCTCACCTGTGAGTCATCAGAAGCACTGCAGGTTGAAGGCCTGGAGATTATGAGGCCGCAAAGGGGACTAAGGGTAGTCTCAGGAAACACCAATATTGAACGGGAGGGCAGAAGAACAGAGGATCAGAAGAATGAGGATGGCCCCATGGAAGACAAAGGGAGAGAAAGTTTCAAAGAACTATTTAATAGTGTCACTTGATGCAGATACTCAACACACACAACAGAACTTGACAACTGGAAAGCCAGTGACAATACTCAGGGAGAGTAAGTCTGCCAAGAGGCTAGGGCTAGTCTGCACTGAATTGGAAGAAAAGAGATGAAGTGAGAGAGCTCCAAAAAGCTGAGCTGTGAAAAGAATGAAGACTCAGGAGGTTGCTAGAGGGGTTTAAGTTTGGGGAGTTTGTTTTGTTATAAAAATAAGAATTCTAAGCATTCTTTCATACCTGATGTCCAGTTAGTAAAAAGTAAAATCCATAAATAGCTCACTAAAAACTTGTAAAAGACTTTGAGTTACAACAGTAGACCTGGGAACATCTTTAATACAAAGAACTTCTGTACACTGCCTCCCTCATCTCGTTGAGTTCCTGATCACCCCCATTAGGCTCTACTGGGCCTGTACTACCAACTGGTGGACGCCTTCCTCCAGCTCTAGACACGCAGACCTTTATCTCCTCACTTCTTCAAACACTGTGCTCTTTGCCATCCCAAGGTTTGCTGTCTCCTTTGCTGGGAAACTCCTGCCTTATCTTGCACTTGGCGAACTTTTTCTTCTTCTTCAAGCCACTTTCCCAAGAGGACTTCACTGACTAATCTATAGAAGTTATACTCCTACCTTATTCTCTACGTCTATTTCACAAAACTATTTTTTTCCTTCACAGTACTCAATTCCATCTGTAACCACTCTGGTCACATTTTATTGGCTGCCTCTTCCACTAGAATGTATGCATCATGATGGAAGAGATGTCTGGCTTGTTGGTCTGTGTCTTCAGCCCTTAGAACAGTTCCTGGCAAATAACATGTGTACAATAAATATTTATTAAAGGAACTATGTAACCCAATTTCTCCTCTATCACCGTCGTCAGTTGGGACCATGCACATTGTTTCTTAAATCCAAGGCCTTTTCTCACTGTCTTGACATATATAATCACAAGAGCTAAGATTCATTGCAACTTAATTAGCTACCAGGCTTTGTGCTATAAGCTTTATTTGTATCATTTCACTTAATCGTCACGGTAATTCTCTCACAGATAAGTGCTTTTAAAATTACATCTCCATCGTACAGGTGAGGAAACAAAGGAGGTTGTATAACTTGCCCAAGTTCACACAAGTGGTGGTGCTGGGATCAGAATCAAAACCACAAAGCCAGGTCACTGCTCACTTTATGTGAGGGCACATAATCTAGTTTGGGAAGTCCTGATTTAGCTTTGTTTATGTTCTGAGGTTACACCTACTTTATCCAGGCCACATTCTAATCCATAAATTCGAAATTTCACCCCCTCTTCCCACTTGCTTTCTGATGGTGGGAGGAGAGAGGAAGGAGTGTTGGGACTGTCCAGAACTTCCAATTCCCGGCTTCTCTCGAAGAAGATAAACGTAGGGAGAAGAGATCCAAGCGTTAGCACTTACCTCTTAGTATTGAGGAAAAGGTAACCCCGGGCCTAATAAGTGACTGTTGGATTTTGGAGCAGAAACCTACAATTCCCGCCCCGCATCAGTGGCCAAAACGCCTACCTTAACTGCCACCTCCGGAGCGGAGTCCACCGCCACTGCTAGAGAGGGCTTTGCTGAAGGCGATTTGGTCAAGTGCATGAGGGAGTCCGCGGCTGGCAGCGAACATCGTCCGCCCTCACTGTCCGAGTCCGATTCGGACCCTGAACCCGAACCATAGGAAGCAGCCAGAGCTGCAATTGCAGCCGACATGACGGCAATAGATATTCTGCGGAGACCAGGCCCTGGCGGAAGAAGGAGCAGCTTCAGGTCCTGACAGATTGCGATGACACATATTACTGGTTTCCTTTCGTTAGAAATCACTTATGATATTTTTAAACAATAAATGTAATTAATTAATTAGTATTATATACGTACAATAGAACCGGGAATTTGAAAACATTTACCTAGGGAAACAGGGAAATTATAATAGCTTATAACTTTCAGGACCTACGTGGCTAGATTAAAGACTACTAGTCCCGAAATACCTCGAAGCTTCGAGGTGCTATACTCCCAGCGTGCAGCGCGGCAGGAAGTGAGAAAGGCACCATGGGAACTGTAGTCTGGGGCGAGGGGGCGGGGCGGGCAGACAGGCCCCTCTTTGACCCCGCCCCTGAATGGTTGGTTCATTCAATTGGCTATCATCTTCCCTCATTCCCTGGCCGAGCACTATGCTCTCTGTCCCCCTCCCCCAAACTGAGGATTGGGCAATACCATAAAGCCTCAGGGAAAGGGGGGAAGAGTTATAATCATCCCCACTGATGGATGAGTGGGTGGAGGCTGAGTTTCCCACCACAGCTGCACCTGGGCACTGGCAGCTGAAGAGGAAAGTGAGAATCTTAACTGGGAAGACCTTGACTGGAGAGGAATAGCTCCTGGTGGGAAAGATGGGGGATTAGGTGGCGCGAGTCCAGCGGTCCCCCCTGCTTCAGGCGCGGGTCCCCTCGTCCGGTTGTGGAGCGTCGCGCGCGGGGAGGGGGCGGTTGGGGCGCAGCGGCGGCTCGCGGTGTTGTTCGCTCGCGCGTCGAGCACACGGTGGGTCCGTCGACCGGCGGGCGTCGCAGGCGGCGTTCCCCGTGGCCTGGTGCTTCGGCCGCTGCCCAGAACGGGTTCCACCCCGGAGCCTGCCGCTTCTGGGGGTTTTAGGTGGAGTCCCTGGAGCCGAGGGGGACCGGCGGCCGCCGCCGAAGCATGAAGAAGGGGTAAGGCAAGAGCCCCTCAGGATTTCCCGGTGAGCGCGAGTCTCTCAGGAATTGTTTTTACGGGGGGGACAGGGTGCTGGGAGAGGAACTCTTCCTCACTGGCCAGAACCGACAGAGGAGTGCGTGGACTGCTACCCCGGCAAAGGTTACGGGGATGGGCGCGCCTCCCCCGCGACGGCCCCCACCCCCATTCGCGGTTTTCCAGAGCTCCGGCCGCCCACCCGCCAGCCGGGCTTGGTACCGAAGGACTTGGCGGCCGGCGGGTGCGCCCGGGTTTTGGTTACGGGGACCGCCCTGAGGCTGCTCTAGGCGGGGAGACTGCGGGTCTCACCTGAGGTGCCACCCCCTGAGCGCCCCCGCCCCCGCGGCGCGCGCCGGTGCCTCCTCGGTTTGAGGGAGGCTGCGGTACCGAGTCGGTGCCGGAGAAGCCCGGCTTTCGCTACGTGCCCGAGTCTGTGTAATGCCAGCTGGTGCGTTTGCGTGTTTGCGCCGCGCGTCTGTGTCCGAAGACACAACATAACGGTAAAGCGAGTGCGGGAATCCCTTTCTTCGCTGAAAGAGGAGGCGAAGCGGGGCGGTTGCCTCCGATGCTTGCTATGCCGGGGTGAGGGTGGTTCGGGCAGAGTTAAGGAGCTGCTCACCCAGCTCCGATGTCGGCAGGACTCGCCCATTGTACCACCCAGATAATTATTCAACTCTGCAGCATCCATTGCACCTTTCCCATTTTTCTTTTCCCCTTGCTACAGTATGCCCCCTAGCTTCGGTACTCTGACGCCTTCTGTTGCACTTGCGGATGATAAACTAGAATAATGGTGAAAAGAAAGCACATCTGACTTGAAGGTTCACAACCTGTCCTATAGCCGAGTAATTAATTCCCAGCTAGACTAGATACTTTAATACAACTGGGTCTAATCCTATCCTTTTCTATGTAAAGTGTGTCTGGGATTATACTTTAATTTTTTCATTGGTGTTAGATTCACTTACTGGCTAAATCTTATTTGTGTCCGGCAGTTGATATATTGGTTGTTCAGCCTAATATTCTTAATTTTAATGGGAGGTAACTTTCATTTTTCTAATTGTTGATAGTACTGTATCGTAATTACAGATGCAGTCCTAGTCTTTGAACTCTCAGGAACAGTTTTTCTCTTATACTCTAAGTTTCTGTTGGGAAAAGTATATTTTAAAATGTCGAATATTGAATAAAGTCCTTGATATAAAATTTCTCAAGTTTTGAATAAGGAAAGTTTTGAATTTCTTTATTTTTCAGTAACGAAATATTTGATTGCTAATCCTAGCCTTCGGTTGAATGAAAGGAAGCATTTAATATTTAAGATGGGTTTTTAGCTGCCATAACTACATTCCCTAAATTTCTCTAAATTTTTATTTTTTATTCTTTTCTTTGCAATATCATGTATTTAATTACTTGATATAGACTTTTTTTTCTCATTTTTCTAACTTATGTCTACAAGGATGGGTAGCTACGGATTTTGCATGATCTACCTGAAAGATGAAGTATTTTTTGAAAACGGAAGAAACAACTATTAGTTGATTATTATATTAAAAAGTGTTTACATCTCATTATTTAAAAATAAGTGATTCAGTACCAAAAATAAGTGTTTTATTTTTCTTTTTGTAATCCTCCTTTTTAGCTTTTCTTGTTTAAGATTGTTGCCATAACCCTCTTGGTAAAATGAAATTACACATAGGCATTGCAGAGGCAGTTGTTTTAAGGTACAGTAATTGTTTATGGCACTTGGAAGTTGTGCACGTATAACTTGATGGTGTAGGATCAGTTGCTTGTTAGGAAATGACCTTGCAATTTGCAAAATGGACACCTTTGTGCCTTGGTTTCCTTATATGTAAATGGAAATTTATGCCACTAAGTAGTGTACATGAAGTCACTAAAGATGTCTTCATGATGCTTTTAAAGAAAATTTAAATATTTTAGCTGATGAATGATGATGAAAATATTTTAGTGTAAAATACAATGAAAAAATGTCATTAAGATTTTCTGTAGTGTGTTAGAATGGCTGAATTTTGCTTTGGAGACATGGCTGTAAATTGAAGAATGTTTCTCATCCACTGAATTTTTAATAATTGTAGATTTAATAGGTTTTATAGTTAATACTTATATATAGTTATAAATATTGGTATAATATTGATGAAAAAGTTATGTGACTTGGTGATAAACAAGTAGAATATTGAATTAAGTTTGTGAAAAATAAAATCTTCAGAAAACATTAAGGCCTTTTTCATTAAAAAATTTGCAGATGAGACAATTCAGAATACATTTTGAATCTGTAATACTTTGGTTTTTGTAGTGTAATGTAGTACATTTGAATTTGTAATACATTGAATATTTATTGATCATTTGTAAGGTATGATATGGAGCTACTTTATTATCTGGGTTTGTAAATAACCGTATGTTCAGAGACAGTGTATTAGTATTGTATAATACTATTTGTAATAACATAGTTTGCTTTATTGTATGAAAAAGTTATTTCAAAGTACTTGATTTTCATTATCACAATGGATAGTAGCTTTTGATTTCCTTACTGGAGGATTAACTCTGTTAATTTTCATAGTTAAAAACTGCTATTAAGATATAACTTCTCCCAAAACAGTGCTTTTAGTTACTTTGTGGGGAAACTTCAGATAAATGGTAAGACTATTCAAATGTCTTTAAAATTACTGTTTTATAGTTTTTTTGAGAATTAATTTGATTACAGTTTTAATGTTCTCTTAAATGACCAACTGAAATTTAACTGTCATTATTGGGTAAATACAGTTAACTCAAGGTTTTTCTAAGCTCCTTGAGAACAGGAACTCATCTGATGCTTATTGTCATAAATCCGAAATTGCTAGCATAGTGTTTAGCAAATAGTAGAGGTTCAGTCTTTTTGTTGAACAAATAAAATGAATGAATGAAGAGTATCCCTTGATTTAATGTACCTATGTAGACATTTTAAAAATATTTATCAAACAGATTTTTAATTCATAAAGCATATGCCTTTATCTCAATAGAAAAGAGAAAAATGTATTTGGAGGTTCTTCGAACTTCATTTACCTGTTCAGATATAATTCCTTTACCCACACATTTTTTGACCTAGCAGTAGGTAGTTCAAAATACATTGTTAACCTTCCATTTATGAACTGATAATAATTTTTTTCTTACCTCTTATAGGACACTTCATGAAAATGTACATTAAAGGTTTTCTTTTCCTAAATTAGATGAGTATAGAAATGTGTTCGATTCTTTTTGACTTACTTCAGTTTTACAGTAAAATATTAATAAAAAGATTTGTAAATTATATCCTGTTCTAAATGTGCCTGAATACCTAATTTTAAAAATAAATGACCTCTGGGGTGGAGCTTTTTATAAAATGAGGAATCTTGTGTTTTTAGTTTATCACATTCATTTTATAATTTTGAATCTTCGTGTATTGGTAGTTCCTAACGTAGAATGGGATTGATTATATTTTAAAACTTGTAAAATGGTTTAGAACTTGGAAGTTACTTTCTCAGAACCAATATGCTTATGTATTGGTATCTTGTATTTTTATTTGCTAAATCTGGCAGCCTTACCTTGGGCACTGTGGGACTTTGGACATGGCAGGAGTATAGGTGTAGGTTTGTTGGAGGCAGAGTGAGAAAGTGAGTTTATGAACTCCTTGAGGACAAGACAGTTTTGTTGTTGTTTTGTTTTGCTTTGCTTCATTTTTGTGTTTCTAGTACTTCTTTAAGCTAAATGGGTATTTGAGCAGATATAATTACCACAGAATAGGAGGTAAGTAATTCTCTTAGGAAAGTGGAAAGATCAAGATGCTGTGAGAAATGGGGTCATGAAATACAGCTATGTTTGTCATATACACTGGAGTATTCTGTAGGTTTTTAATTAAGTTCTCATTTGGAGGTTAATAAAATTCAAGAATAATAAGTAACATGGTCTTCTAAGAAGAGAAGTAACATCGCATGCTTCCTATATGTGCAAGCCACTGTATAGGCAGTGTTATATTTATTATTTTACTTACTTGGTGTCATAGTCTTATGATATGGAGCTACTTTATTATTCAGGTTTGTAAATAACCACTATTCAGAGACAGTATATTAGTATTGTATAATACTATTTGTAATAACATACTTTGCTTTATTGTAAGAATAAGGTATTTCAAAGTGCTTGATTTTATGAAAGAAGGGGGTTAACTGAATTAAACAAGTTTATTCTGCTCAGCAGAAGCACAGGTTCTCTGGGAACCACTCTCTTCCTTTTCCCCAGTAAGTTACTGCTGAAGCAGCCGTTTTAATAACTTGATAATAGTTAATTCTGCCTGCCTGCTACCCTCTCCCTCATCTGCAATGGGACAGTCTAGTGGTGATTACCACTTGTTTCATGCTAAGCCAGTTATTCATTCAACACATAATTATTCAGGTCCAGCTAGGTGCTAGAAACACAGTGGAGAGCAAAACAGAGGTCTTGGAGTTAACAGTATGGTAAGAGACTGATACTAAACAAATACACACATTTATCACTAGAAATTGTGATACATGCTAATAAAGGACAAGAATAGGTAACCTAGTTTACCTTAGAAATCAGGGACAGCTTCTCTGAGGAAAGATTGACAGACGTTAGCTAGGTGAAAAAGGAATAGAATGTAAAGAATACATAGAAAACAAGTTTTGGTAGGTTCAGGAAACTAAAAAAAGTCCAGAGCAGTTAAAGCTCAACTATATGGTGAACAAGAGGGAACGTGGCTTCATAGGAGATTGGGGAGGTAAACAGGAGCCAAACCATACAAGGCCACATAAGTCTTGGTTCAACAAGAGCTATGAATTTTATTTTTAAGTGTTTTGGGGAAGGCCATGAAGGGTTTTAATCAGGTTAATAACTGGATCAGATCTGTCTTTTAAAAAGATTATGCTAGCTTAGAGGAGACCAGAGCGGTCAGTCACGATTCTTCTCATGTCTGTTGTTTATTGGTCCAGTCCTAGACACTTGCACCTGAGTCAGGCTACTCAGTTTTTCTTGGATCCTAAGTGCCCAGAGAGTGGAGTAATTTGTTTTCTCCCCAGTGGATGAAGCTATAATATACAAAACTGAGAAACTATTAATGGCCTTGTTTCTTGCTCTGTGAACTAGATGAGCAGGGGCATGTTGAAGAAAGAGGAGAAGCAGGTACACAGAATCTTGGCTGTGTTTAGCTGTCTTTGTCCATGGTCCTGAGATTGGGTTCCAGGAGGCACCATAGTTATGTTTGTAATAAGTTGTCCTTTTTACATAAACTAATTGGAATGATATTTTTGATACTTGGCAACCAATGGAGTCCTCTCATAGATTATGTAGTTTGTGCAAGGTCACAACTCTAATGAAAATGGTAGAGGTGGAATTTGAACAGAGATTTCAAAGTCCTATTTTTTCCTACTACTCTATGCTACCAAGGCACCACTTCTTAAGCTAATGCTTCTAAAGGAATTCTAAGTAGGTGGTGTTGGGTGTGACGATACTTGTATGATAATGGTGGCAGTGTTTTATTTTGGATATGTTTGGCAATGAAAAGCTTCCTGACATTCTTTGCTCTTGAGTAACAATTACTCAGGTCTACTCTAATAAGTGACCTTTCTATAATGACTAAATCATTTGAAAAGAGAAGGAACAAGCTTGTGTGTCAGGGAATTGATTGACTTATTTGAGTCCTCTACCAAAAAATATAAAGTCTATTATGTTTTCATATTATGCTACAAAAATAAGCTTTTTTTGTTTTCTACTCTTTGATGAATCATCTGTTGTCTTATATCTGCTTTTTTTTTTTTTTTTGATAATTTTTGGTAACATAAAGGTACCAGAGATAATGCCAGAGAATTGTGGAAGGGTTAGGCAAAAGAGAGGAATTGAAGAAACGTTTTATATTTTAGTTGAGGAACAAGACTAGCACTCATTTGTTTTAAAAAACCAAAATAAAACTTTGATACATCATGATACATGATTAGAAATTTATCAATTTTGTTGGTATTCTCAAAAAAACCCTCTTTTGGTTTCATTAGTTTTCTCTGTTGATTTACCATTTTCAGTTTCATTGATTTCTGCTCTATTTGTTTTTTATTCTTCTGATTACTTTAGGGTTATATTGCTCTTCTTTCTCTAGTTTCTTAAGGTGGAAGCTGAGATTGTTGATTTTAGATCTTCTTTCCTAATATACGCATTCAATAGTATGAATTTCCCTTTAAGCACTGCTTTTGATAGATCCCACAGGTTTTGAAAATGTTATTTTCATTTACTTCAAAATATTTAAAATATCTCTTGAGACTTCTTTGACCCATATGTTATTTAAAAGTGTCGTGTTTAATCTCCAAATAGTTTGGAATTTCCCAGATATCTTTCTGATATTGCTTTCTAGTTGAATTCCTTTGTGGTTTGAGAGTATATGTTGTGTGATGTCTATTCCTTTTTTGGGTGGGGTGGTGGTTATGGCCCAGAATGTGGTCTGTCTTGGTGAATGGTCTTTGTGAGCTTGAAAAGAATGTGTGTTCTGTTATTGTTGGGTGAAGTACTATGTAAATGTCAATTAGATCCAGTTGACTGATAGTGTTGTTCAGTTCAACCCTATCCTTACTAACTTTCTGCCTGTTGGATTTGTCAGTTACTGCTAGAGGGGTGTTGAAGTCTCTAACTGTAATAGTGAATTTGTCTGCTTCTCCTTGCAGTTCTATCAGATTTTTCCTCATATATTTTGGTGCTCTGTTGTTAGATATACATGTGTTAAGGATTGTTATGTTGTATTAGAGAATTTATACCCTCATCGTTATGTAATGCCCTTCTTTATCCCTGAGATATTCCCCGGCTCAGAAGTCTGCTTTCTCTGAAATTAATACAGCTACTCCCACTTTTTTTTTTTTTATTAGTATTAGCGTGTCTCCATCTCTTTACTTTTAATTGATGTCTTTCTGTTGAAAGTGGGTTTCTAGTTGGGTCTTTTTGGTTTTTTTAAATGCACTCTATTGTTCTCTTTTAATTGGTGTATTTGAACCATCAACATTTAAAACGGTTATTGATGTAGTTGGATTACTATCTACCATATTTGTAACTGTTTTGTATTCATTATATTTGTTCTCTGTTTCTTTAAAAAAAATACTTTTCTCCTCTTTTTCAGGCTTCTTTGACTTTAATTAAGCATTTTATATGGTTCCATTTTTCACCTTTCTTAGCATATTACACTTTAAAAGAATATTAGTAGTGCCCTAGAGTTTGTAATGTACATTTACAAGCAGTCTAAGTCCACTTTCAAATAATACTGTGCTGCTTCACAGTGCAGATATCTTATAACAGAATATTCCCAGTTCCTTCCTCCCATTCCTTACAACATTGCTGCCATTCATTTTTCTTATCCATAAACAATAATTACCCAATACTTTGTGGGTATTATTACTTTGAACAAACAGTTGTCTATTAGAGTCAGAGAAAAAAATTAAGATTTTATTTTATATTTATTTATTCGTTCTCTGTAACTCTTTCTGTAGATCCAAGTTTCTGACCTATATAACTTTCCTTCTCTCTGAATTTCTTTTATTTTTTCTTTCAAGGCATGTCTACTAGTGACAGATTCCCTAAGTTTTCACTTGTCTGAAGAAGTCTTTATTTCTTCTTCACTTTTGAAGGATAATTTCTCTGATTTACAAAATTCTAGGTTGGTGATTTTTCTTTCAGCACTTGAAGTATTTCACTCCACTTTCTTGCTCATGATTATTGACAAGAAGTCAGTGTAATTCTTATCATTATTCCTCTATTGGTAAGATGTTTTTCCTTCTGGCTTTTAAAAATATTTTCTCTTTCTCTTTAGTTTTCTGCAGTTTGAATATTACATCCCTAGGTGTAGATTTTTTGGTTTTTCATTCTTGGTGTTCTCTGAGCATCATGGATTTATGATTTGGCTTCTGTCATTAATGTTGGAATATTCTCAGGCATTATTACTTCAAATATTTATTCTACTCCCTTCTCTCTTCTTTTGTTATTTCCATTACACATATATTACACCTTCTGTAATTGTCCCACTGTTCTTGGATATTCTGTTCTATTTTTTTCATTCTCTTGTCTCTTTGTATTTTTTTTTTAATTAAAAAAAGTGGGGGGGGGCAATTAGATATTTATTTATTTATTTACGGTACTGGGGGTCGAACCCATGACCTTGTGCATGCTAAGCACACACTCTACCACAGAGCTATAACCTCCCCCCTTCCTCTTTGCATTTTAGTTTGGGAAGTTTCTTTTGATACTTCAAGTGCACTGATTGTTTTCTCATCTGTGTCCAATTTACTGATGATCCCATCAAAGGCATTCTTCATTTCTGTTGCAGTGTTTTTGATTTCTAATATTTCTTTTTGATTGATTCTTAGAGTTTCCATCTCTCTGCTTACATTATCCATCGCTTTTTGCATGTTGTCCACTTCTTCCATTAGCACCCTTAGTAATCATAGTTATTTTAAATTCATGGTCTAATATTATAAAATCTCTGCTATATCTAAATCTGGTTCTGATCCTTGCTTTGACTCTTCTGACTATGCTTCTCCTTTTAGCATGCCTTATAATTTTTTTTGAAAGCCAGACATGATACATTGGATAATAGGAACTGACATAGGTAGGTCTTTAGTGTGAGGTTTTATATTTATCTGGCTAGAAATTAGGCTATGTTTACCATTTGCTGTAGCAGTAGGTGTCAGAGGTTTCAGTTTCCTTTAGTGTCCTTGTTTTTGTTTCCCTTGTTGTCTTTGAGTTTCCCTAGAAACACCTTCTTAAATAGAGTTAGAGCCTTGCAGTTTTTTTCAGCCATAATCCTTTTATTATATAGGATCCCTGTTGATGTGATAAAGTGTGGGGGTTGAGCAATGTTTTATAATCCTATGATAAAATATCAGTCTTTTACAGTGTCTGTGCCCCGGGCCTTCACAAGTGCTTCGCAGCTTCCTCTCCCCTTACTGTAGGTATGTCAGTAAGGCTAGAGTGGGCAGGAATTGGGTAATTTTCCTTTCCTCATGTTGGATAAAGCTCTGGTGAAGTCTTTTCCTTTGCTGAATAGCTGTTTGTTGTGGCAAACTCTCTGGACTTACTTCAGAATGGTTACTTTTCCCTTCCCCTTGCCAAACAGGAGATTTTTCTCTGATCTTCACTATGATAACCTTGTGGGGCATAAAGCCCAGAAAAGTATAGCAACCCTCCACCCCAATACCTCCTTAGAGTAGACCTCCAGGAGTTTTTAACTTTCAAACTAGTCCACATCAGTGTCCAGCAACTTGTTGAAGTTACTATTTAATTGTTCATACCAATTCCTGGCTCCTGTGGCTTCTGCTTCAATTAGCTAATCTATATTCTCTGGATTCATGTTCTCTCTAGTTTATTGAGTGGCAGTTTGTCCTGTGACTTCATCTCTGATGGATCTAAGAAAAGTCCTTGGTTTACAGTTTATTCAACTTTCATTTTGTTATGAGAGAAAGAGTAAATGGCTTCTAAGGTCTTTAAATTTTGGAGTGGAACCTAGAAGTTATCATATTTATATTTAAAAACTGCATAGTATTTCATTAAATAGGTAAACCAAATTTTGTTTCACTTATTCCTCACTGTTAGATGTGTAGGATGCTTCCTTCCTTTTTATGACAAGCCATGCTGTAATAACTCTCCTTGAATAAACTGTAGTTTTGATTTTGATGGCTATTTTCAGTTATATATACCTCTTCCTACAGTTACCCAAAAATTAATCAGGAATTAACTGTATTTAAATCAGAAGACTGGGTATAATTCTTAGTACTTTGACTTATTATGTACTCTTGGATCATTTTACTTCTGATCAGTTTCCTTATTTTTAAAATGTGAGTGATTAAAAACTACCTTGAAGAGTTGTAAGGATTAAATGATACATTAGAAATCATTTGTAAACTATAAAGCCCTATATAAAAGTTAGGTAGTTTAGATATATCAAATTGTGATGTATACTGTGAGTCTTAGTAATTAAGAACCTTTGTAATTACATAGCTTTAGACCAGGCTGCCTGGTACAATATTTTGAAAGAAGATATTTTGATTTATTGCGAATTCTGAGAAAGGGGCCATAGTTGATTCTGAGTGAGATAGGTATGAGATAGCTAAATAACAAGTATGCTTTAAAAATTTAATGAGGAAATAATATATTGATAGAAGCTGATATAGAATTCTATTAAACTTATGATAGAATACATTAGGTTTTATGAATTTAAGAACTAAAAAAATTGAGCAAAGCCAATTTTAATTTAGCTTTGCCCTTGGGCATTCAGTGTATATTGTTCTAAAACATTTGATAGGATTCTTAGATAGAATTTTGATTTTTCATTTATTTTAATACTGTTCTCAAAAGTGACTTAGTGATTTTTGATGGAACATAGTCTTTAGTGCCTCAGTACTCAAAAGTGTGATCTGTAGACCAGCGGTGTCAGCATCATCTTGAGAGCTTTTTAGAAGCACAGAAGTTAGGCCTACCCCAAATCTACTGAGTCAGAATCTACTGAATCTTTTTAACAAAATCCTCTGGTGACTGGTATGCACCTTAGCATTTGAGAAGCTCTGATTTAGTATACGTAAATCTTGCAGTTGAGAAAGACCTTTGTCAAGGCCTTCAACTACATAGTATCTGTAAGTAGCTTATGATTTAAAGAGAGAAATGAATATTGAGTTAAATGTGACTTTAACAGTATTTTTATTTTATGCTGAATTGAGGGATACAGTAATCTTTTTTAAATCTTACACACTTCTGGCAGAGATGAGGATAGGCTGTTGCAAGCCTTATGATCTGTAGGTCAATAATGAATTTTTTCTTTGAAAGAAAAATTAAGTTGATTTTTAAACTTGTAAAATATGGTAATGGTTTCTACATCTGACTTCATTGGAAATTAATAGATTCCATTACGTGTCTTTTTAAAAAAATATATCTTTTCCCTTTAAAAGTAAAATTTATATTTTAATTACTTTGCATGGAAACAGTTTTAAAATATATAGTTCTTAAACTTTGCTTTCTTAAACAAAGTATATGGGACATAATTTAACCTTTTCTAAATGATAAAGATCCCCTAGCACCTACCAAAGCCTTATATGTATAGATGCTCAGTTAAGCTGATGAATTAACTTATTATGAAGACTTTCTGGTTTTGCAGTAATAACAATATCACCATTTTTTGAGCACTGTTCTGGGTGTTTTAGGCACTGTTCTAGGGGTTATGTGGTGTAGTCCTCAACAACTTTGTGAGAAGGTTTAATTCTCACTTTTAGGAGGTGGAAACTAAGCTTTAAGCATATTGCTACAGTCTTTTACAATACTAGCCAAAATCTAAGTGTCCAATCTCTTATGCTTACTTCAAACTCAAGTATCCTCTAGATGTAGGGGAAAAATGGAATTATTTTGATTTGTTAGGTGGCAAAATTGGAGATACGTGTTGGGGATTGGTTCCAGAGTTCAAGCCACGTGCAGAGTAAAAAAATATTGTACCATTAGTGTATCATCAAAGGAGTTAAATGAAAATGGCTATATCATTTCCTTTTGATGAAAATGCAGGAGGGGGAGGGCGGTTTGCACACAATCAAAAGTTTACTGAATTGATATCTTAGAGAATCCAGTACTTTGCTTTAAAGATGATCTCAAATCCTAAGTGATTTGCTGCTGTTATTATAAAAAGAGAATTCAAAAAAATGAGTACATTCTCTTTTTGAGGAGAGTGGGAAGTCATTGATGATGAATTTGATTTTGGATATGTTGAAAGTGAATTGATGAGACATTATTGTGTTGCTGCCTGGCAGGCGGATAGCACAAGTCTAAATATGTAAAGAGATGTTACTGTTGTTTGTATGAGTAGTTTCAAGATGATAGTTCAAGATCTGGATATAGATGGATTTATGAAGAAGAGAGTATAGAACTGGGGTGAACAAAACTGTTGACTACTGACTCAGTATTTACAGAGTGGAAATTAAAAGTACAGCCAGAAAAGGATGCTGAAGATGTGATCAGAGAAGGTATAATGTGCTGCATTCTGATAGGACTGTTCAGTTTAGTCCAGAGGATAAATTAAGACCTTGTGGTTTGGGGCAGTTCTCTTTGAAAAGGAATCTGAAGTGCTAATGAGGTAGGAAGGGAAGCAAACCCAAAATATGTTGATGGCTTTGAAAATAGAGGAGAAGGAAAGGATCACAGGGACTTGGTAAGGACAAAAAATTTTTATAATGAGAAATTGGAGGGGTGGGATAGAATATTTAGGTCAGAAAAGGACGTTTCAGGGATGGAGATCTTGAAGGCAGAACTCTTGAGTCTGTATTGACACTTGATGTGCTTAGTAGTAAAAGAGAGGGGGCTACTCCTCAGTCCTCAGGACTGGAAGCACTAACAGTTGGAGCCCGTAAGAGCAATGGGCTATACTTTAAAAAGCCTTACTGTGGTCTGTATGCTTCTAACCATTGCCCTGGGGTCAGTGGACAGTGCATGCCACATCATTTGAGGTGGGTCTCTTGGAGGGAGGAAAAGAGTCATGCATTACTTGTGAGTGCTTAATTATAAATGTAATCTTGCTTGCAAAAATAAGTTATTTTTCACTGTGATAGAAGCAACCAACAACTGTGTGCCTAATATGTACGAGATCATTGTTAAAATCATTTTCATCATTGGTATAGTCATGGAAGTAAGTGAAATAAAGCATGTTTCTTAATGGATGTGTATATAAAGGACTTGGTTTCATAGCATTAGAAGGAAATGTAAATTTATTTTTGTAATGTTATGCTAAGTACAGAAAGATGACATTAGTGACCTGTCATCAGTTGAACATGAATTGTAATATATATTACTTGTAGTAGGAATAGGTGTATGAGTTCTCCAACTAACTTTAACTTCATTAAATCCTCTCATTAAAAGTCTGACTGTTATGTGAGAGGTCATGTTAGGAGCAGAAACTGCTGGTTAAAGTATTATTTACTGTAATATTCTTATGGAGCCTTTTTAGGGTAAAATGAGATAATTGTTATAAAAAACTCTTCTGTAACAAGTCTATATTAATATATTACTGTTATAGACCCAAAAGGAAACAGAATCATAGATAAGGTCATGATTTACATTTTTAATAAAATATTTACTATGGTATTTAAGTCTCTAATGTAATAAATGACTAGAATAAATAATAAATATTTGTTTTCATATTCATCAATTTAGCTTTATTATTTTTAATTTTTAAGTAGCTATACCAATAATACTGAACTTTAAAGAAAGATGGTGATGACTTACTGAAAGTTAAATCTCTTATTTTTCTTTTTAACTTGTTTCTGTTTGAATCTGTTTTTCATCTGCAGCTCCCTCCCCAAATGACAGAATTATGTATAATTGACCTTATTTGAGGATGACAGTGAAGCATACAAGTTCTTTAAGATGTAGATGTATCTTGCTTTAATGAAATTTAATATGAAATCACTAATGGAGTGAGTATAGATAAAAATAAGAAAAAACATCCAAGGACTAAGTCCTAGAATACCCTAAGATTTAGAGGTACAGAAGATGAGGAGGAAAGCCAGGAACTTGAGGTTTCCTGAAAGCCAAATTAAATAATTTCAAGGAGTGTTTCAGATACTGTTAAAAAGAGACCTCAGAATTAACCACTGGCTATAGCAGATAACTGACCTTGGTGAGGCGATTTGATACGTACTGGAAATAAAAGTCTAAATGGGCAGACCTAAGTGAGAATTGGAGGAGAGAAATCAGGGACAAATTTAAGGAATTTTGCCAAAAAGGAGAGCAGAGAAATCAGAGAGTGAGGAATTGAATGGCTAAAGGAAGTGGAACCAAGAGATGTTTGTTTTTGTTGTTACTGTAATTGTTCTGTTTTTTTTTTTAATGGAAAAAATTATAGCTTGTCTCTGTGTTGATGACAGTGATCCAATAGAGGGAAAAATAGTGTTGCAGAAGAAAGAGAGGATAATTAATCCCAACTACTTAAATAGGATTTGGGAACTGGTCTGGAATTTTGCCACCATGTGAAATGGTTTCTGTGGGGAAATTTTTGACTTCAACATAGGCAAATTACAAATGCCTAGTAACCCAACTCATTTGCTGTTTTATACTTGTAGATTATTTTTAGCGATATGATGGGAATTGTTAAAGCCACATACTCACCAGTTTTCCACTGTGGTAACTGCATTTATTTTCAAGTCAGGTAATGTATTGACAGAAGATAGGTATCAAATCTCACTGATCTACCCGAGTTTGTCTGAATTGGCACTGTTTTAATCCATTAGTCTTTAAGACTTTTTGCTTGCATATTTCAAAAAGATTTTTGAAAAACTGTACTCTGTTGCACATTGAAGTTGAGTAGTATAATATTACTATTATAAATTTAAATCATTTTTTTGTTAATAGGTGTTAGAAAATAATAAGCATTTTATAGTAGGATATGAGTGTTGACTATATTGGAATAAATGGTTATTGCTATTTGATTAAATGGATTTTTGAGAGCTGTATTGGAATATAATTGACATGCAGTAAATTGTACAATTGGACAAGTTTTGAAACCATCATGAAAATCAAGATAATGAACCACACCTCCTGCCCCAAATTTCCTGTTCTTCCTTTATAATTCCTGCATCCTGTCTTTCCCTACTCTTTCCACCAATCCCAATCCCAGCCCCTACCCTAGGCACCCACTAATCTACTTTCCGACACTGTAGGTTAATTTATAGTTTCCAGAACTTTATATGCATGGAATCATACGGTATATACTTTTTTTTGGTTTGGCTTTCATTCAGCATAATGATTTTAGCATTCACCTATATTGTCACATCCATCATTAGTTCATTTTTTTCACTGAATATATTCCATCGTATAAACACTTATTTCAGTGGATAACAGTTTGTTATCCATTCATCTGTTGATGGTCATTTGGGTTGTTCTCAGGTTTTGGCTGTTACAAATACAGCTGCTGTGAGGTATAAGTCATTGTTTGGACATACGCTTTCATTTTTCCTGAGTAAATACCTAGAAGTAAAATGACTGGGTTATATAGTAGATATTTGTTTAATTTTATAAGGAAGTATCAAAGTGTTTTTCAAAGTAGTTATGTCATTTTATGATATTTCTACATGCTCCACATCCTTGCCATTTTAATTTTAGCCATTCTAATAGGCATGTAGTGATACCTTATTGTGGCTTTAATTTGCATTTCCCTAAAGACTAATAATGTTGATTAGCTTTTTATATGTCATTTGTGTATTTTCTTTTGTGAAATATCTGTTCAAGCCTCTGGACATTTAGCTTTGGATTATTCGCTTTCTGATTGAATTTTAAGGGTTCTTTTTTGTAGATACATATGCTTTGTCAGACACGTGATTTGCAAGTATTTTTTCTCAACCTGCAGTTATCTTTTCATTCCCTTAACAGTGTCTTTCAGAAAATGGTAGTTTTTAATTTTGATGAATTCCAATTTAAAAATTCTTCTTTTACAGATTGTGTTTTTGGTGTCACATCTAAGAAATCTTTGCCTAACCCAAGTCCACAAAGATTTTCTATTTTCTTCTAGAAGTCTTATAATTTTATGTTCTATATTTAAGTCTGTGACCCATTTGTATATGGTATGAGGTAACGATCAAAGTTCTTTTTTTTTTTTTTTAATACAGATGTCCAGTTGTAGCACCATTAACACATTGATTGCCCACTGTGGATCAGGTGCCCCTGAGGAAACACAACTGTCACCCAGATTTGGGTGATGTGGCAATCAACATGTTAAAAAAAAAATTCTTTCTCTACTGAATTACCTTTGCACCAGTGTGAAAAAAAACCAGTTAACCATGTATGTGTTCGATTATTTCTGGACTCTATTCTGTTCCATTGGCTATTTGTCTGTCTTCATACCAATAACCAAACTACCTGGAATAGTGTGGCTTTATGATAACTATTGAAGTCAGATAGTATAAATCCTCCAGTATTGTTTTTCTTTTTCAAAGGGCTATGTATTTCTTGAGTGAGGTTTTAATAGTTGTGTCTTTCCAGGAATTTTTCCATTTCATTTAAGATGTTGAATTTATTGGTATAAATTGTTTCTAATATTTCCTGTTTTTTGATACCTGTAGAATCTTTGGTCATAGTTTTCCTGTCATTACGAATATTGGCCATTTGTTATCTCCCCCACCTCTCCAAGTCCATCAGCCTGGCTAGTGGTTTATCAAATTTATTGATGTTCTCAATGAACCAGCTTTTGGTTTCATTGATTTTTATTTTACCTCCTGCATTATTTTTCTGTTTTCTATTCCATTGATTTCTGCTCTCACCTTTACTGTTTCCTCTCTTTTCCTTCCTTCCAGTTTAATTTGCTCTATTTTTTCTAATTTCTTGAGGTGAAAGTAATTGAGGCCATTCACTTGAGACCCTTCTTCTTTTCCAGTGTAGACATTTTAGTGCTATAACTTTCTCTCTGTGTACTGCTTTAGCTGCTTCCCTTCCCAAATTTTGATATGGTGTTTTCCTTTTCATTCAGTTCAAAATAGTTTTTTTCTTTTTACTTCTTCTTTGACTTGGCGGTTACTTAGAAATAGGTTTCCTAGTTTCCAAATATTTGAAAATTTCCAGATATCCTTTTGTTGTTGATTTATAATATAAATAGATTGTGGTCAGAAAACTTACCTTGTAGGACTTAAATCCTTTTAAATGTATTCTGACTTGTTTATGACAGAGAATTCGTATCTCTTGGTAAATGTTACTTATATACTTGCAATACTTGAAAAAAAATTGTATTCTGTTGTTTTGGGATAGGATATTCTGTAAAGTTTAGTTGGGTAAACTTGGTTGATGGTGTTCTTTAAGACATCTATATGGTCACTGATTTTCTGTCCACTTGTCCTATTAGTTACTGAAAGAGAGATGTTGAAATTTCTGACTATATGGATTTTTCTATATTTTCTTGCACTTCTGTTAGTTTTTACTTTTTTGAACCTAATTTCTAAAGTGCATAATTATTTTAGATTATTTTATCTTCTTGATGAATTGGCACCTTTATTAATATGAGTGGTCATGAATGATCCTCTTTATCTCTGCTAATATTCTTTCTCTAAAACCTACTTTGTCTGATACTAATGTCGTTGCTCCAACTTTTTTTTTTCATTAGCATGGTATATATTTTTCTATCCTTTTACTTTTAACCTATTTGTATATTCATATTTAAAACAGTTTCTTATAGGCAGCATGTGGATAAGTCTTGCTTTTTTTAATCCAATCTTATAATCTCTGCCTTTTAATTGGCATGTTCAGATCATTTATGGTTAATGTGATTATTGATATGGTAGGGGTTAAGTCTTTCATTTTGCTATTTGTTTTCTTTTTGTCTTAACTGTTTACCAATCTCTTTTATCTCCTTTTTTGTCTTAGTAGTTTTTTTTAATGATTCCACTTTTTCTCCTTTGTTGACTTAATAGCTATGCTCCTTGTTGTGACATTTTAGTATTTACTTTAGAGTTCATAGTATACATGTTTAACTTATCATAGTTTACTTTTGGGTAGAATAGTAAATTTTTCACTAATCAAATTTTTCAGCTTTCAGTTAGAGACCTTAACATTATGACATTACAGGCTCATATCCATTTGGACTTTGGGGTCATATCCACCTGCATTCAGATCCCAGCCATGATACTTACTCAGTGTAGGATTGCTTACACTCTCTATGACTTAGTCTTCTCATCTATAAAATGCAGTTAAACTCTTTCATAGAGTGATACCTAACACACTATAAGCACTATAACCTGTAGCTTCTTTTATTGAAACCATGTTGGTGAAAATGTCCTATGAATTTTAGTGATCTTGACATCATTCTACTTCTCTCATCACCCTAAAGTGCTTATTACTTCTTTATGAATCATTTATCTGCTACTCTTCTGCTTTTCCCAATTTGAATCAATCCTCTTGCCAAGTTAATCTTTCTCCAGTATAACACCAATCATGTCACATCATTTTTTAGTTCAAAACTATTTCCGCCTGACTGCTCACTTCCTCCAGGATTAAGGACAAACTCTTCATCCTGACAAGCAATATAGCCCATTGTGTCCGTCTTCAGTTTATCTTTGTTTTCTTTCACTATTCTCCTACTTTTATTCTATACAGTTCAGTCAAACTTCATTCTTTTTCTTCTCCAAATATATATACTATATTTTTCAGTCTCTGAATTTATTGTTGCTGTTTTGTATGTCTCTGAAAAGTTTTGAGAGCAAGTATGTCTGAAAATTACCTTTTGCATCAGTGTTCCATCTGTCAATCCTTTTGCATCTTTGAAGGCTCTCATCAAATACTGTCTATTTCATTGAGTTTTTCCTAATACTTAGCTGGTTGTCATCTTCCCATTCATTATATTTCTACAGTTATCCTGTGCTTTTCTTATGTCACTGGTCTTACATACCTTTGGTTATACAGGTCCAAAATTCCTTATCTGTAGTTCTAAAGTCCAAAAAAGTTTTTTTTTTTTAATTAATTTTGTGGCTCTGGTGGGTAAAATAATGTCCCCCCAAGGATGTCCATGTCCTAATCCCTGGATCTGTCAACATGTTACCTTACTTGGCAAAAGGAACTCTGCAGAGGTGATTAAAGATCTTACAGAGGGGAGACTAGCTGGATTACCCAGATAGGCTCAGTGTAATCAAAAGCGTTGTTATGAGGGGAAGAGGGTCAAGAGAGTCAGAGAAGGAGACATCATGGCAGAAGTAGGGGTTGGAGTGATGGGATTGCAGGCTGTGAAGGTGAAAGAAGGTCAGGAGCCAAGGAATGCAGACTGTCTAGAAGCCAGGCAAGGCAAAGAATAGTTTCTCCCATGGATCCTCTAGAAGGAACCCAGCCCTGTAGACATCTTGGCTTTAGCCCAGTGAGAGTTCTGATTTCCAGAACTGTAAAATAATAAATTTGCATTGTGTAAGCTACTACATTTGTGGTAATTTGCTACAGCAGCAGTTGGAAACCAATACAGTTCAACAGAACTGCCCAGCTGAGCATAGCCTAAATTGCTGACTCAGAATGGGTTATTATTTTATGCTACTAATTTTTAGATGGTTTTGTTACATAACAAAAGCCAATTGGTAATATTGATGTCCTTAACAAATCTTACTAAATTATAGAAAAACAATTAATTGGATGCTGTTATTTGCCAATTACTTTAAAAAGTTTACATGTATTTCTCTTATTTTTAATCCTTAAAACTACTGTTAGTGATCACATGATTAGTGTAATTTAACTTAGGTCTCCCTGGCCCAAAGTCTGTGCTCTGTCCAATATGCCATGTTGCCTCTCAAATGAGATTATTTAGAAATATTTTATGAACGTTAAAAAAGAAAACAAAGTGTTACTATAGATGAAATTAGTATAGTATACTAGGTCCTTTCAGATGGTAAAGAAAAGTGCTCAGATTTCCTTAGGCAATGGAGGCTTACTCTTGAGTAGGATCACAAAGAGGCTGAGCAGACACACAGCCCCCTGAATCCTAGTGCCTACAGGATAAAGATTTACATTATGTTCAGAATGCAGTAGCAGCTTTAATGACCAGTTTTTCAGTGTTTATAATGCATTCATGTTATCTAATAAAGAATTTGAATTTGTTTGTCACTGTCTTCCATGGAGTTGTCCATTGGGGCAGAATTTTGTGTTGTATCACTTTATAGATGACAGATCTTTTCTATGTCTTGTTATTTGTGGCTACTTTTAGGTCAAATACCAATCCAGTAGTTGTGATCGGATTATCAGTTTGATTTAATTGAAGGCAAAGTAATACAACTCATTAGTTTTACTGTGTGCAAAAATAGTTTCATTTCTTTAGAAGGGGGTTGTGGACTTGTATCTGTTATCCATCACAGGATAATAAGCCACTCCAAACCTCAGTGGCTTAAAACAACTATTTTATTTGCTTATAATTCTGTAGGCTAGCAATTTGGGCTGGAATCTGCTGAACAATTCATCTACTGATCTTATCAAGGTTACTTACATGACTCCAGTTATCTGGTGGCCCAACTGCGGTTAGATAGTCTAAGAGGACCTTATTCACATGTCTGGCAGTTGGTTCTGGATTTTTTTTTTTAATTGAGTTATAGTCAGTTTACAGTGTTGTGTCATTTCCAGTTGGTTCTGGATATTAACTGGGCCATGTATCTCCAGGAGACTATCTGAGTTTATCTGTGGAAGAGTTCCAAGAAAGCATTCGTAGGAGTTGGGAGGTTTCTTGAGGCCTAGACTTAGAAATCACAGCATCACTTATACCACATGATATTGTCAAAACAAATCACAAAACCAGCCTATTTTCAAGGAATATGTAAATAATATATTAAAGAGTTGCAAAGAATTTGTGGTAATATCAAATTTCCCATAGGTCTGGAGGCACTTAAGTTTGCATACCTATGGTTAACAATGGAAAATTATTTTTAAAAATTATCACACAGAATTGACTTGTTATTTAATTGTAGAATAAAGTAGGGAGTCATGGCCCTGGGGTAATGTGGGAGGTGAAAAGAAGATGGAGACTAAGGTTTATACTTCCCTTAAATAGCATGAATTTCAAAGAGAAGTGTTATTTGCAAGGAATGTATCCTCACAAAAAGAATAATTTCACAGTTTTTATCATTTTTTGGAAGACAGATTGTATGCAGGTGAACTTTTAGAAATTTGAAAACGATCTCTTTTTTTTCTATCCTTCATCCTTTGGTATAAAAAGGAGGTGAGTGTATCATTGCCTTCTGACTTAATAGTATCTACAACAATGTAACCAAATGTACTTTTAGACTGTTAGAGGAGTATAAGCACAAGGATAAATGACTAAGATATATCTTCATTTTACTTTTTATTTTTTATCTTTTAAAATCTTCATTTTTAATTGCAAAATTGCTTTTTGTGATACTGTGATATAATAAGAAACATACAGTTGTTCTTTGTCCTCGGTTTCTGGCACAAGCTCCTAAAACCTTTGAATTTCTGAGAGGAGTGAGTGTCTTTTTGTATGCAAATGAGATGACTAGTGGCAGGGGCCCCCCTAGATAGCTTCAGGCTGGGGACCAGAAGACCAAGCCTTGATTAGAAGCTTGGAACTTTCAGCCTTACTCTCCAGCCTCCAAGAATGGAAGATGGGCTAGACATTAAGTTAATCACTAGTGACCAGTGATTTAATCGGCCATGCCTATGTAGTGAAACCTTTATAAAAACCCTTAAACTACAGATTTTGGAGAGTTTCCAGATTGATGAACACATTCAGGTGCTGGATGGGTGATGTGCCCAGACCAGGGCATGGAAGCTCTGCACTGTTTTCTCCCTACCCCCAATACCTTGCCCATATGTATTTTCACTTGGCTGTTCTTGAGTTATATCTTTCATAAAAAAACAGAAATGCTAAGTATAGTGCCTTCCTGAGTTTCACGAGCTAGTCTAGCAAATTAGCAAACCTTAGGAGGGGGTCTTGGGAACCGCCAATTTATAGCCTATTGTTGAGAATGTTGGGAGTCCTGAGACTTTTGACTGTCTTCTGAAGTGGAAACAGTCTTGTTGGAGTGAGCAACCTATGGAGTTGCACTAACTCCTGGTAGTTAATGTCAGAATTGAATTGACTTGTTGGACACCCAGTTGATATCCACAGAGAATTGGAAAACTGCTTGGTGTGGAGAATCTACACATTTGTTGTTGTAAGTGAGGTGTGGATAAAAACAGACCGCAGTACTTCTGTTCTGCTGAGTCTTTTAAAAACTAACATTCAGATCTGATTATTGATTATGTTAAAGACCAGAAGTCTGTCTGAAGATTCAACAAAGCATTTTTCTAGAAGCATATACATAATGGATTCTGTGGTCATGCAAGATAATAGTTTATAAAAGGGAAGGTGGCAGAAATCCAGACTACTTCTGTTCCCTTTCATTCAGATATTGTTTTTTAAAATGAAAGAAAGTCATTCCAATTATGATAAGATAGGGTAACCCTTTATCTTTGGAAGATTCTTCTTTAAGACATAATTTTTTTCACAGAAATAGTAATTAACATTTTTGAGGTCTTGTTTGCTATATTACCAGGCCTTCTGCTAGTCACTTATTTTATTTAATTCTCATCAACCAGGTAGTATTAATCCCAGAGGCACAGAGAGATTAAAGTCCTTAGCACAATTTGTAAGTGGCAGAGCCAGATTCAAACCCATCTCCTCTGTTGTCAGACTCTATACTCCTAACCACTGTAGGGAACTGCCTTTAAAATTTTACAGATTAAGTACAACTAGCAATATTTTTGCTATAGGACAAAGTAAATAAATATATTTCATCCATTGCTAGAGTGTAAAATGCCAATATTAGTTTATTATCTTAATGATGTATGTGATACTAAAACTGAAATAGGTTTCATCTCATGTTTGCTCTCTGGTGTCTCTGGTCATTCTTTGAACCCTGCTTTCCATAAAATGAAGAAGCTAACTATTTTCATTGTAATCAAGGAAAGATTCTACTTTTGATGTGTAAATGCAATCTGAGAATGACATTGGTATTTTTAAAACATTATAGTCTTAAAACTGTTCAGGGTAAAAGAGTTCAGAAATATTTTGGTCAAAATGAGAATTCAAAATAGAATTATTGTAGGGTATCATTTTTTTCTCATTAGTAAACTCTTCCTAGTCTTTCACCCTAGTTTCCCTATCTATCAAACTTTTTCTTTTCACAAGCATTCATCTGCTTTCTCTGTACCCATATTCTCTGATACTGACATTCCATTTTGGCTTGGTATACTACTGATTTTTCTAGTGAATGTTTCTCTTTTCCGAGCTATACCTTTAGTACCCTTTTAAAATTCGAGTTTGTCCTACTGCATTCCTACCTTTCTCCTTTTATTAAAAACTTTTGATTTTGTTGTACTTTGCTTCCTTTACTGCTGGAATTCATTCATGCCTCTTGCTGAGAGTCTAAAGGAGAAAGTAGAAGGGACACACAAGAGCTAAGTCTTCTAGAACACTGTACTCAAACTTTATTGTGCATTCTGATTTCCTCGGAATCTTGTTAAAAAGCAGATTCTGATCAGAAGTTACGGGATGGGACTAAAATTTTGCACTTCTTACGTGTTACCAGGTGATACTAGGTGATGCTAATACTACTGATTCTGGCTTAATGACCACACTTTGAATTAGAGCTTGCTATTTCAGGCCTAAGCCAGAAGGAAGCAGTTAGAAAAAAATATCACCCTAAAGTAGACCCATTCTTAAATGATGATGTTATTATAAAAGCTTCCTTGCCCTTTTGGCCACGTGAAGACACAGCGAGAAGAAAGCAGCAGTCTATGAACTAAGAAGCAAGCTCTCACCAGATATCTTGATCTTGGACTTTCCACTCTCTAGCACTGTAAGAAATAAATTTTTTCTACTACCCAGTCTGTTACTCTGTTACAGCAGTCTGAACACTAAGGCAGTAGTTTTGACTAAGAAGAGATGGAGAGGATATAGACATCTGAGAAGAATACCTTCTTAATTACTAGTATTGTTAGAACCTTCTTACGACTTTTTGAAAATTGTGGTAAAATATACATAACGTCTTACCATTTTAATCATTTTGAAAGTGTTCAATTCCGTGGCACTAAGTATATTCACATCATTTATGACTTTTTTAAAAGGGATTTTATTTTTTATAGCAGTTTTAGGTTCACAGCAAAATTAAGCAGAAAGTACAGATTTCCCACACACATCCCTCTCTACATATGTGTGTCTATGCCAGTATCAACATCCTGCACCAGAGTGGTAAACTTTGTTGCAATCAATGAACCTGCATTGACACATCATTACTATTCAAAGTCCATAGTTTACATTAGGGTTCATTTTTGGTGTTACATAGTCTGTAGATTTTGACAAATGTCTGATGGCATGTATCTACTATTTTAGCATCATACAGAATGCCCTAAAAATTCTCTGTGCTCTGCCTATGCATCTCTTCCCTCCTCCAAAACTCTGGCAAACACTGATTTTTTTTTTTTTACTGTCTCCATAGTTTTATCTTTTCCAGAATATCACAGTATGCAGCCTTTTCAGATTTGCTGCTTTCTCTTAGTGATAATACATTTAAGGTTCCTCCATGTCTTTTCATGTTTTGATAGTGAAGAGTAAGAAACTAACAAAATGGCTTCCCTGATGCTAAAACTGTTCGCTGATTCATTCTGACTTAAAATTCTTGCGACTTGTTTTTCTATTATTTGACAGACCCCCATTTTTGCTTCACTTGCTCAACTGCTTTTGTGCTAAACAGCCCCCAACCTTTCCATTACACTCTCCACTCTCTGTACATTCTTTACCCAGAATAGTTTGTCCTTTAACCCAGAAGCTGTGTTCCAGGAAGGTGGTCATGGGCTGATAGCCTCAGAATGAACAGACCCTTCAGAGTTTCTCCATGACCCCAGATGGATTCATCAAGATTAAGAAGTATATAGTACCCCGGAAAACACCCTTGATTGTCGTCGCCTTTCTGTTCTATCCGGTTTTTCTATAAAACCTCAGGACACCAACCCCAAGATGGATTCACAGTCTCTAAGTTGCCTGCTGTGACGCCCCTTTGCCTGGCAAAGCAATAAAGCTTTCCTTTTCTAATTCTCCCCAAAATCTGCTTCCAAGTCTCAATTTGGCTATTGAGGTTCAGAGGCTGGTTTTTCGGCAATACTTTCTCATTTCTTTTTAGCACTGAATAATTTTCCGTTTGGCTGTCTATACCATACTTTATCCCTTCACCTGCTGAAGGACATCTTGGTTGCTTCCAGGTTTTAGCAGTTATGAACCAAGCTACTGTAAACCGTTCCACATGCAGGTTGTTTGTGTGGATACAACAAAACAAATCGAGTTTCAACTATAGGATTCCTTGGGTAAATACCAAAGAACTTGATTACTAAGTCATATCGTAAGGGTTTATTTAGTTTTGTAAGAAACTGCCTAACTGTCTTCCCAAGTGGCTGTACCAGTATGCATCCTCCCCAACAATAGCAGTGAGTGAGATTCCTGTTGCTCTACATCCTCATCGGTATTTTGTATTGTCAGTGTTCTGGGTTCTGGCCATACTAATAGGTATGTAGTGGTGTCCCGTTGTTTTGATTTGCAGTTCTCTAATGACATAGATGTTGAATATCTTTGCATATGCTTATTTGCCATCTATATATCTTTTTTGATGAAGTGTCTGTTTAGATCTTTTGCCCAGTTTTTAATCAGGTTTTGGGTTTTTTTGTTTTTTTTTCTTTTACTCTTTAAAGAATTTTTTGTATATTTTGGATAAACAGTCCTTTTTAAGTCTTTTGCAAATATTTTCTCCCTAATTGTGACTTGTCTTCTCAGTCTCTTGATGGTCTTTTGTAGAGCAGAAATTTTTACTTTTAATAAAGTCTACTTATAAATTATTTTTTCATGGATCTGGTATTAAAATATCTAAAAAGTCACTGCCAACCCCAAGGTCATCTGGATTTTCTCCTATGTTATCTTCTAGAAGTTTCATAGTTTTTCATTTCACATTTAGGTCTGTGATTCATTTTGAGTTAATTTTTGTGAAAGGTGTAAGGTCTGTGCCTGTGTTCACTAAAAAAGTGAAAAAGCATGTAGGTGTCCAGTTGTACAACACCATTTGTTGAAAAGACTGTCTTTGCTCCATTGTACAGGCATACCTCAGACGTGTTGTGGGTTTGGTTCCAGACCGCTCCAATAAAGTGAATGTCACAAGCGAGTCATACGAGTTTTTTTGTTTCTCAGTGCGTATAAAAGTTATATTTATACTATACTGTAGTCTGTTAAGTGTGTGATAGCATTATGTCTAGAAAAACAATGTACATACCTTAATTTAAAGAATAATTTATTGCTAAAAAATGCTAACCATCATCTGACAACACAGAGTTGCCACAAACCTTCAATTTGTAAGAAATGTAATATTTGTGAAGTGCAGTAAAAGAGGTATGCCCGTATTGCCTTCGCTCCTTGACTGTATTTATGTGGGTCTATTTCTGAGCTCTCTATTCTGTTCTATTGATCTGTTTGTCTGTGCTTTTGCCAGTATCACAGTCTTGCTTACTGTAGCTTTATACTAAGTCTTGAAGTCAAGTAGTGTCAGTCCTCCAACTTTTTCTTTCCCTTCAATATTGCATTGGCTGTTATGGGTCTTTTGGCTTTCTGTATAAACTTCAGAATCAGTGTATTGATGGCTACAAAATAACTTGCTAGGATTTTAATTGGGATTGCATTGAATCTAAAGGTCAAGTTGGGAAGAACTGACATCTTGAATATTGAGTCTCCCTGTCTATGAATATGAAATATCCATTTATTTAGTTCTTTTTTGATTTTTAATCAGAATTTTGTAGTTTTCCTCATGTAGATCTTATACATATTTTGTTACATTTATACCTAAGTATTTTGGTTTGGGGGCTACTGATGTAAATGATGTGTTATTAATTTCAAGTTCCAATTATGTATTGCTAGTATATAGAAAAACAATTGAGTTTTGTGTATTAACTTTGTATCCTGCAGCCTTGCTATAATAACGGCAATTCCAGGAGGTTTTTGGTTGGTTATTTTGGATTTTCTACATAGGCAAACATCTGTGAATAAAGACAGTTTTCTTTCTTTCTTCTCAAATTGTATACCCTTTCCTTTTATTGTCTTACTGCATTAGCTAAGACTTTGAGTAGGATGTGGTGATACAGGACATCCTTGCCTTGTTTCTGATCTTGGCAGGAAAGCTTCTGGTTTCTCACCATGAAGTATGATGTTAGCTGAGGTTAACAGCCTTAGCTATTAGATGTTCTTCATCAGGTTGAGGAAGTTACCCTCTACTCCTAGTTTGCTGATCATTCTGAATTTATCGTGAATGGGTGTTGGGTTTTGTCAGATGTTTTTTCTTCATCTATTAATACGATCATGTAACTTTTCTTCTATAGCCTGTTAAAATGATAGATTCGTTTGATTGATTTTTGACTGTTGAACCAGTTTTCCATAACTAGAATGAATCCCACTTGGCCGTGGTGTATAATTTTTTTATATACCTTATTGGATTCATTTTGCTAATTTTTGTAGAGGATTTTTGCATCTGTGTTCATGAGAGATGTTGGCTTGTAGTTTTCTTTTCCTGACACATCTTTATCTTGTTTTTGTATTAGTGTAATACCAGTTTCATAGAGTTAGGAAGTATTCTTTCTACTCCTGTCTTTGTTTTGTGACTTTTGAAGCAAGCAGTGTACTGTCTGCCTGATATTTCTTAGTTTATATCTTGCTTGTTTTGAGAATACTGTACAATGAAAAAGTTAAAACGTGATTAGTCAGAGGAGACTCTCACAGAAGAGAAATCACGGAAAAATAGAGGTTAAGCAGAATTTATCTCTAGTTCTAGGACCTGTCCCCCCGAAAGAAAATATTTTTGGTAAGTAATCATTCTTGATGAATTCAAAATACTTTTACTCTTTAAAAACACTTTTGAATGTATTTTCTAAAATATATTCACCGACATGCCCAGTAATCACTCAAATATGTCAATGAGACAGGTAGAACTCTGATTTTTCACCACTAGTTTCAGAATTGCTTGATAATAAACTTTCAATTTATTAAGCTTGGTTGGTGGTAACAAAGTCTGTGCATTATGTGTTTTGTTTTAGACCCCTTTTATTTGCTTACATGTGTAATACATATTAAATTGAAGACTACCCATATATGCTGGGTTCTTGCTGAACTGTGGTCCTTCCATAGAGGTCAGGTTAAGGCTGGGCCATGGTTCTTGTCATGTAGCCTGTTCACAGAGGACAAAGTTACATTGTTCATCATAGTAAATGAGAAATCTGGAATGCAGACATCTTTGCAATAATGTGTTGAAAATGCATTAAACGTTATCTGTATGATACTGTACTTTATTAAGCATATAGGCAACAAAATGAAACCACTGAAAGAAAGATATATTGGTAAAAAAGTAGAATTTAGAAAGAAGAGACTTAAGTCTCTGTTTGTCAGTCCATCTTCCTTGCTATTATTCAAACTGTTTGTAGAATCCTAGTTCCTCTAACATTTTTTCCAGATACAGAAGAGGAAAGCTCATAGCTTTCCCTGAAATCTACTTTTGGAACTCAAAAGAATCCTCTCATTTTTTGCACCAAAGGCACCCTAAACTCTTTGCCTATCACTTACCCTCTCCCGTGCCCCACCCTAGGCCCTTAAAACACACATATGTATTATTTATCCAAGAAAAACAAAAACATATATTCACACACAGACTTGCACAAACTGTTCATAGTAACTTAATTTGTAATAGCCAAACCCCAAAATAACCCAAATACCCATGAACAGATCTATGGATAAATTAGGATACATCCATACAGTGAACAATAAAATTCAACAATTAATGAACGAATTATTGATACATGCAACAACATGGATGAACCTAAAAAAACGATTAGGCTAATGGAAAGAAGGGGCAAAAAAGAGTAAATATGATTCCACATATATAGAACTCTACAACAAGCAAAGAATCTATAGTGACAGAAAGCAAGTTGGTAGTTGCTTGCAGGCATGGGTAGAGAGAGGGATTGCAGAGGGACACAGAGAAAAATTAAGGAGTTGCTGTAGTGATTTCACAGTGTTAAACTGTTAAAACTAATCAAATTGTACACTTTAAGTGTGTGCAGTGTCTTAATTTTCTGTTGCTGCTTAACAAATTACCACAAATATAGCAGATTAAAATAGCTCCTATTATCTCGCAGTTTTATAGATCAAAAATTTTGGTGGGCTTGGCTGTTTTTCTGCTTAGAGTCTCACAAGGATAAAATCAAGGTGCTGACTGGGCTACATTCCTTTCTAGAGGCTTTGGGGAAATCAGCTTCCAAGCTCATTGAGTTCAATTTGAATTGGCAGAATCCAGTTCCCTGCAGTTGTAGAACTGAGGTTCTTGTTTTATTCCTGTCAGCCAGAGGTCACTCTTAGCTCCTAGAGGCTACTCTCAGGTCCTTTCCATCTTCAAGCCAGCAATGGCATGGTGAGTCTCCTACATAATTTGAATCTCTGACTTCCTCTTCTGTCATCAGCTGAAGAAAACACTCTGTTTTTAAAGGGCTCATGTGATTAGGTTAAACCCATGCATATAATCTTTGTATATTAAGGTCAACTAATTAGTGATCCTAATTACGTCTTCAGAATCTCTTGTAACATATAATCATAGAAGTAGCAGTACAGAGGGGCTGGAGATCTGGGGACTATCTTAGAATTCTGCCTATCACATGGGGTAGTAATAAAAAAAATAAATGACGCAAAAGAACTACTTATTTATAAGTTAGACTGATTTCTTGAATATGTGTAAACACAGGTTGGCTGTCCTTTATGATTGAATTATTGCATTCTGTTGATTCTTATTTGTGATTGGCTATATTCCTTTGATAACTATGTAATTTTAAAAAGCTAAAGCTCTAATCTGTTCTTCGAAGCAATGTTAAGTACACATATGTAAATTTTTTAAGTGTGCAGTATATTGTATATATGCATTTACATGCAATATAATGTATATGTGCAGTCAGACTGTAACAATTCTACCTAATAAAGCTGAAAAAGAAAAAAAATATTTAGGAGAGAGTGTCAATATGTTATAATGAAGGAAACACTGAATTGGAAGTCAGAACTGAGATTATTATCCCCGCAATGCCAGTAATTAGCTGTATGACAACATGTGGTAAAGTTTGAAAGGGTATTTGCTTCTTCATGCCAAGCATCATCTTTTAACACCTTCAGGACTATAGCATAAACCAAAGAGAGTGCCCATACTCTTTGAAAGGACCTAGAGTAATTTTACTGTGCCTCATATCACTGTTTATCTGTGTCAACTGGCAAAAAGCCAAGCCTTGTTTTTCATTATCTTCTGGACTCATATCTTCATACTGCTTTGAACAGTTCTTCGTTTGACCCATTTCTCCATCTTTCTCAGATCCTCCCGTTGTGCTCCAGAGAGCTTCTGCCTCTGTGACCTGCAAACTTCCCTACATATAGTTGTTTTCATCCTCTTCTCCAAACTGACTTTTCATTTCCTTACCTTAACTGGTAACTGGCTGGTTCCTAAAACTAGTTTCATCTGTACCCTTTTGTGGGAGAGTGCTATATTCATACATTCCATATTAAGTTGGAAAAGATGTGGTTCATCATCATCTTTACTCTCTAACACTGCTTCCATATACTTTTCCCCCTTTAAAATGAGCCAGAGAGTACTATCAATTGTATCTCCTAACAATCAGTGTTGGTGAGAAATTATGATAAAGCAGTGTTCATTGTGTGCTTACTGTGTACCAGGGCCTTTTCCCCGCAGCTTCATTGAGATGTAATTGACATATAACATTGTATAAATTCAAGGTGTACAATGTGATAATATGATACAGGTATGTCTTATGAACTGATTACAACAATAAGATTAGTTAACACATCCATCACTTCACATAGTTACCTTTTTTTGTTGTAAAAACATTTAGATCTACTCTCTTAGCAACTTTTAAGTGTTTAATACAATATTGTTAAATATAGTTACTATGCTATATGTTGGATTCCCCAGAATTTATTAATCTCATACCTGGAAGTTTGTACCCTTTGACCATCATCTCCCAATTTCCCTCAATCCCCAGTCCCTGGCAACTACCATTTGACTCTCTATTTCTGAGTTCAGCTTTTTTGGATTCTACATATAAGTGAAATCATACAGTATTCTTCTTTCTCTATCTGGCTTATTTCACTTAGCATGATGCCCTCAAGTTAGTCTCAAATGGGAGGATTTCCTTCATTTTTATCACTGAGTATCCTTTCATTATATATACTGTACATTTCACATTTTCTTTATCCATTCATTCATCATTGGACATTTAGTTTGTTTCCATGTCTTGCCTACTGTGAAAAATGCTGTAGTGAACATGGGGTTGCAGATACCTCTTCAAAATAGTGATTTCATTTCCTTCAGATATATACCCAGAAAGGGGATTGCTGGATCATGTGGTAATTCTCTTTTTAATCTTGTTAAGGAGTCTCCATTCTATTTTCCATAGTAGCTGTTCTAATTTACATTCCCACCAATAGTACACAAGGGTTCCCTTTTCTCCACATCCTCACTAACATTTGTTATCTCTTGTTTTTTTGAGAATAGCAGTTCTAACAGTTGTGAGGTGGTATCTCATTACAGTCTTAAATTGCATGATGTCACTTATATGTGGAGTCTAAAAAAATACAACAAACTAGTGACTACAACAAAAAAGAAGCAAACTCACAGATATAGAGAGCAAACTAGTGATTACCAGTGGGGAGTAAGAGGTACAAACTATTGGATGTAAGATAGATAGGCTCAAGAATGTATTGTACAACATGGGAAATACAGCCAGTATTTTATAATAACTGTAACTGGAAAGTAACCTTTAAAAATGCATTAAAATTTTTTAACTGCAGAATTTAAAAATTGTATTTCCCTGATAATTAGTGATGTTGAGCATCTTTTCATGTATCTGTTGACCATTTGTATATCATTTTTGGAAAAATGTTCATTCCTCTGCCCAATTTTTAATTACACTCCTTGGGGTTTTTTTGCTGTTCAGTTGGTATGGGTTCCTTGTATATTTTGAATATTAACCCCTTATTAAATAAATGGCTTGCAAATATTTTTTCCCATTCTGGAGGTTGTGTCTTCATTTTGTTGATTGTTTCTTTTGCCATGCAGAGGGTTTTAAGTTTGATGTACTTCCTCTGTTTATTTTTGCTTTTGTTGCTTGTGCCTTAAGTGTTATATCCAAAAAATAATTGCTAAGACTCATGTCAGTGAGCTTTTCTCCTTTGTTTTCTTCTAGGAATTTTATATTTCAGGTCTTACATATAAATCTTTAATCCATTTCAAGTTAATTTTTGTGAGTGGTGTCAGAGGTCCAATTTCATTCTTTTGCAAGTGAATGGCCACTTTTCCCAATACCATTTATTGAAAAGACTTATGTTTCCGCATTGAGTATTCTTGGCTTCCTTGTCAAATACTAGTTGACCATATGTACATGCATTTATCTCTGGGCTGTTTTTAAGCCAGTACCATAATGTTTTAATTTCAATAGGCTTTTAGTATAAAATCAGGAAGTGTGTTGCTTTCAGCTTTGTTCTTTCTCAAGATTGCTTTGGCAATTTGGGGTTGCTTTTTCTATTTCTTTGAAAACTGCCATTGAAATTTTGATAGGAATTCAATGTGCTCCAAATACGTTGAATCTATAGATAGCTTTGGGTAGTGTGGACATATTAACAGTATTAATTCTTCTAATCCATGAACAGGGGACATCTTTCCATTATTTGTTTTTCAGTTTTTTTCATCAATGTCATAGTTTTCAGTGTACAGATATTTTACCTCCTTGATTAACTTCATTCTAAGTATTGTGTTGTTTTTGATGCTATTGTAAATGGGATTGTTTTCTTTATTTCTCTTTCAGATAGTTCATTGTTAGTGTATAGAAATAAAACTGATTTTTTATGTTGATTTTGTATTCTCCAACTTATCTGAATGTGTCTATCAATTCTACCAATTTTTTGGATAGTCTATTTAGGGTTTTCTAGATATGTCATCTGTAAACAGATGTCATTTTACTTCCTTTTTTCCAATTTGGATGCCTTTTATTTTATTTAATTAATTAATTTATTTTTTGCCTAATTACCCTGACATAGGACTTCCAGTACTATGTTGTATAATAGTTGTAAGAGTGGGCATCCTTGTCTTGTTCCTGACTTTAGAAAAAAAAGCTTTCAGCTTTTACTGTTGAGTATGTTAGATGTCAGTTTGTAATATAAGGCCTTTGTTATGTTGAGATACGTTTCTTCTGTACCAAATTTGTTGAAAGCTTTTATCATGGAAGAATATTGACTTTCATAAATGCTTTTCCTGATATATTGAGATGATTGTATGATTTTTTTATTATAGTTTCATTTACTGTTTTTATTATACTTATTCTGTTTTCATCATTTCTATATATAAAATGTTATAATCCCATCAATTCATTCATCTCTAAGATTCCTGTAGATTTCCTAACCCTGCAATACCAGTTTTCACTAGTTTCTACGTTTTCTCTTTCTACCAAGCCTATGAAAAGAAAATGGAATTGGCATCCTTACTGGCTACCAATCATTCCATCTACTCTGTTTTATACTAGAGTTTATTGAAGTACTGTCAGTTATAATCTGTCAATTTCTAGTGTACAGCACAATGTCCCATTCATGCATGTACATACATGTACTTGTTTTTATATTCTTTTTCATTAAAGGTTGTTACAAGATATTGAATATAGTTCCCTATGCTATACAGAAGAAACTTTTTTTTAAAATCTATTTTTATATATAGTGGCTAACATTTGCAAATCTCAAACACCCAAATTTATCCCTTCCCACCCCCCTTCCCTAGTAACCATAAGATTGTTTACTATGTCTGCAAGTCTGTTTCTGTTTTATAGATGAGTTCATAGTGTTCTTTTTTTTTCCTGTCTTTTTTTTCAGATTCCACATATGAGTAAGATCATATGATATTTTTCTCTCTTTCTGGCTTACTTAGAATGACGGTCTCTAGGTCCATCCATGTTGCTGCAAATGGCATTATTTTATTCTTTTTTATGGCTGAGTAGTATTCCAATCATATGCTTTTTTTTTTTTTTTAATCCTTCATTTTGTTAATATGCTTTTTTTTTTTTAATCCTTCGTTTTGTTAATGTGATGTGTCACATTTCTTGATTTGTACATATTGAACCATCCCTGTATCCCAGGGATAAATCTCACTTGATCATGGTGTATGATTCTTCTAATGTACTGTTGAATTTGGTTTGCTAATATTTTGTTAAGAGTTTTTGCATCTGTATTCATCAGGGATATTGGCCTGAGTTTTCCTTAGTGTAGTGTCCTTATCTGCCCTTGGTGTCAGGGTAAAGCTAGCCTTTTTAAAATGAGTTTGGGAATGTTCCTCCCTCTTCAGTTTTTTGGAAGAGTTTGAGAAATATTGGCTTTAATTCTTCTGTAAATGTTTGATAGAAATCACCAGTGAAACCATTTGATCCTGGGCTCTTCTTGGTGGGGAAATTTTTGATTATTGATTTAATCTCCTTACTTGTTATTGGTCTGTTCAGATTTTCTGTTTCTTCATAAGTCAATCTTCATAGTTTCTAGGGATTTATCCATTTTTTCTAGGTTATTTAATTTGTTCATGTATAATTGTTCATAGTAGCTGCTTATGAATCTTTGTATTTCTCTAGTGTCAATTGTAATGTTTTTTTTAATTGCTGGTTTGTTTGAGTCCTCTTTTTTTGCTTGGTTAGTTTAGCAAAAAGTGTCAATTTTATCTTTTCAAAAACCAATTCTTAGTTTTATTGACTTTTTCTGTTGTCTTTCTATTTCACTTAAATCTGCTTTAAGCTTTATTTTTTTTTTCTTTTGGCCAACTTTGGGCTTAGTTTGTTCTTTTTTTTTAGATTCTTGAGGTGTAAAGTTAGATTGTTTATTTGAGATCCTTCTTTTTTCTTATGTAAACGTTTATCACTTTAAGCCCCTCTCTTAGAATGGCTTTTGCTGCATCCCGTAAGTTTTGGTATGTTTTGTTTTCCTTTTTGTTTGCTCAATATATTTTCTAATTTCCCTTTTGATTTCTTCTTTCACCCATTGGTTGTTCCAGAGTGCCAAGGACTTTTCTAAAAGCTGTATATGTAATAACCATTTTAACCTTCACAAAAAACCCTTGAGGTAGGAGTTGTTATTATCCCTACTTTAAAGATGAGAAAATTGATGCCCAAGTGGTCTCATAGACAGTAAATAATGGAGCTGAGAAAATAGTAAAATACCCTCATTTGTGATGAGAATGAAAATGGCATAATTTTATAAAAAGCAGTTTGAAAATAAACACTTAAAAGGCCTTGAATTTTTAATATTCCAAGAAAATAAACTGAAACTTCTCTAAAGATTTATATAATGAAAATTAATCCCAGCAGTATGTATTGTAGTAAAAATTTTAAATCCATCAATATGTCCAGCATTCAGGGAATTTAAATAAATTACGGTACATCTTACAGGATATGTGGGCATTAGAAAGCATTTTCCCTGCTGTTTGTGAGGATGTGGAAATATAAATTTGTGGAAAATTTTTAGATTATTTGTCAGCATTTCAAAAAATTCAAGGTACATACCAACAGTTTGATGCCAGTGAATGAAACTTCTGCTGCTGCTAGGAATTTAATGAATATTCTTACACAGATTGGATGTGGTGAGATTAGAAGAGTCAAAGAAGATTCTGCTATTTCTAACTTGGCTACTCTGATGGAACTGTTACCTAATATAAGAAAGAGCTAGGTTTTTGCTGGGGAAAAATAATGACTTTAGTTTAGGGCTTGTTGCTTTTGAGGTTTATTCATAGTATTTGGAAATATATATCCGGAGATTAGAGAAAGCCTGGCTTGAGAATGAAAGACAGTGGGACGGGAGGATAAAATTTTCCGTATCTTGGCATAAATCACATGCAGAAGGAGTCCGTGGGTGGGCTTGTTCTCATCCATGGTACATACTGGATGTACTTTTTGTATTTTTTATACTTTAAAAAAATATGTGTTCATCTTTTTGGGTTGGTGAAAGAATCATTTTGTTTCTCCCCTTAAGTGAAATTTTGCTCAGTTCCTGAATTGTGAACTGTTAGAATGGTTTCATAAAGTGCACCTTATGTAAATTCATGTTAATATAAAAGAAACTAATAGAGTATGATAAAACACATATGCATATAAATAGGTTCTGTTTCTGGCCCTGCCTCTTGAGCAGCTCATTCCACTTCTTTGAGTCATGTCTTTGGCTTGACCTGTGGGTCTCAGCCTGGACATATTTTTGGATGTTTGTGAGTTTTTTATGAGAATTTAACACTTTATTTTAAAAAGGACTTAGTAAATCCTGTCAGGTAATTTTGTTATCTCTGTTTATGATTATGTCTGGCATAACTTTGGTGCCAAATAGTATAGCTTTAATTGTTTCAATCTAATAATGATAGTGCAGGGACACGTTTATTACATAAATGTTGTATTTGAAAATAGTAAAGCCTGAATAGTGTCAATCAAGTTATGTATGAATAAATTTCACAGCAGTTCAAATAGAGAAAAGGCTTTTACACATACTAGAATAGGCATAAACAAAATAAAGGAGGTTTTTGGAGCAACCAGTTCAAGATTCATATAGCAAATGGGATTTAATGCATAATGATTTCATTGTATTTAATACTGTTATTTTGAATTTTATTGCCTTTGTATTTTTGTTGTATTTAATTTCAAATCTATTTTGGTTTTATAGATTTATATATATTTGGTATAAGAGTTATAAGCATAAGGATTTTATAGCTGATTGTACATCTATACACTGCTAAGTAACATTACATTAAAAATAATTTAAGCTAATATCAGGGGTCTGAAAGATTTTTTTCAACCCCCCCCCAAAAAAGTGCTAATACATTACTCAATTTTTGATGTATAAACATTAAAATTTTCCCTATACTGTATGTCACTTCCCTGTTAACCTTAAGATATTTGAGAAGGTCTTTGAAACTCATTTGAGTGGTAAATTTCAACAAAACAGAGAAGTGAAATTCATCCCATTATGAATGTGCAGTACCACAGAATATAATGGCTATTGCTGTTGTCAGTGATCAACATCCATTCTGTTACCTTGTACACATGAAGAGAAAGGTACAAGTGAACATTGGAGAAATTTAATTATTAATAATGCACATACCTATTGTTTTGCTATTTTGTTTATTACAGAAAGAAGATGGATGGAAATTTCCTAAGAGTGGGGGCACTGGAAGATGAAATGCTAGGAATATTGTGTCACCTGGGCCCTCTAGTCTAGAAGTCAAGTGAACTGAAATTACAGGGTACAGAGAATGGAAACGGTATAGGGGAACAAAAGAATTAGGTGGATATAAGATTTCTCCTTTGAGGCTAAAATAGATAAAAGTAGGCATATGTCGTACAGCAGAATAATGAAATAGAAGAGGAAAAGAAAGTCACTGAACACTCCTTTACCCTCGCAGTTAGTTTTAGCTTTAAAAGCCATCATTCCCCCACAGCCCTCTGCCCCAAATACCATTAAATTACTCTCTCTATGATCCCAGTTACATGGTTATATTTATTACTAGTATTGGTCATAAATTTGTTCCCAATCTCATGGAGTTTGTAGATAGGAAATAATATATTGATATAATTGATCTGCTTTAGAAAAAATTTTTAGTTTTTGGCTGACAGGAATTTTCTTATGCCAAGAATTTGGACCTCACCCCTACATCTAATCCATCATCATTCTTGTTGATTCTATTTTCAGGGTATACGTTGAATTGACAAGTTTCTATATCACCATCACCTAATCCAAATGACTGCTATCTCTGTTACCTGGACTACTTCTGTCATCTTGTAACTGAGTCTTCTAATTGATCCACCTGCATTTATTCTGCCATTGCCTACCCCAATCTCCATAGAGCAATTAGAATGAATAGTAGTTCCTGATCTTAGCACTCTTTTTCTTAATATCCTTGAATGGCTTCCCATTAGGATAACATTGAAAATCTTTGACATTACCTTCAAAGTCCTATTTGATCTGATCCCCTAGTGACCTCTAGTCTCTGCTCACTGTACTCCTCTCCACTGGCCTGCTGTCATATCTGCCAGTGCATCAAACCCTTTCCCAGTTAAGGGCCTTTGCATATGATGCCTTCTAAGTTAGAATGAAAACCTGCATGTGTACATTCTCCAGCTCCCCCAACCTAGCTAGCTAACTCTGAATAATCCTTGTGGTACTAACTTAAATGTCATTTCCTTAAGGAAACGGATCCCTTTATAGTACCTAATACTTTACTTCATTGAACTTATCACAAGTGTAATTAGATACTAGATTCTAGCTAATCCTTGGGAGACTTTTTCGCTCACCCTTTTATCTTCAGCACTTAGCATAGTGCTTGAGCCATTGATGTTCAATAGTTGGATGTCTAGATAATGGATGGATGGCAGTGTGTTAGGAGTGTCATTTTCATATAAAGTACGACATACTGATAGGTAATTATTGCTTTTAGAGATACTACTTTTTAATAGACTAAAGAACATTAAATCTTGTTTTTCAAATAATTTAATCTGTATTTGTGGTTTATATACCTAAAATTTCAAATTAACATCTCTTAAGCCTCTAAAAATAAACTTGAAGCAATATTATGCCTGTATGATTTATCTAAGTAAATTTCAGTAGTGGTTATATTAATTTAAAAGAAATACATATTTTCTTTGAGAGTAATGGAATCAGATTTGACTATACTGAATCTCATTTCCACTCTAGTTGTTTAACATTATTAATTGTTTCATTAGTGTCCAATTTTCTTTTTGAATCTAACAGTAATGTCAGTAATGGACTGCAATGTGTAACTTATTTATTTCTTTTTTGTTTTAGTATAGCAGTGTGTTCTTTTCAACCCTAGCCTATCAAAATTTAATACTTAGCTATCATGACTTGAGATGAAAGATATAATTTATTAATTTTTGGTAAAGATAGCACTCTTAGGTCAGATTCTTTAAGCAATGGCCGGAGCATCTCAAAACAATCAAATAACTATTGGTGTTCTGTATGATTAATAGTTCTTTAATCCTGTGAGTGCCTAGTTTGGCTTTGTCATCTCTTTGTTTGTAGAGTTTTAGAGATTCATGAGTAGTGAATAGTTTTAAAGTTTACCCCTCATAACAGGGGAAATTGGTTAATTTTATGTATCCCTAAGGAATACATAAAAATTACTTAATTTTCTTCTGTTATACATAATTAATCGACTTCTAGTCTTAAGAAAGTAGGACTTTTCTTAAGTATTTGTTCCCTCAGAAATTCTTTTTTTTTCTGTTTTCAGATTTTTAAAAATATTTTTATTGAAGTGTGATCAGTTTACAATGTTGTGTCAATTTTTAGTGTACAGCACAATACTTCAGTCATAGAGGAAAATACATGTATTTGTTTTCATATTCTTTTTCATCATAAGTTACTACAAGATATTGAATATGGTTCCCTGTGCTATACAGAAATTCTTAAAGTATTTAGAATACTGAAATTTGTTTTTAGTAGTCATTTTATTCTAATTTATTCTCTTAGGTTATATAATATAATCCTTTAGTTTGCACAGTGCTCTTAACTTAGCATAAGTTTTTCTTATTTAATATTGTCATTTTTAAAAATTCAGGAACACCTTTAAACAATCATAAATCAGTTGTTTCATTGTGAATATAAAGAATTAATCACCTGTCATAATGACATAATAAAATACTTTTAATTCTTAATTATTATGCTCTTTAACTCATAAAGCGATTATTAACTATAATTATTTTATGGCAGTTTTTTTTAAGCCGTTATTTTATTTTCCTTAGAATTGTTAACAAAAAGTCCTTTAAACACTTAAAAAAAATAAATTTTATGGGCTATTTTTGAGTTCTAAAAGTAAGAATTTAGATAATTTATCTTTCTGATTTCTGAAGTCATAAAATTACTATGATATCTGTCTGGTCTTGGGTTATTTTAACACTTTACATACTACTTTATTCTTTTGCACATATATGTGTGTGCGTGTATGTGTATATGATATGTATATAACATAATATATGTATAATATAAATGATCTATATGATCCATACTTTCTCTTGGGAGGATGAAACAAGCAAGCCTGTGATTCCACAATACAAATAGTAAGATGTTATTTTTCTCAAATGTACTCCTTTTCCATGCACATAGAAAAGAGCAACTCCTTAGAATCATAATTAAATAGTTGCTTTAGAAAGGTATGTATGTATCTCCTCTCCACTCACTAACCTGAAAAATTTTTTTTTGCCATCTTACAGTTAATGGTTTTGCTCTTTTCCCCTTCATTTATCATCAACTATTGAACATCTTTCATTTTTTAGATCTTGGAAACACAAGATGAGTAAGACATGATTTTTTTGCCCTCTAGGAGCTCTTGTTCAGGCATAGACATGTAAACCTAGAAGTGCAATGCAAAAGAGTATAACTGGTCATATTTGGATGGATGCATATGTGGGTCAAAGTTGAGGGCACCAAAGAGTAGATAGTTACATCTGCTTAGGGGACTGAATCCTGCTTCAGAATAGAGATAATGCTTGAGTCTGTCTTGAAGATTTATTCTCTGTAAGGATAAGGAAGGGAAAAGCATTCTAGACAGAGAACAGCATGAGAAAAGGCGGGACTATAAAACAGCAAAATATGTTCAGAATGATTAGCGCATAAAGTAGAAGAAATGTAGTGGTGAATGAGGCTATGAATAGGGAGAGGCCTGACAGGAAGGAACCATTGAAAGGTTTGTTTTCATAGGAGAATGACATTACCAGATTCAAAATGTTGATAATATTCTTAAAGCTGTGGTGGGAGTGGTGATATAGATGGCATGGCAGGAAGAAGTTGTAAGCCTCTAAGTCCAACCACGTGGGAGATGCCCAGGTTTGAATTAAAGCAGTAGAAGTTAGAATTTAAAAAGAAGGTTAGAATATGAGAGGTGTTTGTGAGATAGAATTAGTAAAGCTTTATCTCCTATTGGATATAGTCAGGAATTGTGGTGGTAGGAAAGAATTAAAGATGATGCCTAGATTTGAAGAGGAAATGTAATGAGTTAAGTTTCGGATGAACAAATGTGAAGGATGTTCAGAAACTTCCAAGTACAGAAGTACAAGAGACAGTTGCATATATACATCTGCAACTTGGGAGAGAGATTTAGAGTTAAGAATGTTTGAACTTTTCGGTAAATATGCACTGAACATTTTTTTATGTGCCAGTGGTGTACCAGGTATCCAGCATACTATGAGGAACAAAATACACGATACCTACTTTAAAACTAATAAAGGAGAGAAATAGAAATCAGTCATGAAGATATGTGATTACAAACTGAGACAAATGCTATACAGAAAAATTATAGGGTCCTATGAGAAATTTTTAACCGAAGGACCTGATCTAGTCTAGGGCTGGGGGATCAGGGAATGCTCTTATTTGAGCTGAAATCTTAAGAACAAATAGGTATAGGGAAAGGATGGAATGTGGCCTGGGTAGAGGGAACATCAGCATCATACGAATAAAGTAATGAAAGGTTGTCAAACTGAGTTAAAAATAGTAATAAATGAAAAAGAAACACCTAACTGTATACTATAAAGTGACATGTATAAAACATAGGGATAGGGATACAAGAAAGTTCAATGGAAAAGTATGGGAAAAGCTATCATATCATATGTCATTTAAGCAAAAGCTGTATTACTAGAGATAAAGAGAGAACTTTATAATAATAAATGTACTTAATAACAAAGTCTCAAAATATATAAATCATATGGAGAATTTGATAAATCTGTAATCACAGTGGAATATCTTAACACATCCCTCTGATAGAAGCAGAAGACTAAAAATCACTAAGACTATGGAAGATTTGGGCACAATTAACAAATCTAACTAGTGGACATATGTAGAACACTGTAACCACCGACCACAAAAATATACATTCTTTATGTATAATTGATTATGTGCTGGGCAATGTGAAGTGTAAATGCTTCATATTTCTTCTCGATTTTGGATTGTACCTCATGGCTCATGCCATAGGAAGGACCCTTGTTGGCCATGTTGGCTGGGAGCAGCCACCCTCTCTTCCTGGGGCTTTTAGCTCTAGTGGGAGACAGGAACTCACCTTTACTGAGGACTGACTACATTTTGAAGGACTGAAATAATACAAAGTGTATACTCTGACTATAATGTCATTAAGCTAGAAATTAGTAACAAAAAGGTAATCAGAAAGTCTCCATATGTTTGTTAATCAAAATAATATACTTCAGTGGTAGAATGCATGCTAAGCATGCACGAGGTCCTGGATTCAGTCCCCAGTGACTCCATTAAAAAACAACAATAAATAAACCTAATTACCTCTCCCCCCCAAAAAACCCAAGCAAAATAACACTTCTAAATAACCCATGGATCAAATAAAAATCACAGTACAAATTAGAAAATATTTTGCAGTGAACAATTACATATCAAAATTTGAGGGATACAGTTAAATATATGCTTAGAGGGAAGTTTATAGCTTTAAAACCATATGCTTGAAATGAAGCTGTATATCAGTGAGCATCTATGTCAAGAAATTTTTTTTAAAAACCATCATATGAAGCTAACAGAAAGCAGGAGGGAAATAAAAAATCAATAATGAAATTCAGTAGAGCCAAAAATTGGTTCTCTAAAAAGACTAATAAAACTGATAAAACTCTTTGTGATTTAAAAAAAATACCATGCAAAGTTTATCAATGTAATAAATTTAAAAATATATTTTATAATCTTATAATAAGAGAGGCATAAGGATAATTTGGTGTCAATAAATTTGAAAATTTAAATGAAGTAGATAAATTTCTAGAAAATGCAGCTTACCAAAGTTAGCAATAAAAGTAGAGAATTTCAAAAATTCTATGACAGTTAAAGAATTCATAATATTCGACCTTCCCACAAAGGAAACTTGAGGCTAAATTGTTTCATAGTTTAACTATACCAAACTTTTAAGGAAAAAATTATTCATATCTTATACAAATCCTTCCAAAGAATAGTGAAAGAGGAACATATCCCAACTTGTTTTATTAGGCCAGGATAAACTTAATACAAAGTGAACAAAAAATGTACATTAATGTACAAAAGGACATTACATGAAAGGAAGATAATGGACCAACTTCTTTCATGAACATAAGTGCAAAAGTTACTAAACGTAGTAATAAACCAGAACCAAATCCAGCAATATATTAAAAAAAAAATCTTCCTATTTTGAGGCCAGCTAATTAGCATCCTTAATTCCAACTGCTATCTTAATTTCCCTTTTCCATGTACTGTTACACAGTAACAAATTCTGGAGACTAGAACACAGATTACCTCAGAGTGCCATTATTCTGCCCTACCACATATATCTCAACGAAGCTAAGTTTGTTCCAAAGGTGCAAAGTTGCTTAACATAAAAGAAATCACAATGGAATATTACTCAGCCATAAAAAAGAATGAAATAATGCCATTTGCAGCAACATGGATGGACCTAGAAATTCTCATACTAAGTGACGTAAGTCTGAAAGTGAAAGACAAATACCATATGATATCACTTATATGTGGAATCTAAAAAATGACATAGATGAACTCATATACAAAACAGAAACAGATTCACAGACATAGAAAACAAACTTTGCTTACCAGGGGAAGAGGGATAAATTGGGAGTTTGGGATTTGCAGATACTAAGTACTATATATAAAATAGATAAAAAACAAGGTCCTACTATATAGCACAGGGAACTATATTCAATATCTTGTAGTAACCTATAATGAAAAAGAGTATGTGTGTGTGTAACTGAGTCACTATACTGTACACCAAAGACTAACACAACCTTGTAAATCAACTATACTTCAATGTTTTAAAAAAATCAGTCAGTGTAGTTCACCACATTAACAATAAAAGAAAGTCACATAACCATCATAATGTAGGAAAAATATTATAAAATCAGCATCATTATTTTAAAGAAATCTTAGCAAATTAGGAATACATAGGAATGCCCTTAATCTATTTTAAAATTGTCCACAAAACAAAGCAACAATAACAACAAAAACCCTACAGCAGGCATTTTGTGAAGTGTTGAAGACTTTCCCTTTTGGTTCAGGAAAAAAAGAACAGTACTCTTATTTCATGTTATATTAAAGATTCTAGCTAATGTGATAAGGAAAAAAAATTAAAAATAAATAAGTATTAGAAAGGAAGAGATAAACAATCATTATTCACATATAATAGATTGTATACCTTTTAAAAATCCAAAATAATTATAGATGGGTTATTAGAGATTAGGAAAGTCTCTGGATATGGGGTCAGTATTCAAAACTTAACTTAGTTTCTTCATATACAATAAAGAGAGAATAAAATATGCCATTTCCAATATTGTTAAAAATAATCATATACATACAAATGAATCTAACAAAGATGTATGATGTCTATTCTGAAAAATTATAGAACAGTATTAAGAAACATATTAAAAGCCACAAATAATTGGAGGGATACACTATGTTTGTGGATAGGAAGTTGCAGTGTTGTACAGGTATCAGTACTACCCAGTATGATCTATAGATTTAGTACAGTTCCTGTCAAATCCCAATGGGTGTGTTTGTGTGAGTGTAACTTGATAATCTGATTCTAAAATTCACATGGAAATACAAAGGGCCAAGAATAAACAGAACATCTTTGAAGAACAAGGTAGGAGAACTTGCCCTATTGGATATCAAAACTTACTGTAAAGTTCCATTAAGATTAGCTCTAGGTACAAACTAGTGGAATACTGTAGGGCCTCAAAATGGATTTAAAATACATAGAAATTTGTTTTATGACAAAAGTGCCACTGTAGAGCAGTAGGGAAAGAATAGTGTTTTCAGTGAATGGTGTTGAAATAATATAAGAAACACAACTGCTACCTCATACCATTCATAAAAATTAATTCCATGTCAATTATAGATTAGAAGTGCAAGGCAAAACAACAAAGCTAAGAGATAATATAAAAGGTTATATTTATGATCTTAGTGTAGAAAATGATTTAAAAATCTCTGCTTTAATACTAAACCTAAGAAAAACTGATAAATTTTACCACTTCCTCATAAAAGAAACACATCAAGAGAGTGAAATAGTAAATGACATGAGAAGATATTTGCATCTTATATGACCTTCAAAGGCTCATATCCAGTGTTCCTGTAAATCAACCCTAACACTACAAATGGTAAACAGAAGGTGAGCAAGAGCATTGAATAGGCACTTCACAAATGAGAAACATCCAAAAGATAAACACTTGGAGAGGGGCTTAAACTCTTAGTAACTGGGAAAAACACAAAACTTCAGTAAGTTATCACAATTTACTTACAAAATAGCTAGAAATTAAAAACTGACAGTGTCAAATGTTGTGAGGATGTGGAACAGCAGCTAAAAGGAATATACATTGATATAGTCGCTTTTGGAACATTTTGACATCATCATTCAAGCTGTATGTGTCCTTAACCTAGCTATTCTAAAGTACATTTCCAATAGAAGTGTGTACACTAAGACACCTGTACATGAATGTTCATGGTAGCATTATTCATAATAGCCTCAAAATGGAAACAACTCATGTACATATACTCAACATTAGAATGGGTAGACTATGGTGTAGTTATACAGTAGAGTTATCATACAGCATTGATAATGAACACTCTACAGTTACACAGAGCAACATGGATGAATGTTACAAATATAATGTTGACTGAAAAGGGCAAGACAGAATAATATATATCATATGGTTCTATTTACATAAACTTCAAACAGCAATCCAAACGAAACTATAGTGTTTAGAGTTACCTGCTTAAGGTGTGAAAGTATAAAGAAAAACAAAGAAATGGATGTATTGTAAGAGTCAGAATAATGGTTACCTTTGGGGAGGAATGAAGCAAGGGTGATTGGGGAGGAGACCAAAGTGGGAGGGTTCTGGGGTCCAGGCATTGTTTTATTCCTTAGGTTAGCTTGTGTAAATGTTTGCTTAAATCATTGAGTTGAACAATTTTGTGTACTTTTTTCTATGTGTTTCATATTGTATAGTTGTAAAAAGGTTTAAAAATAAAGAATGCTAAACGAACAGGTCAGAGGAGATGGATTTCATGCAAAAATTTGTTTTTAAAGAATGTTGAAGAAATAAATACACAGACCTATGGTCAATTAATTTTCGACAAAGGAGGCAAGAATATACAATGGAGAAAAGACAAGCAAGTGGTGTTGGGAAAACTGGATAGCAGCATGTAAATCAATGAAGTTAGAATACTCCCTCACTCCATACACAAAAATAAACTCAAAATGGCTTAAAGACTTAAATATAAGACAAGACACAATAAATCTCCTAGAACAGAACATAGGCAAAACATTCTCTGACATAAATCTTAGCAATGTTCTCCTAGGGCAGTCTACCCAGGCAATAGGAACAAGAACAAAAATAAACAGATGGGACCTAATTAAACTTATAAGCTTTTGCCTAGCAAAATAAACCATAAGCAAGACAAAACAGCAACCTACAGAATGAAAGAAAATACTTGCAAATGATGCGACTGACAAAGGCTTAATTTCCAGAATATATAAACAGCTCATACAATTTAATAACAAAAAAAAAAAACCCAATCCAAAAATGGACAGAAGACCTAAATGTTCTCCAGTGAAAACATATAAATAGCCAATATGCACACAAAAAAATGCTCAATATCACTAATTATCAGAGAAATGCAAATCAAAACTACAGTTAGGTTCCACCTCACACTAGTCAAATAGCCATCATTCAAAGTCCATGAACAATAAATGCTGGAGAGGGTGTCAAGAAAAGGGAACCCTCCTACACTGTTGATGGGAGTGTAGTTTGGTTCAGCCATTATGGAAAACAGTATGGAGATTCCTCAAAAAACTAAAAATACAACTACCATATGATCCAGCAATCCCACTTCTGAAGGGTATATATCTGGTGGGAACTCTAATTCGAAAAGATACATGCACTCTAATGTTCCTAGCAGTACTATTTACAGTAGCAAACACATGGAAGCAACCTGAATGTCCACTAACAGATGACTGGTTAAAGAAGTTGTGTTATATTTATACAATAGAATACTACTTGGCCATAAAAAGAATAAAATAATGCCATTTGCAGCAACATGTGTGGACCTAGAGATTGTCATTCTAAGTAAGCCAGAAAGAGAAAGAAAAATACCACATGCTATCACTCATATGTGAAATCTAAAAAAAAAAAAGAAAAAAAGGACATTATGAACTCATGTACAAAACAGAAACAGATTCGCAGACATAGTAAACAGTCTTAGGGTTACCAGGGAAAGAGGGTGGGAAGGGATAAATTTGTGAGTTTGAGGTTTACAAATATTAGCAATTATATATAAAAATAGATTTTTTTAAAAAGTTTCTTTTGTATAGCACAGGGAACTATATTCAATATCTTGTAATAACCTTTAATGAAAATGAATATGAAAACAAATAGATGTATGTATATGCATGACTGAGACATTGTGCTGTACACCAGAAATTGACACATTGTAACTGTACTTCAATTAAAAAAAAAAGAAAAAGAATGTTGATATAGTAATACCTAAATGCAATTAGATTTATCCAAAACTTTCCATTTGGTAGTGATTAAAGTTCAGTAAATAATAAATGCCTTCCTTCAGTAACCATTGTTTACTACTAGGTAAGTATAAGCAGTCCTTACTTTGTATAGTAGTGTGGGACCAAAAAAATGACCATACAAACTAAAAGTGTATAAAACGATCTTAATAATCAATGGGAAAAATTACAGTTCTAGAATCTTTAAAAAATTTTGTCAGAACATTAAAAACTTTCCTTTGTTATGAATGTATGGGGAAATGTAAAAAGAAGTAAAACTAATATTAATTTAGGACAATGTAATATGAAACATTAGAAATAATTAGAATTACAGCGCTTTATTTCTTTGTAAAAAACTTACCAAGAGTAGTTTAACAGTGCTTTGCCTTCCCTTGTGTAACTTAGAAAAACAGCTAGCAGAGTGAGCATCTTTTTCTATGCCTTGGCAAATTGTCTTACTCTTTTCTACTAAACTTAGATCAGCTTCCAACATTTTATCCTTTGCACTTTGAATGTCCTGAAATATCTTTGAGAATTCCTGTATTGTGACTTCTTCTTTTTTGCTGTTGTCACTTCTTCTGGGACATACACTGTTTTGTCACAACCACTTTCCTCATTTATGACAATATTTGCACCTTCACTAAATTACTCTGACGGTGTATGTAGTGTCTTTCAAACAGTGGCAGTGGCATCATTCCTGCAATCAGCTCTTTCTTCTGCTACTCCACTTACATTCAATTTGAATTTCACTCCAGTGTTACCATTTTTCCTTTCTTTGCCACACTTTTCTCTTTGTTGGTCCATTCCCTCTTTCAGTTACCATTTTGTAAAATTTCATGAGTTTATCACTGAGAGGCAAAAAAGTAAACCAACTACATGCTTTGCTGTCTGTAGGCAAATTGAATAACAGATGAAGTAACCTATCACCAACAGACTTTGAAAAGAAGTGACATGACCGGACTGGTCACTGATCATGACATGCATCTCCTGTTAACATAGTAATTTGTGAACTGAAGTGCCAACAAAGGAGTTTGTACTTATGTAGTTGTTTACAGTTAGTATACTGTGGTGAGTAAAATTGGAACCATGTAGTTAGGGGACTGTGGTATTATTTGATTAAATTGTGGAATCTGAAATTTGTGTATATGGGAAGCCTGGGAAATGAGGACTCACTGTAATTCAAAGAAGGTTGAACTGTTTCATGAATTAAATAAAACATTTGATTGATTTTGATGAGATTGAGGATGTAGGGCTTCTTGGACTATTTGATTTCTGAGCTGTTGAATACCTGATACATTTTATGTGGAAATGTAAATTTGATACTATTCTTTCAGCTTCTTTAATCCTCTTAGGTGCTTCCGTAGTGAGGACCTGTCATACTCTCTAGAACAAAATCCCTAGCTATAATAAGTAAAAACAATGATTTTAGGAGAATAATAGCAATGGTGATTATGAATTCACCATGAAGCAACTGACATTCAAAGTAAGTTTTTTTTTAATTTTATATAATGTTGATGTTCTAATAATTGAAGATGAAAGAAGGTTAACAAATCAGTTTTGATTCATTTAGTCAAGTGACTCCATTTTCACCATCTTCATACTGACAAATATTTTATTATTAAATGTGAAAGATAAGTTCTTTCTCTGTGTTGGTTGAAACTGAAAAATGTTAATTTATTTGATTTTCTACAGGTGAACTGGCATAGAGGTTGATCTCAAGATGCCATTAGTGAAAAGAAACATCGATCCAAGGCACTTGTGCCACACAGCTCTGCCTAGAGGAATTAAGAATGAACTGGAATGTGTAACCAATATTTCCTTGGCAAATATAATTAGACAACTAAGTAGCCTAAGTAAGTATTTTTGTATCAATTAAAAATATTACAAACCAGAATGTTACACTTTAGGATATTAAATGGGGGGGGGGATATTTAATGAGAAGAGTACAAAATAATCTTGAAAAACGTATTCATTTTAAGTAAAATTAATGAGTTTTAGAATCATTTCTTCTTCCCCTGTGTGTTTCTTATGGGAAAGGAAAATAAGGACAGAATCATTAGGAACAGAATCGCATGATGGATAAAAAAACTACTGAGATTGTCTTTAAAGTATGATTTGATCTATGAAAGGTTGAGCTAGAGTTGTACTTTTACTTGCTTGTTATTGCTGTTTATGTTTTTAGAAACTTCCAACTATTTGTGATTTGGGATACTAGTATCTCTTTATATGTATCTTATTAACCTAGGGAAATATTTTTATATTATCAAATACCTAAAAATGAAAGATTTGAGGTAGTAACTAACTAGTCAGAGGATTAATTTAGTCAAATGACATTAGGCCATTAGGCCATTAGGATATCAGTCAAGAGTCTGATTTGCAGCATGTTGTGAAAGTAGTAAGTGAACCTGGCTGCTGGCAGACAGAAGGTAAGCAGGTTGGTCAGATAATAAAGGCCAATGGAAGGGGCAGTTTACGGGAGGAGGAGAGACAGGCAGTGTGTTTCCATTATTACAGAACAGAGCTACTAGGTTAAGAAAGTGAATAAATTATTTCCCATTTAGTCTAAATTTAATGTTACAAAAATTTTTAGATATTCAGTTTATCTTTTGAATTGAAGGATTAGCTTTTTATTAGACATTTATATTTCAGTTTAAAGATGAAACAAGGTGTTCTTGGCCTAGATATCTTGTCTAAGTAGTCCTAGATTTATCAGCTATACCCACCCACCCCCGCAGATTGTCCTGATAAGCAGAATGGCTCCTCTTTTCTTTTCCTTTTAACTTTTGTCCTTTCTTTTTATAGTTTGAGTACTTAGCACAAGATAAAAAAAAAGGTTGTTAACCTGATTTGTTTCAAGTGAGAGCATTTGGACATATACATGTAAAAAGTTATATTTGAATGGTTTTTGTGAGAGCACTAAATTCTACATTGCCTTTGAAATAATTGTAAGATTAAATTAGAAGACTGTTTTGTTGACTTTAAGTATACTCCTTGTCCCTTTTGGTGATTTTTTTTTTTCAGGTTAGTTATTGCCAGTGAATCACTAACATTATATTGTTTACTTGTTTCTTCCTTGGGAAATTCAATATAGAATGTGCTTTTGACACAAGTCAAAAGAAAAGTTCTAGAAAGTGTATTAATATATGATTAATCATATTGTTTAAAGTCATTTGCTAGCACTAATTGGTTTTAAAGATCTGTTAGATATTAATAATGTAACATAATTTCATATAAAATTTATGTATAGTACATGTACATGGGTACATTAGTGTGTTAATATTAAAACACACGTTAAGAGCATAGAAATAACATTAATAAATTTGGTTAAATATTTCTTTAAAGTAAAACGAATATTGGATCTAGTATAGGCATCTTGTTTTAGGTATATTTTCAATATAGAATTTAGAATTAATGTAATGATTAAGGTTGTCGATTATGCAGTACTAATCCATTTCTTACATAACCTAGAGATGAAAATTTAAGGAATTTTCCAGTCTGGTATAGTCCATGTAATCAACATCTGTCAGCAAGCACATGATCATGTTGTAGCCAAACTCTTAAAACAGAAATACAGAAATACATTGTAAACAATAAAACTAGGTTTTGGGTGCTTCAGACTTGGAATCAGAGGCTATATAGGTATTTTCTAAGCAGTTGGTAGAGATTCAAAAAAAGAAAGAGAAAAAGCATAAAATATTGTAGCAAGGGGCAACGATAGTTTACCACCCTAGAATTAAGCTCTCTGGCAGCTTTCCCACTTGACATAGTTGAGAACCTGGAATTAAATTTAAAAGGCCTTTAGATAGCCAGAATAAACAAGCCCAAGCACTAAAGACTATGCATGTAAAATGACCAGTTGATTCCTCTCCAAGCTTGCTTTCTTTTACTTTGATAGTTCTGACAGGTTTGATAATGTGGTTTCCAAACGTTTATGCTTCAGAGCATTAAAAAAGAAGATATGGGGGTAGATAACAGAAGCAGGCATTACTGAAGGCAACCAAGAGAGGTAATTTATAGCAAAAAGAAGTGACATAAGGGAAAAAGCAACATAAAAACTGGAAAGAGGCCATTTAATGTAAAAGCAAATATTCTTATGCATTCAAGGCTGTCATTTCTCGTAATCAGTTAAATTATGTTTAATTTTTATTTGAGAAGACGGAAAAGCTGAGAGTAGATTTTACATCAGTTCCCGTTCAAAATAGTTAAAATAATAGTTAATGCATTAAATAATATCTGACTTAGAAAACTTGGCTATTCAAAACGGTTCTGGGTAATTGAGATTTTCACTTTGGCACTATTCCTAGGATCAGCAGTGCTACAGAACACAGTAGTGAAGGTCAGCTCCAGGGCTTAGCATGGCTTAGGGGTGGACATCATCCTGACCTCTTCCTTGCAAAAAATATACATCCTAGTTCAGTATTTTTCCTAGTAGAACACAATTCTGTTTTATAATAGATATTTACTGAAAACCTAGGCTTCTCTTTATTTAAATTTTTTCTGCTATACCGAAAAAAATTTCCTATGTTATTACTTTCTTATTTAGCAACCATTGGGACTCTTAACTACCTGAGAGATCTTTTACCATTTTTCTCTTCCCAAGGCTTTTATTCTGTTGAATAGTCAGTTCATGCTGCCAAGATGAGCTGATAGAACCTACTTCTTGTTCTCAATCATAGAAAATTTGACAGATAGATAGCAAAATGGATGGGTAGGAGAGCAGATAAATAGATTGGCTTGATAAGACTAATCTGATATAAATAATGGACAGGTAACACTGAATAATTTTCTGTGTGATAAAGGTACGTTTCTTGTCCAAAAAGAGCATACCACATTTAATTGAGGAGTCTAATATGATGAATACTGAAACCAGCTGAGTTTCAAGCAATGTGAGCATGTATATAATTAAAACCATGAGTTTTAGATTAAAGGAACTGAGAAAAGAGAGGTGAACATAGGTGAAGTTATTAGAGGAAATTTGCTAAATGAAATGTGAATTGAATTGGGCCTTTAAGGAACAAAAGAACTTGGAAAATGGAGAGGAATGAGGGAGGAAGGCATTTTAACTTGCACAAAGAAGTAGACAAATGAATGGGGGCAAAAATAAATATATGAGGAGGATAAGAGGGATAAATGATACTGGAAAAATATGGTGGAACTTGATTATGGAAGACAATGTTAGATGAGAGGATTTAGACCTTAACATCAGAGATAATGAGACATCAGATTCTTGAGTAGAGACATAGTATAATAAATGTAAGGTTAAGGTTACTTGGAATTCAGATACATACACAGTCAGTTTTACATTACAACTTAATTCCTTTTATCTCTCTCAGGGAGGGAAGGAGGAGGTAGATTTAGAAACTAAGAATAGATGTGATGAAAAGAGATGGGGTGTTAATTCACTGAAGTGTTTTGGCACTTAAACCTGAGGTGAGAAAAGCGTAGACTCTTTTTTTTAAAAAAGATCTGTTAAAACAAACAAACAAAACCTATGGGCCCTCTTTCCAGAAAAATGCAAATACATTAAAAAAGCTGCATATAATTTCAGGTGGTATACAGACTATAAGTTAAACAGCCATGTATTAAACTAAGTTCTTTTAGGGATGGAATTACCTCTTCTAGATCTCTGTATCCCAAGTACTTGATGAATAAATGAATAGCTTTATACTTGCCTTTTCTTCCACTTGGGATGCTTCCCTTATCTGCCAGAGAAACCCTGTGTCTCTGAAAGTGTCTCTAATAACGTCCAACACCCAAAAGTTAGATGCTTCTTTCTCTGTGCTCTGCGGCTCTTAGCTCATTTTATAGTAAGAGCTGCCTGTTGTTGAATTCCTGTCCCGCATCAGGTACTCTACTAGCTCCCATCGCCCCCCGTCCCGCCTTTTTTGTTTCCTTTTCTTATAACTTCTTTTTTTTTAATAAAAAAACTTTTCCCCTAACAGAGGCACTGGGGATTGAACCCAGGGCCTTGTGCACGCCAAGTGTGCGCTCTACCACTGAGCTTTATCCCCACACCCTGTAACTTCTTTTTGAAGGAGATATTTTTATTCCTATTTTACAGGTAAGGAAATTGATGCCAAGGCCTCAAAGTGAATGGAACAAAGTTTTGGACTTATTTATTAAATTGGTTTTCATGTTTATTTAAATGTCTGTTTCTTCTCCCTCTGCTCAAAACTCATCAGTGGCTGAGACCTTCTTCCAATCATTTTTATATCTCCAGGGTCTGGTACATTGTCTCAGTCATTTTGATTTTAAGAATATATGTGAGTGAATGAATATGTAAAAATTATCCTTTTTCTCTTAATTTATTATAGAGAGATTAAAGGTCTGATTTTTTTCCTAAAGATTATAAAATCTTCTAGGACAGGAATTTTATACTTTACTTTTTGGTGACTTCAGTAGGAAATACATCTGGCACAGGGTGAGCCCTCAGTAAATGTTTGTTGATTTAACTGATAATATATTGAAGTGCTTTGAAAAAAAAGACAACATTGTTCAAATGTAAACTGGTGAGATTAATGAATTCATTCTGTAAGTATTTAGTACTCTGTTATAGGAACTGTCTCTGTAGCACTTACTGTTGAGCTACATTTTACCTTCACAATATCCTTGAGTCTAAAATGTCTTGATTTAGGAATACTATCAATTTTTTTTTCAAAGGTACAAGTAGTAATTGACTCATCTTTGTATTGGAGTATTTATTTCTTTATATGTTCTAAATACACTTGAAATTTTAAAATTATAGGTCATCTAAAACTCCCTGGCTTATTTATTAGATAGAAATTTCTATTTCTCCTTTTAGAATGTGATTATTTTGGCTTATTCCTTTCAGTAATGGAAATTTACTTGACTGGAGAAACAAGTGATTTTAGATTTATGTTGACTTTTAAGAAATAGAATGAGAAAATGTAAAATATCTCTCATAAATTTTCAGAATTTTGAGATAGATCACCTACTAGGTCTATGAAGAATCTTGGATTCTGCCACTTGGCCTAAAATACAGTTCTAGTGTAGAATCTATTTATGAATGTGATTGGGATTAAGAGATGTGTTATTTGTGTGTACTTTTACATTGTAACCTCTAACCCTCATCGGGTGGATAGATAGGGATAAAGCAAGAGAGGTATTTCCAATTTTTAAATTGAGTTATAGTCAGTTTACAGTGTTGTATCAATTTCTGGTGTACAGCACAATTCTTCAGTCATACATGAATATACATATATTCATTTTCATACTCTTTTTCGCCATGAGCTACTACAAGATCTTGAATATATTTCCCCGTGCTGTACAGTATAAACTTGTTTATCTGTTTTATATGTATCAGTCAGTATCTGCAAATCTCAAGTTCCCAGTTTATCCCTTCCCACCCCCCTTCCCCCTGGCAACCACAAGTCTGTATTCTATGTCTGTGAATCTGTTTCTGTTTTATATATAAGTTCATTTGTCTTTTTTTTTTTAGATTCCACATATGAACGGTATCATATGGTATTTCCTTTTTCTTTCTGGCTTACTTCACTTAGAATGACATTCTCCAGGGACATGCATGTTGCTGCATATGGCATTATGTTATCATTTTTTTATGGCTGAGTTGTATTCCATTGTATAAATATACCACATCTTCTTTATCCAGTCATCTGTTGATGGACATTTAGATTGTTTCCATGTCTTGGCTATTGTGAATAGTGCTGCTATGAACATTTGAGTGCAGGTGTCTTTTTGAATTAGGGTTCCTTCTGGATATATGCCCAGGAGTGGGATTGCTGGGTCATATGGTAAGTCTATTCCTAGTCTTTTGAGGAATATCCATACTGTTTTCCACAATGGCTGGACCAAACTGCATTCCTACCAACAGTTTAAGAGGGTTCCCTTTTCTCCACAGCCTCTCCAGCATGTATCATTTGTGGACTTTTGAATGATGGCCATTGACTCGTGTGAAGTGATACCTCATTGTAGTTTTGATTTGCATTTCTCTGATAATTAGTGATACTGAGCATTTTTTCATGTGTCTATTGGTCATTCGTATGTCTTCATTGGAGAATTGCTTGTTTAGGTCTTCTGCCCATTTTTGGATTGGGTTGTTTGTTTTTTTCTTATTAAGTCATATGAGCTATTTATATATTCTAGAAATCAAGCCCTTGTCAGTTTCTCTTTTGCAAATATTTTGAATATTTCCATTTTAGACACTAGTCACCTACCAGAAAGTGGTAAAGCTAGTATTTAAAACCATGTTTCCCAGAATTTGTGTTTTTTTTCCCACTTTATCACAATTGGGTTACTTTAGGCTAGGGTTTAAAGTTTAAACTAATTTCAAATAAATGCCAAATTCATTAGTCAGCATTTTTCAAAGGTTGAATTGTTTGATGTTTATCTCCGATCACATTAAATTTTATGGTATGTATTTCATTTCTGCTTAGGTAAATATGCTGAAGATATATTTGGAGAATTATTCAATGAAGCACATAGTTTTTCCTTCAGAGTTAATTCATTACAAGAACGTGTGGACCGGTTATCTGTTAGTGTTACACAGCTTGATCCTAAAGAAGAAGAATGTAAGTTTATTGATATTATATTTTCTTTCACATGTATATTTTAGGTTAGGTGGAATGCGTGATATATATTTAAGAACAATATTAAACATGAATTTATTAAAAAGTAATAACTGGGAGAAATGTACTTTAATTCATCAAAGAAGTAAGTGCATACACTCACACACAAGAAAAACATGAATTTACTACAAATCTTTTTTACCCACGACCTTTGTTGTACATGTTGTAATAGATCAGTGGATTATCTATAAATGCCATTAGCATGAATTTTCTGGGTTTTCTACTCTTTTTTCCCTTTTTTTACCTCTTCTTTTTGTATAATAAATAGCTCTTCATGTTTTGACATAAATTTTTTTTTAGGCAGGCTTTTCTTCCATTTTCTTTCTCATTTCTTTTCTTCCTTATAATTTATTTATATACTTTCGTCTTAGAAATAAAAATATTTGAAAATTACCTGAAATTCTTAGGTTTGATTCTGTAAAAATGCAATTCCTTTTAACATGCTTTTGTGTGTGCATATTGCTAAATTGCTAAAATCTGATCTGGTTATTTAAATGTTACTTCCCATTTTAAAGGATCATTTCCAAAAAAACCAAAAAACAAAATGCCAGTATGTAGGACAAAAATTTTCTATACTGAGATATAAAGCTAGGGATATCAGGTTAAGAAAACTACATTACAGGCTAAAATAATGGTAGAAACTTTAGTGGTGAAACATTTCTTGCCTTGATAGAATACATTGACCAATCATATTTCTCAAATGCCTCTTTCTGTTTTTCTTTTAACCAAAAGAAATGAAACTACTAAGAACATAATCTACCCTAGAGGATTATTTAATGTGAATCTCTTATAATCCTCTCTTCAAAATATTTTTTGTAGAATAATATTTTTTAAATGCAAGTTATATAATAGATCTAAACTTGAACAATAAGACTATTAAAGGTTATCACTAGAAAAAGCAAAGGAAGAATATAATGATTGATGTTTTAGTAATGGCATGAACTTCTTCTGACATAACTAATTTAATACATGAATAAGGAGAGGTAATTTACTATGCTATGTTTCTACTGCATCCAAAGATGGAAAGTTATATAGATCTGGATATGAGAAAAAACCAAGACAGTACTTAAAAAAAAAATCAAACAGCTTTCTTGAGATATATTTCATACACCCTACAATTAATTAACTCATCTAAGGTTAAAGTGTACAGTTCAGTGGTTTTTAGTCTTTTCACAGAGTTGTGCATCTATCACCACAATCAGTTTCTGGAAAATTTTCACCCTCCTCCCAAAAACCCTTTATCATAGCAGTCACTTCCCATCCGCCCTTCTCCCTAGCCTCTAGTAATCACTAACCTACTTTCTTTCTCTATGAATTTGCCTATTCTGGACATTTCATATAAATAGAAACATACAATATATGGTCTTTTGTGATTGGCTTCTTTCACTTCTTAGCATAATGTTTTCAACATTGGTTCATTTTGTAGAATGTATTGGCATTTCCCTGATGACTAAAGATGTTGAGCATCTTTTCATGCCTTATAAGCCACTTAAGTGACAAGTCACTCGGCAGGAAAATGGTGGAGCTAAGATTTGAAACCAGGGTTTAAATGACTTACTGGCCATTTTTGAATCTTCTTTGGAGAAATGTCTGTTCATATCCTTTTCCCATTTTTTATTTGGATTATTTTTCTTTTTATTGTTGAGTTAAAAGAATTCTATATATAGTCTGAATCCAAGTCCCAAATCTTATGATTTGCAAAGATTTTCTCACATTCTGTGGGTGATATCCTTTAAAACGTTTATGTATATTAGTTACACCTCGTGAAATTCTTGAAATCATTGCTAATGTTAAAAAAATATTTTATGGCTATATGTTCAAGTATGTCATTTACATCCAAAATTTCTTTTTTAAATAACTTAAACATTTCAGTTATAAGTACATTTCATATAATAATATAGAAATACATAGGCAGTTCTTTTATGTAACAGAAATAAAAATTAACATTTACTTTCAAAACGCTTTCAAAATTTTAACATATTTTAGCATTCTCATTAAAATTGAAAATGAAACAAATAAATAACTTAAGATGCGTTTAAGTGTTAAAAAATTCTTAATGGGCCAGGAAAGGAAAATTGTTCCATTTCCTTTAAAATTATGTGGAGCACTGGGGAGAAATTCAGAACCTAAAAGTTGAACTACTTAATTTGAAATTGTTTTGGGGAAGTTGGATAGAGGAATTTTCAAAGTTATTTAACCTAGATTTTTTAACTCAGTGAAAGTTTAAGCAAAGTAACATTATAAGTACAATTACAGAGTGTAATATCAGTATTTGGGGTTTTTTAATTACCATTAAATAGTAAGTAACAATGAGAACTACCAATATAATTTAGAAAGTGTAAAAAACTGAATTTTTAAACAAAGACCTGTGCAATTATATTTAATTCAATTATGTTTACAAACATGTGCTGACTTACTGTTTTGTTATAATACTAAGTAATATCAAATGTCATTGTTGGCAGCTGTCACAGTGGTCTGTTGACAAATTAGAGAAATGACAAATGAGAGTTGAAGATAGAAAAATGCTTACTAATTTACATGTTTTTTATATCCTTTTCTAAGGACGTTTTGGAAGATTAAACACTAGGTTTCATACTTATGGTTAATAAGGAGGAGTAAGAGAGTGGCAAGAATTGATCCATTTTGATTGCAGAAAACTGAGGCCACTTCTGACATGAGCCAGGGGAACAGTGTGTGGTATTGTGGCAAAAGGATTAGCTTCAAAGGCAGACAGATCTAAGTTTTCTGTTCTGACTCTACCACTTATTAACCATTTTACCTTGGGCCAGTTATATAATGTTTTCTATTTTCTTCTGTTTAAAAATGAAATAATTCCTATCTCATTAAATTGTTGTAAGATAAGTAAAAATTAGTGAAAGCTTCTAGCACTATAGTATGTACTCATTAAATATCCTTCATACTACTCTTTAGTGATGGTAGGAGAAAAACTTTTTTCCTTCTCTGAATTTTATTATGGTGTTTTTAAGTGTGTTACAAGTCAGGTAGCAGTAGAATTGCTGGAAATGCAGTCATTGTATGGCTATTGCATTGCCAGCCTCATTGCTCCATTTATTTCATAAATCCAAACTTTCATGTTGAGTGAGTTTTATTTGTGAGGATGAAAGAGATATTATTTTAGGGAGAAAAATAATTTAAGAATTTTTATGATTATTTAGTACTGACCTTTCTATGATATAAAGTATCTATACTTAAGCTATATTAAATATGTAAGAAATCACCTAATTTTTTAATATCAGGAACTCACTCTAAGAGTTAAGAATCTAGTATTTTGGTACATTTCTTATTTTAACATGCTTCACCGTCCAAAAGAAAATGAGTAAATGAAGTTATTTTAAACCCTCATATATATATGATGGGGCTGTGCTAGTTACTGAAGACACTAAAGTACAAGATAGTCTCAGTCTTCAAGAGCTTAGTTAAGGAGAGGTCCTTATAAAGATAAAAGATAAGTGAAATAAACAATAATACAGATTGCCGGGTACTTGAAAATTTCATTTTCTTTACAGTAAGTTTGTTTTAACTTTATAGTACATTTATCATATTTATAGTCTCCTAGCATAGAGGGCAATAGTGTGTTTAGCCCACTGACATGCCACTGATAATTTAATTCCTTCGGTGTTATTGATATAAGCTAAATGAAATTAATAAAGGGAGATGAAAAGAAAATTATAGAAAAAAAGAAGAGAAGAATGTAGGTTGGTGGGAGCTGGGGATGGCAAGTAGAGAAAAGAGAAAGATGTATTTGATGGGAAATGTAGGATACGCTTCAGGTGTCATTAGAACCTTTTGAGCCTCAGAAATCAAAAGCTGCATTAAAACCCATCTGATTGGGAAAATAAAGCACAAATTGATTTGGGATACAATGATAGAGCATTAAAAATATGGTTCCTGATTCATAAGCCACTACAGTCAGAACCTTCTGATCCATGCTGACTTTTAAATAAAGACAGTATATGAATTTGCCCTTATGTTAAATCATCTTAGTAAATAAAACAAAATACATTTTGGATTTTTATTTTAGTGTCTTTGCAAGATATAACAATGAGAAAAGCTTTCCGAAGTTCTACAATTCAAGATCAGCAGCTTTTCGACCGCAAGACTTTGCCTATCCCATTACAGGAGACATATGATGTTTGTGAACAGCCTCCACCTCTCAATATACTCACTCCTTACAGGTCAGTAGGCTAATAAATACAAAGGCCAGTTATTTATCTCAGACTTCAGATTGAAACAGGTAGTAGTGTACCTTTAAATGCTAAATCCCCAAACATTTTTTATATCACTGGACTCCTGACCAATGCATAGGGCCCTCTTTGTCCACCACCTTTAGAAAACCTTTGCTTTATTCACTAGGTAAGTTCCCAAGGTTCTGGTATACAAAAGACAAGACTTATTCAAAGGAGTTGTTTTAACAAGTATTTTTTTAAAAAGCCAATGGCAAATATTAATATGAAGGGAAAAGAAGTTGTTATTGTCTTTTTAATTTAATTTCTAATTGGATAGAATGAAAAAAATAAAGAATTCAAAATCCCACCACATTAATAAAATAAATACTGTTTTTTCTTGTTCTTGTCCACTCTTGATCTATATGCATTAAATTTTTGTATAATGAATATGTAGTATCTCTTTAAAAATTTTTTTATCATTAAAAAAATCTGGAGTTATTAAGCCTTTCTTTGGAGTCTTTCACATGAATTGTTAAATGGGTCATTTAAGAGGTATAATACATATCCTGGATAAAATGGTATTTGGATAGTTATTTGAAACTATCTGTCAGTAGGCAAGTGATTGGATGTAACTTACTACTAGAATGTCTATTCGATGATATTTTTTGGATTTCGTAAGATGATTAGTAAATGAGAGTATTGGCAGACACCCTGTATAATTTCTCTATTCTAAATGATGTTATTATCCTTTCAGGCTTTTATCTTTGGCAGAATCATTTGTAATTATTGGCATTTCCCACAGGACTTCTAGAAAACATGGTATTCAGTAGAAGTTAGGGATGAAAATTGTCCAGCTGTACTTTAAATTATTAACACTAACTCTGAAAAACTTTTGGTTTTCCATTTTCCTTAGTTTCCTGTCTGATTTGTGAGTTCTGTTGGTGCCTATTCTGATTTATTTTGTCAGTATTTTTACACATGCTGTATTTTGTTAATGTAGGAGGAAAAAAAACTGTAGTAAAATTATTTCAATTCTGATTGTCTCTTTAAGTCTTACTAATGTATGTTTTAATTGATATTTTATATTTCAGAGATGATGGTAAAGAAGGTTTGAAGTTTTATACCAATCCTTCATATTTCTTTGATCTATGGAAAGAAAAAATGTTACAAGATACAGAGGATAAGAGGAAGGAAAAGAGGAAGCAGAAGGTATTACAAGAAATTCAAAAAATTGAAGTTAGTTTTCACATATTTCTGTTTTGTTGTATATATGGAACTTTGTAAATGCTGTACTTTGACAGTTTTGTTTGGTCCATATGGTCAAATACACAGAAAGATCGCAGTCTAATGGGGAGCAAATAAGCACTTAGGTTATTATAACATGGTGTGATAAGTATGCTAGCAGAGGTATGCATGGAGGGTTTGGGTGGCACAAAATAGCACCTGCTCTAAACAGAAGACAGGGACACTTCAACAAAGCTTATAATGAATCTTGAAGAACAAATAGGAATTAAGTGGATCAGGGAAGAGACAGGCATTCTGTTAAAACGAAGCAAAGGAATATTGTGCAGATATTGGTAAAGTAGATTAAGTTAATGTTTTCTTACCATAGAGCATATCCTAAATGTTCTGGAAAGGTTATTACATTCTCACTAAATTCCTATCATCTGTCTGCTCTGCTGTCATTTCTGCTTTCTAATAAAATTCACTTGGATATGTTTTATTCCATGTTAATGATAACTAGAAATACAGAAGGAGAAGACAAAGTTGGATGTAGGCAGAATTATGGAGGAGGCAGCATCTGTCTTTATAATCCCTCTGTTTCTCCTGTAGCTATCTCTTCTCTCTCCGCTCTTCTCCACAATGCCTACATGTCATTATTTTCTGCACTAGACAGTGTACCAGTGTTCTAGCCAGAGTTTGCAAACTGGTGACTGGTAGCCCAGACTAAGCCAGCAAGCAGTGTTTTGTTTGACAAACACAGTGGTTTTAAAATTTTTATTTGGAATGCCTTAGATGGACATACCAGTCTAGTTCACTGCAGGCCTTATCTTATACCTGACTCTTTTTATTCATGTTACTTGCTTGGCCTCTTTGGAATTTGACTTGTTACACCTACCCTAGACCTTTCTATGCTTTTTCTTTCACAGTTTGCATCATTTTTTTCAAATACCCTATTTTCTATTGAATGATACAGTTATTATGGTTTAACTGGGTAATTGGATTTTTTTTCTAATGTATTGGCTACATAATTAATTGTCAGATTAACATAACCTTAGTAAATTTTCACCTTTTGGCTAGAGGTAGACAGTTACCATTAATGATAGAAATTTCACTCATTGTAGCAAAAACTGATAGATGTGGGAGCAAAGTTGCATCTTTTTTCATCTGACAGGACTTTCTAACATAAAGTTTTATTATTTAGGCATACTATTTTTATCTGCTGTATCAATTCCAATTGGAGGTTCAAAAACATGAGAAATTGTGATTACAAGCAAACTAGCTAACTTAGCTCTGAATGCACAAATGAATTGTCTCTGTTACTTTTACTGTATTATGATAACATTGTCTTTTTCAATATTGATGTTAAAATTCTATTTTGATTATTATAACCTCTTTTTTAAAATGTAGCATTTCAGCATTTGGCTTTGTTTCAATACATCTGTTATAGCAGAAAAATCTAGATCGTCCTCATGAACCAGAAAAAGTGCCAAGAGCACCTCATGACAGGCGGAGAGAATGGCAGAAGCTGGCCCAAGGTCCAGAGCTGGCTGAAGATGATGCTAATCTCTTACATAAGCATATTGAAGTTGCTAATGGCCCAGCCTCTCATTTTGAAACAAGGTTTCTTTTCTTTTGTTTGTTTTTTTAACAAAATTAATGGTAAAACACTGACTTTATTTCTAATACCTGTAGCTCTAAGTCTTAGGTCCTGAACTGTTGAATTGACAGACTCTAGTGTATAAATATTGAGTTGATTTTGAAACCCTGACCACTGTTTCCCTATTGAAGTCTGATCTTGGGCAGGTCGTTTTCATACTTGGACTTTAGTTTTGTCATCTGTAGGAAGAAGTGGTTGGAGTAGATGACCTTCAGGGTTGTTTTAGCTTTCATGTGAAGTCTCAACTCCCTCTCAATAGTTCAGGCAGAGTCGGCTAGAATTTCGTAATACAGTAACAAGGTCTGGAGGTGTTTTGTTTTGTTTTGTTTGAAGTACTATTGATTCACTATATATAAAATAGGAGTTGAAAAGGGGCTATATTTTGTTCCTTTTTCTTTCTCCTGACTTCCTTTCTATGCCACATCTCCCACTCAGATATGTCAGAACTTTCAAACAAAATTACTCATCCTCTTTTGCAGAAATATACAGTAGGTCCTGTTTCTTTTTGAGTAGCCAGGGGCCCCATCTAACTAACATGCTACACTAAGAAACATATTAGCATCTCTCTGTGAAGAAATTTACTTACAGTTGATTATAGTTATTATTATATATTTTATAATTACTGATTGAATGGAAAAGAACTTTAAGATTTTCTTTTGAATAGTACGTGTAAATTATTAGGCCATTAAGTATAAAATATCTTGGCCTATTTTAGGAGTAATATGCAAGATACTATCTATATGCAGTACTAAAAGAAGGAGACCGAAAGAATTGATTTTTTTTAAATTACTAATTTCTAGACAAACATTTCTACTGCTGTTAAATGATTAAGGTATTTAGCTGACCTAATAGTGTAAATATAGTACTTTCTGATTTGCTTTGTGTACATCTTTTAAATCCATCTTTGTCCCTAGCATACACTACAGTCAGTAAATGTTTATGTCTTGCTCAGTGTATCTAAGATTTCGCTTATATCTGACTGAAGTTTTGTGTTATTATTTACTCAGCTATTTTCTGAGTACCCTAGCACCTTAGAAATCAGGAAAAAGACAAAAACAATGTAGTTAGCCATCTCTGTGCTACTGGTATCAGGGAGGCCTTTCTCCCTTAGGTACAAGACATTTGGAAGTCATTTAGGTTTAAGAGAGCAACAGGATATCCTGGTAGTAAAAAATTCCAGTTTTCATATTCTAGCTTTTTGTCATTGGCATCTTTTTGTAAAGAAAAAAATTAAATAGAGGCAGACAACTTTGAACAAATTTGCTAAAAGTTCATTTTTTCTTATTTATAAGCTTATATATGTAATACTCTTCACCCTTGTGAATTGAATTCATTTTATACTATAAAATAATGAAATAACTGAAGGCCATTGTAATAACCTGAATCAGCAAGGAAAGTGCGTTGTGAGCAGCAGTCTGTGTTTTAAAAGCAGGATGAATGTAATAAATTTCTGAAAGAAGTTTCTTAAAAGTAGTTAAAATATTGGCATTCAAAGGATAAACCTTAAATATCTCATAAAGAACGCTTCACCAATAATTCAAGAAAAATACACTGATATTATATATATATTTTTTAGACCTCAGACATATGTGGATCATATGGATGGATCTTACTCACTTTCTGCCTTGCCATTTAGTCAGATGAGTGAACTTCTGACTAGAGCTGAGGAAAGAGTCTTAGTCAGACCACATGAACCACCTCCACCTCCACCAATGCATGCAACAGGAGATATGAAACCCATACCCACCTGTATCAGGTATGTCGGGACAAGGACATGATGTTTTCTCTCAGGGGTTGGTAACCTTTTTCTTTAAAGGCCCATATAGTAAATATTTCAGGCTTTGTGGGTGTGTGGTTTCTGTCACAACCACTTAACTCTGCCATTGTTGCATGAAAGCAGCTATGTACATAAATCTGCATTTCTACAAAACTTTATTTACAAAAACCCGAGTGGGTCAGATTTGGCCTTTGGGGCATAATTTGCCAGCCTCTGACAAGAGCTGACATTCTCTTGGGAAAATTTAGTTAATGAGAATTTAAAGATTAAAGTGTCTTTCATTTTATTATAGTTTTCTGTATCAAGCACATGATGTGCAATATATGAATAAAAATTAAGAATTTTTGGAATGTGGTTAGGGACTAAGAAATGGGAACCAAGGATGTGATTATAAATGTTAAATTTGATATTAGGGGAAATATTCTAAGAATTTGAGGGAGAATAGATAATTGCTGCTAATAATCTTCCAGTAAAGCTATTTTGAAGTTTAATTTTGTCCATTGTTATCCACTTTGCAATTTTTTAAAATAGAGAAACAGAGATCAGTATTACAATTTTCAGTTTAAAAAATCAACCTTATATCACTGACTTATTTGATGTTCCACCCTCAGCAAGGAAGAGGGCCATAAATTTCCTTTTGTGGATTGTAATTAGTTGTCATTGATTTAACTGAAATGACATATGATGAGTCTCAATAGCTTCAATATAAATACAGTATTGTATGGGCCACAGGTATTGCTACAAATATTGTAATTTAAGAAGTGTTGTATCATTACAAAGACTCATATCAGAGTGTAAAATTGAACATTTTATTTATCCAAATAAGCATAAAATGCTTGAGTGCATATGAAAGTTGCATGAGAGGATGAGACCATTTAGAATATTACAAATCAAAGCACCATGTATTACTTTTCTTGTTAGTGTACTTTTCGTTCTCATTGTATTCTAAATACTGCTGAAGAATTTTTATAGGAACATGTGAATGAGTGCCTTCTTAGCGCAGTAGGCAATGCGTCAGTCTCATAGGAACATGTGAATGCATCTACCTTGATGTAATTACTGATAAGCATTTATATTTTGTGCGGTTAGTTTTTCCTCTTTAAATAACTTGCTAGGATCTCTTTATCATTTCAGTTCTGCTACAGGTTTGATAGAAAATCGTCCTCAGTCACCAGCTACAGGCAGGACACCTGTGTTTGTGAGCCCTGCCCCCCCACCTCCTCCACCACCTCTTCCATCTGCCTTGTCAACTTCTTCATTAAGAGCTTCAATGACTTCAACACCTCCCCCACCAGTACCTCCCCCACCTCCACCTCCAGCCACTGCTTTGCAAGCTCCAGCAGTTCCACCACCTCCAGCTCCTCTTCAGATTGCCCCTGGAGTTCTTCACCCAGCTCCTCCTCCAATTGCGCCTCCTCTAGTACAGCCCTCTCCGCCAGTAGCTAGAGCTGCCCCAGTATGTGAGACTGTACCAGTTCATCCACTCCCACAAGGAGAAGTCCAGGGGCTGCCTCCACCCCCCCCACCGCCTCCTCTGCCTCCACCTGGCATTCGACCATCATCACCCGTCACAGTTGCAGCTCTTGCTCATCCTCCCTCTGGGCTACATCCAACTCCATCTACTGCCCCAGGTCCCCATGTTCCATTAATGCCTCCATCTCCTCCATCACAAGTTATACCTGCTTCTGAGCCAAAGCGTCATCCATCAACCTTACCCGTAATCAGTGATGCCAGGAGTGTACTTCTGGAAGCAATACGAAAAGGTAATTTTCTCAAGAGTCATTAAATGTGTTGCTATGATAGCATGAGAAACTTTCTAAATATTTGAGACAATAATGTTGTCTTCATTTATAAAATTTTAGATGATCATGTTTTTACACAAATGGTCTTTGGAAAGTAAAACTTTGATTTATATTTTAAGTCATTTTCAAGAAAATATATCACATTAATTATTTTATTTTCATACTAGTAGTTTCTTAAAACGTTAATTGAATGAATGAGAAACTAAAAGTATCAGACTAAACATTATAGAAAACTTAGTTAAAACCCTTCATATTATATTTAATATGTATAATTAACTCCTTTAAAAGTGGCATTTTCTTCAGTGTTAAGGCTGTCAATTTGATGTATAAGTGACACTTGCTCTACCAATGCCTTTAAAGGATTAAGTTTCCTCCCTTAGTAACAAAGGAAAGACTTGTCATATTCATTTATTTATTCAGCCAACATTTCCTAAGCACCTACTATACACCAGGCACTAACAGACAGAATGTAGTATTGCCTTCCTCTCAAGTACTGGGGAGAATAAAACCATAGAAAATACGCTCAACAGTGTTTAATTTATTTGACCGTACAGATAACAAACAAAAGAAATGTATTACCTGGTTAAAATTTAGGGAATAATGAGTACGGAAGCACAATAGAACATATGGCTAAACAAACTATAGATGTCCACTGGGATATGTGATTAGTCACCAAGTAATATCACAGATGATAACATAATAAAAGAATTAGTGTCCCTCTAAATATGATTCCTTCAAATTCTTTTTAATAGATCTTGCTTTTTATTTTTCTGCTAGTATTTTTCATGTGTATTTGATTTTATTATATTAATAATATCTAATAATACCTAGTTTTTCGTATTTTGGTTTACAACGAATGGTTTGGATTTACTATATCAGGTATTCAGCTGCGAAAAGTCGAAGAGCAGCGTGAACAGGAAGCTAAACATGAACGCATTGAAAATGATGTTGCCACCATTCTGTCCCGCCGTATTGCTGTGGAATATAGTGATTCAGAAGATGATTCAGAATTTGATGAAGTAGATTGGTTGGAGTAAGAAAAAAAATGCATTGATAAATATTACAAAACTGAATGCAAATGTCCTTTGTGGTGCTTGTTCTTTGAAAATGTTTGGTCATTCCAGTGTTTTGCTTTCTTTTCCTTAAGGTAAATAACCCTTTTCCTCCATAATATTTGATTTCTAAGAAAAATATTAGCATATGTTTCCAACTAAATGTTTTACAGTGGCTTATCTTTTTTTATTTTTCCCTGAAAAGACATAATTTGGTCAAATAAACCACTAAGTATTAAGCATGGACAGCTGTTGTTAGAGTAGCAGATTCAGTTTTTTGATATATCTTAATTGTGCACTTTGTGAATTTTAATTTAAAGAAAGCAACTGAGATTAAAAATCTTGAGGGCAGCTGTATCTATTAATGAGCCTTATTCCATTTCCTTACATTTTAAAAGAAGAAACACTGCCTTGATTATATGAACACACTCAGATAAGTACATTTAGCTTGTAGCATTGAATTCTCTTAAAGGAATGCTTGAATTTTTTTTAATTATTGTCTTATTGTTTTTAAATACTTGCCTTATTTGAATGTTTAGCAGTATCCCCTTCCTACTTATATATTGTGTGGTACAATTTTGCTTGCCTATAAGAGTTTAAAATTTTTCCATGTGAAATACTCGGACATAAACCATGTAACTTACCTAACTGTTAAGAGTAACAGTCTGATTTAATAAATGGTTCATTTTAAAGGTTCATGGGTGTTTCCTCTTTGAATAAAACTATTTCTGATAGTTTATCAATATATATATATATTGATCAATCAATATATATATATATATCAATATAATATAAAGTAAACTAAATAGTAAATGAAAAATTTTAAATTGCCTAGTATGTAAGCTTGCTTTTATATTATATATATATCCTAAAGTAAAAAAAAAAATCAGTATTTTTCAACTCCTTATACTCTTGAATTAAAATCTCACCTTGCTCTCTAATTTCAGCACACCTTGACTTCAATATAACAGCATTCTTGTAATTACATTTTGCAGTGGTAAAATGAGTTGTTAACATTTACACAGTCCAGATTCAGGGATAGAGGGAGAGCAGCATCAATATCAAATTATTTAGCCTGAGAAAAGACTAAATGGGGTTTTGATAGTTTGTAAAAGGGACTGTAATCTTCATCTTTGCTTCTACTTCTTTTGCAATGCAATTCTCAGTTTCTTCCATCAAGAGACAGGTTCTGTTCTCACCTCTTTGAATCTGAGTGTCCTTGAGACTTATTTTGGCCAAAAGCATGTGGCAGAAGTAAGCTCAGCCCAGCCTGCTAGAAGTTCAGAAACCTCATGCAGAGATCTATCCCAACTGAGGCCAGCTTAGACCAGCCAATTGCAAGCTCACCTGCTGGCTAACTGTAGACAGATGAGCAACCCTAGCTAAAATTAGCCCAGTCTAGAAGAACCGTTCAGCTGACTTACAAATTCATGAATAAAAATAAATGTTTATTGTCATACACCCAAGTTTTGAGGTGGATTATTTCACATAGCATTGTGGCAATAGATTACTGATACAGGAGGCCATTGGTAACTTGCTAATTTGGGGGGTTTTTTAGGCAGCTAACTAATGATCTGTAATCTTTGTAGAATAGGAATGATGAATCAAGTCCACTGTAGCAATACAGTTTGGACATAAAAAACTTCCTAATAACTCTAATAAAATGATTTGCTCTGCTCTTTTGGGTTGCTTTGCCTAGAACAAGAGATCAGATAGCTGTTTAAGGTTTCTTTCCAACCTCGTGGAACTGTATAGTGTTAAATTTAAATCAAGAAAGTATGCCACAATTTAAAGTTTGTCTTTCCACATGTGCTTATATGGTCAAAAGGCAGTAACTGATAGGTTTTGTAAAACTCAGTTGTGGCCAGGTAACTAAAAGATAATGGTGCTGGTGTCAGTATAGTTAAGGGTGATACAAAAGGAAATGGTTGAAGATTTCTTAATAATAGAAGTGGATCTGTTGTAAAGCCTGCAAGTGTGTATCCTAAATAGTTTATGATAGGTTTTTTTGTTTTTCAGAACATTCCTAGAACATAAGAAAGTGCCCAGAGACTGAAGAGGCCATATATGTAGTATTTATTTTAAAATCAAAATAACCTTTCAGTCTAGTATTCAACTTAACCTGCTGAGAGACTTTTGGAACAAATCATTCCGTAGTCAATTTTAATACCCTAAGAAGAATGAAAGTTACTGGGTAATGACTATTTTTTTTTCTTATTGAATTATGTTACTGTTGCACAAGATTGTGCATAAGCATAGAGGCAGAAAGAATGAATTACATGTTATGGAGAAGTAATCCATATTACCAGATCCAATGAACATTCTTTAGTCCTCAATTTATTTGATCTTTGTATTCTGCCTGTACTCTACCTCCTTGAAACTGTCAATCCCTCTGGCTTTTTTGTAACACTGTTCCTTCCCCTCACTGATAATGATGGGACAGAAGAAGGGGAGGGAAATGCTTAACAGTGGAGTTTGGGATAAAATTCAGTCATTGTGGAGGGAAAGGAAGTGTGTCTATAATGTTTCCTAAGTAAGGGATATTTGTAAGCTGCAGAATTATGAGGTGTTTTAAGCTATAACTACTACTTTTCATAACAATCTATTTGGGAAGATGAGATGACTTCTGAAGCATTTTCATGTTATAAATATGTATTAAAGGTAAATGAGAATAATGTTCATTTCAGTAGTGTTCTGTAAATTATGAAACACTACCCTTTATATCCACTTTTTAAAAGCCCTACCCTTTCTTCAATAACCATCTCACATCCATATTTTCATGAAGTCTTCTCAGATGACCACAAGTACAGTTCATATTCCTTTTCAGTTTCTCTAAGTCTTTTATTATAAGCTTTCTTCAACTAATACTTAAGCCATTTTGCATCACAGTTATGTACTATTTCAGTTTGCCAAATAGGTTACTCACAGGACAGCAGGGGCCTTGTCCTAAACAGGCAACTCACAATATCTCTTCTTGTAAACAGATTCAGAAATACCTCCTTTTTGTTCTGTCCTCTAAGGCTCTTAAAATTGTATCTTACTAGACACTGCTCCTGCTTAAAAAAATTTCCCCCACTGATATCAGTAATACAGTTGACCTAAAACTAGTCCTGGCTTCATAAAAATTCTATGTATGCGTGTGTGTGTGTAGTTTAAAAAATGGAAAGCATAGAATCAACTTTTCTGGCCAAAAGGTGAAAGTTATTAATATTTCTGAAGTCATTTATTAAGGTAGAGAGCAAAATTGATCAAATGTTTTGAGTTAATGGGAATTCTCATTAATTACTTTCAAAACATAGCTTTGATTTTGGCTATAGTAAACATACTACTGCTGGTTTGTTTGTTTGTTTCCATTTTCACTCTACTGCATTTATCTTGACCCCAACTTTTTTTTAAAACTACCTCCCTAAACTGAAGCAAGTATTATTTATTTGAAGCTCCTAAATAGTTTAGTAAATTCCTTCTAGAATTCATGATCTCTGTGTTACCTACTTAATTAAAAAATACAGATAAACCAATGCAGGATATTAATCATGCAATATCAGGATTTAAAGATGGCGTTGCTGCACTGAACTAATGAAAATGAAATATCAAATTATGGTATTTCTATACGGTGTCATATAACTGTAATTAATAGAAATCATCTTACTGCAGTCAAATAGAAAGCATAGAACCCTTGTAATACAAAGAATTAAGTCTTTTCCTCCCTTTATTCATTGCTGTACTAAGAACAAATTTATTTATTTCCTCCATGTTTCGGCTGTAGAATGCATCAGTAATCTCTGTTGCTTTTCAAGCCTGACAACCAGGCTCTGAATGAAGAATGAATACCAGCCTTGAATGAACATTTCAGGCACTTTTTTTTTTTTTTACGGACTTTATCAATACCTTTTTCTCATTATTGTAAGGCCAGCTGCTCTGACTTTTTTTCTTTAGAAAAAATATTTTAAACATGACTGAGCATGTATGGAAGTCATTTTTTCTCAGAATATTTATCGTTTCTTCTTTTTCCTATAATAGATAAATTTGTTTAGTGATAATGATTTTGAATATTTTATAGAGTCTATATAAATATATTCCTTATATGTATGTGAGTGTAATACTCAAAGACTTCTTGGTAAATTTCTTATTTATCCATCCTGCCTTTAGGCTAGCTGTTTCAGTACTACTCTTGATAAAGGATACTGATGTCTCTGGGAGTAATGTGATTACACCTTTCTGGCCTGGAAACAATATAAAAGTCACAAGAGCTTTCAAATCATAATCTGTCTTCTATTGTAACAACTTCCAGTATTACTTAAAAGTATCTGTTTCATTCTTATGAAAGCTATGAAATGTTATGCTTCTAACTTTAAAGAAAATCTGTAGCAACTATTTATCTAGACCATACCAGATAAAGGAGCATATCTATTATTAATGGTTTGTTTTTATTTTCAGTTTTACATTTATTATATTTCTGTTTAACAAAAATTTTTGATGCCTGCAGTTACTTTGCTGGGTATTAGGGCCATAACAGTGAATAGACAGAGCCCTACTTTCTGAGCATACAGATAAATTAAAGAACAATGAAAGTTATGTTAGGGAAGCTCATAGCACAGAGAAAATATCTAGTCTAGGAAGTCAGGAGAGTCCTCCAAAAGGAAGTGATATTTAAAATTTGAGGTGGCCTGGACAGGTGAATGTTGAAGTGAAGTTGGACAATCTTCCAGGCAAAGGAAATAGTTGTGTGCATGTCTGGAAATGCTTGATGCAAAGCTTGCAAGGAGTTGGGGTAACTAGAAATAAGTCAGAAAGGTAAGCAAGAGCAAACCATGAAAGGGTCTTATAAACCACATTAAGGAACTTGCATTATATTCTGTGGGCAGTAAAACTGAGTAAGTAACATCAGAGTCGCATTTTAGAAAAATGATTGGCAACCACAACATGGTAAATGAGTTAGAAGTAAACTTAGAGATCAAGAGACCAGTCACGCAGGTACGGTAGATGACAGATAATAATTGGAGGTGATGATGACAGAGAAGACAGATAATGAGATAGATTCAAGAGAGATTTAGAATATGATGCACTGGACTTGGTAATTAGAGAGGAAGGAATCAAGGATAATTTCCAGAGCCCTGACTTACTGATAGAAGGACCATGAAGAAGAAGAGCAGATTTGGGAGGATGAGTGCTGCAGTTTAGGACATAAGGCAGGGAAAGGATTACTGACACAGTTGGCGGGAGGGATTAATCTTACATTTGTAAAAGGAAACCTTGCCTGCAGGAAGGAGAAAAGGAAGAATGTGTAACAGCTTTGAAGGTTTGGTGCCAAAAAGTTGAGAAAGTGGTATCTGTTTTCTCTTTGAAGTAGATAACAGCACTGCTCAGGGTGATTGGGGAGCAGGAGGAGTGCGAGCAGTTTTAAGAAAAGTAGAAGAGGTTTGAAGTAGTCATTGTGGAAAATGGGAGAGAGCTTTCCAGGGAAATGGAAAATTGTCAGACAACATTGAAAATGTTGAGATTGGTGACAATGAATTTAAAGTGGCTCCAGTGATTTTTTTTCCCCCAGCAGTCTGAAGACATTTGCCAGAATGAGACATTTGGATTCATCCAGAGTTGGATTTTGCTTGTATTGTGAAATGAAAGAACTGTCTCTAGGGAAGCTTGACCCATGTCCTAGCCCCATGAGTAAACTCCCACATTGAAGTTCTTCTCATCTAATTTGCCATAATGCTCGTTTGATCTTCTTTTCTCATTAAGTACACTCCTGTGGGCTGTTCTGGATTGTCAGATCCTTCAGGTTAGTCTTCTGCCTTATAGACTTTATATTCTTCCTTCCCTAGGCTCAGCAGCATCTTGGTTTTCTTTCTACCTCAGTTTATTATGCAGTTCCTCCTTTTTATCCTGTCACATCTGCTGAATCTCTGCTCTATTCCCACTTTAACATGCTTAGCTACCCTTTATTCTGTTACCTTTCAGATCTAGAAATCATCTTCTGAGGAGTCTGTCAAAGATAATTCTACCATGAAGATTTATAATTCAAAACAAAGCAGCAGCAAGGGGGGAGGCTTTTTGGAATTTGACTTTTTATCTGTTCCTTTCATGTCTAAGTTATCTCTTCTGCTTCATTTACTTTGTTAACAAGAATCCATTTTCTTTTGGAGATACTTCCCTTAGCTCAATAAATACTATATGTGATTCTATTAATTTTGTTTTTTGCAGCATATTAAAATGAGGCCATATTTTTAGATTTGATTCTTGGATTGGTTAATTTTCCATAAGTCTTTGGCAATAACTGTTTTATTAACCTTAGCCAACCATCTCAGAAAAACCTGGCAAAGGATCTCACTAAAAGAATCTGAATAATTTAGTGTGAACTGCTTACTATTGTCAATAAAATAACTGAAAGATAAGGGCCTACTAAATGAATACTAAGCCTTTCACCTTGATATCAAAGATTAGCCCATTCCTTTTGTTTTGTTTTTTTGTTTTATTGTGAAACATGCATACAGAAAAGTGCATAAAATTTTTAGCTCAGTCATCTGCCACAATGTGAATAGAAATGTAACCACCACCCAGGCCAAGAAATAGAATACTGTCATCGCTTCAGAAAGCCTCTCTCATGCCCTTCCTAATTACCACCCCTTCCCTCAACTCCAACCCCAAGGGTGGCCACTGTCCTAATTTATAGTAATCACTTCCTTATCTCTAGACTTACTCCACCTAAGCATGTGTTCCTGAATATAGTAGTTTAATTTTGCCTATATTTTGAATTTTATATAAAAGGAATATTTAGTATGTGCTTTTTTGTGTCTGATTTCTTTTACTTAAAATTTTATTTGTCAGATTCAACTATATTGTTATATGTAAACTACTTTGTTTTCATTGCTTTATAGTGATCCATGGTATAAATATACTGCAGTTTATCTACTCTACTCTTGATGGATATTTTAGTTTGAGGTTTGGGGCTTTTAGAAATAATGCTGTTGTGAACATTTTTGCATATGATTCTTGTCTGTGTGCAGGCATATCTGTTAAGTATATATCTAGAAGTGGAATTGCTACATTATAGGATATGCATGTCTTCAGCTTTAGTAGTAATGCCAAATGATTTTCCAAAGAACTTGGACCAATTTACACTCCCACCAACAGTCTGATAATTCCTGTTGTTCCTCATCCATGCCAGTTTCTGGTATCATTCTGTTTTATTTTAGCTATTCTAACAGGTTTGTGGCAGTGTCGCATTATGGTTTTCTTTTCCTGTGAGGTTAAGTATTTTTCCATGTTTTTATTAGCCATATCTTCTTCTTCTCTGTGGCTTGTCTTCTCACTTTAATGGTGCTCTGAAAATAAGTTACTAATTTTAATGTAGTTCATTTTATCAGTCTTTTTATGGTTAGTGCTTTTTGTGCCCTGTTTAAGAAATATTTCTCTATGCTAAAGTTATATGATTCTCCTATATTGTTTTCTAGAGGCTTTGTCATTTTACCTTTCACAGTTAAATCTAAAATCCATCTGGAATTGACCTTTGTGAGCCATGTGAGGTCAAGTTAAGTTTCATTTTGTTTTCATCTGGAGATCCAATCAAGTTAGCACCATTTATTGAAAAGACTATCTTTTCCACTTCTCTACAGGGCCAATTCATTAAAAATACATAAACACGGACAAAAATATATATTTATGTATTTATGTTGATATATGATTATATAATATGACTGTATAATGATGACAGTATAGATACACACAAATATATGAGTCCAGTTATAGATTGTATTCTTTTCTACCGGTCTATCCTTATACCAATACCAAATTTTTTTCTAAAAATGTTGATATCCAAGAAATCAAGCCATTCCACCTTACTATTTTTCTTTAAGCTTATCTTTATTATTCTTGGTCCTTTGTATTTCTATATACATTTTAGAATCAGATTGGCTGCTAACACATTGGACATTTAGAGGCAGCAGTGGCTTGACTGGCCTTGATAAGTGGGAGCCTGTTGTACGATCTTCATTTCTGACCACTCTGTTCGTATGCCCTCTTGCAAATTTTCCTGTCCTTAGCATAGCAGACCTCCTCAGCTGAGCATTTAAATGTCTCTAGACCTCTGTGACTCTAATAAACAGATCTTCAGTTAGCCACTCAGTTCTATCTGCTCTTCCACAGCTTGAAATAAGGGCCTTTTTGTAAGATATCAAGTAATACCTCACCTATAGACTTTAACTGCTTGTTGACAGCCCTTGTTTTTTCATCCTCCCTCTGTAGAGCATTATAGCAACTTGGCAGTAACCAGCCAATCCCACTCTCTAAATTTTTAGACATTGTTTCCCCATTTCACTGAGATGCCGGAATCATTACACAGGCAAGGGCAATCGCCCTCCCCAGGATGTTTTCCCAGGTCGCCATTGGTACAATCTTCAGCAGTTTGGCGCCTACCTTGTATTCCCCACATACCACTCAGGCTAACATTCTTCTCTGCCTACCAGGTAATGAATAAGCCAGGCTAAAACTCAATCCTACCACTTGTGTACTGAGACCATTCCCATCATCACCTGTGTTAGCTTAGGGTCCTCTGAGATGCATATGCCAAGACAGGATTGAATATGCTAGATATTTATTGGGGGAATGCCTTTGAAGGAAAAAGGGGAGGGAGGCCAGAGAAGACATGTGGAGAGCATTTGGATGGTGAAAGGAGAGGAGGGAAAAAGGATGATTGGTTGAAAAGTGTCTTAGACTGCAGTGCTATCCTAAGAAAATTTTGGCCAGGCCAGTGGGGACTTCTCACACCGGAGTTGCCTGTTAGAGAAATGGACCAGTATTACTAACTCTGCTGTGCTTAATCATTGGCTAGGAGCAGTGTAAGATAAACTTGGCCTTAGCATGAACATAATAGTAAAATCCAGAAGGGCAGCAGCTAGGGCTTTAGTCAGCCATGCTTCCCCCAGCAGGAGATCTGAATGGTTCATTTTTATGGCCACCACAGATTGCTTTGCTGCCTTTGTCAAAAATCAAATGCATGTATGAGTGGGAGTCTATTTCTAGGCTCTCTGCTACTTCATTGGTTTATTTGTGTGTCCTCTGCCAGTGTCACACAGCTTTGATTGCTGGTACCTTTTGTAAGTCTTGGAGTCAGGTGCTGTAAACCCTCCAATTTGTTCTTTTTCAAGATCGTTTTAAATATTATAGGTCCTTTATATTCCCGTGTGAATTTTAGAATAAGCTTGTCAATTTGTACAAAAAATTTTTTCTAGGAATTTTGACTCGAATTGCATTGACTCTATAGCTCAGTTGGAAAGATGATTGACAGCAATACTGTCTTCCCATGGCTCAGTGATGAGCCTGGTCTGTCTCTCTCATTCTTGGCAGTATTTTGTAGTTTTCAGTGTAGAAGTTTTACATGTTTTCTATTAAATTTGTACTGAAAGTATCTTACATTTTTGACATTATTTATTCTTTATTTCACTTTCTAGTTACTTGCTGTTAATATATGAAAGTGCAATTAATTTTTGTGTATTTACTTTGTGTCCTTCAAACCTGCCAAACTGACTTATTAGTGCTAATAATTATTTCGTAGAATCCATAGAAATTTCTGTATAAACAGTCACATCATTTGTGAATAGAAACAATGTATTTATTTTCTGATATGTATGCTTTTTAATCTCTTTTTTTGTTTTACTGCCCTGGCTAGGACTTCCCATGCAATGTTAAATAGGAATGGTAAGCACAGACATTCTTACTTTGATCCTGTCTTTAGTAGGAAAGAATTCATTAAGTTTGATGTTACTATTAAGTATGATAGCTGCAGGGTTTTTGTAGATGCCTTTTACCAGATTGAGGAAGTTCTTATCCAGTCCAAATTTGCTGAGAGTTTTTATCTTGGTTTGGAGTTGCACTTTCTCACATACTTTTTCTGTATCTGTTCGACTGTTAGATTTTTCTCCTTTCTTCCATTAATATGATGGATTACATTGATTGATTTCCATACATTAAATCAACCTTGCTAGAATAAGCCTTTGCTTGATTTTGATCATTTTTATATATTGTTAGATGTGATTTGCTAATGTTTTATTGAAGATTTTTGTATCACTGTTCAGGAAGGTTAATAGTTTTCTTTTTCTGGTATGTCTTTGTGAGATTTTCATGTAGGTGTTTTGAAAATGTTTCTTCCTCTATTTTCTGAAAGAGTTTGTATAAGAGTGGTATTTTATCCTTTTAATGTTTGATAAATTCCATCAATGAAACATTCTGTGCTTTGAGTTTTCTTTGTGTTATAGTTTATTATAAGAGATTTAACTTGTTTAATAGATACTGAGTTATTCAGATCTTCAATTGTATCCTTTTCATCTAAATTATTTAATTTTTTAGCATAAAATTGTTCACAGTATGTCTTTATTGTCCTTTTAATGTTTTTAGAATCTGTAGTAATATTATGAGTTTCTTTTTATTTATCTTCCTTGGAATCCAAAAGGCTTCTTGAATCTGTGGCTTGGTATCTATCATCCATTTTGGAACATTCTTAGTCATCATTTCTTTAAAAAGTTCTTCTGGCCTATTTTCTTTCTTTTCCTTCTGGAACTCCAGTTACCTACATGTTACATCATCTCTGTGTCTTCTCTTTGTCAACCTTTGTTTTCTATTTTCCATTCTTTGTCAGTCTGTGTTTAATTTGGATATTTTCTTCTGACCTCTTTTGTAATTCACTTAATCTGTGTCTAATCTGCTGTTATACCCATTGAATAAGTTCCTAATTTCTGTTATGTATTTATCATTTCTAGAATTTCCAATTTTTTTTAAAGTTTCCAGTTTTCTGTCAGAATTTTTAATCTTGTCTTTTATCTCCTTGAAAGTAGTAAGTATAGTTATTTCATAGTTTGTGTCTGCTAATTCCAGTACCTGGAATAAATCTGGAGAGATCAGATGTTTTCTGTTTCTAATGTCTGTTATTTCTGTAGGTTTTCTTTATGTTGTCTTCTCTCTTTATGTTATTTATGATTATAGAAATAATTTTTAAGGCTTTTTGAAACAATATCTTCTTCCAGAGAAGGTTTACTTTTACTATTTTCTGGCCTAGCAATCAGTATATATATATATATATATATATAAAATCGACTATTATATGTATATATACACACTATATATATATATACTATATATATATACACACACACACTATATATATACACTATATATACACTGTATATGTAATATGTATATATATCCTATTTATATACGATATATTGTATATCTTAAAATTCAGTCCAGTTTTAGGAATGGAGATACTTCAGAGTTGAATTGCAGCCCTTTCAAAGCCTGTCTGCTTCTGATTCAACCTTGCCTCTAGGGTACAGCCCTTAAGGGTCCTAACCCAAAGTAAGGAGGTTCACCCAGCCTTCCTCTATGGCCAGTCCCAAACCCCAGTTCCTATCCTTCTAGTATCATAAGGATGTCAGAAGGACTGCTTATTTTCTCAGTAGTCCCCTCAGGAATCATTAAACTCATCCAAGAGAAAATAACAGGGCCATCAAGTTTTCCCAGATCTTGGACTGGCAGTTCTTTACCATCTTGTTATCTGTCAAATGGTTTCAAGCATATATTTTTAATGTTAATATTTGTCCAACTTTCTAATTGCCCTCAGTAAGAAGGTAGATCTAAATTACCTAGTACCCTATTACCAGCAGAAATTGGCCAGCCTAATCTCTCTCTCTCTTTTTTTTTTTTTTTTTGCTCCTTTATCAACAAAAGGGAAATTAGTGTGAAGTCCATTTTGGTACTAATGAAAAGTAAAAATTAATAACGAAACATGTTTCCATCTTGAACTTGAGTTACATAAAATGCATAATTTCCAAATTTTAACCTAGTTCTTTAAGCTCACAATTAAACTGTTTGCTGTGATACTGCATGCAGCTGCACTTAAAGACACATCAGAACAAAGAAAGAGAACTGTGAACAATCCGGGTTATTTTTAACTAACAAAGGGAAGTGTTCAAAAGCATAGATACAGAGCCTTACATAAGTGGAGACAGTGCATCCCTGGAGTTTTCTGAAAAATGAGAAAAAGCAAGTGACAAACCTGTCAAGTGGCTCCCAACTTACTGCGTGGGGACTTACAGGATGCTATTTGAAGTCATACAACTTGTAAAAGCTTCATCATAAATCAAAATTCCCCAGTGGCACTTTGCTTTGAAGCATTCTTGCTTAAGGGAGGGCAAGTGTGTTTGAAGCATTTATTTATACTTCCAATTCTATTTTAACTTTCTGGTGACTGTAGAATCTTTCTTGATTATAAATGGTGCCATAATAAGTATCACTGATAATACCTCTGCTGGAGGACAGGCACTATTTCTTACTCATCTTTCTACTCCCAGTTCTTGGTATAATAGATTTGTTAAAATATTAACTATCTAGAATCCTTAAGAAATAAATCATTCTACATATATCTTCTTTACAGATAACTAAGGGTTTAAATTTTATATATTATAAAGGAAGTATTAGTATTACTACCATTTCCACCCTACTCACCCCACCAACCATCTGCTGCTTTTGTACCAGGCACTGCCCTAAGTAGTTTACATTCTTCATCTCATTTAATCCTCCTAACAATAGGTTGAGGTAGGAACTGGCAGTATCTGCATTTTGCAGAGGAAGGAGGTTAAATTCAGAGAAATTATGACTTGCCCATATCTAATAGCTTATAAGGAGTTAGCCTAGATTTGAATCCAGGTCTAATTCCATAGCCCATGTCCTTAATCACTATTATTACTATAAGCTACTATGAATTTTTCTACCTTTTTAAAAAGAATATTCTGTACATTGTTTTCATTTTAAAATGATGCATAACACTTATCAGAATATATTATAATTATTTGTTTATATTACTGTCGTCTTATATTAGAATGTGAGCATCTTGAGAACTCTATCTTGTTCATTTTTGTGTCCACAGCCCTCAGTATAGGTCCTAGCCTCATAGGAGGCCATCAGTAAATGTTTGTTAGAATAATGAGTGAGTTGAGTTACTGTTATTATTATCAGCATTAGTTGCTATGAGTTGCTAAAAAGCACATATAGGTGTAGATTGTGTGCATTAACCTAAAAGGATAGTTTTTCCATTTTTGTACTTAAACCTTGTTTCTTTTGAGAAAAGTTCCAGGTGTCATTTTTTTCTTTTTTGATTCATTCAACAAATATTTATAAATAGTTATTATATGTCAGACATGTATGACTATTACGTGCTTGTAAAGAAGAGGAACACATAGATCTAAAGTAGTTTACAGTCACTTTCTCATAGAGGAGGGAAGCTAGTATGGCTGCATCTCTTTTAGGAAGGGTAAGATAATTTGTTTTCCCCCCCCAAATTTATTAGAAATCAGAGACTTAAACACCCTTACCATAGAGAATTGGCTCTAAACAAAATCCTCTTTAGTGTTCTTATTATGTTGACTTGTCAGCATGCTTGATGCCTCATTAACACATGAATAAGCAGTTACCTCTGAAAAGCTTCTATCCACTCTTGCAGTTCGCTTGCATTATTAGTCCATAGACTGGGGAGGAGTTGCCTACCATTTACCCAGTGGTTATTAAACTTGACTGATCATCAGGTTCATCTATGGAACTTTTGGAAGCTTCTCAGTTATTATCTATCAAACTTTTCTTCTACCCTGTTTTGCTTCTCATCTTTTTCTGAGATTCTAGTTACATATAAGCTTAGTAATTTAATATTGTCTCACAGCTCTTGGATGCTCTGTTCTATTACATACCCCCATACACATTCCTTTTTTCCTTATGTTTCAGTTTGGATAATTTCTGTTGCTTTATCTTTGAAGTTAAGATGCAAAAGTGGGGCAAGATGCAATGACTGCAGCTAATATCTAGGATGGGAAGACGTCTCAGAGGAAAGCAGTCTAAATCAGGGCCAGCCACCAAAGTGCCATCCCGTAGAGGGCAAAAAGGAAGGCTTAGGAGGAGAAAACAGCTGCTAAGGGAAAGAAACAGGCAATACGAGTGAGAGAGACATTTCCCATCCTCCTTGGAAGGGTCCAGCCGCCTTATCTGGTAGGCACCTGCTCTCTTCTTCTACCGCTCCTACTTATTAATCAAATATAAGACCTTGGATGAACTATACTTGCCTGCCCATCCATCCTTCCTGTCTACTATTTTCCTGCAGAGTCCATTTGCCACTAGCTCTATCCTGAAAGTGTTTTGGTTATGACTGATAGCCTGCACAATGCTACGCACTAGCTTTCCAACTGTTACTGAGAAAGGACTATTGCAAAACAGTCCTCCAAGACTCTTGACTCCAGCAAGACCCTGACTACTCTCTATCTGGGCCATTTCTCACGGTTGTTTTTGCAGTGAGCAGCCTTGAAAGATGAGGTAATGTCTTCCTCCCTGAAGAAGTAAACTTGCTTGTTTCCTGCTTTAAAATAGCAGGTACCCTGCTCCGTGTTGCTCTCCTATAACACAACCCACTGCGGCTCCATCTACACCTGGACCCATTCTCATCACCCCTTTGGGAATTGTAAACATCTGACACTCTGGCCACTGCTTTTGCTGTGAGAAATAGTCTTGCATTTCTTACTCAAGTGTCTCATGTCTTCTGTCAGCATCCAGGAAACTAGCTTATAAGATGAAATCTCAGACCCTTCACAGTCTTTGACAGGCTAAACTCTAACCATGGTTCTCCTACCAGTCAGGTTATCTGGGGCTTGCCTGCAGCTGAAATCATCAGAAATGATTGCATTTTCCCTTTTTTTGCTATCCGTCTTTCTACATCATTCCAGGAATATCCTGAAAATTGAACATACCTTAGAGGAGGATTTTATTCTCAGAAACAAAGTTTGGAGTTCTGAACCAAGGCCAGAAAGGAACACTTTCTTCCCTGGAAACATGGCAGTATAAAATCTTTCTTCCTGTAATTAATGAAATGTGATAGTCAGTAACTTACAGGGTCTAGGCCTCAGGGGACTCCTGTGTACTTGGCTAGGAGCTTAAAATCTGCCCCCTTCCTTCCTCCTGCCTGCTTTCTCTCCTAAAGCCCAAAATAGGATAATTAACTTTTAAAAATGTTTAATTTGAAAATAATTTCAAACTTACAGAAAAGTTGCAAGAATAAGGAAGGATAGTACAAAGAACACTCAGATACCACTTATTCAGGTTTACTTGTTATTAACATTTTACTTAATTTTATTTTTTTATTTTGTGTGTATATATGTAGACTTTTTAATGAACCTTTTGAAAGTAAGTTATATACATTTAGACTATTAGTTTTTATATAGACGCTTACACTTGAAATCTGCTTCTTCCCAAAGTCCATTCCGTTGTGAATAATGTTAGTCTGAAGTAGCTACGTAGTCAGAATACCTTTATTATCTTGAGAACTTAATGAGGAACTTGGTGATTGAGAATTTGGGCACCTAGTATTTCTCTAATAAAATGACTGTTTTCACCTCACAGAAATATTATGATATTTTATGTCATAGTTCCATATGTACGTGTAATATGTTATTGTCTTCAAAGCATGATTTTTAGAGGTACCATTAAATATGTTTTTATTTCATTCCTTCCTTAAGATAGGATATAATTTAAAGTTGTATGGTTTCTACTGTTATTTGGAACATATGATTTTAAAATATTAATAATTTTCTCAAGGATTTTATATATGTTGGTGACATACAGTTTGTATTATAGAAAATTAAAACAAAAGAATTCTGACATTATCTCAGATTGAAAACACTTTGCAAATGCTAACACTACGCAGATATTATTAATTATGGCTTGTAGTGACTACACATGGTACCAGAATTGTGTGTAGACAAAACAAGCTTAAAGAAAAGGTACATGTGAACCAGCTGATTAACAGAGGTTATTTTTTTAATTATCTGAGATTCTGTGCACATAGTCTTGACACCACTCTGATGACAGATAAATAAGGCAGAACATATTCTATGAATAGTTCAATGAAAAATTCATAAATTCAGGGCTAATATTAATAGTGTTTATATTTCATTAAAATATGATTTCATTATTGGCAAATGATGATTTATAACACCAAAACCTGAACAGAGATGAGCAGAAATCATAGCCAGTTTGCTTATAGCAATTGAGAAACTTAGTGCCAGATCCACATTAATTCCACAGTTAATTTTAGGAAAGAGAGGAGTTGGTTTTAATTAGGATTGAAGTTTCCTACTGTTTCCTACTTCTTACCAGAATTTTACATTGTAGGAAGGCAAATAATAAATGATTCCATCAAAATTTCAGCTAACTTTGATTAAGTATTTTAACTACCTTATTACAGAAAGAGCTGAAGAGCATTTTCTTTTTATTTGTTATGCAGTATATAAAATTTATCAAATGTATAATGAACACCCACATGTCTCCTACCCACCTTAAGAAATATAGACTAACCAATACAGTTGAAACTACTTGTGTTCTCCTGCCAATTGTAACTACTACCATGAATTTAGTGTTTATTATTTCCATGCACTTATTTGTATTTTTACTACATGTGTTTATATATGAATATATACATACATATATTTATACTTATATTTCTTAGGGATATATATGTATATGTAAGGATGTATGTGTGTGTGGGTGTGCATGCACATGTACACCAGGAAAAAATATATATATATTTCCCCAAGAATTATTTCTGAGATATACTTACATGTATGATTATGTGTGTATGTATAAATCCCTAAGAAATATTTAGTGTTGCTGTACCTAGCTTTCAAACTTTGTATTCATGGTGTACTATATACAGCTTGCTTTCTTCTTCAGCAGTATGTTTGTGAGTTTTATCTATGATGATCTATGTAGCTCTAGCTTATTCATTCTCACTGCCAGAGTTTTATGCCAGAGTATTAATAGATTGTGACTGATTTATTTATTTTCCGGTTGATGACATTTATTACATTGAACCATATGAAATTTCTGTTTTCCCAGGAGAAGGCGATTAACTTTCTAACATGCTAATGCGTACATGAACAGTGTGATTCATGAAGGATGACCTTCCCTGCTGTGACTTAGATATTCCAAGGACAGGAACAGGGTATGCAGCAACAGGCTTTTCAGAGAAAATGTGGGAACCAGAGCGAGGTAATTGAATAGAGAAACAGGCTGGGGTCACTCAGCTCACTACTGTAAGAGCCCTAACAGCAAGGACATGGAAGAATAAACTGCTGGAATCTGCTAATGGAGATGGCTAGCTCATATTAGTACATTGGGTAAGGAGCTGGAGGCCCAGGGCCAGGAGAAAAAGGCATGTTGGTGATTTCCTGGTAGAGCCCAGAAGGCAGAAGGCAGGTTGGTCTTAGAAGGCTAGTAAAGCAATTTTGATGTCAAAGGGATGGAGTTGGGCCCAGACAGAGAAATACTCTCCTTCTCAAAAAACAAGAATAGCCTGTTTGAAAGCAGAACTAAACCTAGTTTGGGGTTAAAAAACCCTAGGCAAAATGAGTAAAGGGGATCACCTGTATGGTGACAGATGGTAACTAAATTTTTGGTGGTGAGCACGCTGTAGTGTATATAGAAGTCAAAATACAATGTTGTACAAATGAAATTTATATAATGTTATAACCAGTGTTACCTCAATAAAATAAAATTAAAAGCCCTCGGGACAGGCAAATAGTGCCCCCACTCCTTGCCTCTTCTGCCTCCAAAGGCTGAAAACTAGGCAAGGGATTTACAGGGTGGTCTGAACAAGACAGTTTACTCTGTGGCAACCATTTGAGTTACTGAGTTTGTCTTGCTGTCTTGCACTACAATAAAGATCACAACCAACAACAACCATGTGTTACAGGGAAAGGGGGTGGGATAGGGGTTCAACTATGAAAGAAGAGAGTAATAAATGAACACAAGGGAGCGTGCTGTTCAGGTGAAATTTACTTTGTCCCCATTTTTTATAGAGGGTGTCGGGAGAGGGACTTCTGAATAACAACTAAAAGTAAAGCAAAGCAAATGGTTAAACCATGATAAAAGGCAACAGTTTTGGGGAAGGGGGGCGCATGCTATGGGACTTAACTTTTATCACAAGGGAAAAAACAGCGTTCAGGATAATCATAATTCCCTTCCTCAGGAAGGGAGTATTTTATGCTTTTTTTTTATAGTTAAAGAAACATATACTCAGATTCTTAAAAATCTTATAGGCATAATCCCAACTATGTAAATATAATAAACAGAACAGTTGGATGAAATTTATCAGAATATCTCTAGATCATAAGATTATCATTTTTTCTACAGATAATATGCATTTTATACATTAAAATATTTTAAAAATAAGGCTTAGTTTTAAAAACCATATTTTAAGGGGAGGGTATAGGTCAGTAGTAAAGTGCATGCTTAGCATGCATGAGGTCCTGGGTTCAACCCCCAGTACCTCCATTAAAAACAATTTTTTAAATAATAAATAAACCTAATTACCTCACACACACCCCAAAAAGATGAAATTACTCAGCTTCAATTATTTTTAAGAAAAACATATTTTAGAGTTTTAAAAACTCTACTGAAGACCATGCTGATGCTGAGTTGGATCACTAGCCAGGGCCAACCTGGGGTAGGAGAGAAGGAAAGCTATACATGTACCCTATATGCATATGTATCTACATGAAGAGAGTGAGTGTTTTACATTTTTTCCTCCCATCTCACTCACAAGACCCTTTCCATTTCATCCCACCCTGCACATTCCTCCCTAACTACCTCAGTGCTCCCGCTGTGCTGGCAATTCTGCAGCTCCCTAATGTAACTGTCCCGCCCATAACGCTTCACCCCCAGTCTCACTCCAAAACTCACCAGTCCTCTTCCATTCCCCAATGGGCTTATTATACACTATCAGTAAACCCATAAGCTAATCACCAAAAAAAAACATTTATCACTAATGATTTATTTTATTACCTGTAGGATCTTTAAAGTTGAGATGCCTCCTAATCCGCACCCAAGAGCTGAGATTGTGGATTGATTTTTATGGCTTTAGGTGTTGTGGTTATTCCATGATTTCAGTGCTATGAGAGAGCCTGTAAGTGGTGTCTCAGCAAACATAGCTGTAGAGTAAGGAGCATTGTGCTTAGTCCAGCTACAGCCAGCTGAGCTCCTCCAGTGCTCATGTTACATGTTATGTGACTGTGAAGAACATTATTTTTCTTTGGTAAAATTCACATTATTCTATGTATGGCCTTCTGAGATTTTCGGATAAATTAAATTGTGCCAGGTATCCCATTATCCAGTATGAGGTCTCGTCTTTCTAGAAATAGGATAAAAGTAAAAGTTTAGGTAACATGGAATAGGATATGAAACAGAGCCATCTCTGGGCTGGTTTAAAGTTAAAATATTTCATTTAGTTTCTTGGAAAGTTGAGTGAAGGAAGAAAATATATATTATGCATGTAAATTTATTTAATATATTCTAGCATGAGCTACCTTTTAGACATTTTATGTGTTTCTGTGTAATTCATCAGCAAGATTTATTAGACCTCTAACATTGATATTTGATTCAGCCTTATATTTTCAGCAGGAAATGATTTGTCTTCTCAAAGAAAATATGCAGTCTCTGGAGTTCTTTCAAATATGCTCCATTTTCATACCTAAAAATAATGCTATCAAAGTGAATTTTTAATCAATAGCAGTAAAAACTGTCTAGGGGTTATATGTGGCTTTAATTTGGTGTTTGCTAGCTAAGCTAAAAGATAAAAGTACTAAACTTGCTATGTTTCTTTTCTGGAATCCTACTGAATGCCACAAAATAGAAATTGTTCAAAACAATATGGAATAGAATATTTTCCTACTATGGTATTTTAGAAAAAGCTATTTTAACCCTAGTTAAAAGCCAAAACGTAAAGGATGTGGCATTTAAATAATACTAAGTAAAATATTTTCAACCACCCAATTTAATTACTGTTACTTTTCAATAGATCAGCAAACATTCATTAACATTTATGTGACAGGCATTTCATATACAGGAAAAGCACCCAGCGTAAATATTCAACAAATGTTTGTGTAGCTCCACTGAGCAATAAAAGACATCATGATGAAAAGACCCATTTATTCAGTATCTCTTCAGATGTTCCAAAGTCCTTGGTGGTATCAGTTTTCTCCAAACCCTGAGGCATCATAGATCTGCTTTTCATTGAGATGATATATTCAGAGGGACTTTGTATCTCCTTTAGCTGAAGGAATTGCCATGTCACTTCTTTAAAATCTTACTTTGGCATATACAGTATTTTTTTTAAAGTATGGATGTGGAATATATTTCTTTTTTAACTGCCTTCTCTCCAGTGTCAGGGATGCTTGCTTGAAGCAGAAGTGAGAAGTTGTTGGCCGAGTTTGGTGTGGATGGTATGAAAGTGAAGGGATATAAAAAGGGTTTATCTTACCCTGATGGGCAATGAGAATTTAAAGATGATTCTGAAGGTTCCCCTGGCATCCCCCTGCTGTTCTGTGGCCCAACTGCTATAGTCCCTGGCCACATGTGGATGCCATTACTAGACCCTAGGACATCAGAGATAAACTTGAAATGGTTAAAGAAAGAAACCAGATACTGCTTTTTTGTCTCATTTTAACAGACTAAAATTAATTGCAAATTTGCATGTCTGTAAAATCTGAAGTAATATGAAATGTTTCAATTAGTAAGTAAAACCATTAAGAGCTAACATTCATTTGGCATTATCTATCTGCCATGCCCTGTTCTAAGTGTTGTACATGTTTTATGTCATTTCATCTTCATAACCACCCTGTAAGACAGGCATTAGTATGGTCCCTATTTTACAGAATCCAAGGCACAGCAGGTTCAATACATGTCTTTAAGTCACTTAAGTAGTGATTGGCAGGGCTAGTGTTTGAACCCAAATAACCTGGCTCCAGAGTGGATGCTTTTCACCACTATTCCATTTCTAGTTCTTAAACAGTATGAGTATTTTCAACCTCACATGCCTGGAGGAGGTGAAGCAGTGTCTCCTTTAGCTGTACCTCTGGTAAACCCAGCTGGATTGGAATTAGTGACTGTTGTATGCATGCATTATTAAGTTCCTGCTCTGGTCTGAGCTTGCTTGCTCGCTCAGCTGTTTCAGCTGCATTCAACTTAACTGAGGGTGTGGGGAATTGTTTTTTTAGAAAGAGCCATGGCATCTCTATTAAAGCTTTGGATGTGGTGATGGAGTTTTCATTGTTCTTCAACAAGACATTAACTATTACATAACCCCAGTAAGGGAAGACCTGTTAGGAGCCACCAAAAAAATCCCACCAAAACAGATTGTCAGGAAATATGGAAGAAATTTATTCAATGTCTGTTATCTTTTAAAATAAATAGATGGATGGCTAGAAAGTAGTTTTGTACCTCTCACAATAATAGGCCTAAAGCTCCGTCAGTAGTCAGTAGATTGTTCATGCAAATAAAATTTCAAAATAAGTGATCCCAATAGATCAAAATTAACCTTCTGATTAACCACTGGTGTGATTTGAAGACTACCAGCTCATCTAAAAAAATGTACCCTAGGACCCATTAATTCCACTCTTGTAGGTGCATTCTTTCTTTGTCTTAAGGCTTTATTTCTCTTTTGTTTGTTTGGTGGTTTTTGCATATATATATATATTTTTTTTTATTGAAGGATAGTCAGTTTACAATGTTGTGTCAGTTTCTGGCATACAGCATAATGCTTCAGTCATACATGAACATACATACATTCGTTGTCATTTTCTTTTTCACCATAAGTTACTGCAAGATACTGAATATAGTTCCTTGTATGAACTTGTTTATCTATTTTATATATATTAGTATCTGCAAATCTCGAACTCTGAATTTATCCTTCCCCTTCCTTCCCACCCTGGTAAGCATAGGTTTGTTTTTTATGTCTGTGAGTCTGTTTCTGTTTTGTAAGTAAGTTTGTCTTTTTTTTTTTAGATTCCACATATAAGTGATATCATATAGTATTTTTCTTTCTCTTCTGACTTTCTTTACTTAAAATGACAATCTCCAAGGCGTTATTTCTTCATGAGTCTTCTTTTAAAATGTAGCTGCTCCTGGAAGAGGGCACAGCTTTGCCTTTATCAGCCCACACCTGATACCGTTCATCACTTTGGCAGGGTTATACGACAGGCAGCCACGTGGAAGAACAGCCCATGGAATCAGGCAGAAGAATGAAGCAGAAAAGGTGCAAAGAAGAGTCAAACTCCGTTATTTCACAGATTTTCCCATGCCTGGTTTGCCTCCGAAATTTGATGAGTACAGTATTCAACCCAGAAAAAAATAAGGCTTTTGAAAGCCCTTCACAAAGAAGTCTTGTTTAACAGTGATCCCACCATTCTTCTGGTTGCTTGAGCTTAAAATCTTAGATTCTAAGGCGCAGAGAGTTGTTCACTCCTTTCTCTCCACTCCTGAACCTAGTCAGTTATCAAGTTGCATCACATTTCTTTTTGCATGGTTTCTTTCTGTTTACCTCTTCCTCTGAATTCCAACTTTTAACGTCATAGCTCAGATGCTTGTCACTGATCTAAATTACTAAGTGAATGGTTGCTCAGGGTGACCATGGATCATAAATTCCCCTGAGATGTATAATTCTCAAATGAGGTTAGGCAGCCTCTGAATGGCCTGCTATTCATAAGCATTGTTTCTTTCATCTCAACTGTAAATTCAGGGCCACTTCCTAGTCAAAGGTACTTTCATGAAGGGAGGACTGAAAAAAAAATGCTGAATGGGAACCAGGACCCAGGAGACTGGGGGAGTGACAATAATATTTGGAAAGCTCCACCCTCAGGTACAGAGGATAAAGGAAGAGAGCAGGAAGCTCTAAGTACTATGGAACAAGGAATTCGGAAATAAGATTATGACAACTCTTAACGTTCTGGATCCTCTATATGAGCCTTGTCATTTTCCTTTTTTTTTCCCCTTTAAAAATATCTAGAAAAGCAAGGGCCTGCGTGCTTAATTTTGGAGATGAAAGAGGGGAGAAAAGCAAATTACTGTGTTTAGAAGGTTGCCATTTGGGTAAATCCATATACATAATATTTGCCTGTTTTTGCAGAAACCACCTCTGCAATGCAAGGACACGCCAAGAGATGGAAACCGGGCTCCAGGGAGGAAAACTGAGGAGGGAGAAAGTAGGGAGACTAATTTTTTACTATATATTGAATGTTGTAACATGTAAACAAAATATATTTTCAAAATTGATGATGAAGTAGGGAGAAAACAGTATAGAGGTACATGCTCCTCTACAAGCTGTTCTATATGGAGTGAGGATTGCAAAAGGAAAGGAAAGTCAGAGAAACTCCCCAGGGAACCATGAGAAGAAAGAATGGGGTGCGTGCAGAACCTGTGATTCAAGATTAACACAAAACTGAGAGGTTAAGCAATGGAAGACCTGGCTCTTTCCAAAAAATACTGTAAAAATCTCTCTCCAGTTAATTATGGACCAGCTTTCCTAAAACATAAGTTCCCTACATCACGTTTCTGCTTAAATGCCTTCAGTGGTTTTGGGGCTTCCAAAGGTTTCAATGGTGAGTGGGCCCCAAATTACAAGCCTTTTTTCTCATTTTCTTAGATGATTCTAAAGTATAGGCAGGCTTGAGAATCAGTGCCCTAATCTAAAAGCAACCTAAAAGTCAAAAGTCAGTAGATGATGTGAAAGAGAACACTGAATGATTGTATTAGGGCTTAGCACGTGGGAGAAGATGCAGGCCCTTCAAGCTCAGCTCAGCCTCTGCCTTCTGCAGACCCACCTTGCAGTAGATCTGTGGGGAAGTACTAGAACAGCACATTGACAACCAATAGCATCCTTGTGAAACCCAGATTGGACTCTGAATACAAATTCCAAATAAAGTTTAAAAAAAAAAAAAAAAGGATGGACATAGAGGGTCAGGCTTAAGTCTAGCATGAAAATGTATAAATTTAATGCATGGGAGATGCATACAACTTCCCCAGTCTATTTTTAATCTGTTCCTGGGCAAAAGGTAAGTAAACCAGGCCTAATCAAAAGTCCAATCAAAAGCTTGGTGATGAGAGAGATGTCCATTCTCCAGAGTCCCCCTGATGGGACAGCCACAGTAAATAGCCAAAAGTGCGTTCATGTCGGTTCTGCCACTGTCTGGTAATGTGATGTTGAACGTCTCTCAGATTCTCTTTGCCCTAGTGTCTCCGTCTGTACTGTGAGGGGAGATGTTCTGTGGACGCCTCTGCTGTCCATGATTTTGTGAGGGTGCACTCTACCACCTCGTACTTGTTAGGATTGTAGGATCCAGGCAGACACCAAGCTTTGTATCCCACCTCTGCCACTCACCTGCTGTGTTTGTGACCTTGGGCAAGTTTATTAACCTCTCTAAACTTTGGTTTCTTCATTTGTAAAATTAGGATAATAATAGTATCTATTTCATAGTGATGGTATGAGGATTTAATGAGAAATGCACATAAAACACTTAGCACGGTGGCTGGTAATAAAGAAATAATGACTGTGATTATTCTAGATATAGAAACAGAAGACACCATAGAGTGTGATGGAGACCAGCTAGGCCCATCCCTTGTGTTAGCAGTGAGGACGCTGGCTCAGAGGGGCTGGCTTGCTCAAGGCCATGTATTTCATCGTGTGTGCTTGGGGATTGGGACATCAGGGCGAGTCCTGGCAATGCTGTGTAGCCACTGGGACTCCATCAGGGCTGCACACAGTAGTCTTTGAATGTCGCAAAATTAAGGCACACAGAAGGTATAGCCTGCACCAGGTTTAAAGTAAGTATAATTACTCATTGGGAACAACAGAGAAAAACTTAGGTAAAGGTACTATTTAAGTAGACATCACACAGTAGTACCTTGTAGTGAAAGACTTAAAAAAGGAAACAATATTTCAAATGTAAAAGGCATACTTTGCCACTTAACCTGAGATAAAGTTCTAGATATTTACTTTGAATTCTACCTTCTTTTATAGGATACTTGAGGCAATTTCCCCCATTGGTCTTACACAATTAGCAATTAGTAGTTAGGACTGATTACACCATAGAACTCCCCTGCTGCCCACTCCCCAAGGGCAGATAACACTCCTTGAAATCTTTCAAGCCAACTGGAGAGAACGGGGAACATAGACCTCGACCTGTACCCTCTCTCCATTGCCTGCTGTGTGACCTTGGCCAAGTCACCCAACTTGACAAACCAGGTGGTCTCCAAGGCCTCTTTGGGCTACGAGCAGGGAGGCTGCAGGTGACTGAGAGCATGAATGCTGAAATCAAACCTCAGGGTGAATCCTAGCTCCACATCTCACTGGCTTTGTAATCTTGGACAAATCCTTTATCCTCTCTGTGCTTTGGTTCCTCATCTGTGAAACAAGACTACCAATAATACCAGCTTACTGGGTTGCTGCAAGGATTAAACAAATGAATGTTAAGTAAGTGTGTAGCAAATAGTTAATGCCCAATAGTGGTGTCTACTATTAACACTTCTGTGATTCTGTAATGACATGAAGGAGGATTCCTCTGAGGGAGGCACCTGTTTTGGAAGAATGCTTTGGTGAGCGAGTTTGGGGCACGTGAGCCCACAGAACACAGGGTGAGAGGAACAGTAGGTATTTGTTCTTGGAGGAGGGAAGTATGTATCTCCCTTGGGGAGAGAAGTCTCTTCTAGCTCCAAAATCCTATTGTTCTAATTCTATCCAGGATCCTCCCTTAACTAAATTGCTGAATACCTTTTTATATCAGACACGTGGGTGCACAATGTTTTGACCCCAGATGTGTTTTAATTCTCCAGCAGAATGACTTATGTTATCTCCTGATTTGTTGCAGGAGCCAGACCATTTAGCAACAAAATCAAAAGCAGTTTAAAAGCGAGTGAACCACTACATGTCACAGCCAATGTGCTACACAAATGTGCACTTGCTGTCCTTATGCATGTGTTTATTTGCTCATTTATAAATATTTTCTGATCGCCCACCATGTGACAGGCACTGTTCTGAGTCCTGGGGAAAAAAAAAAGCAGTGAACTACAACAAAAAGCCCCTGTTTTTATAAACCTCAAATCCTACTGAGGGAGACAAATTTCTATGATAATATAGGTAGTGATTAGTGTGGGAAAGAAAAAAGCAGGATAAAGGGATAGAATGGATGTGGGAGTGAGCGTCGTTCAGTAAAATAGACAGGGAGGATGTCTCTAAGGAGAGTGGAAACTTGGAGAGGGAATGAGCTATTCCAGGTGCTCTGGGCAGAGTTGGCAGCATGTGTGAGGCTCTGTGGTCATGTCTGAAGCAGCAAAGAAAACCAGTGTGTCAGGAGCAGAGTGAACAAAGGGGAAGGTGTTGGAGCGGAGGCTGGAGAGGAGGGTGCACCCGATCACAAAGGGCTCAGAGGCCACAGCAAGAATTCCAGCTTCTATTCTGTGACCAGAAGACATGAGAGGGTTTTGAGCAAGGTAGTGATAAGATCTGATTTGTGTTTTTCAAGATTCTGGCTGCCATGTGGAGAACAGACTAGGAAAGAGCAAGGGCTAAAGCAGAGAACTCGGGAGGCTGCTGTCACAATCCAGGCAGAGCTGTCAGTGGCTTGGCAGGGAGTAGAGGACTGGCTGAGGAGCACTCATATTTGGGATGTACTTTGATGGTGGAACCAACCATCTACTACAGGGGGGTGGTCTGAGGCCCGCTGTGTGTGTGGTGCCTGCTAGACATGCTAGACATCCTCATTGACGTATTGAGATGGTGGTTGGCTACATCAGTCTTGAGTCCACGAGCTGCAGATATAAATTTAGGAGTCAGCAGCCTACAGATATAGTGAGAACCCTGATACTCAGGAGATGGAGGTAGTTAGGAGGGGAGGACTAGCAAGGCTTAGGTCATCTAGAGCTGGAGAAGAGAAGGAAGATGCTGCGAGGGGAGGGAGCAAGAGCAGCAGCGAGTTGGCAGAAAAACTGGAGTGAGTTCTCCAGTCAAGCGGAGAACGTGGTTCGGGACAGAGCTGTGGTGGAAGGGCAGGCTGAGCCTGAGTCCTGTAACAGCATGTCAGGCTCCATCCCATGTGAGGGAGGCCTCCCTCTGCCCACTTCAGAGAAGGGATTAGTAAAAGTCACTGGGGTCTCCCTGGCATAGAAACCTTAGTCTCACCATGTCTGAGGAGCTCCTTTTGCTCCAGGCTTTTTAATGACAACTATAAAGGATTTGATGATGAGAAATGAGCTCACCCTGTGGGTTCAACTATCTGCAGTTTACTAACAGTTAAACATTAAAAAAAAAAAATTGCCGCAACTAAAAATCTGTCTACTATATGTGGGGTTCTGGTGTTAACCCCAGTCCCTCTTCCCAGTGGAATGAGTGAGGGCTTATCCAGGAGCCAGATGTTAACACCCTGACCCTGCCTGGGTCCTGTTAGCTGTCTCTGTTCTTGAGTGTGTGCTGATCTTTTTCGGTGTCCCATGCCAGTTTACATCAGAATGGTCACAGCTGGGCAGATGTATTCATGACAAAGAATTCTCACTCTGTTTGCAAGAGTTCAAAATCGACTCTTTATGTTCACCTTCCTCAGTTGCATTCTTGCTCTTGTTCCTAATCTGCTGCTTCACAGACCCATGTGGTGCCGGAACTTTAAGGAGGTTTGCTTTCCTCCATGTGCCCTTTGTGTGGTTGTCCTGCCGCCTCTGCTGAACGGCTTCCCTCTCCCCGCGGTGTGACAGTGGGAGGGCTGGCGGGGCCCACCTAAGTTCTGGCAGGGTTGTTCTTAAAGCAAGTTGCTATAGTTACCAAGTCTTCCTCACCACACAGCAGTCATTGACTGTATGCTCTTTTTTTGTGTTGCTCTATCAGACACTCTCCTTGGTACAGCAGCTTGAGGGGTTGTTCATAATCATTTCATGCCCACTTATGCGTGGGCCATGCACAGAGCGAGAAGCACAGGGACTCTATTATGGGGAGCACACAGATACACCCACACGCCCATACATGCATATTACAAGTTTGACGTGCCTTAAATCACAGATGTTTTCCAACCAGGATTTCTTGCACTGAATCCATTTTAGAAGGTTTTCTACAATGATAACAGATTGTATATGGAATCATTTTGTACATTCCAGAGAAATGTTTGTTTCGATGTTTCTGCACACAAATTATGTGCGTGGAAAGTTTCCCCAATTCTCTTCTCAGTAATTATCTATTTTCTATCTCAAGGAGAAAAAAATTAAAATAGTAGTTGATTGTAGATGAAGTGATTCATTTGTGAGCATTTCTGAAAGTTAATGTTTCAAATCAGACCCATTGTTTAGCGTTTTCCATTGTTTGTGCATGATGGTAATTACTAGAAATGGTGACATTTGGAGCCTAATTGATCTCCTCTCTTATCTGACAGGCACAAATGTTCTAAGTAGAAATTCAGAAAACTAATGTGGTGGGTGGCGAACATTATATGAACACGATAGAGCCTTTCCCTTCACCCGTCTCAAGGAAAACACCCACCCAGACCAGCAACCAGAGTGGTAGTTAGTTCAGCATCACAAGGAAGGCATGGTGACAGAGCTGTGTGACCCTGGGTCCCTCCCCACCATTTCCTAGCCCCATCCTCTCTTGTCCTTCCCAGGCTTCCTCACCTGGAGCAGCTCAGGTGCTGCTGGGCGTGAACAGGCCACTGGCCCACCCTCTGAGCCGACTTCCTGGCTGGAGATTCTTTGCCTTGCATTTCCCTCAGTCGGCACTGCTGGAGTGAGACTATTGGTAGCAGCCCTGGCTCTCTGGCTCATCACTCATGCCCTTAGGTAGGTTGATTTGGGGATCTCTCCCTCTGAAGGTGAAACCTTTACCTGTCACTGCCTCTGAGGTATGCCAGCTAGGCCACCCCCGGGGAAGGTCAGCCTGCATAAGCTGCAACACGCTAAAGTGAGTGGGAGGGAGAAAAGGCAGCGGTGACTCTCTCTCCCACAGGGGTGGGCTTCCACGTCTGGCAGGTGGGCTTCCATGGGCTGTTTCTTACTGAGAAGTTAAAAAACACAGTTGTGATCTTCCATAAGGTTTCTCTAGAAGACAAGCCCGAGTAAGCAACCCCAGCAGGGGCAGGGAGGCACCTGCACTGGCTAAAGCAAGGGGACAAATCTGGGCCCTGGACCCTGAAAGTATGAATCCACACAGCCTGTGTCACCCCCTCTCACCCAGCCCCTAGCTCCCAGGAGGGCTGACCCTCTTTCCCCTTGAACTTGTACTCTCCAAGCAGAATGGGGCCCCCTCTGTCATTCCCCCAGTCAGGCTGCAAGTCCTGTTTTTAACCTGCTCACTAGGCTGCTTATAGCTAGTTCCAAACCATTCACCATGAGTCCCCCAGGCCCCCCAGGCAGCACTTCAGGCCCTCTGGAAGAAGAGGAAGAAAAGACTAAATCTGTTTCCCCAAACTCTCATTCCTGTCTCCTGGACCCAGGAAGACCATCAGGTTCTGCTTATGGTCCCACTCCCTGCCCTGCAGCCTGGAAAACCTCCAGGCAGTAGGCGGCATAAAACTGCAAGTGTAGGACTCATTTATTTCTCTTTTCTCAGGAACAGCCATCCTGCACTGCCTGTTTTTCAATCTCTGAAAACCATTGTTTCATATAGTCTGTTTTAAGAGGTGTTTAAAGCAGGGAGACAAATCTGGTCCCTCTTACTCCACTGTAGCTAGAAGCAAAATCCTCTTTGTGAAACACGTTCTTTTCTATTGGATTCCGTGAGCTGACATTCTCCTGCCTCACCTCCTGCTCTCTAAAAGCTCTTCCTAGTCTCCTGAGCAGGACTCATTCTCTTCCGCCTGCCATTAACTGCTGGAGTTCCTTCATCTTCCCCAGCCCTCTTCTCTCCTCAGCTAACTGCTCCCTGGGTGAACTTGTCCAGGCCCAGGGCTTTGGTAACCACTTCTACCGCAAATTAGGTTCCTAGCCCAGAGCTCCTGTCACGGATGCCCAGCTAGGTCTTTGACTACACAACTTGAATGTCCCTAAGTACCTCAGACTAAACACGTCTAAAATGTATTATCTTTCCTCAAATTTGATCCTCCCTTTACTATATAACCACTTATGAAGCCAAAACCCATGTATCTTCCTTGACACCTCCCTCTCCCTTACCCCCATATCAAATCCACCAAGTCTTGCTGATCCTTCTTCAAAAAGGTCTCTAGTACCTGTTCCCTCCTCTCCATTTGTACTGCTGTCACTCTGGTCCAGTAACTCCTAACTGGTCTCCACCGTCTCTTGCTATTCTGTTCTCTGCTGCAGCCAATAGAGATTTTTTTTAATGCAAATCTGATTACTTCCTATGACAGCTTCGAATACTTTAAAGATTTTCCATTGTTCTGGTGCCTCTCTGGCTCTGGCTCACAGCACACCTCACCTCAGTCCACTCAGTCCACTCCTCCCACAGAGTCAGCCCAGTCACCACCTCCTAGGGCCGCCTGACTAGATCAAGTCTCCCTCGCACGTTCTTATGGCTCCGTGTCCCTCCTTTTCTGGGCACTTGGTACAGTTATTTTTATTTGTCTTAACTCCGTGTTCAGTGTTGGCCTTCCCCTCAGACATGATAAATTCGGTGATGGTTTTTATATATTTTTCCCCCTCACCACCGTATTCCCAGCTCTGATGCCTGAGGGTTGGGACTCCGGAGTATTCTGTAGAGCACAAGAGTGCAATGGGGAGTGCTCGGGAGGGGAGGGGCCCTGCGGAGAAGTGCACAGACCAGGGGTACAGGGACCACAGCTGCTCCACCAAAAGGAGGAGCGGACAAGACCCTGCGGAGGCCGTGGCACCACAAACTGCTTTGCTTCTGACCTTGGTAGTGTCCTCTCTGCAACCAGAGTGGCAGAACTCTTCTAAGCTTTTAAGGTGATCCACTCAACTTTCTTGTTCTTCCCATTTTTTAATAAAACATTTAGGGGGTGGGGGGGAAGCTAAGCAGGACAACTGGAGCTATCACGTCAATGACCCACAGAGGAGGCTGTTGCTCTGAGCCGCAGGCACTTGACTGGCACATGGGGCAAGACCGACGGTTGCAAGCGCCGAATGCTTGGTCCCGGCGGCGGATTCCTCCGCTGAGTGACGCCCCGCCGCAGGCCCCGCCCCTCCTCTGCTCGGACACTTTTCCTGCCTCCAGAGAAGCACCCGGAAAGCATGGGGCCGAGGTGGGGCCGGTCTCGGGGCCGCGAAGCCACACACAGGCCCTCGGTATTTTGGATCCGGGCATGAACCCACCAACACGGTTTGTACACAGCTGGGGGTTCCTTGCATTTTCTCGTTGATGCCACAGCCCGGCAGGGTTTTGCGGAGGGAGAGCAGCAGTCTCGCTGTGTGAGGTGAGTTCAACTCATAGCACAGGGCGCATTTCTGACGTCGGGCAGACTCAGGGTGTTTCTGCTGCGGCACGAACAGGACCGCCTCTTTAAAAAGTGCTAGGCAAGGACCTTACACTTTGAAACTATTTCAGTGTGCAGCACGTTAATGTGGGCGTGAGGGGGAGGGAGGAGGAGTACGTTATAATGAAGGCCCCAGAGGGAGCGTTATTAGCTGTGCTTTTAGCTGTGCTCTGACAGCAGGTGGCATTTGTTCTTAAAGAATGCATCAACTCCTGGCTCTGCCTTGGAAACTGAAAACCGGCACACACACACCCTCCCCCTTTTACTGAGCTTTTCAGGAATGGGAGGAGGACAAGAGGTGGAAGTCAGGGGAGGCAGAGGAGCCTTCCTGGGGACAGCCATTCCTGGAGTCTGGTTGGCGGCCCCTCTTAAGGATCCTGCAAGGGAAACACAGCCTCAGCCCCAGCAAATGCCAGTCAGCCAGAGCCCTCTTTCCCAGCCCCGGAGCCTGGCATAGGGCTGCTGAAGTTGCAAAGCATTTGAAGCTTACCTTTGTGACCTGCGTCTCCCCACTTCTCTTTGGGAATTTCCAACATGAAAGAGATGGTAACCCTGGTGCAAAGAAGTGTGTGTGTGTGTGTGTGTGTGATGTAACTATGGGTTTGGGACATGATGCCTGGTAGGAAGGACCTGGGAGGAGTAGCTGAATGATTGTTCTTACTCTACATTCCTGCCCTTGCTGGACAAAAGATTTTCAAAGGCTTGGGAGCCAGACAGATTTTATAATCAAATATCAAGTTTACCATTTGACCAAGTTACACTGCCAGAGCCTCAGTTTCCACATCTATAAAGTGTGAATAAGTGATATCTATCTCTTAGGGCTTGTCTTAGGAGACTGTCTTTGAGGCAGAGATCTGTGTGCAGGAAGCTCCTTGGAGTATGCTTTCATGGGCCAGCATGTGGAGGGGAAGGGAAGGAAGCATAGTGGGCAGGGAGAGAAGTTGGGACCATCAGCCACAGTGTCTCAGCTGGTTTCACAGGGAGTGCCAGTGGATGGCCTTTCAGAGTTGTACCACCTTGAGTCAAGGGGGCCAAGCCTTCATACCTCACTGAAATCCCACATCAGTCAGCTGCTGGACCTTGGCTGCCCCCTGGAGTAAGGAAAGTGACCCAAACACTGAAGAGGACCTGGGCAGTGAATTGCAGGGACTACTGAAAGTGTTGACATAACATCTATATAACAAAGTAAGAATTAAAAATAAATAAATAAGCAAAACCTAACTGGTTCATCTTTTCCCAGCCGCATCTTTGGAGAAAGTAGCATTGTGTCATTGAAGCTCTGAGCTGTTGTCCTGAAACTCAGCACCCCACAGGGGAGAGAGAGCTTTAGTGTTTCAGACTCATTTAGGGGCAGTGGGCTGGATGGTCCCAGCCCAGAGTGGGTGGAGGCACTTTGGGAAGATAGGGAGATGGAAATGGTCCTGATTTAAAAAGGAAGGGGAGAGGAATTCCCTATGACTGAAAGAAGATCAGGGGACCTGGATCCTGATCTATGAAGGTTGGTCTCATCCCACTTCTGTTTAGCCCCAGAAAATGGTGCGCATTTGAGGAGAGGAAGTGTACGTTTTCAGTTGTTGCTTTGGAAATCTCAGAGAAATCCCCCTGGGCTGGTGCCTGGCAGAGAAGCAGCAGAGCTGCCTCTGTCCAAAAACTGCAGTCCTCCAAGAGAGGCCAGCAGGAATCGAAAAGAAGATGCCCTTTCCAAAACAGTCTAGGCTGCAAAAGACTCATTCTCTTGGGACTTTGGCATGACCCTATGGAGGGAAATTTCCTTTCATCACTGAGATTGACTTTTTTATGCAAACTCCATAAAAACCCTTAAACTATGGGGTCTGGGAAACTTCCAAGTTGGTGAACAGATGCACACACTCGGAGGGTGGTGCACCCCAACTCCACAGGGACAGAGGCTCCTGTGCTCAGGACCCTTTTTGACCTTGTCCTGCATACCGCTTCACCCGGCTGTTTATTTTATTTTACAATCTTTGTAACAAACTGTAGTAGTAAGTATGGTATTTTCCTGAACTCTGACTCATTCCAGCAAATTATCAAGCCTTGGGTGAGGGTTGTGCAAACCTCTGACTTTGTAGCTGAATTGGACAGATGCATAGGTATCCCAGGAACTCAATGCTAGCATCTGAAGTGAGGGCACTCTCAAGGGCTAAGTCCTTAAACCTGTGGAATCTGACTAATTCTGGGTAGTTAGTTTCAGAATTGAATTATAGGACATCTGGTTGGTGTTGGAGAGTAGTGTTGGAAAAGACACCACATATCTGGTGTCAGAAGGGAAAAAGCCCTCCCATGTAAAATCCAGAACTAAAATTCTATCAACATGATATAGGGGGCAGAGTGGGCAGGAACCCAAAAGATTATGGTAGAGTAAGCAGGGATATATAGACAGCAATGCATTTGGGAAAAACCTGATACATGCAGTGGAATTTAGGAATAGAGAAAAGAAAGAAAATAAAGCAAATGCAAAATAAGATAGTGGTGACAACATGGATGGACCTTGAGGGCGTTACGCTAAGTAAATAAGAAAGACAAATACTGTATGATCTCATTTATATGTAGAATCTGAAAAAAAAAAAAAAAAAAAAAAAAAACAACGGACATATAGATACAGAAAACAGATTGGTGATTGCCAGAGGCGAGAGTCAGGGAGTGGGCAAAATGGGTGAAGGTGGTCAAAGGTATAAACTTCCCGTTATAAGATAAATAAATCCTGGGGTTGTAATGTACATTATGGTGACTATAAAAAATAAATAACTAAATGAGATAGTGGAACTAAATGGAACTATAGCATCAGAAAGGTTAAATTCACCAAAGGCAGAGACTCTCAGAGTGGATTCAAAAACAAACAAAATGTGATATAACAGTAAGTTGTCTACAAAAGACACATTTATGACAAAATACAGAAAGTTGACAATAAAAATAGGTAAAAAAAAATGCCAGCTAATTATGAATGAAAAGAAAATTAAAGTAGCAATATTAATATCTTACAAAATAAAAATTTAAGGCAAAAAATATCACAAAGGACAGATGATAGACATTATATATGCATAAAAGGAATAATAATAAGAAACAATATGTCCATTATGGTCTTATATATACCTAATAAGAAAGCTTCAAAGAATGACAGAGAGAACTAGATAATCCTACAACTGTAGCTGGAGAAAGATCGATCAAGTAGACCTCGCACCTGCCCCCCTCAAAAAAAAGGAAAGAAAGAAAAAGCAAAGATAAAGACCTAACAATAAAATGAAACAATAATTTCTTTTCAAGCAGACATGAAACATTTATAAAAATAGATCATGTTTTAGGCAACAAATTAATAATGAATACATTCTGAGACTAACAAGAAAAATAGAACTTAATAATCTCTTTTGTCAGGAAACAAAATAACAGACTACTAAACAAACTTTGAGTTACAGAGAAAAATCATAAAGGAATTTTTAAGAAATACCAGGACTACAGTGAATACTACACATCAAAATTGTGGGATTCAACTGTATATTTCAAATACATTTATCAGGAAACAAAGAATATCAAATAATAAATGAAGTGAACAATCAATAAGAGAATTTAGAAAAGAGCAATGGAGCACACAAGAAAGAAGGAAATAATTATAAGGGCAGAATTAGATAAAATAGGGAACAACGAAAAACAATTCACAGAATCAACAAAAAATTTTTTTCAAATACCAACAAATCTCTGGCAAGACAGATAAAGAAAAAAAAGAGAAGACATAAATTAAAAAATACAGAATAAAAAGAGGGAAATAACTACAATAGAGAGAATGGAAGAGCACATGGACACATATCTGCCTCAATCTGAAGGCCTAGGTGAAAGAAACAAACGTACAGAAAAATATGAAATGCTAAAATTGTAACAGAAAAAAATAGAGAGCTTTAACTAGGTCAACAAGTTGGAAAGGCAGTCAAAGACCTACCTTCTAAAAAAAATCCCAGGCTCAGACAGTCTCACGGGTAGATTTCACCAAACTTTTAAGGAACAGATACTCCCATCTTATATAAGTTGTACCAGAAAATGGGAAAAATGAAAGCTGCCTCATTCATTTTAGGAATTTAGTGTACACTCGATTGCAAAGACAGAAGACAAAGAAAATTATAGACTTATTTCACTATGAACATATGTACAGAAGCAGAGAGTGCAGTATTCGCTGAATACATCAGTTTATTTAAAAGAAAAATAATACATCAAAATCAAGTGAGTTTATGCCAGGAAGAAAAAGTATCTCAACATCAGAAAATCAATCAATGTAATTCCCCACTTTCCAAACATAGGAAGGAAAATTATATAATTCCCTCAATCCTTGCAGAAAAAGCTTTTGACAAGGATCAATACCTGTTTATGATAACCTCTCTTATCAGATTAGGGGTAGAAGAAGATGTCCTTAAACTGATAAAGCTTATATACCAAAATCTTAACAGCAAATACACTTTAATGCATAATGAAAAAATTTTAGATAGGGATAAGAACAATATCCCTTACATGCCAATACCTACTACTACCACTACTGCCACCACCACTGCTAGTACTAATAGCGCTTAATACTACCTTGCGGAGGAATAGGGTTCTCAACAATATTGGAAAGGAAAAAAGTGTATGTGTATAGACTGAATGGGAAGAGTTGAAACTTTCAGTATTTTCAGTAGATATAATTGCCTTTCTAGAAAAATAACAATAATTATAAATTATTGGCAGTAATAGAAATTTAACAGTATTGATAGATAAAGATCAACCTGTAAAAATTAACAGTATCTCTTATACTATACAATCAGATTTAAGATACCATTCATAATAGAAACAAAAACCCACAAAATATCCAGTTCACTTGACCAAGACTACATGATAATTCTATGAAGAAAACTTTAATACTGTTATAAACAGCATAGAATATGCCAATAAATGGAGAGATTGTCCATACTCTTAAATGGTGTGATAATGATATTATAAAGATGTTGATTATTCCTCAAAGTGAACTATAAATCAAATGCTATTTCAATCAACATTTTAGCTGAATTTTCTTGAGGAACTTAATTAACTTACTCTAACATTTATATGAAGAAATAAAGATTCATGACTAATCAACCTTAAAAAGGAAAAGTAAAGGTAGGAAGGGGGCTAATGCTACTAGATACTGACATACTATAGAACCAAATTATTAATTTTTTCAGTTTAGTTTTGGAATAAGAACAGGCAAATGGATTATCGAACAGAACAGAGAGCTCAGAGACAAATCCAAGTGTAAGTGGAGACTAATAGGATAGAGAGAGGTGACAGTCATAGGGAAAAGATAGACTGTTTAGTAAAGGGTGTTGGGAAATCTGTTTCACTATATAGAGAAAAATAAAACTGGATCCTACCCAATGCCATATCACTGGTGGACTAGAGGTAAACTAAAAATGAAAACATAAAAGATAAAATTATAAAGTTAATCCAAGAAAATATAGGAGTCATCTTTGTGACTCAGACACAGGGACTTTTTAAACACAACTTTAAAAGCACAAAATACACTGCAAAAATAACAACAAATAAATGAATTGGATTAACTCAAAATTAAACATTATTTTCCAGGAAAAAACAAAGATAATGCAGAGATAGTAGGGCAAGAGAAAACAATTTCAAAGTCTAAACTAAACGTGGGATTAATATTTAGACTATATAAGAACTTCCTTCAAATAAAAAAAAAGACTGAAGCCTCAGTAGAAAATGGGCAAAGGATAGAACATCACTGTGTAATGTATAGGAAGTAATGCTTCAGACAATTAGTAATCAGACAATGCAAATGAAAACAACAATGAGATATTAATTATACAAATTAGCCAGGCAAAAAATGAAGTTGGATAATGTCAGATATTATTAAGGATGTAGGAACCCTTATGCACTGCTCAACGGAAGGAATGACTGTTTCACTCTTTTCAGAAAGAGCAGAAAGCTTTCTGGTCCTACTTAGAAAAATGTAGTATCTGCATCGCCAGTGACCCGTCAGTTCTCTCCTGTGTGTTTATCCCAAAGAAACTCTCATCACATCCATAAGGAGACTGTTCATCACAGTATTGTTTGTGGTGGCAAAGAGTTGGAAATGAACTCAGTGTCCCTCACAAGGAGAACAGAGGTAACATGTGGTGAGGCATGGCCTGGGGTGTTGTGCAGCGGCTGTGCTCACTCAGGTCACCACGAGAGAGCAGGCTGGGTGGATACTGAAAACTCAATGCTCAGTGAACAAAGTAACAGTGGGAGGTACAGAACACAGTATCACTCACTTAAATAAATGGCCAAGTATACAAAACTACAACAAATTTTACAGGAACACATATGCAAAAATACATAGATGAAAATTATTGGCATATTTGCCTACATGAACATGATGGGAGAAAGACAGGTGTGGAGTATGAGGATAAAGGAATAAACTTTTTAAAATGAATGAACAAAGAGGCAGATAGAAAGTATGTGGAATGCATAATCAGCCGGGTAGAGGTCGTTTTAATAGACATTCCTGGAGAAGTTTCTGCTTAATTATGTCAACTTTGATTAATTTGCTTTGTGCAAAGATGAAAGGAAAAAACCACTTTCATTTCCAAACTATTCCCATGATGCCTCTGGGTATGTCATTTAATAAAGTTTTAAGGATAATTCTAAAAGCAAAATTATACCTTAATCAATTTAACTTAAAAACTAAAACTAAAAAAACAAAAACAAACAAACAAAAATACCAAACTAACTACATACAGCATCTAAGAGGGAAAGACAGGGAAATGACAAGCCAGATGATGATAGGACAGCCCAGTCCAAGATGGTAAATTATTTAAAACAATTATTGTCCTCTGTGGTTTGTTTCTCATATCTGTTGTATGGTTTATCCTGAAATGTAAATTCATTTACTCTCATTTAGTCCCCCGCAGAAGGTGCTCCCCCTCTGTATGAATGTGTTTGACTTCTTCGGCCTTGCTCTCTCAAGACTTGTGTTTGGGACCAAGCCCCGGTCTCCTGGGGAGGCAGAACAGCCTCCACCCCCACCTGCTTGCACTGACTGCTGATTTCTTGAAGGCTTTTCTGTCACTCTGGATCCATTAATAAAATGCAAATTGCTTTTTGAAGGGAATTCTTAGTTGAAGCAGACTGGCCAATCCTCTTGGGTGTGTGGATTAGTTGGAAGGCAGCCAGCAGCCAGACAAACAGGGAGAGGAAGAGAGAGGATTAGGATGGAAGAAGGAAAACACACTTTTGCTTCCTCGCGGTTTTTTCCAAGCCTGGTCGTCTCCCACTAAGCTTCAGTGACGTGTAAAAGACCTGAGCCATGTACTGTCAGCTGTGCTGACCCCTAGCCAGGTCTGAATGAGGTCACTGTTCATCTTTTCATGGATTCCCTGGGACCCTGCTTCATCTCTTATTTCCCTGAAGTGCAAGCTCTCTCAAGTCACTCAGAGCTTTGATGGGTGTGGAGCAGGGCTCACCGGGACTGCGGAATGGGCTGCCATTCACACTTCTGGCATTCAGCTTGCTTCTCCCCAAGGGCTCGGCCCCATTGAGAGATTTCAGTTTGAAATGTACTGCTCCCCACCTCCTTTTTCAGCCTTATCTGTCCATGTCATGTTTACTTGCATCTGGTCCTCCTTCCCAGACTTTTCTCTCACTTTTGTGATTTTGCAGTAATAAAATAGGTGACTCCCCTTCCTCCCACACTGTTGTTTACTGCATCTGCAGGAACTGGGGAGACTCTCCCAGGCCTTTCAGTGGGGGTGGGAGTGTGTGGAAAAAATAACTTTGTATCAACTTTTTTGCAGATTATTAAAATAATGTTTTACATTACAAATAACATTTTCTGCTCTGTATGCAAACATGGAGGAAAAGTGTGTCTTTTAGAATTCCTCAGTTTTGAAAGTGCGTTCACTTTGCAGAGATGTGCTGGGTGGGGATGGCAGTGGGGCTGGCACTTGCTAGTTTTGCACATTTCTTCCCAACTCTGTTCAGTCACATCCCAGCAGCTTGAAACTGGCTGGGGCAGGAGCAGGAACAGGAGCATTTACACCATGGAAACTGGCAAACACCACACATCAGGGCTTCCTGGCCCCTGTGGGTGGGGGTGACTGTTAAATATTTACCAGCATATCACTGCTTTGAGGGCTACAGGAGTTGCTTAGCAGGGACTTGGCGAGACAAGGCAGAAACTATGAAAAAAAATTCTCCTTTGAGGAGAGTATACCTCAAATTCTAAAGTCATCACTGGGTAGGGCTTAACAGGAAAGAGATTTGCTTCTGGTGGCAGTGGCTGACAAGTTATTCTAACGCCTGGAAACAGTGGAGTCTGAGGTGTAGACTAACCAAATCCAATTCTGAGATAGGACATCTGAGAATGAGTTAGATGAAATAAGGAAGCACAGTTTAAAACTAATACGGTTAATGAGCATAGTAGTATTTTGAAAATTTTACAGAATAAGGCTTTTTGGTTACTGTGATTTACAATTGATTTTCTTATTTTAGCATATGTGTAACATATTTCTATCTGAAGGTATATAACAAATCAGGACTGTACATGTATCTGTGAACCCCCTTAGTTCTTCCATTTCTGGGGCTGACTGTCCAACCTGGAAGACACTGTTTTACCAGGTGTGAGAAAACATTCTAACTGTTGCCACAAACCCTCAGAGCTCCAGGGCCACGAACACAGGTGTCCTGGGCAGTAAGGAGGGATCGCTCACCTCCAGTGTCTGGCTGATGGCCCCAGGGCTTCTTCAGGTGGGGAAGCCCCAGTGCCTGCACTCCGTGGGGGGATCTGGGCTCCTAGTGGCAGTAGCGGTCAAGGATGGTTTGAGCACACCCCACCCTCTGCTTGAAAGGGCCAGAGGTGAACCATTCAGAGGAATGTGGGGAGGAAGGATGCCCAGACATTTCCACAGTCATTCTCTCGCTTTGAGCCAGAGGACAGCCTCCAAGAGAGCTCTTTTTATTCATTTTCTTAAAATAGAACTTTTCTGATGTAATATTTGTGATGTTATATTTAGTTCAGAAAATCCACTTGTAAGGCCTTGCCATGCCATGTTATTAGGTACCCAGAATGTTATAGTGTTGGAACTGAAAGTCCCTACTTTCCCCACCTACCAGAGGGCCTGTGAGGTGAAGGCACTCGCCCAGTCCCACAGCCAGTTGATGGTCAGCCAAGGACAGAGCCCAGAATTCCAAACTTGCAGTTGAACACTCCTTTAATCCTATGATCCCACATAACTTTTATACATGCACAGTTGTCCCTCGGTATCTGCTGGGGATTGGTTCCAGGATCCCCACAGATACCACAGATGCTCCAATCCCCTGCAGTCTGCCCTCTGCTGGATGCAGATACACGTGGATGCAGAGGGCCAACTGTATATGAAATGGGCACCTGGTTATTCAGAGGTGACTTTAAGAATAGAGAACTGATATTGAAAGGTGATTTTTAGGTCTGTTTACCTGTTATTTGTGTGAGAATGGACATATTGGGCAAGAACATAAGATACTGAATTTTCTAAGTAGCCAGGACTAGTAGAAGGCTAAAGTAAATTTTTAAGAGTATGTGTACTTGGAAATTTGTGCTCAAACAGGGATTCCAGATGATCAACAGGTGGCAGTATTTCCCTGCCTTGTACAATTCTATTAACCCGCTAAGCAGAGAACATTATTCCTGGACCTCTGGGTTAAACACTGATAAGGAACTTCTTTAGAAACACTGGCAGGCTGAGTGGATGAGCTACTGTCAGGCAGTTCCCCCGAACCCCCTGCACCTACCTGCCCACACCCTAATAGAGGGCTCACGTGGCAAAGTACCCTCCTCCAAAATGATCTGCCCTTATCTCTCTGAGGGGAAAGAATTGAGGAAAAAAAAGAAAAGCAGTGCTTACCAGGACAGCCTTATCTGGATTTTTGCTCATTTAATTTATAAAATTCTTTGAAATTTTTCTTTCCATTTGATTTTAATTTGAAAATGTAGTGGGGCATACCTGAGGCAGGAGGTGAGATTTCTGGAGGTGTTCTAGTGGCAGCTGGTCCAATGTGGGCCACTGTCCAGTGATCAGGATGGAATTAGCAGAGTCATGGGGCTGGATGGACAGCCTGGGTCAGGTACAGAAGCAAGAAGTAGGGCAAACCATACTGCAACACATGGACCCTTGTGTCCTGCTGTGTGCCCCAGCCAGAAAATAAAACTAGTAAGAATAATAGTCAGCTTTTATTGTGGCCTCACTATGTGCCAGGCATTGTTATAAGCTTTTCACACTGACTGTTTCATTCATTTCTTGCAGCCACTGGTGAGGTAGATATTGTTATTCTATCCATTTGACAGATGAGGAAATGGAGTTTCAGAGAGAGAAACCTGACTGTGTAACTAGTAATGGAGCCAGAATGTGAACCACAAACCCAGGACATCTGAGTCCACACTCTGCCACTGGTGGTTCCAGCACTCTGAGCAGAATGCATTTGTTCTGGGCAGCCCTGTTTCTTTAGAAGCAGTGGTGTTGTCTGGCAGAGGAGGGACTGACTCTGTGTGGAGTCAGCCTCTGGTGCTACAGCTGGGCTGCCCCAGGGCTGCCCTGTCCAGGGTCTGCTCCTAACTAACACCCGGGTTGAGACAATTTACTGTAGCCTTATCACTGGTGAGAATTACACTCACCATTCTGGGAGGATAACAATTCCAGATTCTTACATTTGCACCAAATAGCAGGGGTCAATACCCACAGTAAAAGTGGCCTGGATGTCTGCGTTCTGTGGACACCCCCGTGGGCTCCATGGGATCCCCACTATAGAGGAGGTCTGTGAGGAGCTATAGTCTAAACTCTGACTTAGCATAAACATCACTGAAACCCCTCATTCCAAGCTTGAGGGACTCTTGCGAGGGTCTGCAGACGGAGAAGCAGCATTCTCTGAGAGACACCGTTGAGCAGCGATTATACACAGCGATCAGTCTAGGGTAAAACATCTCACCTTGGTATTTGGTTTGTTTTGTGACTTATTCCACTCCACATAATGTGGTTTAGATCTTCATTCATTCATCCTTTGAAAGCATTTACTGATACCTGTTATGCATGAAACTGTACTCAGCAAAGGAATAATAGTAACAATAATAAGCACCAGCAAAAGCTGACTTTTACTGAATGCTTATCATATGCCAAGTCCTGGGCCAGGGATCTTTTAGTCCATTCATAGTGAGTGGCTGTGCTCTCTCTTAACTTTCACCAAACCCTAAGAGGGAGGCACTCTTATTCCTCATTCACGTATGGAGAAATTGAGGCACAGTGAGGTCAAGTAAACTGCCCGAGGTAGTACAATTGGAGCAAACAGTTCTAGGATTTGAACCCAACAGTCTGAGTTCTTGGGCTCAGCCATCAAGCCAATGCTATGAATAATTGTCCTCCAGGAAGGTCTACAAAGTGGCTGTCAAAGAAGATGAATAGTAACTACCAGAAAAGAACCAGAGCCATCCTTTTGGATGGAGCCAGGATTTGAACCCAGGTCTAACTCCAGAGGTCAGCTCTAACTAGTTGTGCTATTATACTGCCCAGTGGAAAGTATATTAGAATGAAAGTTTAGGTGTTGCAGCAAAGACTGAAACAAGAGTGGACAAAACCAGCTAGAAGTTTATTTCTCTCACCTCACAGTCCAGGGCTGGTGTGGTGGCTCCATGGTGGTAAACAGGCTCCTTTCATATCAGCACACTGCCACCCTCAAAATCAGCTTCCATCTTAGGGTGTCAGCTGCTCTAACGCCAACGACCATGTCCGCATTCCAGCTTTGGGAAAGGGAGAAGGGGAGGGGGAGAGCAGTTTTCTTCCCTTCGAAGGCACCACCTGGGAATCATTCACATCACTTCTTATGTGACAGTGGTCTGTACTCTGTCACATGGCTGCACCTAGCTGCAAGGAAGCCTAGAGCCTTCCCCAAATTCTTTTCTTTTAAAGATGGCTAGAACGGATAATGCCATACATCTAGCATTCTCTTCCACAGAAAATATGTACCAGAAGTGATGCATGTGGAGGACCAGATAGACGAGGGAGGCTGTTGGGAACATATACTCTCTAGTGCTGAGTCAGAAGTGTGGGATCTAGAGTTCGGTTTCTTGGGTTTGGACGCTGGTTGCACTGGTAACACAGCTGTGTGACTTCACCCACAAGTTACTTTATCTGTAAAGTTGTGATAATAACTTATCTGGGTGTCCTGTGAGTTAAATGATGTAATCCACCTGAATGTTTGCAGTTTCTTTGTTTTAGCCTGGGTTCCCTAGGAAGCAGAACCTGCAGCAAAGCCTAGGTGAGGCAGCCCCAGGACAGCCAGGGCAGGCAGGGAAGGAGGGGAAGCGAGCCCAGGGTGGTGTGTTACCACACTGGCCAGGGCTTCATGAGGAGACACGGCCTGTTAGTTGGCCACACAAGACATCTCCTGGACAGGAAGAGGAGGACGCTGAGGGAGCATTTATCTCCTGGGTCTCTCCTGACTCCACACCCCACTGGTCCAAGTTCATCTCCTGTGGAGCTAAATACCCCACACTTTAGGGTTGCATCACCTGGCCCTTGGGGCAACTGCTGAGGAATCCTACGCCATGATGCACTGTGGTGTGGCTCTCCCCCCTGGTCTGGGGGTGGTGCGTGGAGTCACAGACTCTGGGTGTCAGCCTCAGATAGTGGAATCTTCTGGCACAGTGATAACAAGAATAGCTGAGGGTCAGAAGACTTAGGGCTTAGAGAATCCAAGGTAGCCCATAAAATGTCCTTGATAGATGATTATTATGTGTTGGAGAGGCACAATACAGCTCTGGAGTTAGACAATCTGCCATTTTCTAGCTGCAGGAACTTAAAGGCTTAATGCACCCTCTCTGAGACTTGGTTTTCTCCCATAAAAAGATGCGGTGATGTGGCCCGTTTGACAAGGTTGTAGTGAGGATTAAGTGCTGTGGTTTATGTGAAAGGCTCTAGTGCTGTGCCTGGCAGCTGGCGGCTTCCCGCCTGGTCCTGCTCTCCATTGTGGGAACCAGCCTCTCCTTCCCCTGCGAGTGTTTGCTGTGAGCAGTTGACATTTATTTTTCAGTCTTTTGTAAAGAGCCATGCAAACATGACTTTAAGACATGTCTCTAACTTGCATTCCAATGAGGTTGACCGTAGGGTCTTCCTGTGTAGAAATTCTAGAGCCAAGATGGTCACCTTAGTTAAGGGTATGAAGCTCTTGGCTGTTGCCCAGAAAATCTTCTCCGGTTGTAAACTAGGCTTTGGCAAAACCCCTGACCCCACAGCTCTTCGCATCTATTCCATCCTCCATCCTTGAGGGCAGGTGACACATTTGTCTGGTTCACTGCTACATTCCCCCACACCCAGCCCAGAACAGAGAAGAGTGATGATAGGTTCATTTAGCACTTTATGAAGCTCTAAGTACCATTTGAAGCACTTTTATGAACTTAATCTACTTTAAGTCTCACAAAACCTTCCAAGTGAGGTCCCCAGTCGATCTTCACCAGAATCCCCTGGAAGCTTCTTAAAATTCAAGCTTCCAGATCCACATTAGAGCCTCGTGTCCTCTCAGAAACCCTGATGCAGAAGTTCTGGGGTAGACTCTGGGCTTCTGCATTTTAAGAAACCTCTGGGTGATTTTGGGGAAGGTGACCTGGTGGCCTCAGGCTTGCTGACCCTGCTACAGAGGAGGCCGAGGCTTTTTAAAAACATAAACATATATTTCATTTTCTTTCATAATGATTTTTAAAACTAGTCACTAAAGAAATTAGAGAACATTTAAAAGGTAGACAGAGGACCTGTCCAGCCGTTTGTCATGTTGAGCCTTCCTGAGGGCCCATTAAAATCTCAGTGCCCATCCAGCGCCAGTGTGGGCTCCAGCTGCCCTCCCAACCTGCAGAAGCGTATTGCTGTTGATTTGATTTTTTTTGTTAATGTTTCATTTCCCCAAACATAAAATGACAAAGAAAGGAAGAAAACAAAAGCCAAGAAAAAATGGGCTGTCAAAGTAGACTCAGGAAATTAAAAGCATTAATATAAGGCGTGGACTAGTGGGTGGGGAGATTCATTCCAGAGATGTGTCTTCCCTTCCTCTGACTGAGGTCCCGGGAAGCCCCCCTTCTACAGGGAGCATCACAGCCCCATCCTGCCAGAAACAGGGGCAGAGTTTACTTGACACTGGATCTTGGATTCCTTTTGAGGCCCCAGCTACCAACTCACAACTCACATTGTATCAAGTTACATTGTACCAATGCACAAATTAATGTGCATTATCCGTCTGCATTGAGAATGTTTCCTTTAACTGTGTTTAACTCTCATTACTTATGAACCCAAAGCCTCTCTGTGCTCAGTTGCCTTTCTTATACAGAGTAGCTGTTTGGGGTTGCAGCGGGGAAAATGTCATTGCTGTTGTTATGTGGTTGACTTCTTTCTGATGGGTTTAAGTTGTTTCCCTAGTGACTCCCTGCCAGGGCTCTATCCAGGTTTTGTGGGCCTGAAACCTTACATAATTTTGGAGGCCTTCTTAAAAACAAAAACACACAACACAAAATTAGGTATAAAAGAGAGTATTTACTTAGAACGAGCAAACATATACAAATCAAAACTAACACAAATATTATAAAATTCAAACAACATACTATTTTATTAACTCTTTGAAACACCCTTATAAACACTTTATTCCCTTAATTAATTAATTACGTTTTCCTGCATGCTCTCTGATCACTTCATCTAACGATGACTTGGTAATTTTTTTCTTTCGTTTTTTTTTTTATGGAGAGAAGAGAAAGATACTTCATCTTTTCTCAAACCTGGCTGATCAAAATTTGGTTTTCCTTATTATATTTTAGCAAAATTTCTTCCAGCTTCATGACTCTATATCAGCAGTGTCATGTAAATGTTTAGGCTTCTTGTCAAAGGTTTGAAAACTGCCATCAAGTTTCTTTCATGTGTGAGCTGTAACAAGTGGTTGAGTTTTCCACAGACTTGCCTCTGGCTTCATACATTGTTGACCTTTTCTCTCCTTCACTGGCCCGCTCTTCCAGAACGTGCTCACATTGCTACCCAGACCCTGGCCTTGCACCTTTGTGTCAGGAGGACAGAGGATGCCCAGTGGGCAGTGGCAGGTTTCCTGGAAGCCCTTCCTTCCTCAGGGTGGCTAGCAATACTCTAACAGGACACGGAAGCAACTGTGGCCAACATAAAATGTCCCATGAAACCCAAGTTAAATGTATCCCTTACTCAGTTTCTCCTTAACAGATGCCCAGAAAGTCTCCACCACTCCACAAGAGGATGGTGGAGGGAGTGCAGAAGGGAAAGAGTCTTCATTGACTGGGGTTAAAATGTCTTACGTCTACATTGTTTACAAAAACATGACCTGTGGATGCATTGCTAGGGTCTCCCTGCAGCCTTGAAGGGAGGCGTCCTGGCGCTGAGCATTCATTAAGCACAACGTGAGTCCAGCTCTGCTGCTGCTGTTTGTGGAGACGCTGCAGACTCTTCCTGTCTCGCTCTGTGTTTAGCTACTGTGCTGGGGACGGGTGTGGCAGGCACAGGTCTCTGCGTGGCTCCCTCTGTGCTGGGACAAGCTCTCTGTTTGGCCTTGGGCCCAGGACAGAGAAGGTCAGACCTGCTGCTAACACCTGGTCTCCTTTGCTAAGATACAGGAAACACAGGCCCTCAATTTTCCAGTTATAAAAACAGCTTTGGAAGCAGTTGTTTCCCGTTCTGGCAATTTCTGTCCCAAGGAGAAGGAAAGCGAACTCTGTTTCATGATCAAGAGGAAGAGTGTATGAGAGGAAGGTGGGGTCTGAGGTCTTGGGTGGGCTGGTAGCACGGGGGGTCCAGCTTGATGGCTCTGGTCATGGGCGTGGCTTCTTGGGAGATCTTCCTGTGTCAGGAAATTACTTCTCGTCAAATTAGAGGTGATAACAGAACAATCCCCGGCAGTGTTTGAAGGCACCGAAAAGGCAGGGAGATGGAAGAGAGAATTTCTTCGCTGGTCTCTGCCAAGCCAGAAATGTAGGTCAGCACCAACGCGCGGTTTATTCGGAAATTGGGGTTTAGGGAGTGACAAAGACGTTCTATTCAGGGGCTCAGTTAGTTTTTATGTCCTTGTGGGGCTGCAAATTGGCTATTGGAGATGAAGGGTCAGGCTGGCTGGTCAGTAAGTTCCCCTCAGTACTTTTTGTAATGATTGTGGCTTAAAGCCACAGGACAAGTACCCTTGGGAGTGTAACACACCATCCTACCATGTTTATTATACCATGGTGAGAATTTGTTCATCAGCTCATTCCCAGACCAGATGTCTGGGATCATCAGCAGGGAGACCAGCCTTGTCAAGTGCGAGGGGCGCAGTGTGGAAAGGTTCAGAGCTCTGTCCTTCCCCTCCCCTTTCCCCCAGGGTGAGGGACCCTAGTAGCTTGTGAGCAACTAGAAGTTCCCGGCATCGGGAGTGAGGGGTAGCGTTAAGGGGGGTGAAGTTGGGAGAGTGTAAAAGAGAAATTTTATAACTGATCCTCCCTAACAAGGGTCCAAGTGCTGTTGAGAAGCAAAGGAAAGCTTTATTCTTTGATGGGAGAATGGAGCGCTGGAAGCTCCAGCTCCAGAGCACATGCTCTCCCCTGCAGGCTGTGGGCGGGGCTGCTTTAGCGGGATCTTGTGAGTGGGGAGGGGAGCGGGGGAGTTCTCGCGAGTCCTCCCCGGATGTGCCGCGGGGCTCCAGACGCTGCCCAGGGGCCGTCCCCGCCCCGCCCGCCATCTTGAGTTGCCGTGCAGAGCTCTTCTCTGCTTTCGGCCGGACGCTCCGAGCGGAGGTGTCGGCGCAGCCATTTTGCACTAGAAACTTGAGTCTGAAGCGCCGGGTGCGAGGCCTCTGCATGCGGCACCCAAGTGAGCGGGTGGAACTAGATAGTGCACAAAGGAAAAGAAAACAAAGGTAATACCCAGATTCTGTATGTATTCCCGGAATTGTTAGTGGCTTTGCAGGTGACAAATTCAGTTGCTTCATGGACTGGCCTCTGGCCTACAGCTGACCTGGAATCCCTTGAATCATGTACAGTCTTCCAGGAGCCTTGCTGAGGAAGGAGGGAAGTGATGTGGTCCCCATATCTGGTGCTAATGTGACGATGTTCTCAGGACCCCCCAAGATCTGGGCCATCCCATAGCAGCAATGGTAATGACCGTTCAGTGTGCCACGCTTGCCTCTCTTTCTTCTCTTTCTCGCCTCATGCCCCCACCTTCCAAGGTTCTTTCCTTCCTCGAATGTCTGTTGAGTACCAGTCACTCTCCAGGTGTTGGGAGACAGACGTGAAAAAAGCCCTATCTTTAAGGGCTCACATTCACGTGAGGTGAGATTCACAAACTCATCACTGTCTAATAGGTTAGACACTCTACTGGGTGTTTACCTCGAATCCTCCTAACAACTGCAAATTGGGATTATTATTCCTCTTTCACCAACAAGGAAATAATACCTAGGACAGTGTCTGAAAGCCTATTCTTATTCTGTAAGATGGATGAATGAATTAACTAGTGAACAAATGAACCAGAGAACAAATGAATGAACAGAGGCATCAAGGATGTAAATGGCTGACCCAAGACCATACAGCTCATGAGTGAGATGGCCTTGTTCTGGCTCCAAACGGCACCCTGGTTGCCTTCCAATCTCTGATTCTGGAATCAAAGCAGGCACGCCTCTCCCTCCTGAGCGACTCAGCGCTCTCACCCTCTGTCCTCCTCCTTTCTTGTTTTCAGCCTCTCCTTCCCCCTTCTCTCCCATTCCCCTTCCATTTCCTCTTCTTTCTGTCTGCTTCTCAGGCCAACGGCATGGCTGTCCTTCCCAGGGGTCTTCAGGGTTGTACCATCAGCTGCCTCCTGGACGGTGGTGTGAGGGGTAAGGGGGCCAAGGAGAAGAGAGAGAATCCAGGCATCCTCTCCTTGGTCCCACACACCTGGGGAAAGGGTTTCAGACAGGACTGGTGAAAACTGATAGAACAGTCCATTATGAGAAGACGCTTGTCATGGGCTGAAATGTGTCCCCCCAGATGTATACATATGTTGAAGTCTTAACCTCTAGTACCTCCGAATATGGCTGTATTTGGAGGTTATATTTAAAGAGGTGATTAAGTTAAATGAGGCTGTTAGGGTGTGCCCTAATCCAATATGGTGTCCCTATAAGAAGAGGCCATTAGGACGCACAGAGGGATGCCAGGGGCACGTGTGTTCAGAGGCGTGACCGTTCTTAAGAGGCAGCAAGAGGGCCACCCGCCAGCCAAGGAGAGATGCCTTAGGAGAAACCAAGTCTCCTGACACCTTGATCCTGGACTTCCAACCTCTATAACTGAGGGAAAATGCATGTTGTTTAAGCCACTCAGCCTGTTACTTTGTAATGGCAGCCCTAGCCAACTAATACAGCTGGTATTCTGACATCCTTCAATAACTTAGCTCACCTGTAGAATTAAGTGTCTGAGCAAATGGCCATTCACACACTTCTGAGGCAGGCAGTCAAGCTGAGTAGTTTCTGCAAGTCTCATGCACCAGGAACCAGGCATTCCTTGGCTTCAGATGATTCCGTTAGTGTTGCTCACACTTCTGCCTGCACCAGACTCCCCCGGAGGCCTTGATAAAACAGACTGCTGGGCCCCGCCCCAGGTTCTAAGTCAGTAGGTGTGGGGCAGGGCCTGAGAATGTGCATTTCTACCAAATTCCCAGGGCTTGCTGATGCTGCGGGCTTGGGACTATACTTTGAGAACCAAGGAATTATATTTTAATTCTACTGTTTATTTTTAAGTTGGCTTCTGCCTGTTGAAAACTTCTCAGAGGACACTTAGGAAGACTTCTTCCCGTGCCCTCTAGTGGGGAGTGGGCACTACGGGTCAGGATCCTTGGCTGGGTGGTCTGGGCCCCCCTTTTGGAGACCTTTCTCAGCCCTCCCAGCCTTGCCCACCTGAGGGGGTGACAGGCCCTCTGGTCACCTGAAAGGGCAGGGTGGCAGGACATGGGGCCCCAGGGACAGGGTAAATGGCTGTCAGCATGCGAGTCTCTTCTGAAGCCTAGAATTTATGTGACTGGACATAAGAGTCTTCACCCCTGGGGCCAGAGAGGGATTTGGGTCAACGGTAAGTTGAAAATGGAACTAAAATGAGCCCCAGGAGCTCCACGCACATGAAGCAGAACTTACTTGGGCTCCAAGTGGACAGTGTGAAGTAGGAAATAATTAAATGTTGTTTGGTGCTCATGCGACCTGCAGGGTTGGGACATTCACTCATGAGTGAATTCACTCAGCTGGGAACAGCTGCCAGCAGTGGTCACATCCATTTCATTAAATTTCTGACTAATTGAAATAGCAGCTTAGTCCAAGATCAAAAAGTTTTTTTTTCATTTTGGTGCATATGAAAAGGTCTCTCACAGCGGAGTAGTTTTTCAAAAATCAGAGGTGCGCTTGGGTGCTTTGGTTGAGTCTTTAACTAGTAAAGAATTCAGTAATACCCCCATCCTTCTCCCCTCCTCAGAGGAAGCCACTTCTGGCCTGTTTCCTTTCAGACCCTTTCCATGCATTTGGTGTAACTTGGACCTTTAGAACGTTTTTACCAGGCTGTGAATTTCTTGAGGGCATTGGTGTGTCTTAATCACTTTGGTGAACCTAATGCGTATGCGGTGCTCAACAGCATGTCTCGAATGGATTGAGTAAAGGAATAAATGAATGAACTGATTAATTTTCAGTGAGGTGGGTGGGGATGAGGCAAACATCACTAGCTGCTAAGAGACTGGGAACCATAGACTCTCATTCTAACTGATGTAATGTTGACGCTAATTTCCTTAGAAACAAAAACCTGACATTGGCATAGTACTTCACAGTGCACGTTTTCTCATTGATGAGCCCTGCCATTGTCTCCAGGTCTCCCAGACCCCTTTGTCACCACCTTTCACCTCGTCTGTGGATCTGAGAGATAACTGCAGACATGTGTCCCAGTTTTGAGTGTGGCTCTGTCTGAAGCAATTGTGAGCTGCTCCCTTCCTTCAAGCGCCAGCTTCTTGGGGATGGAGCCTCCTGTGGCACTGAAGATGTGAGAGCTGAATTCCCACTGTTAACACCCCACAGCGGCTCCGCCTCTTCCCTCTTCACCTTCACCAGCTGTAGTGGGGTCAGAGGTTTCTGACCCAAGCTCTGGTGGCCTGCACATCTGATGTCCTGTGTTTTAAACTCTGGACACTCTTGAAAGTTCCCTCTCTGTCCCGGTGTGTGCATGTGTGCATTTGTGGTTTCGTGTGTGGTTTGTTATTTTTCTGACTGGTTTCCTATTGTCCTGATGGCCTGCTAAGACTGTCAGGTTAAAGATGCCCACTCCTTTGCCTGCTCTCCTGAATTCTTTTGAAACATATAAACTGTTAGGGGTGGAACACATAATCCCTCTTTGCTTTTCTTTGCAAATTTGCTCCCCCTTTAACACAGAAGAGTTGCCTTTTTTATACACTAGGCAAAGGGATTAGTATTAACCCCTTGTGCTGAATTTGCCTGAAGGCATGCAGGCAACTGAAGGTAGCTGAAATTGTTTTGCATTTCAAAGTCATTTAAAAAGCCATAACTCACAGTTGTGTGCTGCCCCAGTTTGCCTTCTTATTTTTACATCAAAGTGAGCCATAAGGCCTCACTAAGGCCAATCAGCAAACGTGCAAGGCTACGGGGTCCTTGGTGTCTGCTCTCTGAGGTCTGACTCCCTCTACCCTCTTCCAGTCAGTTCACCAAAGACAAAAGAAGCTGCAGCATTCCAAGGCTGCCTTTGGCAACCAGAATTTAGACAATGAGCTGAGATCCCAGAATACTTTCTTATTTTAACCACTTAACCAGCACTTGCTGAATTCAGCTGAGCACTGAGGAAGACAGCTTGTAGGTGCCAGGAGTTGGGAGCCAAGGCCTAGGGAAAACACTGCCTCTTCCATGCAGCCATCCCTGATTGCCTGTTCCCTATTCAGTGTTCCTCCTTTCTCCTCTCTGCTCCCAGAATGCTCCACCTGCTTCCCCATTAGAGTGTCTACTGTTAGTTATCCTGAGTTGTGGGTATTTGTTACATATCCCATCTGTCTTCGTAAACCTCATGAGTAAGGACTGTGTCACTCAGGACACACATTTGCAACATGGTGGGTGCCTGAGGTTTGCTGAATTGAGATGAATTCTGAATTTAAAATTTTCACTACTTCAAATGCTCTTCTCCTGGTGGTCTCTTGCCCTGGGTTTCAAATGACTCAGGGGTCTGTGGGGTGAAGAAGAGCTTCTGATACCTGGGAGCAGCTGTCTGTGAGTTGGTGTGGCTGGCCTGGCCTCATTAAAGGGTCTTCAGCCCTGGGAGGAAGTCCAGAGCTCTCTTGCTCAGGGATCTGGACCCACCCAGGGCCTGCAGGCCCAGCAGATTTCTTTTCCTTTCCCTGCTTTTCCTGGGAGCGAGGCTCCTTCCTTGCCCTTTTCAGCTTCTGCCACGTGCTGCATGAGGCTTCAGACAGCACAGCTCTGTTTTTAGATTTTGCCTCACGTGTGTTCAGTTAACTTAATGAGCTCTCTATAGGGGTAGCTTTCTTGAGAGACCGTTGCTAAGGGCCAGTCACACGTTTCTCACTGTGTTGTGATGGAAACGTGATTAGATGCTGATCCCAGCTCAGCAGAACCTGCTGGAGTGTGTGGTTGGAGTGGCCTCTTCTGCAGGAGCCTGTGGGATTTCACAGGCCAACAGACACAACCTTGTGATTTCAGCAAGTGGACTGAGGGTGGTAAAATGTCAAGAGATAGGGGTTCAGGAGGACTTCAGAGCCACGCAATTTGAGTGCACATGTCCATTCCAGTTGCTTTGCCGACCAACACCTCCATGCCACCTCTGGAGCCCCTGCCCTCTGGGAGGAGCGAGTAAGCCGAATGGGGAAGTTAGAGTAGATAGAAATGGTTAATTGGCAATCTACAGATGCCCAGGCCCAAGTATAGTAGAGCAGAGGGTCCCAGAGGAGGAAGAGTTTGGGGGAGTTTGAGTGGTTAGGAAAGTGGGGGAGCAGGAGTGCTCAGGAAAGGTAGCCCTTGAACTAAGTAAGGGGCTCTCAGCAGAGCAGGATGGGTCAGAATAAATTGCGGCTGGAGGCAGGAGTGAGCCCCCTGGCAAAATGATAGTGTTGGTGTTCGTTCACTGACTGCCCTCACTGGCCAGCCCCCTTCTAAGTGGTTCCTCTTTCTGTCCAAAACCACCATGAAAAGTTGGCGCTATTGTCCCAGTTTTACAGATGAGAATCAAGGCCCAGAGAGTTCACATACACTGTCCATGGTCACACAGCTGGTAAGTGGCCGTCTGGAGTTGACCCCAGTTTGTTCTGACTCCAAAACATGTGTTGGGATGGAGGGGAGTGATGAAGTGAGCTGCCTCACAGAGGAAAAGGTCTAGGTTGGGGTGGAGAAGGTGGCAAGTCAGCCTCTGGGGCTTGGTCTGGTTCCTGTGGTTAAGGGGTCTCCAGAGGAGGGGCATACCCTTCATGTGAAACATGTGAAAATCCTTGGTATACAGAATATTAGTAGACATGTACCAGTACATTGTATACTCTATAAAGCACACAAAATATAAAAAGTGTTAAAGAATGAAAGAAAATAAAACACATGCAGTACACATACACACATATATATTCTTAAGGTGGAAAATATTAGTGTATATACTATATAATGTATACAATATTAGTGTGTACATATAATAGTGTGCATATTATATATATGAAATGTTAAATATGTATTAGTGCTTTATTTTATAATTTAGCATTTTCATGTTTAGCACTTTCCATATTTTTTGTGCTTTGTGAAGTATGTAATATACTGGTCCAATAGTTCATGTTTGTGGTTTACATAAAATTAGGTGCACATATACTGGGGGCACAGGTGCAAACATTTTGCTGATGGGGTTTCTGATGAAAATACTAGGTATCTGCTACTGCAGGTGACGTTCAGGGTGTGCAGGGCAAGTGTAGTTCCCATAAGTCTCAGGACTGTAGACCTCACAGAACCACAGGAGAAGGTGGAAGCTGGGGGCAGTGTGGATCTTGTCAGACCCAGAGCCTAGTGAGCCCAGAAGGCGTGAGGCTATGGGGGAGAGGCCAGGACCTGGAACTGGACCCAGGCCCTAGTCAGGGAGGCCAAGGCCAGGAGGCCAAAACTGGAATCCCACTGGTACAGCGAAGTGTTTACGGCCCCTGCTGTGACTCCGGGACATCCAGGTGCAGGCCAGGATGGCGCAGTGGGGTTGGAGATGCTAGGGTAGAGCAGGTTCCTGTCCCGTGTCTGTGTCCAGGCTGGGAGAATCAGCAGGAGCACGGCAGGGCTCCACGCTCAGTGTGCTGAGAAATTTGGCAGCTTCAAGACTGGTACTGAGAACAGGCATTCAGGGATCATAACTTTATAGACAGGTGGGTGGATACAGGCAGTGCTGTCTAATGGTTAGAAGCATGGGCTTTTAGTCAGAGCTCTCGGGGCTCAAAACCCAACTCTGCCTCTTCCCAGCCTCATTAACTTGGGCGAGTTCCTCAGCCTCAGTGAGATTCACTTCCCTTACATGTCAAAGGGATAATGACACCTACTTTATACAGTCGTGAGGATTTAGTGGAATCTGCTGTATGTGTGTTGGGTACAACATGTGATAATGTCTTTATTATTTTAGAATTATTGTTATTCTAGTGAGTCTTGGGAATAAGACAGCTGTCTGGAAATCATAACTGAGGCAAAGACCAGAGGCAGGCCTGCCACTTGGGTGACCCAGTACCAGTCCCTTCAGTTCCACCAGCCTTTGGTCAGGGGGAAAGGAGGACCATGGATATAAAGCACCAGTCCAGATGTGACTGCAGCTCTCCAAAAGCTGAGTGGGCATGGGTTGTGAGGAGGTTACTGTCCTCTGGTGGCAGTTATTACAGGGCCCACCTCTCATCTCAGTGTCTTTGTATCAGCCACTCCCTCTGTCCAGTCTGTCTCTACCTGGTCTCTACCTGATTGGTTCTTTTTTCATTTACAAATTTTAACTCTACCTTCCCTGAAAAGCCCTTCCTGACCACTCAGTCCAAAGTTGCCACCATTTATAGAGCACTCCACCCAACTACAGCAGAACACTCATCCTTTTCAAGTACACGTGGATCATTCACCAGAGAAAGCCATGTGCTGGCCATTAACGATGTCTCAGTAAATTAAAAGGACTGAATTCTTGGGCCACAACAAAATTAAATAAGTCACTAATGAAATCTGCAAACTCTCCAAATATTTGGAATTAAATGACATTTTTAAAAAACAATCTATGGGTCAAAGAACAAACCAGAAGAGAAATAAGAAAATATTTGTAACTGAATGATAATGAAAATACAGTATATCAAAGTGTATGGGGTGAAGCTAAAGCAAAGTCTAGAAGGAAACTTTTAGCTTTAAATACTTGTATTAATAAAGAAGAAAGATAATATAATGAATATGTATATAAAAACATCCTGCTATACACCTAAAGATATACAATTTTTAATTTATCGATCATACCTCAATAATGCTGGAAGGAAAAAGATCTAAATTGAACAATCTAAGCTTTCATCTAAAGAAGCTAGAAAAATACAAATAAATATAAAGAAAAGAGAAGAATGGAAATAATATAGAGAAAATTGATGAAACAGAGAATGAATAAACAAAATTAGTAAAACCAAAAGCTGGTTCTTTGAAAGACTAAATAAAACTGATAACCCTATAGCTAGACCAATCAAGCAAAAAAGAGACAGCACAAACTGCCAATATGAGGCATGAAAGAGGAAACATCACTAGAGATTCCATAGTAATTAAAGTGATACTAAAGGAATATTGTAGATAATTTGATATCACTAAATTTGACAACTAGGTAATAGGGACAAATTCATCATGCGTGTCTGAGGGGGGGAGGAAGGGAGACAATTTGATTGATTGATTGATTGATTGATTTAATGGAGATACTGAGGATCAAACCAAGACCTTGTACATGCTAAGCATGCAGTCTACCACTGAGCTGTACCCTCCTCCCAACTCCATTTTTTGTTTACCTTCTGACAGCTTTTAAGCTTCACTTCTCCCTCTTCCCTTTGTGTTCCACCTCTGGACAAGCACGTAGGAAACCCAGATGCTCCTTCCTCATTTGCTGCTGGGAGGGTCAAAGTATGCTAGTCCCTTTACCCTCTGCACACGAACTCACTCTGCCCCCACCAATAACCACCAAAAATTACAAGCTAGTTTTCCTTTCTCTGCTCTCATAAAGCCAAAACCAGGCTATGTACATAGTAAACCCATTTCAGGCCATCAGCCTATACTTTTTCCATAAACAATATAGACAAGCTGATATAGGGGGCCTCTAGGGAAGTTTTGGACTTTAAATGGCACATTATAGATTACTAGCTAATATGTCTCACTCCTATCTTGGCCAAAGGGTCAGTTTCATGGTTCTGTGTGTCCTCAGAAATAAGCACAGAGACATCACAGATGAACTGCAGAGTTAAGCCTCTCCATATACAAAGGGCATTTACAAAAATCCTGCAATGCGCAACGTACTTAATGGTGAAAACACTTTTTTCCTAATGTCAAGAAGGCAAGAGCTCACAGCAAAAAAAAAAATGACAATGAATATATGTATGTTCATGTATAATTGAAAAATTGTTCTCTACTCTGGAATTTGACACAACATTGTAAAATGACTATAACTCAATAAAAAATGTTAAAAAAAAAAAGAATGCAAGGCTATCCACTATCACAATTCTGATTCAGTATTTTCCTGAAGATATTATCTACTACAATAAGGCAAGAAAAACAAAGGCCATGCAAATTCAAGTGTCAAGAAGTAAAATTATCTTTATTTGCAGATGACATGACCATATATGTAGGTTATCCTAAAGAATTAGCAAAAAGCGATTAGAAATAAAAACTGAGTTTAGCAGGGTTGCTAAATACAACACCAATATACAAAAATTAATTGTATTTTTGTATGCTAGCAACAAAGAGTTGGAATATAAATTTTAAAAAAAACCATTTATTTATTTACAATAATATCCAAAAAAAGATAAAATACTTAAGTATAAATTTAGCAAAGGTATCCAAACCCTGTACACATCAAATGATAAAACATTGCTGAGAAAAATTAAAACATCTCTATAAAGAAGAACTATGCCACTCTTAAGATACAAAGCAAATTATTTACTTGATTACATTTTAGTGCTTTCTTTAAATAAATATAATAATGTAATATCAAACATACAGTGAGAAATAAAGCACACATATAAAAAGCATGGTAACAGAAAATTCACTCAGGACTTTAAAATACCCAGCACTTTAGAAATCATACAGCCTTTCATTACTAATGTTCATGGATTAGAACCTTTAATACTGTTACGATGTCAGTTCTCCCCAAGCCGATTAATGGAGTCAATGAATACAATTCAAATAAATATTCTAGCCAGCATTTTTAAAAAAAAGAAATTGACAAGGTGATTCTGAAATTTGTATAAAAATACAAAATGACCTTGAATAGGCAAAGTATTTTGAAAAAGAACATGTTTGGAGATTTTATACTACCTGACTGCAAGACTTACTGCACAGCTACAGTAATCAAGGAGTGTGGTATTGCCATAAGGATAATGATACCCATCAGTGACACAGAAAAAATACCCAGATATAGAACCACACATTTATGGTCCTTTGGTTTTCAATAAAAATGCTAATGTAACTCAGTGTGGGAAAGGATAGTCTTTTCAACAAACGAGGCTGTTGTCCATTTGGAAAAAAACCTAGAATCTTACGTTGCACCATATGCGAACATTAACTCAAAATGGATCAGCGGCCTTAATAAAAAAGCTAAAATTGCAAAACTTCTGGAAGAAAACATAGGAGAAAATCTTTGTGACTTTTGGGTAGGCAAAGAATTCTTAGGACACAAAAATCACACCATAAAAAATTGAATTTGTTCAAAACAAAAAACTCTGCTCTTCAAAAGATAATATAAAGAAAATGAAAAGGCAAGCCACAAACTGGGGTAAAATATTTTAAAATGTATGTTTATATTATAAATAAGTTACATAGGTAAATATATTTATATATTATATTGCATATAAAATATATGAATAAAATTAATTAAATATTTGTATTTATGTTCACAAGTATATGAAGTGTATCTATTATTAAATATAAATAGAGATGTTTGTGAATATTTTGTGGATATCTGTATCTGTCTATCAATCATTATACAAAAGCCAGTATTCAGAAGATACAAAGAACTCAATAAGAAGACAAAGAATCCAATGAAAAAATGGGCAAAATATTTGAACAAGCATTTCAGTTCTACTCCTGGGTGTTTACCCAAAAGAAATGAAAATATATGTCCACAACAACATTTTTATGTAAATGTTCATAGCAGCTTTATTCATAAGAGCCCCAAACTGGAAAAGCCCTAATAACCATCAACAAATGAATAAACAGAATGTGGAGCATCCATACAGTGGAATACTGCTCATCGATGGAGATAATCGAACTACCGATACATACAACATGGATGAATCTCAAAAGCATTAATCTGAATAAAAGATGCCAGGCACATAATAGTACATACTATATGATTCTTTTTTTCCTTGTTTCTACTGATTTTAGTTTATTTTTTATTAATTGATGTATAGTCCATTTACAATGTTGTTAATTTCTGGTGTACAGCATAATGATTCAGTTTGTGTGTGTGTGTGTGTGTGTATACACATATATATTCCTTTTCACATTCTCTTTTCCTTATAGGCTATTACAAGGTATTAAATGTAGTTCACTGTGCTATACAGTAGAAACTTGTTGTTTATCGGATTTTCTGAGAATCCTCCCTCATTTCTAAACGAGAGACACTCTACCAGAGTTCAGTAGGTGTTCTGTGCAATTCACTTGGTTTGTAGATGTAATTCTTGGTGTATTTCTGGGAGAGGGTGAGCTGTGAGTCTCATATCTAAAATCAGTGTATGCATATGTATGTGTATACATATGTATACATACTTGTGTATACATATGTATACATACTTATGTATACATATGCAAGTTGTTTTTTAAAAAATGTTAATTCCACTTTTTAAAAGGACTGAATAAATTGGTTAATGTTGTGGGGGTGGTTTTAGGGCTCAAATCAGGCGTGGCTTCGATGAAGAGTTGAATTTCTTAAAGCATTTCTAATAAGGGAGCATGTCAGGGGCACTCAGGGTGGTCGGAGCACCTGTCCCCAGCTGTATTTCTTCAGTTTGTAAAATGTCAAAAGGGGTAGACTCAGGAACTCTGACAACAGGCATGATTTAATATTTGATTAATCTGTGTGCTTCCTCCTTTCAAAAAAAAAGTTTATAAAATTATTTATAACAGGATAAAACATAAGTAGTTAAAGAAACTGAAAAAAAGGAAAATGATGGAATGAAAAGAAAGTAATGTTAGGGGTGAGGTGAAAACACTGAAATAGCCTACAACCATCAAAGTCCTGTACAACAGCAGAAGTGGACTGCAAAATGACTTTGAGCTTCCTAGCAGTCGAAGGAAAAAGGGAACATAATCACAGTGTAAACACAATAGTCATAAGAGAAAACAAGCCTGTTGCTAAAAATGGTGTGTTTATCACATCAGCTCTCTGGAAAGAGTTGTTAGGCAAAAAGGAGACTTTTTGATGTAAATTTACAGAAGTTCTGTCAGGGAATCTGAATGCTTATTATTATTATTTTAGACTTTGTAAAAATTGTGTCTTAGGCTATGTGTGAAATGCCATGAAAACTTAGTTCTTTTCAGCTCCTGACCAAATTGGAAATCATGAATTTGCCAGGTTTTAAACCCAGTCCAGATTTCACTGTCCCTCAGTCTCAGAAGTATCCCTTGTCCCCCACAGCTTTATTGAGATAGAATTGACACAGGTCATAGTGTATATTTAAGGTATACAATGTGGTGATTTTATATATGTATGTATTGCAAAATGGTTACCACAATAAGGTTATCACATCCATCACCTCACATGGTTACAGTTTTGTGTGTGTGGTGAGAACTTTTAAAATTTACTCTCTTTGCAACTTTGGAATATATATAATACAGTATTATTAACTGTAGTCATTGTGCTATACATTACATCCCAGAACTTATTCACCTCGTAACTGGAAGTTTGTACCACTTGACCACCTTCACCAATTTCCCCACCGACGCTCCTTGCCCTTGGCAACTACTAATCTGTTCTGTTTCTATGATTTGGTTCTTTTTAGATTTCCAAATTTAAGTGAGATCATTCACTATTTGTCTTTCTCTGTCAGACTTATTTTTCTTAGCTTACTATGCTCAGGTTTCATCCATGTTGTCACAAATGGCAGGATTTCATTCTTCCTCATGGCTGAATAATATTCCTGGTGTGTGTGTGTCTGTGCGCGCGCGCGCGCGCGCCACATTTCTTTATCCATTCATCTATTCACGGACACAGACTGCTTCCGTATTTTCCACGTTGGCTTTTGTAAATAATATTGTAGTGAACATAGAGGTGCAGATATTTCTTCAAGATACTGATTCCATTTCCTTCAGATATATACCTAGAAGTGGGATTGCTAGATCATATTTTATTTCTTAATTTTTTGAGAAACCTCCACACTGTTTTCCATAGTGACTACACTAATTTACATTCCTACCAACAGTGTACAAATATTCCCCTTTCTCCACATCCTTGCCAGCATTTGTTATCTCTTGTCTTTTTGATATAACCATCCTAACAGATATGAGGTGATATCTCATTGTGGTTTTGAATTGCATTTCCCTCATAATCAGTGATGTTGAGTACGTGATGTTCAGGTATGCACTGACCATTTGAATATTTTTGAATGTCTTTTCAGGTCCTTTGCCTGTTTTTAAATTGGATTACTTGATTTTTGCTATTGAGTTATATGACTTCCTTATATATTTTGGGTATTAACCCTTTATCAATGTGGTTCACAAATGTTTTCTCTCATTCCGTAGGTTGCCTGCTCATTTTGTTGGTTATTTCTTTGGCTCTGCAGATGCTTTTTAGTTTGCTGCAGTCCAAATTATTTATTTTTGCCTTTGTTGTTTGTGCTTTGAGTGTCATATTCAAAAAATTGTTGCCATGAGATGGTCTCTTTAATATCTAGCAGAGAAGTGAAGAATTGTGGGAATCCAGAGCTGGGGCACTGGATTCTTCCAGGGCATCATGGACCATAGAAAGTATTCCAGTTGGGGAAGATTGGCATTCACCACTCTAGTCATCATTCTTAAAAGTACTGACAGTTTAAAAATCATATTAAAATAGACATTAATTCTAGAAAAGATCTCTTCCATTTTATATTTTAACTAAATTAAAGGATGAAAAGTAATAATTCAAATGGGTACTGATGTTTTCATATTATATTCTTGAGGTACCTATATTCCTTAATGTTAGAAGATATTTATATTTATTAGCTATAAAACTTTAAAATTTTAAATTACATTGACAAGATAACATTATTAATAGCTGCTAATATAAAATGAAAAGAAATTGACTCACACTGTTTCCAACACAACATACCAAAAACTGTTTTCATTATTTTGTGCTTATATGCTGCTTTTATGCTAATTTTACATATAATTATCTAATGTTTTAAAAATTATTCATAATTGTCTTTTTAAATGATAACGTGTTAATTATGCATAGCATAAGCTGGTTAATTATTTCCCTGCCATTGTACACTTTGGTTGTTTCCAATTGTTTCACTATTATAGATAATGCTTCAGCAAAACACATCTTTTTTCTTTTGGAATATTTTCCTCAAATGGTATTTCAGGGTGTTTTGTATTCTTTTATGAGATAGTCAGTCATGTGTGGCCTCAAGAGGAAAGAGGCTCAGGAAAAAAGAAAGTTTATTATGCTAACAGGTTTTAGAGACAGGAGGCACCGCATGCCACACTGGGACTTGTGGAAAACACCAGGATTGTCAGGAAGCAGATGATGGAATGGGGAGAAGCCTTTATTTCCACGGGAAAGGCAAGGCAGGGCAGGGTTAGCAGTTTAGGATTGGCTAGTTGGGATAATTTCAGCAGGCTTTGGTCTATAGAGGTGGTCCCTAATTACCCTGGGATACTCAAGGCAGGGGAATATCGCCTCCCGTGCACAGGCTAGATAGAGGACTAGAATGGCTAGTTTGCATATCAAAGGTATGTTCCCTGCTGTGTCCTCTGCTATCTCTAAGAATTGGACAGCCAGGAAGGCAGTCTCTCCCTAGCCAGAAAGATTTTTTTAAAGATGTCAAGATATCATAATATACAGAGAATTAAAATATATATACATACACTATACACACAAAAGATTTGAACATTGGCAAAATGATTTGCAAAGTTCAAAGTTCTGTATCAAATTTCAGTAACACAGCAATATACAAATACACAAGTTTTATCAATCTCATCTACATTGAGTTTTTCAGATTTTCTACGTTTTGCCAATTTGATGCACATAACCTAGTTCTTTCCTCTTATGTTAATATTTTGTTTTGGTGGTTATTTTAGGTGACTGAGGGAGATGCGAACTTTTTTTCATATGTATTTTGCTAATATGTCTCTCCTTATGTGGATTGTATGTGTCATTTCTCATTTATAAGTCAGAGTCTTAATGTTTTCTTAATAAATATTCATGAGTTCTTCATGTAATACAAATATTAATCCTTTGGACCTTTATTAAAAACAATTTCCCTAATCTGATATTTTCTTTCAGTTTTTGTCCTGTCAAACAATTATACTTTTATATAGTCAGTTCTACGAATCTTTACTTTTGTACTTTCTTTTGTTAAAAAACGAAATTCAGCTGAGCAAGTTTTAAAAATCCTGTTGGTTTCATTCAATGATTCATGAATTGGTCAGCATCCAATCTAGCACATAGAAAGGTGTTCTGAGGAGCTATACAAAATGAAAGACTTTCAAACGCAGAAGGGAACAGGAACAAGGACGTTATACTAGGCAGAAAAGTGAGTTGGTTATTGCAAAGTTACTTTCCTTTAGGGAATGGCAGAGTCTGTCAAGCAGATTATCTACTAGTGCTGATCAGCCAATTCCTGATTGACTGCTTTAAGATTAATTTCTGGGAAAGATGAAACTGTAATTGTCTTGGTTTTATGATATGGGACTTAGCATAAACAACCCCATTTGGGGTCTGTTGTCTTATTTTTCTTTGATCACTTCATAGCCTTAAATTAACTAATCCCCCAGAGATCTGATAATCACTCAGTTTCGTTTTCTGCTGTTTTTTTTCTGTGTTTTATAAAAATGTTAAACTCCTTAATACACATATGGAATTTATTTTCACTGTATGGTATGAAGGGTTAATCTAAATTATTTTTTCCAAATAGCTTGATCTTTTTTTATTGAAGTATAGTTGATTTATAATGTTTCAGGTGTACAGCAAAGTGATTCCACTATACATACACATATCCATTCTTTTTCAGATTCTTTTCCATCGTAGGTTATTACAAGATATTGAGTATAGTTCCCTGTGCTATATAGTAGGTCCTTGTTGTTTATCCATTTTATATATAGTAGTATGTATCTGTTAATACCAAATTCCTAATTTATTCCTCCCCGCCTTCCCCTTTGGGGGAAACCATAAGTTTTTTTTTTTTTTCCTATGTCTGTGAGTCTGTTTTTGTTCTGTAAATAAGTTCATTTGTATCATTTTTTAGATTCCTCATGTAACTGATATCATATGATATTTGTCTTTCTCTGTCTGACTTCACTTAGTATGATAATCTCCTGGTCCATCCATGTTGCTGAAAATGACATTCTTTCATTCTTTTTTATGGCTGAGTAATATTCCATCATGTATATATCACATCTTTTTTTTTATTGTGTTAGAGTCAGTTTACAATGTTGTGTCAATTTCCAGTGTAGAGCACAATTTTTCAGTTATACATGAACATGCATATATTCATTATCATATTCTTTTTCACTATGAGCTACCACAAGATCTTGTATATACTTCCCTGTGCTATACAGTATAGTCTTGTTTATCTATTCTACATATGCCTGTTTCTACAAATTTTGAACTCCCAGTCTGTCCCTTACCACCCTCCTCCCCACTGGCAACAACAAGTTTGTATTCTATGTCTATGAGTCTGTTTCTGTTTTGTATTTATGTTCATTTGTCTTTTTCTTTCTTTCCTACTTTTTTTTTTTTTTTTAGATTTCACATATGAGCGATCTCATATGGTATTTTTCTTTCTCTTTCTCTCTTACTTCACTTAGAATGACATTCTCCAGGGACATCCATGTTGCTGCAAATGGCGTTATGTTGTCGGTTTTTATGGCTGAATAGTATTCCATTGTATAAATATACCACATCTTCTTTATCCAGTCATCTGGTGATGGACATTTAGGCTGTTTCCATGTCTTGGCTATTGTAAATAGTGCTGCTATGAACATTGGGGTGCGGGTGTATTTTTGAAGTAGGTTTCTTTCTGGATATATGCCCAGGAGCAGGATTCCTGGTTCATATGGCAAATCTATTCCTAGTCTTTTGAGGAATCTTCTCCATACTGTTTTCCACAGTGGCTGCACCAAACTGCATTCCCACCAGCAGTGTAGGAGGGTTCCCTTTTCTCCACAGCCTCTCCAGCATTTGTCATTCGCAGACTTTTTGATGATGGCCATTCTGACTGGTGTGAGGTGATACCTCATTGTAGTTTTGATTTGCATTTCTCTGATAATTAGTGATATTGAGCATTTTTTCATGTGCCTGTTTGCTATCAGTATGTCTTCTTTGGATAAATTGCTATTTAGGTCTTCTTCCCATTTTTTTATTGGGATTTTTTTTTTAATATTGAGCTGCATGAGCTGTTTGTAAAAATAGCTTACTTTTATCCCAAGAATATGTAAGGAATCCTTCTTTTCATCATTATTTTGCAGTGGTTGCCTCATCACATATTATGTTCTCACAGTCAGAGTGAGTCTCCAGTACTATCTATTCTCTATTTACATGTCTGCCTTTTTGTCAGTAACCTGTTGCTTCTACTCATTGTTTTAAACCATACTTAAATACCTGGTAGAACTAGTTTTCTCTGCTTCCCTTTAAAATTATGTTTTGTTTGGTTAAAATTAACTGATAATTATAATAGTTAATATATAATGAGTATGACCTTGCTCTTTATATGAACTATCCCAGGTACCCTTTGCCACAATTCCATAAAGTAGAATTATTATTACCCCTCATGAGAGAATAATTAGCATTTTATCCATGATTTAGGAGTCCTCTCAGGCCCCCTATTTGGGGCTTATGCAGAGTCCTTCTTCATCTGTCTCTTATTAGGCCTTTTTGTGTTCTTTATATAGGTCTCATACATGGCACATGAGGCTTACTTTTCAGTATAGTCTGTATTTTGTTGCTGTTGTGAGTGGCGCCCTTCCTGCTGAGGCTACAGCACAGGATTCTTCTGGCAGTGGTCACCCCTCGCACGTTTTAACTTCCGCAAATTGCAGGCCCTCTCCAGGGTCAAAACCCACCCCTGCATGATTCAGGCCTTGTCACAGTCGGGGCACTTTGCTTCCATGCTGACATGAATATGAACACAAATTATGTTTCTTTCTTACTATTTCATTTCACGGGAAAAGCAGGTTTCCAGGTCAGTATGAATAGAGAACTGGTAGTTTACAACCAGTGCAGAAACGACAACAGGCACCTCCTGTTTAACCAGGGAAAAGCAGAGTGGTACACGGACCCACACTGCAGAGAGGGAATGCTGCATTTTGTATGTGCACTGAGCTCATTCCTTGCTAGCATTTCGGGTACAACCACTTATATTTGGCTTCAAACACTTCCCAAGAGGACTATTCATGGTAAAAGAATGAACATCTTCTATAGAAGAAATCCTTCCATCATCTCATATTAAAGAGCAACAGGGAGCCAAGGATGGACAGGATGTTAATAACACACCTTTCACCCAGGCCAGGACTACAGTGGGGGAAGACTGCCCACATCACCCCGAAAACTCCAGAAGAACCAAAACATGGATTCACCACACCTCTTGGCAAGCATCACACATAGGCTCTGTGGAGACCGTTCGACTGTAGGCTCTGTGGAGACCGTTTGACTATGGGCTCTGTCATTAACACTGCAACTGTAGGCAAGTTGGTTAATTTATATAAGTCTCTGGTCCTTCAGCTGCCACGCTGTAAGGAACTTATTAATACAAGAAATGATAGCAAAAAAAAAAAAAAAATGTCAGCACACGTGCCTGGCTGACCAGGATTTTGAAGGTCTATATCCACTTTAAGATGCACTACTGTTTTAAAGCTGCACTGTCCAATGTAGCAGCCATTAGCTATATGGAGCTATTTAAATTTAAATTAATTAAAATTAAATAAAATTTATATTTTAGTCCCTTAGTCTCACTAGCCTTATTTCAAGCACTGAACAGTCACAGGTGGCTAGTGGTTACCCTATTGGTCAGACATAGAACGTTTTTTACCATCAAAAAAAGTTCTTTTGGACAGCATTGCTTTAGAGCAGAGGTCGACAGACTTTTTCTGCAAAGTTCCAAGTAGTAATATTTTCAGTTTGTGAGCCATAGGCTTAGTTGCAAGTATTTAGCACTGTTTTGACCGAAAATAGCCATAGACAGTATTTAAACAAACAGGCATGGTTGTGTTCCAATACAATTTTGTCTAAGAAAACTGGCAGCACGCCAACTCCTGCTTTAAATTTAGGCCCAGTGAACTTTTGACTTAAGTCTCTTCACGACCTCTAGTTCAGCCTTGTTACACTGTGGGTGGTTTCACAGAGTACTCATAGATGGACTGCTTTGGCTGGAGTGATGTGCCATCCAAGGAAAGCTACCTTAACTAAAATTCAGTCAAACTCATATATATCCATAGGGTTATACTGTTACCTGGTGGCCTGTGGGAAATAATACAAGCAGAACTTCACTCTCATTTCTAATGAGTATGCTAGGGTTATTGATTGTTGAATAATTTGTTCTCCCCGAGAGACACTGTGGTCAGCTTTGCTAAGTACCCACTCAATATCTGTTCTCCCTTCTTTTCTTACTGATCAAACCCAATTTTGCACAGGGCAGCAATGTACCCTGAGCGGGGCGTGGACAATTTGCTTAGGGGGAAGCACTACATTTCCCAGTTTTTCTTGCAGGTAGGGGTGGCCATGTAACACAGTTCTGGACAATGTGGTATTACTATAAGTAATTAATTAACTGTGTTGTTTTTGCAACATTCTTTTAAAGAGGGCAGACTTAGATAGCAGTCTCCTTTTGCTTTTTGCACATCCTCTTTCCTGCCTTGAACTTGTCACGATGCTGGAGGTGGGTCAGCCAGCTTGTACTCATGAGGAGAAAGGCAAACACTAGGGAGGGCTGAGTGGAAAGACAGAAGGAGACTGAGTCCCTGGTGATACTGAGGAACCATCATGCCAACTCTCAAATTCATAAATCTGGACTTCCTAAGATAAAAGAAAAATAAAATATCTATTTAAATAAGCCATTATATGTTGAGTTTTCTATTCTGTGCAGTCAAATGCATTTCTAATTGATACAGAATCCTTACACAAAGAGAAAGTTAAACCAATTCCCTCTAAAGGCAGCATGAACATACGGTAGGATTTGAATCCAGGATTTGAATTCCAGTTCTAACTCCTGGAAAAGTTGAGTTACTCAACTCTTGAGCCTTAGTTTTCTCATCTAAAAATTATCAATACAAGTAATAAAAAGAAAAAAAAAGTCAGCATAAGTGCCTGACTGACAGGGATTTTAAAGGCTTATATCCACTTTAAGATGCATTGACGTATCTTCATAAGATTTTTGTGAGAATCAAAATAAGATTGTGCAAAAGATACATGCACCCCAGTGTTCATAGCAGCACTATTTACAATAGCTAAGACATGGACACAACCTAAATGTCCATTGACAGATGACTGGATAAAGAAGTTGTGGTATATTTATGCAACAGAATACTACTCAGCTGTAAAAAAATAATAAAATAATGCCATTTGCTGCAACACGGATGGATCTGGAGATTGTCATTCTAAGTGAAGTAAGCCAGAAAGAGAAAGAAAAATAACATATGATATCACTCATATGTGGAATCTTAAAAAAAAAGAAAAAGAAAAAAGAAGACACTAATGAACTTATTTACAAAACAAACAGACTTACAGACAAACAAACTTACGGTTACCGGGGGGAAGTGGGTAGGAAGGGATAAATTGGGAGTTTGAGATTTGCAAATATTAGCTACTATATATAAAATAGATTAAAAAAAATTTCTTCTGTATAGCACAGAGAACAAATTCAATATCTTGTAGTAACCTACAATGAAAAAGTATATGAAAATGAATATATGTAATGTATATGTATGACTGAAACATGCTGTACACCAGAAATTGACCCATTGTAACTGACTATACTTCAATTTAAAAAAAGATCATGCAGAGATTATGCACATAGGAAGTGTTAAGAACAATATCTCTCTTGACCAAAGATACAAAAATTCTTTTAAAATATTACCAAATTAAATCCAGCAATATACAATATACAAATCCACGATGACCAAGTAGAGTTTATCCCAGGAATGCAAGATTGGCTTAACAAAATCAGTCAATATGACCTATTGCATTAACAGACTTAAAAATGAAAAACAGTATGATCAGTTCATCAGATCTAATGCATGAAAAGAATTAGATAATATTCAATACTGATTTGTTAAGAAAGGAAACAGCACCTCTCAATAAACTAGGAATAGAAGAAAATACTCTCACCTAAATAAAGATTATCAACAAAAAACCTGTAGCTAACATTATACTAATTAGAGAAAGAATTCATTTCCCCTAAGATTGGAAACAAAGTAAGGATGTCTACTCTTATCACTTCTTTTCAACATTGTACCGATCCTAGCCAGTCTAATAAGGTTAGAAAAGAAACAAAAGACATACGGATCAGAAAGAAATAAATAAAATTGTATTTACAGATGACATTATTGTCTATGTAAAGAAATCCTAAGAAAACTACAAAAAATCTACTAGAACTAATAAATGAATTTAGCAATGTTGCAGGATACAAGGCCAAACATTGAATTTCTATATACAATCAATGAATAATTAGAAACTGAAATTTAGTAATACTATTTATAATGATATCAAAATTATGAAATATTTAGGGGTAAACTTAGCAAAATGTGTGTAAGACCTGTACAGTGAAAAATATAAAACATTGCATAGAGAAATTAAAGGAGGCTTAAATAAATAGATATGCATACTGTGCTTATGGGTGGAAAGACTAAATGTTATTAAGATACCAATTCTCTCTAAATTGATCTATAGATTTAGAGCACTTCCAAACAAAATCCCAGAAGGAGTTTTGCAGAAATTGACAAGCTAATTCTGAAATTTATAGGGAAATGCGAAGGACCTAGAATAGCGGAAACAATTTTGAATAATAAATTGATTTTGATTAAAAGAACATATTTGGAGTTTCTCACTTATGCTGCATTAATTTTATGATTTAATATAAAGCTACAGTGACCAAGACAGTGAAAACATAGATAAATAGAAAAATGTGTAGTTCTGATGATTAGTGCACCAAGCATTCAAGAGAATGGAAAACTCTGTGTGGATTGAAGTAGAGAAATCTTCATGGACCAGAAAGTGCAAGGAACTGGAGGATACACACCTTAGATTTGAATCTGAAGATCTGAAGCACTTGATAGAATTTCAAGGTGTAATTTTCTAGAGAAATAGAACCAATAGGAGGCATATATATGGTTATGGAGGCTGAGAAGTTCCTAAGATCTGCAACTGACAAGCTGGAGACCCAGGAGAGCTGGTGGTACAGTTCCATTCTGAGTCTGAAGGCCTGAGAACCAGGAGAGCTGGTGGTGTAAATTCCAGTTCAAGTCTGAAGGCAGGAGAAGACTGGTATCCCAGCTCAAAGACAGTCAAGCAGAGAGATTGAATTCCCTCTTTACTCAGCCTTTTGTGTATTATTCAAGCCTTCAATGAGTTGGATGAACCCAACTCACACTGGGGAGGGCAGTCTGCTTTACTCAGTCTCCTTATTCAAAGGTTAATCTCATTCAGAAACACCTTCATAGACACACTTAGAAAAATGTTTAAGCAAATATCTAGGCACCCTGGGGTCAATTTGACAGAAAATTAACCACCACAGAATGCCGTGGCTTTACCTTGGAAAATTCTGATTCTGTGAGTCTGGAATGAAACCAAGGAACTGTATTTTTAATAAATTCCCCCAATGATTTTGACATGCAGGTGTCTTTAACTCTGGTTCTGAATCAGGTTGCTTAAACGATGTGATAAGGCAGCACTGTGGGAAGGGTTCCCACATGGATGAGAGGCTAGTGAGCTTATGCTGACTAGACTAGTCCTTTGTTGGAGAGAAGGAAGGAAGAAGTGAGAATTGTGGGGAGGGACATCAGGTGATTTTTTTTTAAACTTTCTGCATTTTATGATGCTTTGACATCTTGGGGCCTTGCTAATCCTGGAGAGACTGCCCCTTCCAGAGTTAGCTAATTCCTAGAAGGAGTAAACAACTTGCCCATGAGCATGTGTTTCATATACAAACCAACCAATGCAAAGTCCACGCCCCCAAGTTACCTCCTTTATTAACTCACACAACAAGCCAATATTCCCTCTGCCCTGAATCCCCCAGGGCTAGGTACTGGGCAACTAGGGACCACCCTGTAGCCCAGAGCTTGCTGACACTATTCAAACTAGCAAATCCTATCCTGCTTACCTTGCTGATCCATTTGTTTCTGTGAAAACCGCAATAGTCTTTTGTCTATGTTTCCCCCTCACCCCTGCTGCCTCCTGACCAACCCTGGTACTTCCGCCTGCTCTGTGTGGCATGATATGCCTCCTGCTTCTAGGGATCTGTGAGTAAAAACTTCTGCCTTCATGACAGTCATTTCCATGTCTGCCTGTCTTACCAGACCTGATTACGATAAATCCCAGATACATTTTAAAACAAGGTGCCTGTAGAAGAACAGAGAAGAGACTGTGTCATTGCTAACACTTTGTTTTCATTTTTGTCTTCGCAAGCACGATGGTTAAGAGAGAATCTTACCAACAAAGACAGCCAGACTCAGGAGTGGCCCCAAGAGCTCTTATCTCCATGGGTCAAGGACATGAACGTGGGCTCTTGATGGAGCATGTTGCACATGTACCCAGCCAGACCCCTTATTATCTTTGGTGATGTTATAATGCAAGTGCTGAATTTGAGAAAGTGCCAAGGAGAAGCTGTGTATAATTCTATCAGCAGCTAAGGGACTTCTGACTCCTTTGAAAGGCAAGAGACGGACTCTCCCTTCACGAGAGCTAACAATAGCAGGAGGACACACTTCTGATTTTCACCTGGAGCCAATCTCATTAGGTGACTAACTTAGGAGAAATATAATGTAATATCAGGCTTTTGTGACAAGGAGTACATTAGATTTGATGCCTCTGCCTCAGAAGTAATCATTTGCCAAAGCCTCAAAGAGGGAGGTCAAGGGCCGCCTGTTCAGTGCAGGGAAGAAGCATCAATTCTAGATAGTTGAGTGTTTAATATCACTCAGATTATGAGTTTTCCTCTCTCCTTCCCTCTACTCCATCTTTCAAATCATTTTGAGCTGATATTGAGTGAGTATAGTTTTGATCTACATTTTTGTTTTTATAGTCTAATTATTTTTAAAAGTAACTGCATTTGTTCTCTCTGATATGTTTGGCTAGCTCTTGTAGGACATCTCTACTACAAGAAAAAAAATTCCTTAGAGATAAGGAGCTCTAAAATCCACAGTGCTTGGAAGTGAGTAATGTGTGGATTGGGGATAGTTTGCAGAGTTTAGGTGGTAGCTATAGATGTTGAGCTGAAAGTCATCTTAAGGTTAAAAATGAGTTGTCATGTATAAGAAGTTCCAAAAGATATCCGAAGTTTTAATTGCCATTACTCCATAGAAGTTACCTCACATGCGTTTTCCTTTCTCTGCTTCCCAAAGGTATACAGAAAGACATTCTATACAATGTTACTCTTTGAGAAGTTTTATCTGTTCCATCAGTTTTTTCCTTTGTACCCCTGGTAAACATTTGAAAATGGTAACTGGTGTTTGCCTCCTCTCCCTTTTGCTGTGAAATTTCTCAGTATTTGTAGTGTCATCTGAAGCCCTTTCCAGGTTGTATTCAATTTAATGCGTCTAATGAGAATAAAATGATGGATCTGTCAGGTCGAGGATGCCAAGTAAGCTCTCTTATTGTCTTCAGAATTTGGTCTTCAGAATTCACACCTTCAGTGTTCTGCTCCTCCCTTCCTATCTTTAAGAAGCCTTGTTGTCTGTCCCTCACCATCTTCCCTCACCATCTTCCCTCCTGAGCTCCGCTCTCTAGCTCTGGCACTGACCTCCCTCTCAAGTCCACGTCTGCATTTTAGTCATTTCTTATAAGTGTCTATTTGAATGTCCCTGGAGCTGGCTGCGGTTCTGTAATCTCTAACAAGTGGGAAACTCTGCCTGACCTGTCCTTCACCAAAGAATCCCAAAGAATCCCTGAAGGAAGTGGCAGGTCTTGGGTTTTCTCCCAAGAAAGGTCTGGGCATTCACCAAGCTCAGAACACCATGGATAATCCTCTCCTAGGATTAAGGAAACACCGGAAATACCAGAACCACCCTTCAGACAGGAAACCAGGAACTCAGTGGGGAGCCTGAGTGGGCTATGGACTTCAACACAGGAGGGAGACTGGGAGGGGCTAATTGGAAGCAGCCAGGTTCCAGGGACAAGGAAAGCTGGGCAAGGGGAGAATCCATGAATCAGATTCTTCAGTGGTCCACTGAAGGCTGTGGACAGTGAGCATGTGTTTGATAGTTTTCCTTTTTTTTGTGGGGGGGTTATTTGGTTTATTTTTAGAGGAGGTACTGGGGATTGAACCCAGGACCTTGTACATGCTAAGCATGCACTCTACCACTTGAGCTATACGCTCCCCACCTCAATAGGTTTCTTAATTGCAGAAACTCTCAGAGCTGTTAACAAGCTAATGTGCCTTGTAATGAGGGCAAAGTACACAGTATTTCCCAAAGGTACCTTGGTCCTGTAACATTCAATCTCTCTCTGTCCCTCTCTGTCCCTCTCTCTCTCCATAGTAAGAGGCTGTGGAGAATGCTACAATTGTGTGGAACAATTCCTCTAATAACTAGTCATTAAGTGAAACATTGCTTGCCTCCATTACTGACGAGTGAAAACATGGTGGAGGACTTTTTGGTCCACAGGACTGGCACTGTGGAATGCGAGGGAGAGACAAAGAAGATAAGATGAAGTTCCCGCAGGGAGGTCGGTCAAATGGCCCAAGCCTGGGAGCAAGCTCTCTTGAAGCCAGCAGGCCTGAAACAAGGCTGCATGGGTGGTGGGTGCTCCCAGGCTCCTACACGCAGACAACCACACACCCCCAGCCAGGCTAGCTGATGAGCAGAGGTGCCTCGTGGCTCTGGCTGATGACAGACTCTGGAGGGGATTAAGGACCCCTCAGAGAAGAGGGAATCAGCTCCCCACTCTGTTTTCACTTTGCAAGCTGCCAAGTCTCCAGTCTCTGAGCCGGGGGTGTAGCCTTGGAGAAGCTCTTCTCTAGGAAGGCAGGTGGTTCAGGGGAGGTCACTCTGACCTGAGAGAAGATGGGGTATATAGTCTTAGCACCCCTCTGTTCCATTTGCTCTTCTCTGGAGGGAGGGCTCTCCCTCACAAGGTTCTTATGTGGAGTATATCAAGCAGGCACACCCGTGAGTGGACTTCCTAGACAGAAGCACTGCGTGAGTGTTGGGACTGTTCCAAGGAACCATCACCCTGTGGGAAGTTCGTGGAGGGCAGAGTGGGGGCGCTGAGGTGGGCAGATGTGTTCACATGAGACCTTGCTCACCCTTTGGGTGCCACTCACAAAAGTGAGTCACCGAGGGGCTGGGCATGGGTGAGCAAGGCTCAGGCCAAGCTTGAAGGTTTTCTGTCCGTGGTGTACGTAACTTGCGGATTTCTCTTTCTCAGACACAGTCTCTGCTGGCCCTCCAATTCAATGTTCCGTGGAAAAGTTGCAGGATTCAGTTCCCAGGTGCCTGACATTAGGGTTTCTGGAGTAGGGAGTGACTTAGCTAATGGTTCTGTAACTTCAGTGTGTCTGGTTAACACAGATTCCTGGGCCCCACCCCCAAATTTCTGATTCAGCAGAAATTTTCCTTTTCAACAAGTTCCCAGGCAATACTGATTCTGTTTGTCCTGGGCTGTGCCTTGAGAACCACTGCCTTGGGCTGACCAGGTTGGAGTCTAGGAAGCTCTCACTTGAGAGTTTTAAAGAGTCAAGCAGTCTGCTGGCCTTGGTCCCCCTTCTGTAGCCCTTTCCCTGCAAATGGCATGCTGATGCTGATGGGTCAGTGGGGTCAGGCTGTACGCTGTACCTTACGTGAGGATCGGGGAGGGGCTTGCTTGTTGGATCCCAGCCCCCTTGCCCACTAGGAATAATGGCAGTGCAGGACATCAGCACCACGACGTATATGTTTTCTCAAAGAAGAAAACAGGCGCATGCGTTTGTTCTAGTTTGGGACATTAGCCAAGGTCTGACACAGGGCACTGCTTTTGGGCTTGGTCAGTTTTTCCAGTGTTGCTTTTGTGGGCTGAGGGCATTTTGCTGAGCGCCAGCTATAGTTCTGTGACGTGAAAAAGCCCTTGAGCCAGCAGATGGGCTCCTGCACCATGGTGGTTACAGCTGGGCGATCTAGTAATTGCTTCCAGCCCCCACCCCAGTCTGCCCTTGGCCCGTCCCCATGCGTGTTGCCAGGTAACCTGCCAGCACTAGCTTTCTCACCATCCTGTCTGCACTGTGGCTGGCCTGGCTACTCCACCCATCTCCAGGGTCACTGAGCAGCTGCTGTCCTCACTGAAGCACAGTTTTCACATCATTGACCCCCCACCCCAACCCAAATGCAGAGTCAGCTTCTTACGCTGATTTTCATGTAACTTTTCCTCACCTAATTTTTCTACTTTTCCACTCATTTGGTTTATGTCATTCCCTTTTGAAGCCCAAAGGCCTAGAGTTTGATTCTCCTCCAGATTTTACTTTATGGGAGTGGTATCAAACCCTTTGCAACTTGCTGCATATGAAATAATAATGCTTATCTATCTCATAAAGGTGTTCTTGGTCTAACTCCATGAGTTTGGTTCCTGTCGAAAACTTAGCAACTTCTGAAAATGTATTTTAATAGACTTTGAAAAAATGGCCTTATTGAGATATAATTCATATAACATACAATTCACCCAATTAAAATATACAATTCAGTGGTTTTAGTGTATTCACAGATTTGTATTAACTATCACCATAGTCAATTTTAAAACATTTTCATCACCTCATAAAAACCCCTCCATATTCTTAGCTATCATCTCCTTATCCCCCCACCTACCCATGCCCCAAGCCCTAAGCAACCACAAATCTACTTTTTCCATAGGTTTCCATTCCCTGGGAATGGAATCATATAATATGTGGTCTTTTGTGATGGGCTTCTTTCACTTAACATAGTGTCTTCAAAGTTCGTTCATGTTATAACATGCATCAGTACTTCATTACTTTTGTGGCCAAATAATATTCCATTGTGTGGATAGACCACATTTTGTTTATCCATTCATCAGCTGATGGGCATTTGGGTTGTTTCCACCTATTGGCTATTAAATTTTTTAGACTCTTTGGGAGCTAGAACTGAAATGGGTCTTTGAGACTGGGAATCCTAATCCTTTATTTTACAGATGAGGAGCCAAGGGCTCTGAGAGGTCAAGACTTTTGTCCAAGTTCACTCTGCGATTCCCTGACAGAGCTGGAAATGGACCCCCCACCCCATCTGACTTCCAGGTTGTTGCACATCCACTTTCTGTGGAAACAACTCTGTTAGAGAAATTTGAAAAATTACTGTGTTTCCCAAAGCAGTTCTTGGTTTTATAAGTGTTTTGAGTTTTCCCCCTTCCAACGGTCATTAGAAAAGGTTGAAAGAAGTTAGAATTTTTTATGTGTATTCTTTCTTGACATTGTCATCCTCCATATTGAAATAAAAAACATTGTCCAGTAACTAATTGTTCTGTGACAAAATGGAATAAGGATAAAAGTACTGCTGGAGAAAGAGCATCTATTGTCATGTAATGCTTCTTCATTTATTTGAATTTACTTTTATAAGGCCCCAAAATGGTTTTATGAAGACAAGTTATATCTTGAGTAGAGTCAGACAGGCCTCCTCTTACTGTGGCTTCCAGATCTGTTTCCCTCAAGGAAACATCCAGTGAACTGAAAAGAAAAAAGGAATGGTCCCTCTCCCTTGATCTGCTCTGGAATTTACTACCACCTTTCCTTACCCTCATGCCCCCCCGCCCCCCACTTGTGACAAACCAACCCCCACCTTCCAGGATATCTCATGGGATCTTGGATAGGAAAATAGCTCCTTTTCTCCCACAGAGGGTCAGGGAATTTTGGGTTTTAATTCTAATAGAATTTCCACAAGGAAGAAATGGTTAATTAAAGATGAGAAACAAGCTGCTTCCTGACGGGAAATTGCACTAGGTGATTTTCCTTTTTTTCCTGCCAGCTATGGGAAAACCAGATCAGTGAGCCACAGAAGTGACCCAGTTCACCCGGGGCAGTCTAATGACACACAGGAAGGCCGAACAGGGTTATTCTATGTGAAATCATACGGTCTAGAATGAAGAGGGCAGGATCCATTTACACAAGTACGCCAAGATGATGACTTGAAAGAAGTCCAAAGGTGTTAGTAGTTATTTTTACATGAGAAAAGAAAGTGAAAATGGAATCAGACTATTAAAAAACCCTGGGGACATTTAGAAATCTGATTAGGTAGGTGGGGTTGAAGTGGGGTGGAGAATTTGCATTTCTACAACATCCTAGGTGAGGCTGCCAGTGAAGGGGTTCTCACTTTGAGAACCACTGGTTTGGAGGATTTTTCCAGTCCCTGGTTTTCCCTTTGTTGTTCCCAAACTTTCCCACTTTTCCCCCGCAGTAACAATATACTAGGGGAAGCAAAGAACATGCCCCTTTCTTTGAACTGGCTTTATAAAATCATCCACAAGTACTCCCCCCAGTTCTTACATTTCATAAGGGCCTTGTTGCATGCAAAAACATTCAAAGTTGTGTTGTTCAGGATCGTTTGTATTACCAAAATGTTTGCAGTAGAATCAGCACCACTGAAATAATGTTGTAGCCTCTACTAAAGTTTCCACCTTTGGATATAGAGGTTGTTGTTGATAATACTAGTGAAAAATAAGTAAAATAAACATTCCAGACTCAGTATCTTACAGCTCTTTCTTATGTTTAGTCAGCACCTTCCATATGCCTGTGGATGGCTCTAGAGAGCAGGGGCTGCATATGCTGATGCATCTCACTTCTTCTGTCATCTTCCTTTGAACTCGAGGGAATTGAGTGAGGGATTGAGTGTGTGGTTTGGGGGAGCAGGGTAAGGGACCATTCCTTTTTTCTTTTCAGTTCACTGGATGTTTCCTTTTCCTAACCAAAGTACATTTGGAATAATGTGTTTGTAGCCAATGCTGAAAGAACTTTTATTTTCTCTTGAGACTCAGAAACTGTTACCAAACTCAAGCTCAGCTGCTCATCACTCAAAAGCCAACTGTACAAGAGGCAAGTGTCAGTAGAAAGGAAAGGTGCTTTAATCAGAATGGCTGGCAATCTGGGGAGAAGGTGAACTACTGTCCAGAGACCAACTCCAAAGATTCTGTTCAGCCATGACAGTTTTTAAAGGGAAAAAGAGGGGAAGACTGTCAGTGAATCGTCTAGGCAGGAGGCTGGGTTCTGTGTCTTTCTCCATTGCGTGCAGACTGGCTGACTCTCTCTTTAGATGTTATCTTGCCCCACCCTGATCTGCCTGCACAATTGCTAAAGGGACTATTGAGGGTAGTGAGATTATCATTCTTTCACTACTTAATTCTTCATTCTTACTTCTTTTTATCTAGGAAAAGAATCCACAGATTAGGCAAGGCAGGGTGTGCATTCAGGAGAGCGTAAGTCAGAAGTTAGGTTAAATTGCTTAGTAATCTCATTCCTATAGTTAGGTTCTTTCAAGGTTAGAGGGGAACAGAAACAGGCAAACAGGAAAGGGGTGTAAGAGCTATTTTCACCTCCCCACTGTTAAACGTCATTCCATTTCCATGAGGTTAGGGGCGAAGCTCCATCTTCTACAGTTTTCTCATGCTGACATAAGGCACCATATTCTCAGGGTAGAAGCTGTCAATATGGGTCTGTAGCATCTCTTTTCTGACAATTTTAGTTGCCTGCTTACATACACAGGCAGAGCAGACCACAGTTATTTTGATGCCCACAAAGATAGAGATTATTATGAGTAATAATGGTAATCCCGTTCTCTTGAGGCCAGTTCTTGGGATTGTGCTAGTCCTAGATTTAGTACTGCTCAAGATGGAGCACCTGATGTCACGTCTACAGTCTGGTCATCATACAGTCAGGTTTTTTTCCCCTCTGGTGGCAGGTATAGTACCAGTAAAACAATTCAGGAATGTGCATCAGACACGGTCTGTGACCTTCTTGTCCTAATCTTTAACTGCTCAGTTCTGCACTGGAAGGGAGCGCCCTGCAGAATTCTGCTCGGTTTCAAAACCTTACCTTTCAGTCATTTGTTTATTCATTCAAAGAGGGTAAAGAGACAAGAAAGCCTAGAGAACAGATATTGTCCCTTTTGCCTTAAATGCCGTAACAGGAGAAGGTTACAGACGAGTCCTCAGTTCAGGGCACTCATGAAGGGCGTGCCTCTGGACAGGAATACACTACATACACCTCGACCAAAAAAAAAAAAAAAAGTTTTAAACTATTTTTTAAAAATAAAAAATGTCATGAAAAGAATTCCAAAGCCTCAAACAGGAATGTATTTTGGTCTGAAAAGGAAAATGTGATGAATCTCCCCTCTTCACCCCTTCATACACCCACTGGTGGAATGAGATTGTCCTTGGGTGGGTCTGGGCAGGCACACTGTCTCAGATTTGCAACTTCACTGGGTTCACATTTCTCAAAGGGCCTGTCAATACCTCCTGAGCAGGAAGCATTCACCTCTGAAGAGAACTGAAGGCGGGGGAGGCTTTGTTGGTGATGCAGCTGTCATATCCTATTAGTGCACGAGTGGGTCTCACCCGGTGCAGGAGGTATGTCATTTAAAGACAGAAATTGCATAATTAAGCTTGATAGAATTTTGACGCTTTCTTGACAGCACAATTTGTTCATCAAGTAAAAAGGCTTTAGGAATCTGGTCACATGGAATTTGGAACTCCTGAGTTCAAGACTAGGTATCTTTCACAGGTGGAACTGGGAACTCAGGAGCTAATTTGATTTAGAGCCACCATAAAGGCTCCCAGAAAGACCCACTTTTGCCTTTGGCTTCTGGCCTCATACATCCAGGTTTGAATGGGAAAATGGATGTGGATAAAGCCAGAGTTTTTCCTAAATTATTTGAGAATATGAGCCGTATACATTGACTTTAGTTCCTTCCTATATATTTTCTTTTTAAAAATTATTTTTATTGTGAAGTGTAACTCACTTATGGAAAAGTACACGAAACCCAAAATATATAACCGACGTGACGATTGCAGAGTGAACCCCAGTGCTTCCATCACTGGTGGAGACTATTAAACTCTGTCATACAAGTGGACACAAACAATGTGTTTTCTTTTGTGTGTGCCTTCTTTCATGCAACGCTATGTGAGATTCATCCATGCTTCTGCATGTGGCAATAGTTTTTCATTTTAATTTTTGTGTAGAATTCTGTTCTGTGACTAGACCTCAATTTTTCCATTCTACTGTTGGTAGACATTATGGTTGTTTCTACTTTTCGACTATTACAAAATAGTGCTGCTATGAATATTTTTGCTCAGGTCTGCATATCTGAAGCATTTGATAGAATTAAAAAGCCTGCACTCTACTTCAGAAAATTCCAATTCTATAGCAATGAAAATGGCTGAGGCGCAGGGTATTCACATGTCCAACTTAAGTAGATGATGTAAAAATACTTTCTAAAGAAATTTAACAGTCACCCAATGAGGTAGCTGTATTCAGACTCTGACATCTTTTATTACAAGTCAGATCATTTTAGGATCACCACCACAGGTGACCACTGTTAACATATTTCAAGGTATATATGAAAATTCTTGCTTAGTAAAAAGTCCTAGTTCTGTCTGCTTCTAATTATAGGCTTTTAGAAATGTCTCTGGAAGAACTTGTTAGAATGACTTTGTTACAATAAGCAACCGGGGTTTGGGGGGGGAGTATAATCTGATGCTTCTCCTAAGATTAAAAATATCTTTCAGTGGTTTTTTAGAATTTGGCCATAAAATCAAATTTAGATTTTTCTATCGGTTGATGAGAAAAAAAAAATCCTGTTTTGAATTGCAGCAGACTTACGGCAGAAAAAGCATACATTTCTAGCAACATGGTATTAACACTGTGTGTGGAACATTAACCTGGACCCTTTTTAAACCTTTATGTTCATCTTACCAGAACAAGGGGTTTGAGATAAAAAGCAGTAGAGCTCTGAGCATACCTGGTTCCTGTGAGAGCTGTCACTCTTAGGGAAAAGACATCAGGGGGCTCTTGTCCCCCCCATATTCTTTCCTAACAGATGTTGATATTGGCATGAATGAGTTTACACAGCAGTTCTGTGCAGGAAGCCAAAAAGACTCATTCCCCTCTATACACACGGTCCCAGTAATATGGACAGTTCCACAACTGCATGCCAACTCAGACAAACAAAGGTGACACCACTTCTGAGTTTTCAGGGAAGTTGTGCCTTTTTGCCTCTGCATCATTCTGGATGAGAAAGACTGAGGATTCATGCTTTGGCATCCTTGCACGCTACCCCTGACTTCTCGGTAATAGCAGCACTTAGCACTTCCATGTGAGCTTGGGCACATGGCTGTCTGTGCCAGTCTTCCAGCTGGCATTTTAATTTGAGATTGTATGCCAGCCAGGGTGGGGAAGAAAGCTAAAAGGCAGCTTGTGGAGAAAGAGGAGGAGGAGGAAGATTCATCAAGTGGTGGAAAGACGCCTCTGAATACTTTCAGCAAATCAGTAGGTTGACCTTGTGGCCCCAAAGCTGGGTAAGACTATGACAGGATCTCTTCCTGTTCTGGCAAGATGCCAAATAATCAGGCTGTTAAAAACATCCTACTGTGTGTAAAACCACACCACTGTCACAGATAAATTAACTGAGCTCCCATGTTATCAAAAGAGAAAGTAGGGTTTCCCATAATAGGTTGTCAAACTAAGGAACTGCTTTTAAATATTTAGCAAACTCCATTTGGGCTAGAGTGGTTAGGAATACAAAGCACCAGCAGTGTATATGAGCAGCTCCAGGAGGTGAGGTCATGTGGCGTTTCAAAGAATAGGCTCTGGAGTCAGGTGCCTGGGACAGAGCCCCAATGTTACCACTTCCTCGCTTGGGTGACATTGATAAATCACCTAACTCCTTTCTACTTCAGTTTCCTGAGTAATATCTGCTTTATAGGGTTGCTGTGGGCATTAAATGATAAAGTTAGTGCCTAACACATAAGCAGATACTCAGTAAATGTGAGTTATTAATGTTTAATGTGAGAGCGAGGATGCCGTCTGCACTAAGGAGGTCTTGGTCGTTATCTCAGGAATGGCTTTTGAGGTTTATGCAGCCTGGGCCCCTCAGAGTCAAGTTCATGTTGATTAAGTTGGGGCCCAGGTGACCCATAAATACTGTTTTCTGGCATCTTATTGAGACATGCCCCACACATCCAGTGGCTTCTTGGATGGTTGACCCTGTGGCCATCTGCCAAGAGAGCACCAGGGATGTGGCCAATACCCACCCTCCCAAGTCTAGTGAGACTGTTGGCCTGTTACCACTCAGAAAAGGGACCCCAACCATCTTCCCTCTGCACTGGGGGGCTCTCTCTTCTTCTTCTGAACGCCAGTCTCTTTAATTTCTGTAATTCTGCATCTTCCCTCTTACTTTGCCGTGACTTGTTAATCATTCATTTACTTTAAGGTATTTACTGGGCACCATCCACATTCAAAACACAGTGATAGGTACTGAGGATACCGTCTTGGGCCTTGCACTCTTGTGAGGAAGACAGATAAAACCCCAGTTAACAGACAAATAAGTAAAATAACAATAAATGATTGGAGGTCTCATACTATGAAGGAAGCCAGAAAGGGATTGAGAGACATTAAGAGGAGAAGAGAGGAAAGGGGCTGTTAATTTGGATGGTCAGGAAAGGGCCTTTCAGAAGAGGTGGCAGTACTGGGCTCCTCCAGTCAAGAGAAGTAGTGTCTATGAAAAATGGGTGGGGAGGGGAGTCCACTCACAGAGGGGACCACATGGCCCATGTCCTGAAGTGGGAACAAGCTTGGGACTGAAGAAGAGAAAGGGGCCAGTGAGGTGGGGCAGAGTGAGCACAGGGAAGGGTGGTAAGAGGAGCGGGCAGGGCAGATGATGTGGGGCCTCGTAGCCATGGAAGGGGATGCACCTGTTCTTAGTGTAATTTGGCTGCCTGACTGTTCTAGCTGGGCGCCTGCACTGTTTCCCTTCATGTATCCGAGTCCTTCACTCCCACCCCCAAGCTGACCCCCTCACCTAACACAGCACCACGGACACAGTAGGTACAATAATAGTTGCTGAATGTGATGGTAACCTCTGGTGGTTTGAGTCTACGTTAAAGAATAAATGAGTCCAGAAACAAGGAAAATGAGAGCTAATGGAGCTCCTAGATGATAATTCATCTTCCCACTTGGTTTTACATTTGGAAATTTCTCTTTCATAAATACTGGACCTTGTCTAATGCAGGAGATGATTTCCTGAGAAAGATTTGTGTGGATTAAATTCTATTTTACATATAGTAGAGGGGCTGGTAGATTGAAGAAATCCAACTTCGAATCATTTTCTATAAGACAGTCCTACTGTGAAATGTGAATAATGAATCTTCCATCATTCAGATACAAATTTTATATTTTTGTGCATGACCTGGGCCCAGTGTCCTTGGGTTCCTGTCACTGCCCAATTGATTGTTAATATCCTCCACCTGGGCATGGAAATTGCTGCCTTTCATAGCAAAAAGCCAGAAGAAGTGAGAATCTTTACTTATCACCACATAGGTATTGCAACTAGGTTTTTAGAAATATCGCGTATTGGGGACCTACAAGCATTGTATTAAACGCATTATATACATTCTTAATTCCATTTACTACTGAACAGATGAGGAAACTGGTGCTCAGAGAGATGAAGGTTGATCTCTAAGCCCAGTGTTACTTCACTTTTAATATTTTGGCATAAGCATGGGCACACAACTCATAGTACACAATAGACGTGGCTAGAGTGTTTAAACAAGGCTATGCTATGGGTTGAGGGACAACATAATGGGAAAAAAAATGCAGAGAGGAAGATACTGTTATTAGTTATTTAGATTTACAAAATACAGCTCACTCATCTTTAGTCTATAGTCTTCCAACTAAGTGATTTCCAACTAGGAGAACTTTATAAAAAAACATATTTCCATACAACCCTTAGAGACTGGTCTGTACGACTGGGGTGGGGCCTGGGAATTTGCATATTTAAAAAGCTCTGCCCAAGGACTAGGATATTTAGCCAGGTTTAAGAATACAAAGTGCCTTGCTGCTTGGTCGCCAGCCTGACTCACTAAGGTACATACAAGTTTTCCTCTACAATCCAGACCATTCAAGAGAACCTTGGACTCCTTGAGCAACTAACTCAAGAGCAAAAGGAGTTTCTTCTCTCAGTGAAAACTGTTTGTTGCTAAGGGCAATTTCTTCTTCAAAGGGACTAGCATACATCCATCAGGCCCTAACCAGATTTCAGTGCAACGCAATCAAACCAACATTCAGACAAGAGACATACTCCAGGGCATGGGACTAAGGCATCATAGCACCATCATAGCCCAAAGTCCAGAACACCCCAACCTCCTCTCCTTATGAAAAATTTCCTTCCTGGGCGCTGTTCACTAGGAGTCCTGCTTTTTGCTTCTGAGGATAGTAAAGCACCAGAGGGGCTTGGGGTCAGGACTGACATTCAGTGCCTCACAAATAATTTGGAGAATTATATATAGTCTGTATGCTCACACTAGTTTTCTAGGCTATTCTGAATGGCTCTTGAGGGACCTTTGTTTATCAGTGACCACATTTACTAGCTTTTCATTGCTCCCATTGGTTAATCTACTAAATGTTCTCAAGCTTGTGTAATGAGAATTACTTTAGTGACAGGTCTCAGGAGCACAGTGAAGTTGGGGAACCAGGATTTAGGCATCCTTGGATTTTTGACACGCAGTCAGTGTCTGGCACTAATAGCTGTTTTTTAAATGTTGAATGAAAAAGAAAAATGTGATTGTAATTCCTTATTCCAGGTTAACTAGGTTTGTAATGACCTTCCAGTGTTTCCCTTGTCCCTGAGTCCCTCAGGCTGGAATGGCTGTGCCTGGAGCATGCCCAGCCCTGCTGTTACCCAGGAAGGTCAAGCTCCAATTGCCTGCAAACTAACAGGAGAATTTTTGCCAAATGGGATTCAATCTATGCAGTGATTGTAAGTGGGTGTAATTGGGTAGTACCAACTGCTTGGAGTGCTCAAGCAGAACGTGTTTTCTCCACTTCTTAAGCCCCTGGATGGTCAGACTCATCTTTGGAGATTTGGCTCCTTTTGTTCTAGTGTAGCAAGGAAATTGCTTCCTCCTACTTTTTGACTGAGACTTTTATTGACGATGGGTAATGAGCTGACAAAGGGGAAAGCAGACTTATCTCCAGTAGAGAGTGCCTTTCTATGCAAGAAGTATTAGAACAACTGGACTTGTATGTGTAAATTTACAAGGTATGGGGCCCCCGTTGTCATGACTGAAAACAATCCAAGGGATCATGAAATGGGAATTTGAAGTGCATGTCATTGAGGGAAAGCAAAATTCTTAACGGGGCAACTCTTCTGATCTTAACCACTTCTCAATCAAAAGCAAATCTAACATTCTGTGTATAAATAGGACAGTTTCTTGTCGTGAGCTTGAGTGACGTGAGCCAACTGAACAAAAGGGTCTCATGATAAGGTGTTTGCCTTTTTTATGCAAATATAAAATAAATATTCATGGAGCTTTATTTTAGGGAGAGACATTTTAAATCGCAAAACTAATTTAAGTTTTATTTCATATGTGCACAAATATCTTAAATCCTTTTGGGAACAAGGTAGGGGTATAATTATACATTGTTAAATGTGCAAGTGTAGGTGTGCTTGTGCATATATGCCCATTTTCAGTGAGAATCAGGTATTATGGTTAGTTCCCATTCAATGAGGGGCCTGGGGGGCTTGGAAAACCACAAAATCATTATTATATGGAAACCTCATAGTGTTCAACCATGAATTCCTTGGGCTTAATAATATCTGGATGGCAGGTGGGCTGAGGTTGCCCAGGGATCACCCAGAAGCTCTGGAAAGGGGGCCTCAAGTTGCCAGCATTCTGAGGACTGACTCACCCATGCTTGTATGGTGAGTGCAGCAGATCTGAAAGACTCAGTTCTAGACCGAACTGAACTGTATGAAACATCTGTAGACGTCTGCAGTGTAAACACTGGAGATGTTAAAAAACGAGGCTAACTAACCACAATTCAGTTTGATTTTTCCTTTTCTGATGCTAAACTAGTAATTAGTTTTGTTTTCTTTCAAAGGTTGGCAACTTAAGCTTTTCCTTTTTCCCCTTACTGTGGAAAATATCAAACATACCAGAAGTAGAGAGAAGGATATAACAAATTCCTGTGTACTCATCACCCAGCTTTAACAGCTATCAATTCATGACCCATCTTTTCCAACTATAATAATCCACCTCCACTCTCAGATTAATTCAAAGCAAATCTCATATATGTAATATTTAGTCAAAGTTTTTTGCTTTTACTTTATTTTTTAAAAAGCTTTTTTGTTTTTAAACCAATATTTCAATAATCAACCATTTAGAAATCAAAAGAGCTAACCAATTACTATCTAGTTATAATCTATTGGACTACTAAATCCAGTTGCTACAGGAAACAAAATAATTGTTTGGCTGAATTTAATTTATTTTTCCTAAATAGTGTAGTCAGATACAACCTCTGTTTATAAACTCTTCTGAACATACAGTAGCAAGATGCTAAACCAGCTTTAAATTAAAAATTACGAATCCTAACCCTAATCTCCCAGATACATTTCCAAGGGTTGTGTTTTTAACCTACCTCTATGTGAGCAACTCCAGGACTTCGGTTATCTTAAGAAATCACACACAGACTTCTCCTTTGTCTGTGGTTGCAGTTTTTCATCTGTTGTTTGTGACTTACAGAATATAGAAATTGTTTTCCCAGTGTTTGCAAATTAGACTGTAGGAGAAAAATTAGGATAATTGCAAACATTTGTGAATCTTTTGTAAATTGCTGCGTGTTGAATATATTAGAACATGTTTCTCGATTTAAAATGGTGTTTGATCTTTTCAGTTTAACAAAGAAAGTCTTAAATATAATTCACATTTTGAATTGTCATAAATGGTGATTGTGCCTTTAAAACATCTTTTCATTTTACTTAAATAGTTTTCAAATTATTTAGGTGTCACTGCTTTAATTGTAATATAAGGCACAGGGGGAAAAGGAAAAAAACCTCATTAACTTGGACAAACTGAAGTTGTCAGTCTGAATTTTAAATGTTTTTAAAAATGGATTTTTTTTTTTTTACTATTTTCATGTACATAAACTGGAGCTGATATTAAGATGTTTCTACATTAAGAATAATGAACAGAAAATACATATTTGAGTAGTTTTTATTTGCATAGGAGAATTTCAGAGGACTTTATTTACATTTTTTTGATAAGCAGACTAAATATATCTCTTTGAAATCTTATTTATTTGTTGTTAGGTTGCTTGACAAACCATTTCTTTGTAGATTAGACGAAGGCAAAATTTTAGTCTTTTCAGCTAGGATAGAATTATCAAAAATTCTGAATGTGTAGAATGCAAAATAATGAAAAATTAATTTACCAAAAAACAATCATTGCTTCCTGAATACCAGAGAGTAACTCATTTAGGGGAGCCAGGGTTTCTGGGTGGTTGAAGTTTTATCCTTCCATGCAAGTTAGGAAGGGAAAACTTTACTTAATTTTTATGAAACTTACCAAAAAAGCACATATGCTTCTCTGTTTTCTTAAAAAGAGCTAATCAAACATCATTTGCCCCTTTCTAGCTGATTCAAAGCTAACTTTTTGAACAAGTTATTTCACAAAATAAAATACCCCGTTTATTATTAATCAAATTAATGAGACCCAATTTAATGATCATTTTGATTTTAAAATATATATTTCATCACTTAAAAAATTCTTGGCCTTCATAGCTATGAGACAAATGCTGATTTTATTTAAATTTTTATCTTTGTCAGAAAAATTGATGAAACTATGAAAGGCTATTAAAATAGGTAAGTCTCTGATTTGGGAACATTTTGGGGGGTGCACATTATAGTATAGTTATCACACATCACAGATATTGAAATACATTTACTAACTAAACAATGCTTGCTCTCTATATTTTCAAAAGTTTGTCAGTTTTAGCCAAATAGAGAATTTTGTTATACATAGTGTGATAGGGTGAATGATGCCTCCTCCTTCTCAAAGTTGTTTATGTCCTGCTCCCTGGAACCTGTGTGTATCACCTTACATGGTAAATATTGTCTATATGTGTGATTATGTTAAATATCTTGAGATGAAGAGATGATTATGGATTATCTGCACAGACTCAGTGTAATCACAAGGGTCCTTCTAAGAAGGAGGCCAGAGGGCAGAGTCAGACAGAGAAGGCCATGGAATGAGGGAGGCGGGAGAAGAAGAGGTGATATGATGGGGAGCAGTGAGCCAAGGAATGAGGACAGCTTTCAGAAGCTGGACAAAGCGGGAAATGGATTTTCCTGTAGAGCCTCTGGAAGAAACCAACCCAGTGACATTGACTATGGACTTCTGGCCTCTAAAATTGTAAGAGAATACATTTGTGTGGCTTAAAGCCACTAAGTTTGTGATGATTTGTTACAGTGGCATTAGGAAACTAATACATGTAGGAAATAAAGATTCTAAAGACCTCCTACTTAAAAATAAGCGGGTCTTAATTGAACATGAAAATAATGTAGTCGGTTCAGATTTTACCTTCCTCATCCTGTTTATTCTTAAGCATAGTGGTAAACATGAGCTTTGTTGTCTTTTTCAATTGCCAAATAAATAATTTAGAATTAACCTAAAAGAAGGAAATCTACTTTTTAAGCCTTTTAAAATCTCGGTGGATAAAAGGTGGCCTTTCCCTTCAGTGGGCCCCCGTGTACCTTGGTTTCCACTATTTACTGGTATGATTTTCTGTAGAACTCCACCAGCAAGCGTATTTTTGAGTGAGTCATCTCTCATCCTAAAATGTGTTGCAGGGTGCTTGTTCTTACAGAGAGATGATTGCTGCAAACCCACGCCATCCCAGCTCTCGCTACAGTGATTAAGAGTTGATTAAGAGTTGACCTTGCTGCTGTGTATTGAGAATCCTGGCAGGAAATTGAACTAGAAATTTGGAACAAGGGGCCAAGTATTACATTTTTAACTTTTGTAAGAAGGTCACAGTACTATGTTGTCTTTAATACTAGACAATATAGTCCCCATTTTATATTTTCTTTACTATAAATCAATATTTCCATTATTAAATTAATAATTTGGAATACAGAAAATAAAGAGAAATCAAACATGCCCCTATCTTAACATAACCACTCAGCATTTAGAGTACTTTTCTTCAGCTGTAGTAGCTGCCTCTGAAAGTGTAAGGAGCTTGGTTGCCATGTGTCTTTATCTAAATGCTGTTTAATGGACACTTTGTTCTGTGAACATCTGTTATTCATAGAGATTAGAATTAGAAGAACCTGCAGTAACGGATGGGTTTCCTAGCTGGCCTCTTGGCTTCCCTCTGCCTCTGAGAACCCACATTTTTCCCTGGAGTGTGTGATTTAGCTATGCTAGGTGCCGCTGCTTGAGGGCACTGAAGGATGCTGGGCAGGGGAAGAGAAATCTGCTATCCTAGGGCCTTATGCAGTTGGAAATTAACTTGACTAATGAGTCAAAGGATCAAAGTGAAAAGGATTTAATGCCCCCTTTGTTTAAAAGTTGGAAACAGTCTCCTTACTTTTCGCCTTTTAAATAGTCATTTGATTAGCTGAGCCATCTTCCTATGCTGCTATGTGATGTGCTAACAACATCTAATAACATCACCATCCCAGCCACCAGAATGGTTTAGAGCCCCATCTGCAGCCCACCCAGCACCACCAGACATCTCTTCATCATTTAGCTTTCAGCTAATTAAGCCACTTAACTGGATCACTTTCAAGGCTTCTGGACCAATTGCCCTAGCGGTGCCAAAAAGAGAAGGTATTTCTCATCATGAAGAGGAAGCAAATTCATTCCTTAACCCTCCTTTAACATGTATGCTTTGAATACCTTTTAAACACAAGGCTTGTCCCAGACTTTGGGATATGATGGTGACAAAGTGGACAGGGTCCCTTGGAACTAACGGTCTAGCAAGGAGAGGCAATTTAGAGAAATTATTGCCAGAAAGGGTGATGAATACCAGGCTGGAGAAAGCTCAGGGCACTTGGAGAACATCCTGTGGAGACCTAATCTGGTCTGAGGTGGGGGAACACGTAAGCTAGGACCTGAGGAATTAGTCACCAGCTGGGAAGAGAGGGGATGGGAGGGGAGGGCAAGAAGGTTGAGGTTGGTGGTAACAGAACATACCAGGCCTTAGAGATGGATGAGAGCAGCATATGCAAGCACTAACAGGAATCTGGCATGGCTGAGAAGAGATCTGTGGGGAGAAGCTGCCAGGGAGTAAATGATGAAGGGTTTGGCTAGCCATGTGAAGGAGTCAAACTTCATTTTAGTGGTGATGGGGAGCTACAAGGGTTTTAGCAGAGGAGCTGACAAGAATAGCTCACTTCTCCCTTCTTCATACACCTTCCTATAATGTGGTTGGAGCTCCATGGTGAACTTCTAGGACATGAAATTCCAACAATTTTCAAAGCATTTCCACCTTAGTCAAAGCCAGAACGTGTAGAGAAGCCTCTGGATATAATGAACCCCCTCCAGAATTATTTAAGCAAGAGATCCCCTGAGATTCTGAGGAGTAAGCTAATTCTCAGCCAATACAGCATCTCTGTAAGCCACATCACAGATGGGATCTTGGCTGGCCAACTGCTCAGAACAGAGTGGCAGGGCTAAAGAGAACTCAGCGCTCATTTCAGTCTAAACCCCTCATTTTGCAGATGAACAAGCTGAGGCCCAGAGAGGTGAAGGGCCTCACCCATCACACAGCCATGCGAAGAAAGAGCCAGGATTGAGGCCCAAGTCTGAGTCCCAGGGTGCCATCCCCCAGTGAACAGAAATTATACCCTCCTGATGTACAATGAGCTCTGGCCCAGCCCATCCCTGTGTGGAAGTGGGAGGAATGGAGCAGTGGTGTGCGGAGGGGGCCCAGGGCAGTCTGGGTGAAGTTACGGAGGAGGGGTGGCCCATCTCTTTTCTAGTTCTAATGCCTAGTTTCCCATGTGTCTCACAGGACTGTTGGAAATCCCCTTTGTACATTTCCACTGCTCTTTTTCCAGCACTTTCCACAATGTGGAGGTGTCAGTAATCTGAACATAAGAGAAAACTAAACTGTGATTAAAATAATAAGAACCTCAGATAAGAAGACTGAAAGAGGCAGTGTGTCTAGATAGCGTCTCAGCAGAGCACAGGGTGACTGTTACTGGCCCTAAAAGTCAATGTTGAAAGACAAAAGTACAAAGTGAGAAGCTGCAGGGAAAGGAGAGGGAGGGAAAAAGGAGCAAAGGGGAGGGTCCAACAGACATCAGACAGGAACAGCTAACCGTGGTGCTGCCATCATACCCAAAGAGAGAAGTAACAATGCAGAGCAGAACAGTCCTGAGTTGAGGGAGAGAGAAAGCCAGTTGCTAGAGCATCACAGCTCTTTGGGGGCATTTAGTGTGGGGCAAATGGCCCTCTGCACACCTCAAGAAGTCCAGCAAGCAGCACTGGACCAAGGCAGATTGTAATAGGTGATCTTCATAATGATGCCACTGAGTTATCTAAAGATTAGGCCAGGGCCAGCAAACTTCTCCTGTGAAGGTACAGATAATAATTTAGACTCTGCGGGCCATACAGTAACAGCTCTGTAGTGCGAAAACAATCATAGACAACATATGGATGAATGAGTTGGCTGTGTTCTAATAAAATTTTATTTAGAAAAACAATGTACTCTGTCTACTAAGGTAAGAAAATAAGCTATATATTTTCTTAGGAGCTATTTGATTACTAGAAAGGTAGCCTATTTAAGTTAGGTAAAGTCAGTTTTTTTTTTCTTTTAAAGAATTCAGTAGGTAACTCACCTTGTAGACATCCAAAATGGGAAACAAAATTCAGCCAGACCATGAGGACCAGGTCCAGGGAGGCAAAGGATAAACTGCTTCTTCCATTTATAGTGGAGCCACGTAAGCTCCATTTACTGCTTCTCTCCCTTTCTCTACTGATTCTCCCTGCTTAAATTTCAGTGCAAAAAAGTTACTAAAGGTGGTTAAGCCAGTTTAGTTCTGACCTTATATAAACTTTCAATTCAAGCTTCCACCATCTTATAACTGGGTCTTTCTGTGTCTTTATCCCAAATTTTTGGTAGAAAGTATCTGATTGGCTCAGCATGGTCAATGTGTCCATCCTTATCGATCAGCTGTGGCTTGTGGTGACCAGTTCATGGGGTAAAACTAAGGAGGCCAGAGCAGGAAGCAGTGTAGGGGATGAAGGGAGGGAGAACACAACGATTAGCATTACTGCTGTATGCATTTTGCTGTATGGAAAAGTCCAAATACTTGCACTTCTGTGATCTTGACATTTAACACAGAGGTAAAACCATTTTGGAGAGCAATATGATAATACTTGGTCAAATTTAGCAATTATTTGACTCAAATTCTGAGTCAAGTGACTCAGTAATTCTGCTCCTGGGTATATGTATAGTTTAAAGAAATTCTCAGACTAGTCAGTAAGGGGACATATTTGGGAGTGTTCATTTTGATACTATGTGTAGTTTTAGAAAGTGGGAGGCAATCTGGGTGCCATTACTGGGAGACTAGAATGTAGCAGAAGCACACTGAGATTTAGCAGTGAGAAGCATAATCTTTACAGAGTCTGCATGGCTACAGGGATAGCTCAAGGTCATGGCACTCAGAGAAAAAGGTAAGAAACACAGGGAGACCTCACAAAACCCAGCACCATTTGTGTAAATTTAAAATACATATATAGAAAACGGAGAAAGCATACATTCTGTAGAAATATCTCCAAACAAAGTGATACTTATTAAAGATATATTAGGAACTTCTGATTCTGATGGACTAGCTTGTACGAAACCAATCTTTCCACCGAGAACGACTGTAAATATGGAATAGAATACATGTTTGAAAGTGACTTTCTAGAAAAAGGGTCTTTGATGATGTAATTAAGGATCTCAATAGATGAGATTATCTGGGTGAGCCCTAAATCCAATGACAAAGGTCCTTACAAAGAGACAGAAGAGGAGAGGACACAGAGAGGAGGACAGGTGTGGATGGAGGCTGACTGGAGATTGGAGGTATGCAGCTAAGGCAAGAATGCCTGGAGCCACCAGAAGCTGGAAGAGGCAAGGGAGGATTCTCCCCTAGAGCCTTACAAGGGAATGGCCCTGCCAAAAACTTGACTTGAGACTTTTGGCCTCCAGAGCTGTAAGAGGATATATTTCTGTTTTTTTTTTTTTAAGCCACCCAGTTTGTGGTAATCTATTGTGGCAGCCACAGGAAACTAACACAGCACCATTACCATTTCCCAAACAATGCAAAGACTATCAGTCTTCTCCATCATATAGGGTTTTTTTCTAATTCATAAATTTCTACTCTTAGGCAGTGAAATGTTGTCTTACATTATAATTCTACATATATTTTAAAGCCAACAAGGCATTGTGATTATTATTTTGTCAATATTTGATACTTTCATTTAAAAAAGCACTTGACTTGCTAGAGGAAAAATGGCATCTTGCTATTTTTATTCACAGTTCTTGGTAATACAATTGAGCAGTTTATCTTCCTTTTTGAAATGTCTTTCATATTTTTGTTAACTTTCCTATTGGGTTCATTGGCTTTGCTTGATTGTTAAAATTCTTAAAATGTAAAAGAATAACCCTCTTGTCATATATATATGTAATTTTCTCTACTCTGTTCTTTTTCTTTTAGTTTTATCACAGATTTGTTTTAGCACACATTCTTTAATTTCTGATATACTTTTGTGGTTTTGTTCATTGCTTTCAGCTCAGAAAGTCCTCCCCACTCCAGAGATGTTAGCGATAGGTACTCACTTGTATTTTCTTAATTGGGGGAGGTAGATAACTCTTTTGACTCTTTAGGCAAAAAACCTTTACCTAAAGTCTTTAAGGTGGTCAGCTGCAGGATTTAGTAGTTGAAGATGTTATTTCAAGCGTAAACAAAACTCAAAACAGGTCCTGGACTGAATTATAGGGCACGAGAGAGTTTGGCTCTGGTGTTTAGGGCTGATGACTCTGCTTGTCTACAACTCACTGCCAAACATTGTCCTCCATGGTGATGTGGTGGGAAGCTGCCACCAGACTCTGCTTTCTGGATGATATCACTCTGCTTGTGGGCTCTGATAGAAAGAAGAAAAGCAGCCAAACCTGGGGCTTTGGGAGAATTAAAACTGTAACCTAGGGTCAAAACTCCCTTTTTGCATCACACTGAAGGGCCAGGACTCTGGAGTGGTGGGACCATCCACTCTGAGCCTGGGGTTTGCAGTCCAGAAAAGAGAGCATTGGGCTTTGCAGATAGCTCCATCAGCATCCTCCTTGCCAAAAGTCAAGCCTGAGTCACCACCCCTAACAACATTCAGAGCTCAGTCCAGGCATTAGGGTTGGCATGGGGTCCTGGCCCAGCTGCTTTTCTAGGATGTAAGAAAGGGCATCTCTGAGAACAGAGGAAGGGGCAGAGAGAGGCTATAAAGATAGTTGAGAGACCACATGAATCTGAATGAGCTGACAGAATGTTGACCACTTCAGGTGACAGGACAGAAAAGTAGGAAACCTGGGTAAACTGAGTTCAGATCCGTCTTCCCCATCGACAAGCTGTGCAGTCTTGGGTAAGTGACCCATTTTCTCTAATCTGAATCCCAAGACAATATCACTGTCTGAAACCCAAGGGAGTTGGACAAGATGGTCTCTAAGGCCCCTTCTAGCCCTTTGATGCTACAACAAAAACCCCTAGCAGACTTGGTTGGCTCCCTTAACAAAGAAGGTGGCCTCTGTGTGCAGAGAGGAAGTCACAGGCTCCAGGAGATAAGCGTGGTCTGCAAAGCCTGGCCTGACCGGTTTTCACGTGCACTCTGCGTGGTGTGGGAAGTCCTGCTGTTCTTGTACCACCCTGTCCAGTGACACCTGCCACACACTGATTGTCTCGCAATAAAAGAGAATGTTATCAGCTGTCTGCTGCTTCGGTAATAAAGTGGATGTGCATTCACAGTGGTGGACATATGACTTATCAGTATGTTATGAAACATGATTATATAGCTGTCTTTACCTTCTGCGACAGTTTTTATAGGCTCCTTTGTGTGAAATATTGGCAAAACAAATTTAATGCACTTTCAGTGAAGGAAAGAATGCCATCTCATGTTTATTTACTGTATGTTCCCATTAATAATAAAAAACATTGAGGGGCAATTCTTCTTTTAATACAAGGTTCACTTGAATATTACAGTAACACCCCACTGCCAGGCACTGTAGTCATTCTTGGACTTGGTTACACGAAGACTTAACCCAGCACATACAGGAAGGCTTCTAGGACAGGGCTCTCAAGTGCATAATCAAATGGCCATAAACCCCTTTCCCCCAATACAACATGCCCAGACTCATAAATAATTATACTAAAAGGATTCTCTTAGTGAGTAGGTCCTTCTCCCAACTTCCTTCCACCTACATGTATGTATTCAAATATGTTCATCCAGCCACCTATCTGTCTGGGAATGTTGGCTCTGCTGGTTATGTACACCTCTGGAGTTGATCCTAATAAATTCCTTTCTTATAGGTGCACTTTTTCTAGGAAATAATCCAGTTCTTCAGGGCATCTTGGAACACAAACCACACTAGTTGTGTAGTATATCCTCTGTGCGTGAGCCCTGATGAGTCACAGAGACTCCCAGGTACGTGATGTGTGTGCGTGTGTGCAAGACAGAGACAGAAAGACAAAGACAGAAAGACAGAATTTGTGTGTAAGTTAATTTTTTATTTGGTTTTATGTACAAAAAAAATCTACTTTGGGGGAAGCAGTGATGATACAATCAGTATTAATGTTGTTCTCAGGTATTCCTAAATATTGATTCTATTTGAAAATTAAAGATTAGTATTTTAGCAAATATGTAGATGTCAGTTTCATTCATTGGAAAAAATGGGCATAATACTGATTTGGATTGCTGTTTTGGAGATAAATCTTAACTATGTATCAAAATATTATACAAATATCATATGTTACATTCAGATTATTTTCAGAGCAGTAGCTAAAGATTTTAATAGCACTTTCGAGATCTTCCGATTACTGGAAACTGATAATGTATGAAAAATATTTTATGAGTGCAGTAGAAGGAAACTTGAAAAACAAAATGCACTTAAGGCTATAAAATCTAGACTAGGTGAAATTCAGCATTCATGAAGTCTGCTTTCACCAACAGTAATAATAATAGCAGCTAAGGCATATAAGATGCTATCATGTGTCAGGCACAATTGAACTTTATATATTAACTCATCTAACCCTTACAACAACCCTAAGTTACTATTATGATTCCCTGTAGAATAAATAAGAATTTGCCCAAGGTCTGACAGCTAGTTAAAAAGCCAGACGTCTACATTAAGTAAGACGCTGTTTTCTTCTCTCTCCATCTTCTTTTCACACTACCCTTAACCGGCAGGAGCACTGATCCAGTTGGTCCACCCCGTAAGTGGCTGACTGCATACTCCCTTCCTTCTGTCTAGAGAAGGAGGGACAGCGCTGCTCCTTGTCTGGAGACCTGGCCAGTTCCTTCTGGCTATCTGCTGAGACAACCAGGTCCAGGCTAACTGGCCACTGGGTCTCTCTCTCACTTTCTCTCTCATTTTGAATCATTCTCCCTATGTCTGGAAGTTTGGTGTTGGTTTGTTTTCTAACCACTAATGGCAAGATCTGAGACCTCGGTTTGAGTATCAGGGGCTTAAATTGGGCAAAGCAAGTCAAGCTTTGGACTGAGGCAATGTCTACCTTCCTGGCTTAAGAGAAAAGGACAGTTTACATGAACCAGCCTAGCTTCTAAGGATGTTCTGCATTTAGATTATTTTCCAAAGCCACAGCTCACAATCACAGCAAACTTCTTTCCTCCTTCCTTTCCTTTATCAACTATTAATTTAGACTGGATATTGTGCCTCACTATTTCCCTAAGGGACACACTAAGGTTGTGGTAGAATTCAGATATTTCTGAATCCTCTGACCACCATCAGTTGGTACTCTTTCCCTCAGTTTCTCCCACAAAATCTCAACAACATATCCAAAAACGTGGGCTTGGGATTGTTAGTCTATTTGTGAAGACAGGTTTGTGCTAAACCTTCACAGTTGTCCTCTCCTGTGAGACCAGGGGCAAAGTCTGACTGAGGTTAGAAAATCAGGCTCCCGTCTGGAACTGCTTTTCCTTTATGCTCACTTCAAGTCTTGGCTTTCTTATGCTGTGTTCTGCCAAATGAACTAAACAGCACCGTAACATAAGTTTACTAAAGAATGGTAAACTTCTGTCTACTCTTTTTTTTTCTTAACGTAGAAAATTTTTAAATTTTATTGAAAGAATTTTTTTTCCTGCAGTGTGACTTTTTTTTTAAACATTTTTTACTGATTTATAGTCAATTTATAATGTTGTGTCAAATTATAGTGTAGAGGACAATTTTTCAGTTATACATGAACATATATATATTCATTGTCACATTTTTTTCTCTGTGAGCTACCATAAGATCTTGTGTATATTTCCCTGTGCTTTACAGTATAATCTTGTTTATCTATGCTACAATTTTAAAATCCCGTCTATCCCTTCCCACCCTCCACCCCCTTGGCAAGCACAAGTTTATATTCTATGTCTATGAGTCTATTTCTGTTTTGTATTCGTGCTTTGTTTTTTTTGTTTTTGTTTTTTAGATTCCACATATGAGCGATCTCATACGATATTTTTCTTTCTCTTTCTGGCTTACTTCACTTAGGATGGCATTCTCCAGGAGCATCCATGTTGCTGCAAATGGCGTTATGTTGTCGGTTTTTATGGCTGAGTAGTATTCCATTGTATAAACATACCACATCTTCTTTATCCAGTCATCAGTTGATGGACATTTAGGCTGTTTCCATGTCTTGGCTATTGTAAATAGTGCTGCTATGAACATTGGGGTGCAGGTATCATCCTGAAGTAGGGTTCCTTCTGGATATATGCCCAGGAGCAGAATTCCTGGGTCATATGGTACGTCTATTGCTAGTCTTTTGAGGAATCTCCATACTGTTTTCCACAGTGGCTGCACCAAACTGCATTCCCACCAGCAGTGTAGGAGGGTTCCGCTTTCTCCACAGCCTCTCCAGCATTTGTCATTTGTGGACTTTTGAATGATGGCCATTCTGACTGGTGTGAGGTGATACCTCATTGTAGTTTTGATTTGCATTTCTCTGATAATTAGTGATATTGAGCATTTTTTCATGTGCTTATTGATCATTTGTATGTCTTCCTTGGAGAATTGCTTGTTCAAGTCTTTTGCCCATCTTGTCTAGTCTTAAATAATTGAAAATTTGGGTTTGAATCTTGTGAATCTCTGTCTGCAACTTGATGTTCAGTTTTGACAAAAACGGCGTGTTTGTTCTGGAAGCCATGAGTGGTAAAAATCTTGAATTCATCCATTTCTGATTTACCTTTCTTCCTGAGAACTCAGGATCATTACACTTCCTCATATCCCTCATGTAGTTAGGTGGGTCTGTGTAACTAGCTCTGCCTAATGGATTGTGAGTGAAAGTGTCATTTATGAGCCAAAGCATTTCACTGCTATTGTGAGACCCTACAGTTCTCCCAAACCCCAGTGATTTTGGAGATGGTCTTATGTTGTGGGGATAGTGCCAGAAGATGGGTGACTACATTGTATAGAAAACAGTTGCCTTAGGAAGTTGCCCAGGCTGTGCAGTTAACATTATACAAGAGAGAAATCTTTGCTGTGTCAACCCACTGTGATTTTTGTGGGATTGTTTGTTACTGCAACATAATTTAGCTTTTTCTGACTAATGAGCCATGCCACATTGAAACTTTGCATTTTATTTCCATATGGTATTATTTTTATTATTATTAGCTGCTATTTTACTTTGATTCTTTCTCTGACCCTTAACTTATTTATTACAACCTTATTGATGTATAATAAGCTGTACATATTTAAAGTATGCAATTTGATGAAATTTGACATTTGTGTACATCCATGAAATGATCATCACAAGTAAGATAATGAACTTATCCATCATCCCAAAAAGGTTCCTTGTGCTTCTTTGCCATCCCTGCCTCTCTCTCTCCTTCCAATCCCTAATCCCCCAATCCCAGCTATTAATCTGCTTTCTGTCATTGTACATTTTCAAGGATTTTATGTAAGTGCAATCTTACAATATGTGTTCTTTTTCTGCCTGGCTTCTTTCACCCAGCATAATTGTTTGGAGACATATCCATGTGGTCACATGTATCAGTAGTTCATTCCTTTTCATTTCTGAGTAGCATTCTATTGTACAAATGTACCACAATTTGTTTATTCATTTACCTGTTGATGGACATTTGAGTTGTTTTCAGTTTTTGGCTGTTCCAAGTAAAGCTGCTGTGAAAATTCATGTGCAAATCTTTGTATAGACATATGCCTTAATTTCTCTTGGATTGATACTTAAGAGTGGAATGGCTGGGTCATATGGTAGGAGTATGCTTACCTTTTCAAGAAACCACCAAACTATTTTCCAAAGTGTCTATGCTGTTTTACATTCCCACCATCAATGTATAAGAATTCCAGCTGCTCTGCATCCTTGCAGTTCTTGGTATGGTCTGACCTCTAATTTTGATTAAATGATTACACTCTCTCAAGTTCACAACTTTGTTCCCAATGTCATCAACTTATGTTCTTGATACTTCTTGCAATAGTCTCTTAACTGGCACTCCTCCTTCAGATAAATTGAGGTTGTCAGATAGGAACTCTGTGAACTTCCTCCCACCACCTGTAAACTTAGCTCTGTTAATACCAGTCATTCCCACCTTGCCTCCTGTCAGAGCAGGGGAGCTGTGTCTCCACCTCCTCCTGTCTAAGTCCCTCTCTCCTCCTGACATCATATTCTGGACCCCATTCTCCTGTGAAGCCTCACTCTGTCAGGCATCTTTCTCTCTCCGCTGTCTTCTGCTTTTCCAGTTAATGATACTTGCTCCTCAGTCTAATAATATATTCAATTTTTGCCCATGTTTAAAAAACAAAACAAAACAAAGACCATCTTAATACCCTATATTTCCCCCAGACTACTGCCCTATCTCTTTCCTTCTGTTTAAAGTTAAATATATTGTAAAAATTAGAAAATTCCCACTGTCTCCTCAATCCACTGCAATCTAGCTTTTATCCTGCTCTCCACTGAAGCTGCTCTCACTCAGCTTCACACATTCCAAACCCTCTCTTACGTGACCTCTGGGCAGCCTTTATATACTTGATCACTTCCTTCTTAAACTTTTTTCCTCTTGGTTTTCCAAGGGTCTATCCTGGATGCTCCTCTTTGGTCTCCTTTTCTCTTTTGCGTTCCTTCACTGTACTCTCATATGTTGTTGTGTCCAGATTGTAACTTTGGCCTTTTCTCACTCCCTCCCATGGCTTCACTTCCACCTTGAGGTCAATGACTACCGAAAAAAGGTCTCCATTCCAGCAATCCTTGTGAGCTCTAAAGCCACAGGGCCAATTTCCCCCACTTGGTTATCCCACAGATCCTGACATTTCCTACATGGAAAACTTGATTCACTATCCTCTTTCTCAGATCTGCCTCCTCCTCTGTTCCCATCTCAGTGTATCCACCCAGTTAAACATCCTTGACTCCTAAATTGTTCCTCATAATCATAATCACTCACTCAGTCAGAGACACTCTATTTCTTTGAGATCTTTGGAGTCCATCTTCTCCCTACCCCTTCTGCCCTTCTTAGCTGAGGCTGACAGCACCTCTTACCTTGGTTGCTGCAACTGGTCTTCAAAATAGTCTCTTGGCTTCCAGATTTCCCACCTGCAGTCCATTCCTAATGCTGCTTTTTATAATCTTGCTCCTGCCTACCTCTCCAGACTTATCTCCTGTTACCTCCTCTCTAGGCTCTAGATCTTATACACTCCAGCCATACTGAATGGCCTGCATTACTCTGAATGGGCCATGCTTTTGTGATTCATGTTGTCCTCCTGATCTAGAACACTCTCCTTCAATGTCCTTTGCCTTGTAGATTTCTTTTGTTCTTCTTGACTCAGCACAGTATTGCCTTGCTAGTGGAGCCTTCCATAGAATTTCCCTGACCTTCCTATGGGATCCCTACCACTCTGTGTATACCTTTACTATTGCACTTTTCATCAGTACTGTTCTCAGAGCTGTGACTGTTACCTTATATGATAAAAGAGTCTTTGCAGATGTGATTAAGTCAAGGATCTTGAGATGGGGAGGTTATCATGGATTATCTGGGCAAGCACTAAATGTAATTACAAGTGTCCTTATAGGAGGGAGGCAGAAGGAGATTTGGCTTCAGAAGAAGGCAATGTAACCACTGAAGCAAAATAATACACTGCTGGTTTTGAAGATGGCAGAAGCAGCCACAGGCCAAAGAATACAACTCTAAAACCTGAAAAAGTCAAGGAAGCAAATTCTCCCCCTAGAACCTCCAAAGGAAGTGCAGCCCTGCTTACATCCTGACTACAGCCCAATGAAATATAGTGCAGACTTCTGATCTTTGTAAGGGACTGACTATGTATTGTTTTAAGCTACCAAGTTTGTGGTCATTGGTTACAGCAGCAATAGGAAAATAATACCTTGGGCTAAGTGGGACTCTGCCCTGGGCCTCATGCTGCAGAGGCCCCTACTCTAGGTCTATTCCAGTTGTATTCCTTATCTTGGGATGAAGAGTCTATGTCCTCACTTCTAGACCAGACACAAGGCCCCCACAACCCCCAAATTCCTCACTTAAGAAACTCTTATTCAAGGCCTATTTCTGGAGTCTAAATACCTCTTCTCCAAGTTTGTCCTTTTTAAAAAAAAAAATAAGCTTTTATTTCCAGCAAGTGGATTTTGATGAGATTTGACAAACTTCTTTAAATTTCTAGCATTCAATTAAAATATTTTTCTTGCTTATAAGTGATCTCCTTGGGGAAGAGCTATTAAGTTATGAATAACCCTGGATTTAAGTTCCATGTTAAAATAGTTCTGAACCAGGATTTTATGTCATTCACATTTTCCCCCTAAATTTGTCCTTTCAAGACATGCTATAATGCTAGGGGGCTCATTCTGTGACTTGATCTGAAGGGTAGTCAAGGGAGCAACTGTTTGTGGGATGAACCACTTTGTAGACAACAGACTGAAGGGTGCAAAAACTGAAGCCAGGAGACCAGAGAGAAGGCTACTACAGTAATTCAGGCAAGAGATTATGATAGTGGTGGAGATGGGAAGAAGTGGCTAGATTCTGGATGTCTTTTGAAAATAAAGGCAAAAAAGCATTCACATTGGGTGGGAGGTCTGAGAGAAGAGGAAGGGTAAGTGTCAGTCCAAGGTTTCTGGCTTGAACAACTAGGAAGATGACATTGCCATTAACTTAGATAGTAAAGAAGGGAGAAAGAGCACTTATTGGGGTAAAGATCAGTGGCTCTATTTTAAATGTGTTAAATTTAGGATGCCCATTAGACAGCAAAGTGTGTAGGCGGTTGGATGTTAGAGTGAATCTTGCTTTTCTCTGAGACTGTATGCTCCCAGCAACTAGCATAGGAGATTAAAATAGGAGATTCTTAATACTAGTTGGACCAAATGAATATGTGACATTTCTTCATACAAATGTTTGAGTTTTATATCCTTACATCATCAGGTAGGATAAAATCCAGCCCACTGACATTACACAGATTGGCCAATTGTGTACACCGGGAGTATTAACAACCTGATTGTTTAGTATCTTCCTGTTCTTGGCTCTCTCAAAGATTTTGATTAGGACTAGGGCAGATATTTAATATTAATACCAAGTAGATAGAAGTTAAACCCATGGCCTGTCCTATTAGCTTAGTGTTGAACTTTCTTTTCTTTTCTTTTTTTTAATTAAAAAAATGGGGGGGGGGTAGATTTATTTATTTCTGGAGGAGGTACTGGGGATTGAACCCGGACCTCATGCATGCTAAGCATGCATTCTACCACTTGAGCTGTACCCCACCCCTAGTGTTGAAATTTCTTAACTTACTAATGGCAAGAAAAATTTTTTTGTAATTATAGTATGTGTAATGACTTTTTTATTCCATCTCTGAAGTCATATTGTTTACCTCTCCACGTGTTTGAAAAAGCTTACAGCCAGAGCTTTTGCTATTTTAGTCCACTTGGATGCATCTTGGATACTAATAGAGCCTGAAACACTGATGATGCTGACTAGTCTATGACGGTTAGTTCGTTAAAAGAAATGTTAATATAACAAATGGGTAATAATGCTGATCTTCCTGGCTCTAAATTTACAGCCATTATAAAACTATATGTTTATAAAACTTGGTGTGCTTTATTGTTTTAAAAAGGTTGCAGCTCTGTTGCAAGATGATGGAGACTAGAATGCTCATTCATTTTTCTCTTGTACCTTTCCCCCTACCCGCCTCATTCCTGTGAAGTTTCTCTTGTCAAGTTCACTAATGACATTCACATTAAAAAATCTATAGTCATTGTTTTTAATCCTTATTTGAATTATTCTCTCAGCAATGTTTGACCCAATTGACTACTCCCTCCTGAAACATTTATTTCCTTTTCTTTTTTTTTTTTTTTTTTTGGATCATTGTGTTCTCTTGATGTGATGGTTAATTTTACATGTCAGTTTGACTGAACCATGGGTGCCCAGACATTTGGTTGAACCTTATTCTGAGTGTGTCTGCAAGGATGTTTCTAGATGGGATTAACATTTGACTCAGTAGACTGAGTAAAGCAGATTGCCCTCCCTGATGCAAGGGGGCCTCATCCAGTGGATTGAAGAGCAGAAAAGAATAAAAGAGCTGAGTAAACTCCTGCTGCCTGATTGACCTGAGCTGGAACACTGGTCTTTTCCTGCCTTTGGTCTCTATTTGAAACATCAGTTCTTCTTGGGTTTTGAGCCCATGGGCTCTCCTGGTTCTCAGGCCTTTGGACTCAGACTGGAACCATGCCATCAGCTCTCCTAAGTGTCCAGCTTGCTGACTATAGCTCTTGCGACTTCTTAGCCTCCATAGTTGCATGAGCCAGTTCTTTTGTTTTTGTTGTTTGAGCCAATTCTTTATAATAAATCTCTTCAATGTGTATTTGTTTGCTTGTAGGCCATCTCCCCCACTAGAGTATAACACTATGAGCAGACACCTTTTATCTATCTAGTTCATTTCTGTAGTCCCAGCCCTGAGACTGTGTCTAGAAGATAATAAGCATTCAGTAAATACTTGTGGACTATATGAGAAAATTTGCTTGTGTGTATTTTCCTAAGGCCTAAGACCAGTAACTATTTGTACTTCTGTGCATATTTCTTCATAGGTGCTCAGAGCATGTCCACATATATTGTATTTATCCTCACATCAGTCTGGAAGAAGGGGATGAGGGGAACAATTTAACTATGATTCACACCCTGTAGTGGAATGGGAATGTTTAGTTCTTGAGGATCTTAATGCCCTGTGTTTTGAAGATAAGAGTGCCTTAAAGGGGACTGCTAGGCATACCTTCATTTATCTCATGAACACAGTATATCTTGGACTCCTGTCTTAGAAGAATTTGTTTATTTTATAGGACTGTGCATTTTGCTACAAGACCTGGCCAGTAACAATAAACTCAGTCAATATGAATTTTCAACATTTAAAATTCTTTCTAGATGGAAAAACTATGTCTAAAAATTGTGATTTCAGGATTCACAAGTGCACATGTGTAAGATAAAGGAATGGTTTCCGACATCCTCTGGAGATTGTCTTCCAAACCCAGTAGCCAAGGGGGTAGATTAGTTTGCACTGATAACACCAATAATGCTTTAGTGTCCTATGAATACTGTGATGTGAATATATTACTCCCTTCTTTCCCCTCCCCAATAATCTGGATAAGGTGTTTCAGTGACAATTTGTGAACAATGTGCAAATACATATGATTTTTTTTTACATCAAGATTTTCACAGGAGGGAGATGATACATAAAAAAACTGTTAGAGTAAATGCACTAATTAATTCAGCTCTTAAATAGTTATTCTATCATCAGTCACATGCCAAAAATTGCATTTTTATAATGTGTTTATTTGTGTACAAAATATGTTATAATTTACTGATGCATATGCAGCAAAATACTTTATCACATACAACAAAAATACACTTTTTAACCCCCTTCCCCTACCTTTTGAAAATGGCAACACTGTTCTGGCAGTTCAGCAGCTAAAAATAAAGTGCTATAATTAAGCAGTATTGGAATGTCTTCATTTGACAAATGTGATGTACAATTTGAGTATACAACCACATTTTTGTTAGTTTTTTCACAGAACAGGAGATTCCACATCCTGAACACTTCCAGAAGATACAAATATTTGTATATATATGTACACGTGTATACACTGTATATGTAAAGTACCAACAAGCCTCTTTGTCTTTGTAAGTTTGTTGTGTTTATGTTTATTCTTTCTTTCCAAAGTCAGAGTCACACTATTGGGATCTCACAGTTCGTCACCAAAGTCTGGCTTGTTGGGGTGTGGTGTTGGTGAGAGGGCAGAGGGAGCCTTCAGACCTCACTGGGGGACCTGGAGCGGAAGGGCACTTTGGACTGGAAACAGCCACAAAACAGGAGCCACAGGGCACGTTGGATCTCCTGGTTGCGGAAGGCATAGATAATAGGATTGATCATGGAGTTGTAGGTGGCAGGCAGCAATGTGGCATAGGTGTAGACAGCTGGGTCCTCATGGCTGCCCACCACACAGTAGATGGCAAAGGGCAGCCAGCTGGCACCGAAAGTGCCCAGCACCACGGCCAGTGTACCCACGCCCTTTCTGGTGGCTGCAAGGTGGGGTGGTGCAAGGCAGTGCTGCTGCAGCGCGATCTGGTGCGCATGACGCCAGACTACCTGGCAGATGCGCACGTACAGGTGCAACATGATGCCGAAGACAGCAAAAAAGGTGGCGGAAAGCAGCGCCACGTGGCTGCGCGTCAGCGGGCGCACCACGCTGCAGGCGGCGCGCTCTGCCAGGCAGTTCCAGCCGAGCACCGGCAGCAGCCCGAGGCCTAGGGACACCGTCCAGGTGGCGGCGAGCAGGAGATGCACACCCAACAGGGTCCGTCGCGAATAATAGGTGAGCGCGTTGTAGAGAGACAGGTAACGATCTACCGTGATGGCCAGCAGGCTGCTGACTGAGGCCGCGAAGGAGGCCACGAGGAAGCCCACAGTGAACAGGCTTACAGTCTCCGAGGGCACCAGGTACTGGAACACGAAGTGCAGAATGAGACCGCAGCCCGCCAGCAGGTCCGCGGTTGCCAGGCTGCCCACCAGCACGAACATGGGCGTGCGCAGAGCCGGTGTGGAGGCGATGAGCGCCACTACCAGCGCATTTTCACCTGCGATCACCGTCCCCGACACGCAGAGCAGTACGTCCCATGGGTTCACTGCCGACAGCAGCAGCCCTGGTGGCCCCGCTGGCAGCTGAGAAGACAGCTCCAGCGACGCATTAGCTGCGCCGCCGCCCCCCAGCGCCGCTGCCGCTGCAGGGGGCCCCCATTCAACTGTGTCCCGCGCTCCTGCCGCTGTGGCCGCTGCCGCCGCACCCTCGGCCGCCACTGCCACCACCTGGGACTCGTTGAGCGAAGATGCGCTCGCGTTCATTGTGGCTGGACGCTACACCCTGCGTGGAGAGGGAGAGGAAGCTTCAGGTGTGTGGTTCACGCCGCCAGGGTACTTCCCCGGGCGCCGGTGTCCTGCTCATATTGCCCATCCCACCCCGGGACTCCAGAACAGAACGAGGAAGCAGTGGTTTACAGCCAAAAATAAACGATACCTGTTGAATTAGTGAGCGTGTGAGTGAGTGAAATGCACAAGGCATACCCGCACTAATACCTGAGTTTTTGCACAGATATACACACGAATAACATACAGTCACGTGCACACAGATCACCTAAGTGTGCCTGTATTTGCACACGCATCGTGTGCACCAAGCTAGTGGTGTCAGCCTCTGAGAGTCCCACCCTGGCGCTGACCCGCGTGGTCAGGCGTTCGTAAACTAGGCGGCAGAGTCGCTGTCCAAGGTTCTGAAAGAGAAGTTTCTGAAATCGTGGAGCCACAGAGAACCCTGGGATAGGGGTTTTTCGGGAGAGAGGCTGAGATGTTTCTGTGTAGGAGGAGGGTGTGGAATCAAGCTTGACTCCATTTCTCCGGCTTCGGGAAGAACTCATCCCCTGGCCACTTCATCCCTTCCCCTCTCCACACTCTCAAAGTTCCCTTAGGAAGCCGGGCTGCTCACCTGAGGAGTCAGGGCTTCAGGAAATCGCCGATCATGAGCTCTGTGGCAGCGCGCCAGGCTGCGCTCCCCGCGCGAAGAGAGCCAACGCCTGAAGGTGGTGGCTGGGCTGGCAGGGAGAGGAATACGGGGCTCCTGTCGCTGTGCCGGCGCCTCCGAGAGTGAGACACACAGTAGAAGAAAAGGCGGCTACAAGTAGTGTACCCGCCGGAGATTGACAAGCAGGGCGCGGTGACGTCAGGCTCCTGGCTCCAGGGTGCCAGCTCCGCACTCGCTCTTCTCGCCCGCCCATCAACTACCTTCCCCCACCATATACCCTCCCCGAACGATGTCTCTGAGGGTTCAAGGAGGGAGGAGAAGCCAGAGGACCGCCGCCAGTCCAGAACATCCAGGAATGAGATGGGGGAAAGCGGAAAGGGAAAAAGGAGTGAAGACTTTGAGGCCAGGCAAGGAGGGTGACCTGGGAGGGGAGGGGTGAGGGATGAGTTGCACTGGCCAGACAGCAAAGCCCAGGGTCAAAGGTCATTTGGAGGCTAGATTGAAGAAGAAGCCCTAGAGAAGGGAGAGCTTGGGGCAGGGAGGTCTGTCATCAGACTTCCCTGCCTCAACCTTAAAAAAAAAATAAATGTATAGGCACAGGAATGAACTGGGGGTTGGGGGGAATGAGTTGTTTAAGGATGTTTGTGGTACAGTGTGTCAGCTGAGTAAAGTCAGAGGAGAAAAGCCAAGTTGTGGGGAACAGAAAAAAGATGGGACATCTATAAAAAAAAAACAACAATCTCTTCTTTTGAAGGTTGCCTGTGCAATCGATTCCTCTCTCTCCCTCCATTTCTTCCTCTCTTCCACTGTCTTTCTTGAGCTCTACACAACAGGTTTCACCATTATCTTCCCAGCCGAATTCTTTGCAACTACAGTAGCTGATAGTGCCCTTGGAACTTGCTCTTTGATTAAAGACCAGGTCTGTGTCTTGTTAGAAAAGAAGAAAACAGCAAAATGTGATTTACTTTCCTGGCAACAGACTTTGCCCTGTTAATTAGTACCCTATAAAACAAATTACAGGACAAAAATAGTGATAACTCAGCTGCACCAGACTTCAGTAGGCAGGAGTTTTATTTCCAGCCCAGATAAATCATCCTTTTGGTTTAAAGGTGTTTTGTTTCATCAGTAAAATACAAGTATTGGACTTCTTCTTTGTTTTTAATTAGCCAGGATCTCCAATAGCTGTACTTGGGGAAAAGCTAAAATAGTTTACTCCATCTAAGGCTCTAAAATAAATGGTTGCATATCAGCATGATGGCATTATACCAGAGCCAGAGCCCTGATTTTCAGGGACAGCATGCTCTGAGCAAGGTGAAAATAGACATTTGTTACTGGCATCCTCTACTTTTCCCTGTGTACCTTCTTCTCTCTCCTGGCTTAACTTTGCCTCTAGACCCAGGGGCCCAAAAAGAAAAAAATATCTATGTATACTCCTGTCTACAGGCTGGAGTGGGAGGTGGATTTTTATCCTGGCCTTCTCCCTCTAAACATGGTCCCCAAGTCCAGACTAGTCCTGCTTTCCTGCCTCAGTGCAGCTGAATTTAACTAGAGAAAAGAAGAAAAACTGTAGGACCATTCAATTCTTTGCTGCAATAGCCAATGTTGGACCATAAAATGATTTTACACACAATTTCTCTATTTGGGGAGTTCATAAAATTCTCATACCACCATTTTCATGAACCTTCAAGTTGGCTGAAGGTCTAAGTTTCTGGAAAGCGCCATTTTGGGTTTCAGTAAAAGATTGTCAACTAAAACCCAAGAATGTTATTTCAGAGCTGTCGAACTGTCAAACCACTATAATCGCATGTTAATCACAAATTTTTCAAACAGATAAAGGCACAAGGGGAGGAGAATCCCTTGTGTGTTATATTTTTACATGTTAAAATGCAGCAGAAATTTTGAGGTTAAAATTAAACAAACAGAGATCCTGTGTTTTGTACATCCTCAGGATTTCACCATCACCAGTAATGGACTGACTTTTTAATGGTATCAGAAGGAAGACAACACATGTATAATCATGTACATAAATGCTGGTTGAGAGTTTGTAGACTGTCTTTGGGTCATGCCAGTCTGTGGTTACCTGTCTCAGATGCTGGACTGGATCCTGAAAGCAGAAAATGCACATTCTTTCAAGCTTTCCTCATCTCCTCCATCCCCACCTATCTCCTGGGAGGCAGAAGAAGAAGAAAGGTGTGTGATGCAATGGTTATGGATGGGTATTAGAAGTACTTCATTGCTTGTTCCACTCAAAGCTCTGCACAAGTACATCTTGGTCTCCAAGAATGTTCAGTCTGTGAACCATGTGACAGTTTCTACCCCTGGCCCAGCTTATGGGAGGAGATTGATGCCTAACCCAAGGCTAGTCAAGACCAGCCATTGTTTGCTATATAAGACCAGTGACTAGATTCCCTTCCTGAAAATTTGAACTAAGAAACATTGTGACAATGGTCAGTCAGGGTTGGTCTCTGGACCTGAAAGATCATAAGGTAGGGCTGGAGCACTCATGTTGAGCCCTGTGTCAAATAAGAATCAGAGGAAGCCAGTTGTAATGAAAGAATGAAGCAGATGTGCAGAGAGGAACAGAGATAAGGAAGATAAATGACTGAGAGATGGAGGGAATGACCTCAGTCCCTGAGTGTCTGGTTCCTGTCTCTGGGAGTCTAGATCCCTACATCCCTTAGAATTGCTATTTGTAGTCTCTACTACAAACCTCCCTTGTCTTGAGCTACCTTGAGTGGGTTTCTACTCTGTAAATCTTTGATACTTGACTGAAACACACAACTAAATATATTATTCATCCACCAGGTTGTTTGATCCTGGTTATGTTTTTGGGTTTGGTTATGTGTGAAGTTTGGTTTCTGGCTTGTAGTCACAAGTTAAATTTATTATATCCACCCCTGTGACACACTGAACATATCCTCTGGTGCCTTTATATTCCGGCATTATCCAAGCATGAACAACAAAGAAACTTTCCTTGTCTGAAGTTTTGCCCAAGAATCACAACCTCTCAACCACAACTCTTTCTCTGGTTCCCTTGGGTATGTCTTGCCCATCTCAGCCTAAGCCAGTGGTTCCAATCCTGGTTGGACATTAGAATTACCTAGAAAGCTTTTAAAAACTAGTTTCTTGGATCTCTCACCCAGAGATTCTGACTCATCTGGTCTGGAGTGAGGACCAGCATCAAATTTCCTAAAGATGCTAATGGAAAGCCAGGGTAGAGAACACTCATCTAAGCAGTCATACAGTCTTTTTCTCAGTTTGGCATGCAGTGAAACTCCTGAAATAGTGGATTGGAGTTTAGAATAGTTGCAATAAAGGAGTTTTAGCAATAAATCACGTAGTGTAATTTCAGATTTAGGACACTAAACAGTCCTCTGTAGAACTTTAATTTTCCACACTCAGAAGAACTTCCTTTATGGCCCAAGGTGAAGGCTGACACTTGATTCCCATTTGGCCTTGATGAAATTAATGGCCCCATCAAGGAATTCTAAATTCTGGTTTCCCTCAACCCTCTATTTTTCTGTAGCTCTCAAGTATTTGCCCTGTTACTTATTCTGAGTTCACAGTCACTTCCCAGGTGTGCCCTCTCCTGGCCCAGATTTTTGCAAATCAATTCTGTTTTACAAAATCAGAGCTGCAGTCAGCCAAGCTGTCTAGACCTTATAAAACTAGGTTGGAGAGACCCATACCAGCAATCCTGACCTCTTGCTCTGGGCATCTACACACACACACACACACACACACACACACACACACACACACTCCTTCTACTTGGTTCTTAGAGACAAAGAATACAGTTTTCTACTGGGAAGTACAAGTCTATTTGCTGGTATACAGATAGTTGTGCTGACAGCAGAGGAAGAGAGCAGGTGCTTAGTGAAATGTATGAAGCTGTTATTAAGAAAGATTGCTGCTGAAAGAGGCAGGAATCACAGAGGGCCATTGAATGCTCTACATTATTTGGCCAGAGCCAGGGTGTTGGATGAAGTGTAATCTTTTTGGGACAAATGCTGAGGCAGATGAATGATATTCAAAATATCTCATTTTCTCTGTTTCTATCTGTCCTCAGGGTTTCCTCTCCCTCTCAGGCATCAATGGTGGGTCATAATGTCCAAGGTACCTACTTCCTCAGCATGTCCAACCACATCCGGGCTGCTCTTGCTTCATGCCAAGTGAGTAGTCTTCACTCCAAAAGGCTATTATCCTTGGAGTTCAGCATCACTTAATATTCCCACCAAATTTAGAAAAAGAGCCACCATTATTATCCACCATTATTATCAGTACATGGCCACATGATGCAGAACATTGTGCAGGGCAGCTGAAATTTTTTACTTAATTCAGTTGGTGAGTGACTTTTTTTTTTTTTTGGCATGAGAAACAAATCAGGAAAAATAGTAGCATTTAAAGACATTTGTTCATTTTCACAAAGAGTGAAAATAACTTTATTGAGTTTCATGGAGATATGCATAATTTTGCAGCTTAGATTACTGACTAAGTGAATATGAGAAGGATAAAGCTGGTTCTGTTGGTATATTTGAAAAGTAACAAGGAGGTAGTCTTCTAACCTGCTGTTCCCTATATTTTCAAAGTGCTTTGAAGCTCATACAGTGGGTTCATACTCATTTTCTCATTTTATTCTTTGAAACAATTACATGATGTTTGAGGTTATTTTCTTTGCAGATGGGGCAAATGAAGTTCAGAGAGGTGGAGTGAGTTGCCCAAGGGCACACAGGACATCAGCAGGTACTTTGTGTATGAGATATCAACAATTTCATGGGAAATAAAAACAAATATGGATTCAATGTATGTAAAGGAATGGCCCTAACCTCTAAGCCCCCTGGGGAGCTCTGTGCTAGACTTTAAGAGCCATAGTCTCCCAACTCTGCCCAAAGTCTCTGCTGTCCTCGTGTGCCAGTACTCTCCTTGGGAAAATTATACAGGCCTTGGCCAGAGTAGAGCTTCCGACACTCAGAGGAGACTGCAGCCTGCCTAGGGCCCAGCCCCCTCCTATAACCTTTTATGTCCCCAGAAGACCTCTGTCCCCTTTATTCTCTAATAAATGACAGAAAAACTCTACTGCAAAGATAGGTATTTACTTTTCTCAGGCTAGAAATCAAAGTACACATTATCTTTTTAAAAAAAACTTTTATAAAATGCAATACTCCTAAACAATCAAAACTAAAATTAAAAAATGAAAAATGGGGAAAATTCCCTCAATTGGACATGCAAAAGATTAATATCTACCATAGACTTTGTCAGCTATATAAAATCAGTATTAAGTCCTAACAGGTAAAGGTTAAGAATAGCTGATTCAAATTGTTTTTAAAAAGAGAGACAAATGGTCAACCTTAGTGTTACTCAAATAAGTATAATTTAAATCATTAATGAATTGAAACAACATTTTAAAATAATAAAACTCAGTGCTATAAAAGACAGAGAAACTGGTACACTCGTGGAGTGCTATTAGCATTGTAAATTATTACACTTATTTTGAAAAGCAATTTGGCAGTGAATTTCAAGAGACATAAAAATGTTTCTGCCCTTTGGCTGCTGATTTTCATGTCAAGATAATTATACAATATAAAAATAATTGTGTACATGAAAGTAATCTTTGTGGGGCTATCTAATAATAGCAAACATAAACAATCTGAGTGTCTAACAGTAGGAGAAGTGGTAAATTCAATGTTTCTCTATGTCCTTAATGTAATATTGTGCAGTCATCGAAATGATAACTGTAAAGTCCCTTCCATTTGTCATCGCACTGTTAACTGATCTCCTCCTCCCCAAATTTCACAAGGAATTAGAAGGCAATCCCTTGATTCCCTGGCTCCCTACTTAAAATTCACACGTGTGGCCCCATCTACATTCCTCATCTTTCCTGTCCCTGTCTTTTTTTCAGGTTAATCTCTCCACTTCCCTTCAGACCCTCTCTATCTTTCTTCTCCACCATCTCACTCCCTCAAATAGCTTTTCTTTCTCAGTCATCTGAGCCAGCAGGCTCTGAGCAATGGAATAACCCAGCCCAGAGGGAGCAAGGTATGGACCAGCCTCAAAAATGGCATCCAACTGGAACACAATCTGCTGCAAACTCTGAGCAGAAAAGCCCTAAACAGAGGGGATGGGGAGAGGAAAGTCACAGTCACTTAGGCTTTTGTCAGGGGCAAGGCACTTTATATGCATAGTCTTCTTTTACCCCATGGGTCTCTTTTTATTAGTTACATTTAACACACCAGGAAGCAGAGATCTAAGGGGTTAACTAACATTCATTCTTACGTAGCTTATAAGGGGTAGAGTCCATTTGGTTCTCAAAGTCTCACTTTCCTAAACAAGGTCTCTGCTCTGGGAAGGGGACCTGATGTGTGCTTAGCTTTAGGAACGGGGGTCAGTCAAACCAGTGAGTATATCCTGGAAAGCGCTGCAAGTCGAGTGGAGAAGTTTGGATTTGGTGCAAGAGGAAACAGGGATCTAGGGGAGGACGCTGAGCGGAGCTGGTTTGAACAGGCGCTTTAGGAAGACAGCAGGGAGTGGAGAGCAGAAGGCAGGCTGTTTTTCTGTGACACACTTGTGGGCACCAAGTAAATAAAGCAGCCTATTCAATGAGAGCAAGCGGGAACTTCTGAATTGCTACTAAGATAAGTCACCACTCTGGATGCTTATCTGAAATGTAATCCCCTGATCTTTTAAGAAGGATTCTGAAAACTAGGAGAGGTTGCTAAGGGAATAAAGCCCTAAGTATCGTAATCAGCAGAATCCACAAAATAATTTTCCCAAATGAGCTCAATTCTCCAGCTAGCAGCATTTGAGGGTTTGGCTGGAGAAGAGGAGGGAGCCAGCAGGGATCCGCCCTCTTCTTCTGCCTCCAGACTTTCTTCCCATGTGCACAGAGGTGAGTCCCCACCAAGAGTCCTCTTCACACCTGCATTCTCAGGATGTCTACAGCTCCGATGCTCCTGCAGCCAGGGACCCTACCCTCTCACAGATTCTCAAAGTTTCCTGGCTTTTTACTTGATATGCATTTACATCCCTGTCCTGAACCCCAAGCTGAATGATGCTTCAAGTAAAAATAATTGATTTGAGTGACTTGTATAACATGCTTATTTTATTAGCTGGAGGCAGATTAGATTTTTCTTTTGAGCTCTTTAAAAAGGATAGGCATCTACATATGGTTATAAGACATTCACAGCATGAAAACAAACAAACAAAAATCCAGTATATACAGTATGGACTCAGTTTTGTAAAAGAAATTATATATGTGTGTGTATATATATATGCTACATATCAAAATGTTAACAGTAATTACTTCTGAGTGGAGGCTATTTTTATCTTATTTTTTTTAACGTGTGGTAGAAACCAATAGCTATCTTCCAATATTCATTCTCCCTTTATTCTATAATAATAGAACCTCCAATTTTGGCTGGGCATATGGCCACCTAGAATAAATAGCATATGTCTAGACCTCCCTTGCAGCTAGCTGTGGTCATGTTATAGTTCTGACCAGTGAGATGTGAGTGGATGTGTTGTATGGCACCTTCTAGAAAGTGTCCTTGAAAGGAAGGGATATGCCCTATTTCTCTTTTCTTCTTCTTGCCAACTGGAATGTGAGTGTGATGATTGAGCTGGAGCAGCCATATTGGTCCCTGAAGGGGAAGCCATAATGTTGAAGATGTTGGAATAATAAGAGAGAAGAAACATGGGTCCCTGGTGGTCATGGGCCACCACACCAGCCCGACATCCTATATCTATATGGGAATTATTTTTGCTCTCTGTTTTGTTTCTGTTGCTACTATTTTGAGTTTTCTGTCACTTGACAGCTGAACCAAATCCTAGATAATACATCTGTGTATTTTTGAAAGCCATGAAATACAGAGGGGTGTACGGAAAATTCAAGTCCAAGTCTCACACATGGGATGATTTTTCTAGCTGCAGAATTTTTCATTGAAACCACTTGTCCCAAGTTTTACTTGTATCTTCTCTCATACTCTGTCCAAACAAATTGCATCAGATCAGCACTTAACACTGTGTTCAGTTTTTTATAGAAAGGACACACTGTCTCATCCCTAGTCGATGGCCTATCTTGATTTTAATTCAGAGGGCTTCACAATTCTCCTAGGAATAAGGTATTGTTGTGACTTGCCTGTAATGATTTGGGGATATTTGTAGTAGCCTTTTAGGTCATTAGAGACCTGTAATATGAGGCAAAACCAAAGCTGAGATGGTTTAGGCAGCCCTTTCCCTGCCCAAGTGAGCTATTTCTATCAACATACTGAGAACGTGGCCTGTGAGGACCAAGAGAAGAGTCAGTGTGTGTGTGGGGGTGTGTGTGTGCGAGTTGCAACTATGTGTTGCACATGCTTTACATGGCTGTGTGGTACTCATGTGCTGTGCGGTTTTGGTGTGTGGGTGGTGCATACATGTTTGTGAGATGTTCGTGTATTCATGTGTGTTCTGTGAGCGTGTATTTGTGAAGTCCATGTGTTGTATGGGGGGGTCTGTATGTGGGGATGTTAACTGTGCTCCTGTGCCTCTCAGGGGAAGGGTGTGGGGCTGTGTGTGCTTGCGTATCACATAGGCATGTTTGCAGTGTCTAGATGTGTGAGTATGTGCTTGCATACACTCATGTGTAGTCCGGTTATGTAACAGTGACAGAGGAGAAACCTTGCATTACTGGGTCCTATGGAGGGTTGCAGCTGATTTAGAAGCCATGCCAGAATCAGTCATATGGAAGAACCCCCACCTCCATCACTCCTCCTCCTCATCCATTTCTAGATCACAGGCGTCCCCATTCATTCCTAATAATAATGCAGTGTTTACATTACATTTGGTTATCTAAACTGCAGGCAAGCACTAGCAATTTAATTTTAAGTTGGCTTTGATTCAGCTGCTACTTTTGCTTTTGCTGCTCCAAATGACTAAAAGCCATTTTTTCAGTTAATTTTTTCCAGGCATTTGCTTACACTATGAAGGGAAAATTATCTTGAAACATAAGGGATACTTAAAATAACAAAGTTAAAGGGAGATCTCAGATGAAGAAAAACAGATGTTAATGGAATAGAGTGTTGACATTTCAGCTATTCTCACACATTTGGTGTGAAACATATTCTTCAGCATCTCACATGTCACCATTTTATCTCCACAAAGAATCTATCGTCTTTTGCTCTTCAGTTCACTCACTACCGTGGCTGCCATTTCTGAGCAGGTCTGAGTTCACAGGGACCCCCTAAAAGGGGAAAAAAACCATTCCTGTGGGAGTACTTACAGACTGCATCACAGGGTGATGTTGCCCTTCTGACGTTTTTCCTGTGTCTCACGTAGAACACGAAGGTGCCCTGAGAAGAGAATGCCCCACTTGGTTTCTATGCTGTGTTGGGGAAGGGCCAGGTCGCCCCTAGGTGGTGCTGTTGAGCACTGGCTGGGAGGGGCACTTGCCACACTGAGATGAGGTGGAAGTGGCGTCGTAGGGTTTCTAGAGTCTGATGTCCCTCCTGGCTGGTTTTGGCCATATCTGAGAATGTGCCTGGACTGCAAACATGGGATCATTAGCATGGTCGTTATTCACATGGCCCTATGAAATACAGACTGTTACCTATATTTCAAACCCAGGTTGAAATTCCCTTGTCCAAAGTTATGTGTGTAGTAAGTGTCCATGTTGGGATTTGAAACCAGGCAGTTTGGTTTCTGAACTCTGCTCTTAACTCTGGCTCACTCCCAAACACTTGCAACACGGACCATGCAGGAGCCATGTAGAGATGGTGGGCGGGGGGGTGGGGGTGGCGTTTATTGAGGCACAGATTGGGCACCTGTTCTGAGAGGTTTAGCTCATGAGTAAGTTTGGCCAACAGCCCAGCATCCTGGCGTGATGTTGTGCATTTTATTAGGAATAGTCTTGTGAAGTAAAGAAAATTCTCTTTCTGGAAAGTGTTTAAAATGTTGGCTGGTAGTAAGAAACATAGCCCTCTAGAGAGAATTTCAGCTCTCACGGGTAATGAGGGAGGCCATCAGGACATTCTTTAGGCTTTGTTTTCAAAAGAGAACCAGAAAACAACCACTACTCACCTCCTCCAAGGCTAACCCTTGACCACCTTTATTATGTCCTGAACACTGAAAACCGAAGGCAGCTTTTAAAAGGTGAAGGTAACATTCTGCTCCTCCTCCACCGTGACTACTTTATTTAAAATTGCAATTAGCGCCCCCATCCCAAATTTCCCCTTTCTTCTCTTCCCTGTGGTTCAAATCAACTTTTAACATACTGTATAATTTGATTATTTACTATGTTATTATTCATTGTCCTCTCCCCACCACACACACACTAGAATGTAAACTCTTTGAAAGCAGAGATCATTGTGTTGCTCACTCCTGTATTCTAAGTGACTAGACTAGGCTGATAGCAGCGGACCAGGGGAACCTAAATGTTTATTTTGAAGGAAGAGAGTGGCAACAAAACTGGACATGGGTTATAAGAGATTTGTAGGTCTGGAGTTCAGGGAAGGGATCTGGGCTGGAGATACACGTGTGGGCGTCACCAGCCTATAGATGGTATTTGAGGCCACAGGACCAGACGGGATCACCAGGGCAGTGGGCGGATATAGATAGAGAAGATAGCTAGTACAGGCCTGAGCCCTGGAGCCCCCCCTGTGTTCAAGGACAGAGACATGAGGAAGAAAGAGCAAGGGAGACTGAGAAGAAGGAATCAGTGAGGTAGGAAGAAAAGTGGGAGAGTGTAATGTGCTTGAAGTCAATTAATGGAAATGTTTCAAGGAGCAAATGATCAACTACATCAAATGTGTTAAGTAAGGCAAGGACCGACTGCTAGAGAAAGGAGTTTGTTTGAGACTCTGACAGCCAGTTACCAAGCACTCTCAATTCTTTTTCCAAATTGTCTCTCAGATCAACCCCTATGGCTCACCTCATTTCTCTTGCCCTGAAATTACTGAAGCCCCTTGATCAGATCTGCCTCAGTCTAGACCTGTACTTTCCATTACAGTAGCTATTAGTCACATGTAGCTACTGAGCACTTGAAAATGTGACCAGCCTGCATTGACATGTGCTGTAAATACACACTGGATTTTTAAGACAGAACAGCAACAACAAAAAGAATGTAAAAAAAAAAACAAAACAATTCAATAATTTTTTATATTGGCTCATGTTGAGATAATATTTTGGAATTTTCGAATTAAATGTATTATTAAGAATAATTATTCCCAGGTTTTAAATTTTTTACATCTTTTAAATGTGGCTACTAGAAAATTGAAAATTACATGTGTGACCTGCATTTGTGGCTCTCATTCTATTTCTAAGGGATAGTACTGGGATAGACCATTTTTCCCTCTGCACCCACAGTAATCTTTTTAAAACGACAAAATTGACCATGTCCCTGCCATGCATTTCCCCTTCATAACTTCCCACTGCTCATAAGATAAAAGGCTGCATCTTTCACATGAGGCTCTGAGAGCTGGTCCTGCTGTCTTGCCCCACCTCCAGGCGCTCTCTTTCTTGTCTGTGCTCAGGACACAGTGGCTACGTTCCTTCCTGCCTGGAGTCTGCTCAGGTGCAGCTCTCTCTGGCTGGAGTCTTCTTCACCTTCTTTGCATTGCAAACACATCTCCCTAGACTCAGCTTACATGTCACCTCCTCAGGAATATTTTCCTGGTCCTCAAACTCGGTTAGGTTCTCCAATTCTAATCCCACACCACCTGAGCTCTCCCTTACAGCGCTGGTCTGACTTGCTCACCACTATCTGCATAATCAGTTTTGCTCTTTTTCCACCAGAATGAACATTCTCTGTGGGCAGTCTATGCCGTGTTGTTCATTATATCCTCTGCACTTAACACAACAGACAGAAAGCTGAGTTCCTATCTTTTGTGTTATATTGATCCACCTTGAGATTACTTCTGCTGCCTTTTTAAAAAAACGTTTTTAAAGACTTCATTTTTCATTTAATGAAGGAGAGGTAATTAGCTTTCTTCACTGATTTCTGCTTGGAGGATGTACTGGGGTTTGAACCCCTGACCTCTTGGTGCTGAGCATGCGCTCTACCACTTGAGCAATATCCTTCCCCCAAGACTTCATTTTTAAGAGCAGTTTTAGGTTCACTGCAGAATTCAGAGGAAGGTACAGAGATTTCCCCCTGCCGCCACACACACAGAGCCTCCCCTGTTATTGACATTCCCCACCAGGGTGGTGCATTTGTCATAACTGATGAAGATACACCTATACATCATAGTCACCCAAAATTCAGTTCACATCAGGAGTCACTCTTGGTTTTGTACATTCTGTGGTTTTGGACAAACATGATCACATGTATCCAACCTGTTAGTATCATACAGTATAGTCTGGGTGCCCTAAAAATCCCCTGTACTCCACCTAGTCACCCCGCCCTCTCTTCAAATCCCTGGCAACCACTGATTTTCTTTTTTACTGCTTCCGTAATTTTGCCTTTTCTAGGATGTCATATATTTGGAATCATACAGAATGTAGCCTTTTCAGGTTGGCTTCTTTTACTTAGCAATATACTTTTAAAAAATCAATAGTTTGGACCTTTCTTTACTGAATAATTGACTGGATGTATTATAATTTACTTATCTGCTCATCTCTTGATAGATATTTGGATTATTAGCATAATTGCAATTATGAATAAAGCTACTATAATATTTACGTACAAGATTTTGTGGACATGTTATTTTTCTTAGTAAATACTTAGCAATGGAATGACTGGGTCATATGGTTAAGTGTATGTTTAACTTTGTAAAGAATTGTCAAACCAATGAATGAGTGCTTCTGTTTCTCCATATCCTCATTAATGCTTAGCATTTTCAGTCTTATTAATTTCAGTCATTCTGGTGATTGTGAAGTGATATCCATTGTGGTTTTAATTTGCATTTCTCTAATGAGTAATGATGTTGAGCATTTTTTCATGTGCTTATTTGACCATTGATAAATTTCCTTCTGTGAGGTGACTGTTCAGATCTTTTGTCTATTTAAAAACAAAGTTGTTTGTCTTCTTCAAATTGAGTTGTAAAAGTTCTTTATGTATTGTAGTGAAGTAATTTTTCAGGTATATATTTTACAAATATTTTCTCCACATCTGTGACTGTACGTTTCATTTTCTTACATGTATCTTTTACAGAGCAAAAGCCATATCAATTTTGATGAAGTCCGTTTTATCCATTTTTTTCATTTATAGTTAGTGCCTTTTGTGTTCTTAAGACTCAAAAGGTACTACCCTTATTCTTACTCCATAAGTCTGCCCTTATATTTTCTTCTAGACATTTAATAAATTTTACATTTAGGTGTTGACTCATTTTAAATTCGTGTTTGTAATGGTGTGAGGCAGAAGTTGAAGTTCAGTATTTTTTTTCTAATAGATACCCACATATTCCAGTACCATTTATTGTGAAGACTGTTTCTTCCCTCATTGAATTATGTTTATACCTTTGTTAAAAAATTAATATATTTTGTGGGTTTTTTTCTGGACTTTCTATTCTGTTTCATTTACTTATATGCCTGTCTTTGTGCCAATACCACATTGCCTTGATTGCTGTAGCTTGAAAATAAGTTTTGATATTGGGTAGTGTAAGTCCACCAACATTATTCATCTTTTCAAAATTGTTTTAACTATTTTAGGCCATTTACCTTTTTATACACATTTTAAAATCAGCTTCTCAATTTCTACAATAAAAACCTGCAGGAATTTTGAGTGGGGTTGTGTTGACTCTGTTGATCAGCTTGGGGAGAACTGATATCTTAACAATACTGAATATTCCAAAGCATTAACATGATATATTTCTCTATTTATTTAGGTCTTCTTTAATTTCTCTCGACGATGTTTGGCAGTTTCCAAACTGTAGGGTTTTCAATTTATTTCTAAGTATTTTATGGCTTTTGGTGTCATTTTAAGTAGTATTTAAAATGTTAATTTTCTAATTTTTCTTGCCAGATTATGGAAAACAATTGATTTTTGAATTATTGGTCTTGTATTCCACGACCTTGCTAGGTGAACTTATTAGTTCTAGAAATTTTTTGCAGATTCCTTAGAAGTATCTATAAACAAAATCATACTGTCTTTGAATAAAGTTTTACTTATTCCTTTTCAATTTCTATGTTATACATTTCTTTTCATTGCCCTATCGTACTAAGACCTGTAAGAAAGTGTTGAATTGTAGCGATAAAAATGGACATTCTTTCTGTTCTCAACCATAATAGGAACATGTTCTGTATTTCTCCATTAAGTATGGTGTTAGCTTTATTAATTGAGGAAGCTCTCTTATCTTCTTGGTTTTCAGAGTTTTTATAATGAATAGGTAGTCACATTTAAAAATGGTTTTTATTTATTCCAATAATCATACAATTTTCTCCTGTATTTTATTAATATGGTGGATTACATTATTATTTAATGTTGAACCAACTGTATCTTTCTGGGATACATCCCTTGATCGTGATGTATCTGTTTTATATATTGCTAGATTCTATTTTCTAATATTTTGCAGTGTTCATTTTTGCATCTATGTTCATGAGGAATATTGATCTGCAGTGTCCTTTTCTTACAATGTCTTTATTAGTTCTTTGTATCAGGTTAGAGGTCTCATAAAATTATTTGGAAAGTGTTTTCTCCTTTCTATTTTTTTATGGATTTTGTGTAATATTAGTACTATGGATAGAATTTACCAGTGAAATAATCTAGGCCTGGAATTTTCTTAATGGAAAGATTTGTAATTATAAAATCAATTTCCTTAATATAGGAGATATTCAGGTTTTTAAAAAATTTCTTCCTGTGTCAGTTTTTTGGAAAATATTATACAAAGAATTTATCTGTTTAATCTAAATTGTCAAATTTATATGCTGATATAAAATTTAAATTCCCTTACTATCCTTTTATCAGCTGTTGAATCTTTAGTGATGTTCCTCTTTTATTCCTGAGATGGGTAATTTGTGTTCTGCCTCTCATTAATCATCTCTCTTCCTCATCAGTCTTCTGGAGGTTTACTAACCTTATTAAACTTGTCAAAGCATAATCCTTCGGCTTTAATGGATTTTGATTATTTTTGATCAGTTTTCCAGTTCATTTTTGCTCTTATTATTATTACCACCTTCTTATTTTTTGGTTTAATTTGCTTTTCCTTTTCTGAGTTCTTCAAGTGGAGGCTTAGGTTATTTTTAGATTATTTATCCTAGAGCTTTCTTCTTTTCTAATATAAGTATTTAAAGCTACAAATTTCTCTCTAGGCTCTGTTTTAATTGTGTACCACAAATTTTGGTATGTTGTATTTTCATTCCATTTGAAATATTTTCTAATTTCTCTTGTAATTTCTCCTCTGACCCAGAGGAAAAGGGGTAAATTATTTATAAGTGCATTGCTTAATTTTCAAATATTTAGGGAGATTTCCTAGATACCAATATTGTTATTAATTTCTAATTTAATTTTTTTGTGGTAAAAAAAAATAGTACTCTGTTAGCATTTCTGTCTTTTGAAGTTTATTGAGACTTGTGTTATGACCCAGCAATTGATGCATTTTGTTGAAGATTCCATGTGAACATTTGAGAATGGGTATTCTGCCGTGGCTGATTGTACTGTTTATAAATGTTAATTTCATGAAGTTGGTTGCTAGTACTGTTTACATATTTTATATTCTCACTGATTTTTTTTTTTTTAGTCTACTGTTTCCACCAATTATTGAGAGAAGAGGGTTAAAGCCTCTATGATTGTGAATTTATCTGTTTCACTCCCCAGTTTTGTCATTGCTTCAGGAATTGTTAAGCTCTGTTGTTAGATGCATGTCCACTTAGGGTTATTATATCTTCCTGTTGAATAGTCCCTTTGTTCATTATGAAGTATGTCTCTTTGTCTCTTGGTTACACTTATCTTGAAATCTACTGTACCAGTTTGCTAGGGCTGCCATAACAAAGTACAGAGTGGGTAGTGTAAACAACAGAAATGTATTTTCTCACAGTTCTGAAAGATGGAAGTCCAAGATCAAGGTGGCAGTAGAGTTGGTTTCTTCAGAGGTCTCTCTTCTTGGCTTGTAAATGGCCATCCTCTACCTGTGTCTTCACATGGCCTTATGTCTACGCAGCATGTCTGTGTCCTAATCTCTTTTTATGACACCAGTCAGATTGGGATAGGGCCCAACTTAAAGTCCTCATTTTAACTTAACCTCATTAAAGACTGTCTTCAAATGCAGTCACATTCTGAGGTTCTGGGGCTTAGCATGTATGGACATATGAGGGGTTTTTTTGAGGGGGAAGGATGTGACACAATTCAGCCCATAACATGCACTCTGTTTGATATTATCATAGCCACACCACCTTTCTTATGCTATAATGTTTGCATAGTACATCTTTTTCCATCCTTTCGCTTTCAACCTATCTGGGTCTTTGAATTCAAAATGTGTCTCTTATGTGTAGCATATACTTTTATCTTGCTTTTTTATCCATTCTGACAAGCTTTGACTTTTAATTGGAATATCTTGTTTTTTTAACATTTCATGTATCTATTGATATGATTGGGTTTCAGTCATTAGAGTCATTCTTGGTATTTGTTTTCTGTTTGTACTATTTAGTATTTGTGCTTTCTGCCTTCTTTTAGGTTAATTGGATTTTTGGGTTTTTTGGTATTCCATTTTATTTCTCCTATTGGTGTTTTAGCTATACACGTTCTTATATTATTTTCTTAAAAATTGCTCAGTAGTTTTAAATATACATCCATAACTTACTACAAACTCCTTAGAATTAATATCATTTCATGTCACTTAGAATGTAAGAATTTTGCAACAGGATATATGATTTATTCCTTCTTCTGTCTTTTATGTTATTATTATCATATATTTTACTTATATTTTGAACTCTACAAAAAATTATAATTTTTCTTTAGTCAGTTGTCTTTTAAAGAAGTTAGGAAAATAAAAAAGGGTCGTCTTTTACATTTGCCCACATATTTGCCTTTCCAGTAATTCCCTCTTGTAGAGCTGAGTTTTCATCTGAAATCATTTCTTTTCTGTCTGAAGAACTTCCTTCAGCATTCCTTCTAGCACAGTTCTGCTGGCATTTAATTCTCTCAGAATGTTTTTCTGAAAACTTTCTTACCCTTTTTTTCTGTTGCCTTTCTGGATTTCATTGTTTCTGATGAGAAGTCAATCAATATTCTTATTATTGTTTCTCTGTATACAATACTTTTTTTTTTGGTTGCCTTTAAGATTTTATCTTTGGTTTCAATAATATTATTATGATGTACTAAAGTGTGAGTTTTTTTAATAGTAGACAATTAATATGGGGTTAAAGAATAAAGAAAATCATATTTATAGTGCATGTACCTTTTGACAAATGACACATCATGCACTGATATATAAATGATCTTCTTTAGTCTGTTGCTTGGATTAACCACGCCTCCCTGATGAGGGACTGAGGCTAGAAATTCTATATCCAGTCATGACAGAGTGACTGACAATGGGCTTATCTTCCAGCCATAAGCAACACTATAACTGGACAAGATATATGAAACAACTGTGTTCAGGCATTGGTCAACAGACAGCACATGTCTGTGCTCCCTGAGGGAAGGGACACACCCAAAGTCAGCTCCAAATTCCACCCCTCCCCTCTCCTCTCCCTATTTTCCACCTGGGAGCCTTCAGACCTTGGTGTGGAGATGTGGAGGCCAAGTGAAAACCTACAATGATTCTGGGTGGAGGAGGCAGAGATCAGAGTTAGGGGCTGCTGAGGGGGCTGGAATTGTGGAATGATGCATACAAGGTTCCCCCTGGGCCCTGGCCACCCAGTGCTGGAGGGTGCAGGGTGAGACATCACCAGGCCTGAAGAGGCTGATGCTTGGGGGCTGAGGGCTGAGTGGGGACGCCAGGGCTCCCAGTGCTAGAACACACAGGAGTTTGGGCACAATCAGAACAGAAGAAACTTGCTGAGAACCACAAGCATCCAAAGGAGACCTAAGAAAGGCTACATCTCTAGAGAAAGGATTGCCTCCAGGGGTAAGGACTCTGCCCCGAAGACAAAGTACAAACCTGACACAGACGTGTACATTCCCAAACTCAGTTGTTCTCTGAGCCTCCTCTTCTCCCTCTTTCTCTATGTCTGATAATACTAATAATAGCCAACATTCATGGGGTGTTACTGTGCGACAGGTAGGCTCTTCTGAGTGTTTTACCTTTGTTGATTCATTTATCATCCCAAGAACACTGTGAAGCAAGTTATATTTTTATCTCCATTTCACAGATGCAGAAACGGAGACACTAAGAGACACAGCAAGTAAGAAGCAGAGCTGGGTCTTGAACTCAAGTGAGCTGACTCCAACATCCACATTCTTAAGCACAGCCCTTCCCTAGGTACTTATAGGCTACTTATAGGCTAAAAAATCTATAGTGTTTGTTCACCTTTTCCTCATTTCCTGCCACCGCAATCTTGGTTCAGACTCTACTCGTCCCTTGCCTAGATTTTTATAATGACCTTCCTGTAGAGTTCCCTGCCTTGATATTTAATCACAGAGAATTTCTAAATTGCAAACCTGATCATACAAAGTATATATTTTTTTTCTGCTCTAAATCCTTTAATGAGAGCACCTAAGGCCCGTTATGATCTGGTATCCACCTCTATCCAGAATTTTCCTAGCACTTTCTTCTTGTCTCTATCTTTCTCGCCCTCGTTCTTTGTCCGCCTCAGTTTTAATGAGGTGTAATTGACAAACAAAACTGTAGTATATTTTAAGTGTACAATGTGATGATTAGATATACATATACATTGTGAAAAGATGCCCATAGTTGAGATAATTAACATATCCATCACCTCACATATTAACCTTTTGTTGGGCGTGCTATGTTAAGTTCTACTCTTTTAGCACATTTCAGATATCAATACAATAATATTAACTATATTCACCAAGTTGTACATTAGAGCCTCAGACTTCATTCATCTTATAACCAGGAAGTTTGTACCCTTTTTTCAACCTCTTGCTTTTCCCCAGCCCCATCCCTCCAGACCCTGGGAACCACCCTTCTACTCTCTGCTTCTGTGAGTATGACTTTTCTATCTTTCATTCTTTACCGTTCCAGCAATACACACCTATCTGTGGTTTAAAATATCATGTTGTTTCATGCCTCTGAGCTTCTGCCCATGTCGTTCCCTCTGCCTCCAGCACTCTCCCTCCTTGTCAGCCTGGCGTCCTCCCTGCTCTGAAGCCTGTCCGGGCTCCTCCCTGGCACTTGTGGGCCTTTTTCCCCTTCAGGGAGTGAACGTGCACCCATGGCCCATGCACGGGGCATAGCAGAGCCCTCAGTCTCTGTTGTCTTGCCCCTGGGTTGGGACACGTTTTACTTATGCCCTAGAACCTGGTCCATGTGGGCACATATTAGGTACACAACAGTGCTCCATGAACCGAGGTACAAGACAAACTCCTACACCAGCTGAATGATGCTATCTTGCCCCCCCCTCAGGTGGTTGGGAGTGAGGGTGAGGGGTGTTTTGAGAAGCCTGAATGTACCAGGAAGGGGGAGGAGGGAGATGACAGGATGGCTTTTTTGTTTCCACAGCCCTCCCAGGGCTGGCCCTGGGCTACTAGCAAAAGGCCCACGGCCCACTCGGCCAGCATTCCCACAAAAACTGGAGATTTTTCCTCCTTGCTTTTAAACAAAGCTGAGTTCCACTTAAGCATTTCATTGTTCTCTGCCTGCCTCCTTTGCTCAATTGTTTCTCCTAGAAATTGTCTTTTTCTTGGGAGGGAGCATCCTTGGGGGCACTTCCTGGCCCTGCTGCATGTGAGCGGAGGGGGAGGAGCACCACCACCCGGCTCTTGTCCAGGGTGTGCACATGATAGGAAGGAGGCTGTCTCCATGGAAGAGCAGCTGGGCTGGCTGGCTCTCCTTCCCTCTCAACCTTGCCAGAAAATGTGTCAGTAGGATAGCTTTTGTATTTGCTATTTAAAATAAGTTTCCTCTTTGAATAATTTTTACTAAGATTCTGAGAAGGTGATTGTTTGACCAACATGCAGCTTTGGGGAGGTGGGAGGAGTGATCAGCACACCAACCCCGATGACCAGTATAGGCAGGAGCCTTATCCGGAGCTTGCTTAGGCCAATGTCACTAAAGCTGAGCTGTCCTGGAGTGGGCGGTCATAGACTCAGGGTGCTTCCAGCAGCAGGAAGCCAACCTGTCGTCTGGCCCAACCAGTAAGCTCCAGATTCCTCTGACTACTCTGCAGAGAAGCTGTCCGCCCTCAGCCCAGGTCAGGTACACCATCTCACGGCCTCTCACACATGAATTTTTCCTCCACAGCACTACCAGTTTGCAAAATATATTTGACGGCGTCTCTTACAGACCACCTCCTTCACTAGACCTTGAGCTCTATAAGGAAAGAATGTGTCTGTTGTACCTAGTCTCCACCTCAGAGGCTGGCACGTGGCATGTGTTAGATAAATGCTAAGCAGCCTTCGCAGCTCTTGGAAGAGGAAGGGTTTTGTGAAATTCTTTTATTATGATGCATTATTCCTCTTTCACCAGCATGACACTCCAATCCTCACTGATTAAGACAAGGTAACTTCCAAGCTGTGTGTCCAGGAGTGGAATAGACTGGCATCGACAGTCCAAGCTCTGTCTAAGCCAGTTCCCCCCGCCCCCATCTTTGCTGTGGACTGTGCCTGGCACTACGGCAGGGCCTTGGTCAGGGCTGAACTGTGTCCTCTCAACATTCATAGGGTGAAGCCCTAACCCCCAGGGTGACTGTATTTGAGGATAAGGCCTTTAAAGAGGTAATTAAAGTTAAATGAGGTCATATGACTGAATCAGTTCGATGATGTCCTAATCCAGTAGGACTGGAAAGACCAGGTGAAGACACAGAGAGAAGGTAGCCATCTTCAAGGCAGTGAGGTCTCGGGAGAAACCAGTCCTGCTGACACCGTGACCTTGGACACCCAGCCCCCAGAACTGTGAGAAAATGAGTTTCTGTTGTTTGAGCCCCTCAGTCTATAGGACTTTGTATAGCAGCCCTAGAAAATTAATACAGGACTTTACTGTAAAAATAGATAAGAGGTATGGAAATGTGAGGGAGAGAAGCATGGCTTCTCTGGGGTGTGGGAGACTTTGAACAGGAGGTAACGTTTAAGCTGGTCTTGAAGAAATTATGACTGTGGAGTGTCTTCCAGGTGCCAAGCATGGCCAGAGGTTTTATTTGTGTGACCTACCTTGGGGATGACTGCATTCTGGGGAGGTTGCTAATCTCCTTTTTCCAGATGAGGAAATTGAGGCCAGCTGAGGTTGTGACTTGTCTAAGTTTATACCATTAGTAAGTAGGAGAACCACAATTTGAACCCAAGACTAATTTAGTCCAAAGCTGCTACTCTTACCATTATTCTAGACATTGTATATATCAGATAGTAATAATGGTAATAATACCACACATATAATAACTATGAGCCTGGCATGCATATAAGTTATATACATCATTTAATTTAATCATCTCCAAAAAATAAGGGTGATACTCTGATTATCGTTGTTTTGAAAATTACAGAAAAAAGTATAAGAGGACTTAATAACTCATTCAAAAATCATACAACTAGTAAGGATCTAGGAATTGAATCCAGGCTAGTTTCAGAACCCACATACTTAACCATTTCATAATTTTTTCATAGATGCCCACATATGGGGGTTGGGGAATGGCATGGAAGGTGGGTGGCAGGGAGGAGTGGGGCTGAATGTTGCTAGTTTTATAGTTTGGGATCTGAAAGCCTTTTAGGATAAAGCTTGATTGGCAAAATTCTGTATGAGCAACAACAATAGTAATAATCAGCAATGATAAATATAGCCAAATATTGGCTTTCTCTGGGGCAAACCAATTAGGGCAAGGACAGTGTGTCTCCTTAAATCACCTCCACACCCTTGAGTGGGCACAGCATCTCCGGTGGTTCTGGCATTGAAGCATCTGTGAACAGAAACCAGAGGTGGATACTTTGGTGACTAACAGCCCCTGAGGATGCTGCAGATCCCTGGGCTCTCAGCCTCAGAGCTGTTTTTGATACAAACGCAATATGCAAGTCATCCCTTGGCCTAGGAGTGAGAACCAGGCTGGAAGCTTAGCATCCCAGGCATCTGTGGCTCAGGGCAGGCCAAGGCTCAGTCTGGTTCCTGAGGCACAGGCAGCCTCTCCCCAGCACAACAGCCCTGGCCTGTGAGGTGGCAAAGGTGCAGGACAACCCCCTTTGGCCATGGCAACTGGTGAACCTTCAGTGTTCCTTCACTGCCTGTTAAAGGTGGGTCTGTGTAGGACAGGCAGAACTTTGCTTAGCTCTATGTGCAGAGTTCCCTCAGAAACTTGTCCAGGGCCTCCCTGACTTTCTATTCCTGCTGTCTTCACCTCTCCCTCACCTGTGGGCAGTACCTGTGGGAGTCTGGAGTGGTTGCTAGGAAACATGCCATTTTGACATCCTCCCTGTGGTTTCTGGACTTCTCCACTTCGATCCCCTGCTCTATGTCCATCTTCCCTGCAGCAGAATTGGCCAGACCTCCCTCCAAGAAGATCCTCCCTGGGAACCGATCATTGCCCCTTAGGATCCTCCACCTTCTGATGTTGCTTGAGTTCTCATTTTATCACATTAAAAATATGTGTATTCCAGAGGCAACCCATTATGGAAAGGCTAGTTCATGCATGGGTTATCTGAAAGTTTTACTCTTCTCTCTCATGCTGTGACTTTCTGGCATTTTTCTGCTAAGGGTCAGAAGTCTCTAGGTACAGAAGAGTATAAAGTGTGCCATGATTTTGGTTTGGGAGTGGCAGGGACCAGACCATGACACCCCAAAACACTCTTCCTTGGTTTAAGGATTATATTGAGCTGAAGGCAACTGAGGAACAATAGACATAGGAAAAGCTCTAAAAACAGAGCCTGTTTCCCTTTTGTGAAGGAAATTTACATTTATAAAGGCAATTCCAGTTTGTGAAGGTATCTCCTCTTAAAGCAGGAAGAGGAGGACTCTTGATAACTCTTATCTGTGGAGTAGGCAGGGAGAGACTTACATCTGTATAGCAAATCTTCCTAAACAACTCTTGTTTACCTGTGTTTCCTGCGCACCTTTCCATATCTCACCCCCAACTGCCCAGAAGCTCCAAACCCTTCTTCCTTTTTCTAACCTCTTCTCCACACTTTGTCACCCCTTAGATTGGTATATAAGCCCCCACATTCTAAACTCCTCCTTGAGCCACATTTTTCTTTGTGAACTTCCACTGTATGTACATAATTAAATCTATTTTTTCTCTTGTTATTCTGTTTTTCATCAGTTTGATTCGCAGGCCCCAGCCATTGAACAAAGAGGGTAGAGAAAGAGTATTTTCTTTTTACCACAAAGGGGTGGCTGAGACACCCCACTTGGTCTGGGGGCTCCGGCTGAAATCTTGGGATGTCGGACAAAACTGGCAAAAAGTGAAAATTCTTACTAATAAATCAGCCTCCCAGATTTCTACCTTTAGGGTCTAATTGACAGAGCAGTTAAGAATCTCTTTGTCTTTTCATTTCCAAATTTAGATTATCAGGAGAAAAACATTGGCAAGAAGTACTTACTTATATTGTGACTCTCGTGAATTGGGTTTTGAGTACTCATTGGTTACTGGTCCCTTCCTTCCCAGGGACATTTCCAGTTTGTCTTACTTGTGTCCTGAGAGCTTTGGCTTGACTTTCTGCCTGCTAGGGGGCACAGGGTGGTAGGATCACGTCTGGATGTGGCCAATCATCAGATTGCGGGCCCTGAGAATTTGTAGATGGCCATACAGAAATGGGGGTTGTACCCCTGCTGATGGTTCTGGCTCTCAGAGGTTCATGCATGTCTTTTTTTCAGCTATCGTTGGGAATGACTCTGGGTCATGAGGGCTGCATCTTTTGCACAGTCTTTGGGAATATCTCTTGCATCCCTGGTTAAGCTGTGAGAGGGCTTATTGGTTTTGATTTTGAGTCAAAACTGAAATAGGTATACCTTCAGTTAAAAAAAAAGCCTCAAATCCCTTTTCCTTTACCTAGCCTCTTCTCCACCAGCTGTTGCCCTTTGGAGTGGTATACAAACCCCCAGATCCTAACTGCCTCTGCACATAATTAAAACTATTTTTTTTTTTCTCGTCAGTCTGTCTTTTGTGAGTTTAATTTCCAGGGCCCCAGGTGGAGAACCCAGGAGGGTAGAGAAAAGTCTTTCCCTTTGCCTACAGGAGGCAATGTGTTATTGAGCTTAAAAAAAAAAAGAGAACTCTCAGTTCTGTGGTCAAAGATAAAGGGGTTGCATAATTAAGAAGTGAAGTATTAAATACCCCACATTTACCTCACCCCAGTCTTATAGTAATTCATGAAAAGGGGGTGTGTGGCAACTCCATCAGGAGGGACTGCAAGGGCTGCCAACTGCTGCTTCATTCCTCTTCAGTCTTTATTCAGTGCCCTCCTATCCCCCTGGATTTCAAACCTTGTTTGCACAGCTCTGGTGAAACTCATAAGCAATACGATTAAAGAAAATGTCAATTAGCCAAGAGAGTGCAATTCAGCAGCCTTTTAAAAAGCAATGGAAGATTTCTACCAAATATCCCAAAACATGTTCATGGGTCTTTTCTGGTTGGATGTCACCCAACACACACTCCCCAACTCCACCCCAAAGAATAGCATCCTTGGTGTCCACCATTCCTCTTCTCTCCCTCCCTGCCCTTCAAGGAAGCTCTCTCTTCCCAGTATTTTTGCCTCAGTCTAGAAAGTCTGTCCTCCTGAGGAAAGTGTGGCCTTAGGAGTAGGGTGTCAAGGGGAGGAGAACCAGAGTTTGTGGAAGGCCACCACTGCCCAGGCACTGCACTAAGCTGCTTTCTCTACTTTTTGTACTATCCTTACAAGAATCCTATAACTTATAAATGCTGTTTTCAAAACAAGGAAGCTAAAACTCAGAGATTAAGGGATTTGTTCATGTCATACAGATGATAAAACCCCTAGCTGACTTCCCCTGCTCCTCAGCAAGTTCTTTCCACTCAGGGTTGAGTCCTCAGAACAACAGGGACTTGCTAATCCTTGCAGTTATTCATGACAATCTGTGTGGCTCAAGCATGGAAACCAAGGGAAATGGAGGGTGGCAGCCGGGGTTTCAAGCCCAGGTGCTAACACCTGCGATTAGCCAGCAAACAAAACAGAACTGACCAGAGAGCCCAGATTAAGGCAGAGGCTTAAGAAAAGCCAGCAGGAGTGAGCAGGTTTCAAACCTCTTTCATTCCTTGGATGTCCTTGGAAGCATTTGGACATACAGCCTTCAGGACTTGGCTGTGTTTTCTGAACTGGCAGATCTGGAAGCTAAGTGGCGGTTAAGATATGCTTAAGAACATGATCATTCCCTTTTTAAGGAGAGCTTTAGTCTGAAGAGGAAGAACTTGGCTGCTGCATTCTCTAATTCAGCAGGAACAGCACACTTGAACTGCCATCTCCTCATTGCTATGGGAACAATTTCCTACACATTTCTGAAACACTCAGGCCTAGGTAAATGCTGCCATTGTTAATACATGTACTGCCACTGGTTCAATTGGAAAAAGAATGGCCAGGTGATCACCTCCAAAGACAAAACCTGAAGACCTCCTTCCCAACTTGAAAACTAATTGATAGTCCCATTTCTAATCATAGGGGTGCCTGCAGGCTCTGCCCTGGGGTACATTCAAACTTTCTGCTTGGGCTTGTTTCCTAGGTGAGCAATAATTGGTGAAGGAGATGCTGGTGGTTCAGCTCAAGGAATGCATGCTGGTGACTGTGACTCATCCTAGGAGTCTTGGCTCAGTGCAAGCACAAAGGACCCACGGATGAGGAACGATGTGTGCAGGTACTCATTCACACCACACTTACACGCCCACGCAGTCCCGGTATAATTGTGTTGTTCTCTACTGTGTTCCTTTCCTGGAGGTCGCATCACATTTGGTCAGCAGAAATCCACCAAACTCAGGCAACTGTTGCTTCTCCCTGCACTTAGACTCATAGTCTGCACACCACTCTTATTTTGCATTGGTGGGCAGGACATTTAATTTTTTAAAGGAAGATGAGAGCATTTTTTCAAGGTGAAAGTCTCCATGTGGAGGTAGCCTCTAAATGTGCAGAAAACAAGGCTGGAGTAAGACTCAGAAGACTTGCCCTGTTGCTGATCTAGCTGTAGGACCTTAAGCAAGTCATCTGGCCCCACTGGATGGCATTTTTCTCATCTGTTAAAAAGGACGAGCAAGCCTCCTTCGTAGCCAGGTTGATAAAGTAAATGGGTTTATTCATTCATTAGTTATCTAGGACGGGGGATATTTCAAATAAGCATGAGACAAAGTCCCTGCTCTCATTCTAAGTATATAAATAAATGAAAAAATAGCAAATAAATGCTAACTCGTATGCAGATGAATAAACAGGAGAGTGTGAAAAAAGGGACTGGGCATTTACTTTAGACTGGGAGGTCAGTGCAGGTATCTCTGAAAAAGTGATATTCAAGCTGAGATCTGAATGACAGGAAGGAACCAGCCATGCAAAGCTGATGGAGATGGTCAATCTGTAGAAGACACATGGAAGTCAAAGGCCCTATTATAGGAACAAACTTGGAGTATTTGAGAAACAAAAAAAGGGGGGTAGGGGTGCAACATGGCTAGAACATAGTGAGTGAAGGAGAGAGGGACCAGGGGCTAGGTCCTTCAGCCTTTGTAAACACAGGGAATGAATTTAATTCTAAGAGAAATAGGAATCCATGAGAAATATTTTCAGAAGAGAGAGGGACGTCATGATTTGGGTTTTGTTTTTAAAAGATTTCTCTGGTCATTCTGAGGTAGGTGAAAATCAAGTGGAAACAAGAAAACCAGTTAGGAGGCTGTGGGTATGAGTCCAAATAGAAGATGGTGGGCTAGACCAGGGTAATAGGAGAGAGATGGAGAGAAAAGAACACTTCTAGGCTATGAGTCTTGCTGATGGATTAGATATGTGGGGAAAAGACAAATAGAGGGTAGGTCAGATTTTTAGTTTGAGCAACTGGTTAAGTGAAACGGGAAAGCCTAGGAAAGGAACAGGTTTGGAGGGATCAAAAAATTTTTTTTAGACATTTTATGTTTGTAATGTCTTTTTTTTTTCTTTTTTTTTAAGTTCCAAAATAAGATTATATATATTTTAAACACCTTTATAGTGGTATGGTTCCTGTACAGTAAACGATACATATTTCAGATGTACAATTTGATGAATTTTGATAGCTGCATACACCCATGAAATCACCACCACAATCAGGATAGCTAACATTTCCATCACTCCCCAAGAGGCGCAATTTTTGGATTCCCAATTCATCCCTTCCCACCCCCTTTACCCCCTGATAACCATAAGTTTTTTCTCTATGTCTGTGAATCTGTTTTTGTTTTGTAGAGAAGTTCATTTGTGTCTTTTTTTTTAAGATTCCACATATAACTAATATCATATGGTATTTTTCTGTCTCGTTCTGGCTTACTTCACTTAAAATGATGATCTTCAGGTCTAACCATGTTGCTGCAAATGGCATTATTTTATTCTTTTTTATGGTTGAGTACTGTTCCATTATATCTGTCTATCTATCTATCTATCTATCCATCCTCTATCTATCTATCTATATATATATATCTCCCACGTCTTCTTTATCTGGTGGTCATCTGTCGATGGACATTTGGGTTGTTTCCATGTCTTGGCTATTGTAAATAGTGCTGCCGTGAACATTGGGGTGTATGTGTCTTTTTGAATTATATTTTTCTCCAGATATTTGCCCAGGAGTGGGATTGCTGGATAATACAGTAAGTCTAATTTTACTTTTTTAAAGGAATCTCCATACTGTCCTCCATAGTGACTGCACCAGTTACATTCCCACCTATAGTGTAGGAGGGTTCCTTTTTCTCCACACCCTCTCCAGCATTTATCGTTTATAGACTTTTTAATGATGGCCATTCTGACTGGTGTGAGGTGATATCTCATTGTAGTTTTGATTTGCATTTGTCTAACAATTAGTGATGTTGAGCATCTTTTCATGTGCTTGTTGGCTGTCTGTATGTCTTCTTTGGAGAAATGCCTATTTAAGTCTTCGGCATATTTTTTGATTGGGTTGCTTGTTTTTTTGATATTAGGTGTATGAGCTGTTTATATATTTTGGAAATTAGTCCCTTGTCAGTTGCATCATTTGCAAATATATTATCCTATCCTGTAGGTTGTCTTCATTTTTTTGATGGTAACCTTAGCTGTGCAAAAGCTTTTAATTAGATCCCATTTGTTTTTTCTTTTTTGCTTTTATTTTAAATATTTTTAATATTTAAATTTATATATAAACTTACAAAAAATTTTAAATATATAAAATTTTTAATGTTTAATATTTTTAATTTAATATTTAGTATTGCTTTTGTTTTAAATACTTTAATATTTAAATATTTTAAATATTCAAGGAGAAATGTTAGCCAGGCAGTTGGATATAGGAGTCCAAAATTCAGGAGGCAGGTAGGAGATGGAGATACAAATGAGGAATTCCTCAGCATAGACAAGGTATTTGAAGCCATGGGACTGATTGAGTCACCTAAGAAGAGAGGATATGCAGGTTCTGGGCCCTGGAGCTCTTCAATATTTAGATGATGGTGAGGAAGAGGATCTAGCAAGAGACAGAAAGAGTCATCACTGAGGTCAGAGGAAAAGCAAAAAAGAACCACAGTTCTTGGCTGTGGTTTCCCTGAAGACAAGGAAAGAAGGGAGTGTCTGACCAGACGGAGCAAATGGCCAACGAAGAGCCTAAGTGTTAAGAGACCCTGAACCTGACAATGTGGAGGCAGTCTCATCAAGCAGTTGTGTAGGATGGAAATGCTTTTTGAAATCCATGAAGTTCCTTCTCCAAAGGAAAAGGTATGCAATGAGAGCTTTTTCAAAATACACATGCCTGGATTCAGCCCCTGATCAGTTGGATTCAAGTCTTTGAAAAACCTCAGATACCTCCCTAATTAAGAGCCACCATGTTAACCATCTGTAAGTTATTGTTACTGTTACCTCCGTGTCCCCCTACCAGGTTTATTCTATGTCACTTTTCACAGATGTCTTAGGAAAATCTCTCTTGTGGGACACAATGGAGCAGTTGGTCAGTGAGCCAGTGACACACAGGTTGGTAAAAGAATTTACCAGGGATAAAGTGTGGGAATAGAAAAGGAGTTTATTAGGGGTAAGCTGCTATAGGCAACAGAGGGCCACACAGACGAGAGGTGTCTGTGTGAGCACCGAGGGCTGGTTGTTGGGGTCTTTTATAAGGTCAGGTCACAAGGTGCCTGATTGGTTTGTGCACAAGTCTCTGATTGGTTGTAGGTGAGGTGAGAGGTTTAGGGTCTGGGAAGGGTGGTGGGGTTTGTGAGTCTGATAAGGTGGGCTGAAACAAGCCAGCCTGAGCTATTGTGAGATTAGGCAGTCCCAAGGGCTATTAGTCTGTTACGGGAGACATGCCCAGTTAAGGATGTACTTTATCTGTTGAGGGATCACAGGCAGACATCTGAGAGCCCAGAAGTGGGGGTTGTTGGACTTTGAAGGATGTCAGTTGGCCCACCAATCCCTGTGAGAGGACAGCTTATGTTCTTATCACCAGATACACTGGTAACATATAACAATCATGTTCAGTGATCCTAGTGCAGTATTTCTCATAAAAGAGTTCTTTGCATTGTCCAAATACCCTTGGAGCTCTGGAATTAATAACTGAAGAGTTCAAAGTAACTATTGGCAGATAGAGGTCTCTAAATTGGTTTATGAAATTTCCCTGCTCAAACATGAATTCCAGTTGGTTCAGATGAGGAAATCAGTAGGTAACTAAAAACACCCCTTCAAGGCATGGCACACCAGGTGTGTTCCAACCCACGGCAGGGAGCCACCAGTGACCCTATAGAAGGCTTGCTCATTACTGTTCTTCCTCCAGCTCTGTACCTTGGAGTTTGTTTTCATATTCTTCCATTTTAGGGGCTCTGGATCAATGAGAAGATGTGGTCAGGGTGGAACAGTGAAGGGAATGTTTTTTTAAGATCTCACAAGTGCTTCATTGATTTAAAAATACAATTTTGAAAGTAATAATTGTATGACAGTTGCTTCTGAAGAGGCTGCTGAGCCTCTGGGGAAATGGTTAAGAATGCATTATTATGTCAGTTATCACACAAATAATCAAATGGCTCTCTTCTCACATTTAGACACCTGGATATGGCTCAGGAGGGCCGTCACAGGAGTCTGTTTTGCTGTGGTATCTTTATTAATGAGCAAAAAAGCAGAGGTAAATACTGTGCTAATTAAATCTAGTGTGGATATTAATCTAGAAGGCATAGCTAGCCAGGCGGAAGCCCAGATGACACACTAACTCACTCTGAGCTTGTAAGTATGTGGAATGAGAACAGCAAAATGAGTTTTGATGATAGAGAATGAAAATGAAGGAAAATATATCCTAGATGCACAGATTATTGGACAGATAATGGGAAGGAGGAAATACCAGTTATTACCATTATAGTTTAGCAAGAACCCTGAGTTAACATAGCCCGGCCCACAACCTGAATCTCCAGAGAAGACTGGAATATTAGTGGGAAAATTGGTTTTCAAGGAGAGGAAGGAGGAAGCCAGGTGGGTATGGAATGACACTGAGTGAGTGAATGTGGCCCTTACTGATGAGGGCACAGGTGAAATTTACAGAGTGGGAGTTGTTGAGGTTTAGTTAACTGGGCCCAACTAGGAGAAGTAGAGGTCAGTGGAAGCAGCCTGCCTTAGTGGGAGAAGCCAGGGGGCAATTGAAGGAAAGAAGAACTGATGTAGGACCTCTTTTCCTTTGGGTCCTGAGCATAAGTAGTCAATGAGAGCCTTGTTGGACAGAAGTTGACATAATACATGGTGATCATGCCCAAGAAGGAAAGGGCAGAAATGCCTTTACCCTCTTGCGGACTATGGTCATTTTTCATTTTTCTTCCTTTTTCCAAAGCTCCTCCCCAATTAGTATTTATTCCCCTCATCTGTTAACCCTTGTCCTGGCCTCAAGAATGAGTGGAAAGAGTATTCACAGAATCTTGAAGAATTAACATCTTGTTTGTTCCTAGCAGTGCTTGCTAGGTCCAAGGAGACAACAGGCCCTTCTAACATACAGGCAGAGGGTTTAGGGAGAGATGAGGACAGCAGCTCTGACATAGATCACTGTTTCCAACCTCATGGCACGTATAATGCAGATGGGACTCATGAGAAAGACCTGCACCCCCACCAGTAAGGGCCACATTCACTCACTCAGTGTCATTCTATACACACTTATTGGGTGCCAGGGTCTATGTCAGGATCCTGGGACATAAAGAAGCAGGGAGAACAGAGATATCAACCAACCATGTCAGCACAGAAAGGAAAGTTCAATAACTTGTCCATGTCCTACGTGTTGTGACACTGAGGAGGGTAGATTCATCTTCATCATTGGGCCTGAGGACTGTCAGGAAATGCTTCATGGAGGAGACACGAAGTCTGGGTTCCAAACACCAAGTAGGAGAGTTTCCCAGGAAATGTGTTGGCAGAGAAAGAAAGGCTGCAAGAGATGGGAAAGGAGGGAAAAGAGAGGCATTGCAGAGGGTAGGAACAGCATGTGCAAAGGCACAGAGGCATCGCACAGCAGGGTATGCTGAGGAGGTCACAGCACACGGTAGAAACGACCAGTGTCTAATAGTTTCTGGTTCTCCTTTCTTTCCTGAGCACATGAAAGACTACATGTCTCACCTTCTTTGTGGAGATGTGGTACCACAGGGATCTTTGCATGAATAAGAAATAAACTGGTATGTTAAGCCATGGAGATTTAGGGAGTTGTCTGTTACTATAGCATATTCCAGCCTAATCTGACTCATTAAGTACATGTGGGGAGTGGTGAGAAATGAGGGTGGAGAGATTGACAGGGGATAGAGCTCAGGTGCGGGACTTAGGGGCAGGTTCTGTCTGTGCTAAGGAGTTTGGATACTATGGGCCATGGGGAAGATGTGAAAGGTACTTTAAAAATGAGAGTGACATGATCAGGTTTGGTGGCTGGATGGAAGGGCATGAATGAGGGCAGGGACCAGTTAGGAGATAACTGAAGCAGCTGAGTAATACCAAAGGTTTGAACTAAGGCCCAGGCAGTGAGATAGGAAAATGTTAATATGGTGAAACTAGGGGGACTTAGTGACTTCTTAGATGAATGAAAAACAGGAAGAGGAGGAATATAGAATGATTTTTTGGTCTTTGACTTACGTGATTATATGGATAATTTCATCATTAACCAGGATTCAGGGTGGTGGACAGGTTTGGGTGACAGGTTATTTATTGTTTTTTCCCCCTGTCAGTTTCCCAAAGAACTTGGTGTTACACGTGGTAAAAGGTTAAGTCTATGGGTTCTAGCTCGCAGATTCTTCCTCTACAATGTGTCCCAGCCACAGCCTGGGTCCAGTACCACAACTAGAGTCATTCCTATGAATCTTTCATGGCCCTACTGTCCTAGTGATGGAGAAAACTGTCAAGATATCCCTCCAGAGCATTGGGCTGTGAAATCAGGGTCTACCCAGCCTTCACACTGCACACTTGTGGCTTCTGGGGAAGTCATACCACTTGGAATAGCAAATGGTAATGATCCAGATGCTATTAGACTCCAAAAGCTCAGAAGGTACCATTAACTATTAGAAGGTGTGGGGCAGGTATGATCGTTGGCTCAGAAGAGCATGGTGTAATTGTGGTGAATCTCTTGGCCAGTGAGACAGGGTCTCATGACCATCAAAAGCCATGAAGCAGTGGTTTTTCAGATGTTACTTGATCACCCACTTCCCTCCCCACCATTTCCATAGATCTTTGGAATCTTATGGCTAAGTTTGTAGATTCTGGTTATCACCGGAATAATCACATACCAAGGCTAAGAATCTATTTACTGCTGGCAATAATAGTAATAATGAACACTCATTGAGTATCGGCCAAATATGAGGAGGCACCAAGCCCCTGGACACTGTGCTCAGCCTCTGTACTTAGATGTGCATGGGCATATCCTTGACCCAGGACTGGCATTCCAGATTAGTGCAGAGTTCAAGTCAGATGCCCTGGGAGTTGCACAGGGTGCTCGTTTCTGGTTGGGAGTGAGATGAGGATCAAGAACCTGTCAGAAACAAGTTCATGGGGAGAGAGACAAGAAGTAAGGGAGAAAAGGTGTACCTGGGTGCTCACACCAGTGCTACGTGGCTGCCATGGGCTATGAAGGTGCATTCGAGCATCTGCCTACTGAGGACACTGGCCAGCTTGGCCTGCCTCCTCCAGGTTCAGCAGCAGGAGAGGCCTGAGTCTGTGGGTGGCTAAATATCAGTATGTATGGCTGAGCAGGACAGAAGAAGCAGGGACAAATGATGCTCTCTGGGACTTCAGTGAGAAAAACGAACCCACCCTGCAGGCTGTTTTCTAGCCCAACACCCTTTCTAGGATCCCCTTCCTCAGAATAAGAAATACATGAAAATCAGAGGATATGACAATTACTAGGCTCTTGGAGCCAGCCTCCTTGTGCTGTGTCTTCCTCACAGGCTTTGGATCTCAGTGTAGGGGATATAGGCATAGGCTGACTTCACTACTTACATAATGTCTGCAAAGGGGCCTGTCACCTACCCTTTCTGAACCTTGGGTTTCTCATTTAGAAAGTGCCTATAACCTGACTCATAGAATTATTGTTATGAGAATTAAATAATGTAAGTAAGGTATTGGGGAAGTTCCCACTCCCACCAACAACTTCACGTATGGAAGGATGATCTGAAAAATAGAAAATGGGAACCCCCACCTGGGACAGGTTTTAATGATAGAAGAAGAACTTGGAAAGAAAATTCAGGAAGGAATTGGGGGTTATTTAGTTGGGCTGTAAGGACTGCACACCTCTAATCTCCCAGCTACAAATCTCTAGCGTAAGCTTTGTTGGAGTCTGCACCCAGAAATACTGACTTGCTTGGGGTTTTCTTTCATTCTTGGTTGCTATGAGTAAGTCCTACCTGTGTGATGGATTTTATTTCAAGAACCCTATCTCTACTAGGCTTGACACAATGTAGATATTATCTCCAGCTGCAGACCAAGATCTCACTGCAGATTGTGCAGCTTCATAAGAGCCCTGAGCAGACTCTGGGGGAAACATTTCTGCTCATACCCATAGCCCTGATGATGTGCTTATAAAAGCAAACTGGAGTATCATTTCACAGAAGATGCAATGGAAAGCATGAGGCTCAGTCTGTCTGGAAACCTAGCTAATTAACAAAGCAGTCAAGTTTCCCAAAGATCAAGTGCAGCACAGTCTCCCAGATGTTAGTATTCAAACAGCTCATCACAATGCTGAGCATACTTCACGCACCCAGGACACGCTAGTTCTGAGTGGTTCAGAATGGTACTCCTAGGAACAGGAATTTGACAATATTTAGCACAATCACAGATGCATTTGCCCTTTGACCGAGTCACCCTACTTCTAGGACTCTACCTCAAGGACACACTGGAAAAAATACTAGATAATGAATTCATAAAACTATTCACTCAGCCCAATGTGTAATAGCCAAAGACTGCAGACAACCCAAATGTCTATAAACAAGGAATTGGTTGAATAAACTATGGAACATGCTTATAGTAGACTACCATACAGCTGTCAAAGAGAATGAGAAGGGTCTCCATAAACTGCTGTGGAGTAATCTCTGGGACACACACACACACACAGACACACACACACAGCTGACCCTTGAACAGCATGGGTTTACTTATACAAGAATTTTTTCCATAGTGATTCTATAATTCCATGGTTGGTTTAATCCGAGGATGCAGAACCTTGGATACAGAGAAACCACGGATATGGAGGGCCACTTACAAATTATGCATAGGCTATGCCCAAGATTGGTACCCCTAATTCTTGCATTGCTTACGGGTCAACTGGTATTATACATATGTATATTATAATATAATGTATATATATAAATGATATGTGTATATACATATACATACGTATTATGGGCATACACACACACACACACACACACACATGCATATACATATACACAGACACTCATTTTAAAATGTTACCACTGGGGAGGGGAGAGAGCAGGAGGGAAGGGAGTCGAATAGAAGCTAGACCTCTCTGAATACACCTTGTTTTACAGTTTGATTTTAGAACCAGTAAATGTTTTACATAATTTTAAATTAACTAAATAAAAATAACCCCCTAAAAATGGACAGCAAACTGAAAAAAAAACTATCTGTGTATCTGGTTGGTGGCATAACCACCTATAGGAGGCTAATTAATTTCAAATGAACTTAAGCCACAGTCTTTTCACTACACACCCCTAGTGGGATCTATCCCAAAGACAAAAAGAACCACAAAGGTATCAAGAAACCTGACTCTGCATTCAGTGGTCTTGTTGGCATTGGGTAAAACATATATTATTATTCTGAAACCAGAAAATAGGCTAAAACAAGTATGTTTGCCCTAATCTCATTAGGAGGAAACTAAGATTTTCAGAGTAAGAGATAAAACATAGACAAATAAATGAATAAAATCAGGAAGTTTAAATAAAATCCTGTAATTCTTCTAGTTGAAAATTTCAGTATTAACTCATGACTTACTTTTCTTTTTCTAAAACTTTGATATGTCCTAGTGACGTCCACTGAAAAGATTTAGAAACAATGGTAACTCAATAACAACAAACACCCCTAGTTCCCAGATTGTAGTCTCTAGATGCCATTTCCCACTAAAAGGAACAAGGTCTTCTTGAGCTGGAACATCTTGTCATGCCTAAAAGCAAGGACACTGTCAAAGATTACTGTGATCACATCAAAATGACATGGTAGCTAAATTGAAGGGGCCCTCACTTACCAAAGATGAGACAGTCTGAACATCAAAAAAACCCAAAAAACAAAAAACAAGCCCAAACAACTGCAACAGATTGAAATACATCAATATGGAAAAGTCCCTGGGTTCATAATGATCCTCCACATCCCCTACACCCTTCCCCTACTGCCACAACAGGTAAAACGCCTTATTACCTTGGAATTCGCCAGAATACCAGTTCATCATCCTGAAAATTGATAAAGAAAGAAAAGAAATCAAGTGGCTATCCTCCCCTTCCTAAATGAACCTCATGGTTTGTACCTCACAGCAACCAAATGTTTGCTGCGAGGGAGTTTTTTTTATGGAGGAAACACAGCTGGTAAGCACAGTAGGAATGATAAAATTGAGTCCTCATTAGTTTGCAAACCCTAACAAAACAATGGTTCAAGGCAACAGTCACCAATAGCAGCTAAAGCCATTAGGTTAAAAGTTGATGGGGCATTCTATGATACATGGATCATGGTGACATCATGTGAACCCAAAGGTCAGGGGTAAATTAACCAGGTATTAAGTGCATCATGATGTGATACAGCTGAAAGTATACAACATATTCTATGAAGGATGATTCTCCCCCTCCCCCAAAACAAAGAACCTGGATATAATCAAACTCTAGATCTAATTTCTAGTTCTTAGGAAATATGAGACACAGAAGAACACATTCAATGATACCAGGGGTAATTTAATCAGAAATATTAGTATGTAGGACATTCTATAGGTCAAATGACATAGTTTAACTTGGAAATAAATGACTCTTTTTTTAATAAGAGAAGTGGAACAATTATAGATAAAAAAGATTTAAGACATATACCAACTTTTGTGATGCTTCTTGAAAGACAAACAGGTGTTCATTATACTACTCTTTTGACTTTTCTGTAGGTTTAAATTTTTTCAAATTTTTTTAAAAATCAAAGAAGAAAAAGACCCAGTAGCCAAATGAGGTGTGTGTGGCTTTTGTTTGGATGCTAATTTTTTGAACAAGTCTTAATTTAAAAAGACATATTTGACACAACCAGGAAAAATGGAACATGTGCTTTATTGTAAATTACTGTTAATTTTGTTAAGTGTGAAAACTGTATTGTGGTTATGTTTTTAAGTCATTATTTATTAAAATGTATAATGAAGTAGTAATAAATGAAAATGTATTTAAAAAGATGAAAACACATTAACTCAGAGCTAAGGCTGTAAGGTACAGGAGCAAGAACGTGTTGGGTGTTGTTAGAACTAGGATTTGGGCTCAAATCCTAGTCCCTGCACATTTTAACTGGGAGGACTTGAATGAGTTTCTTGGGCTCGCTTAACTTTAATTTGCATCAAATACCAGCTGCCTTGTAGGATGGTGAATATTAGATGAAATACTGTTTACAGCAGTGCCTAATACATAATTGATATTTAACAGCCTTTTTTTTTTTCAGTGTAAAGGGTTATCCCTTACAGATGGGTTTGCATGTAATCAGTGTCAATGTCTTTATCTAGCATCTCATGATAGATTTTCAAGCATTCACTAGAGGCTAATGACTAAGTTATTATTTACATCACATGAGCCCAGGTTGCCTGTAGTTACTGGTCCTGAAAGCAATATACTGTAAAGGGCAGAAATCAAGGAGAGATTTGAAGGAATAGGCAGCCCCAAACTGGTCATATCAGTGAAGTGGTCATATTGTGGTCAGTTGAAATGAGCTAATGCATGTAAAATGCTTAGAACAGTACCTGGCTCATGGTAATATTACATAGGCAATAATAATAATGATGATGATGACATAGCAGAATATAAGCCAACTTCAACTTCTTCAAATTCCTCCTTTTTCTGTTTCTCTGAACTCCCTCTCAGATACTGAGGTGACAATCTATAAATTGATATATTTTTCCTAGGCTTAGAAAAGATGACTCAGTCTCTTAATTCACAGATTCTGCTCTTGGGCTTGAGCCATTTTGAGTTTCCATTTTGACTGCATTATTGCTAATGGGTCTTTGGCCATCATTGTTAACAACTGCCTTGACCATAATGATGAGGAAATCGATGGCCCCATGGGGTCCTCCCTCCAGTCTCATCCTGCTGCTCCAAGGGAAGGCTAGTCCTCACTGCAGCTGGGTAATCAAGGATAGAGAGCCCGAGTCCTTTGCTAACACCCTGAGAAGTTCTCAGAGAAGAGCCTGGGCTAACTAGCACCCTAGGAAGTCTGCCAATTTGTAGCCTTTTTGCTAGAAAGGAGATTTCTATGCATCTCAAATTCTTCCCCTGACTATGGGCTGCACAGTATAAGTCTCTATGTAACATGTGCTCAGCGAGTTGCTCTGTGAATGGTCATTTGGGACTTGGAGATGATCCAAACAATGAATGTGGACTTAGAAATGTGACCTGTATAAGAACCTTGTGATGTTGGTCAAACATCCTAAGACAAACAAGTTAGCAGTGAACCTATGGTTCTGGGCCACACCAGACTTGGTATAAAACATTCCATTGTCTTTATTTCAACCTGAAATTGCAGGAACTTCATCCCCCTAGAAGCCACTGCATTCCCAGCCTGTGTCTTATACATTCTCACAAGCCCAGACCTGCTGGCAGAGTGGTGACCATCATTAGCCTCATCTCTCTCTGGGTTCTCACCACAGTTCTGCCAGGGAATTGGGGACCTCTGTTGCTCACTGTAGGGTGGGAGTCAGGGCTCCGATGTCACTACAGAGCCTCCCAATAGTCACTCTCCTACTTCTCCTGGGGCCTAACTCTAGTGCTGCCTGATCTTCTGATGTCACCTTGCTTTAAATTAACAAGGATACAGGTTGGGTGAGGGGTGGTGTTGCTGGCTGGTTACTACTTGGAGGAAGGCATGCAGGTAAGAAGGCTGTGTGGGTAGGTCCAGGAGGCACTGGGCCACAATGCCAGTGTTGATTGGCAAGGCCAGATCAGGACTTGGCTTTCAGGGAAAGAGGCCAATGGGGACTAATAAAGGACCTTGAAACAGCATGAGGACAACTTATGTGACTCAAACAGCAAGGAGCCACCCTCCGCTGAGAAGCCCAATAGAAGCTATAACCCTGCTGGGCTAAAGTTACCAGCTCCATGGAGTTTTCTGCCCAGTACCCATTTTCTAGAAATGGATGAATCTCTTACCATGAAGCAACCCCCACCCCATCTGCACCTCACAACCCCTCTTTCCACAGCCGCTATCACACTGCTCAGATGCAAATCCCAGCTCTACCACGTAAGACGTGTGTCTTTGGACTTGTTATTTAACGTCTCTAAGCCTTACTTTCCTCATGGGTTTTTTAAAAAAATTTATTGAAATGTAGTTGATTTACAATGTTAGTTTCAGATGTACAGTAAAGTGATTCAGTCATACATATACATATATATACTTTCTTTTCAGATTCTTTCCTATTATGTTATTACAAGAAATTGAATATAGTTCCCTGTGCTATATGGCAGGTCCCTGTTGTTTATTTATCTATTCTATATATAGTAATGTGTGTCTGTTAATCCTCAACCTCTAGTTTAGCCCTCCCCGCCTTTTCCTCTTTGGTAATCATAGTTTTTCTATGTTCGTGAGTCTGTGTTTGGTTTGTAAAAAGAATTTGTATAATTTTTTTTAGATTCCACATATTAAATGATATTATATGATTTTTTTTTAAGGATAGTAAGTATTCATTCCCTCTGGTGTTGTTTGGAATATCAAATGCACATGAAGCCCTTGGCACAGAGCCTGGCACGTGGTAAATGTTCAATAAATGTTTTGTCATCATCATCATCATCACCGCCATCAGCATTTTTATGTATCTGTACATTTTTGTATCTGACATTAAGAAAGCCACACAGAGTCTAGTCTCTGCATGGAGTTACATATTGTCCAGGAACCAACATTCAACATAAAAGTATTCTGATATTTATTAACATTTCCTGAAGAACATTAAAGATAGTCCAGTCCATTATCACACCCTAGTATTTCAAAAACCTGGCTTCCTGTCCCACCCCCAACCAGTTCCCTCACTGCCCAGCTTCCCTAGAGCCTCTTCCAAGTGACCCCCTTGTATCTCTTCTCCATGTGACCAGTTAGTACCCTCTGCCCCTCCCCTCCCAATCCTGCCTCTTTTGAACCTCTGCAGCTACCCCTATACAGCCTATTTGAAGCCTGTCCTCCCTCATAAAAGATGTAGCCCAGAGCTGGTTGGCGTGAGATAATTCTCCTCGGGAAGCAACCTGGGGGATTCCCCAATGAATAAAATTAGTAAGAAGAACATCACTGAACATGTATGTAGTTCCTTAACACATATTATCTCTTTTGACTTCTAATTCCATTCTTTTTTTTTTTTAACATTTTTTATTGATTTAAAATAATTTTACAGTGTTGTGCTAATTTCATTCTGAGTGGATAAAGGCAACGTTTCCATTAGTGAGCAAGTGGAGAAGACAGGAAAAGTCAGAAATTCCAACAGGTTACTAAATTTGGCCCCAGGAAAAATTTAGTATGAATATGAGTCTATGTATGAGTCTGCCCTGAAGCCATCACTGATCAGTCTAGGGTGGGTATTTGACCCCAGCTGTGCATCAAAGGCTTTCATAGGACCTTTGAATTTGGGACTAAGAGAGTCTTTGGAAGGTGAAACTGTAGATGGTAAAATTTGTAAATTTTTATTGAAATCATGCTTTTTCTCAGTTTTATTGAAATCATATTTTTTTGTGTGTTTGTTTTGTCATGAAGATAAGCCAGTCTATAGCAAGATGTAGCATAAAGCCAGAGAAACAGAGACAGCAGGTGGAAAGAGTCCCCCTGTCTTCTGGGTCCCTCCATGCAGGGGCTCCTGAGGCCCTCAGTGATATTCCTGACCCTTCTTTCCATATTGCTCATGGTGTAAGCAGGTCTGCGCTGTGCTTCTGTCCCTCAGAAATGGCTCACCCACACCTCCGGATTGAGACGTGACCTTAGACAGACAGAGGCTGCAGCAGGCAGGCCTCAACCCTAGGCAGAGGATCGGTGGAGCTAAAGTGGGGGACGAGAGTGTGGTGTGCATGATGCAGCAACAAGGCAAGAAAAGGCCTCAGGCTTTCTTGAACAGAAGTGGTGACCAGCAGCTTTATCCATGGTGCTGGAGAAAGGCGAAGTTCATCCGCAGCTCGGCAGAAGCCAACGCTGAGCTGTGCACAGGGGTGGGGCAGGCCGGGGGGGTGGTCAGTGAGACCCTCAGTGTACGTTTAGCGCCGACGTGCAGGCTGTCTCCCCCTCCACTCACCCTGCAAGCCCTGCTTCCCAGAATCCTCCCTGTTTCTGCCTGCCTGATTCTCTCTGCCACAGCAATTGGCTCCAGCAAGTATTTCCCCTGCCTGGGGTTTCTTCTTCTTCCTCCCAGACCGAAATCTGACTCAAAGCTTTCCTTCCCTGCCCTTCTGGGCCACTAGGTGGTCCCTTGGCGTTTTCATGGATGTGTCAGGCAGATGGCCTCATTTGAGCCCAAGGAGAGTCCCTGCAGATGTCACATCCTACACTGGCCTGGGGCCTCCTGAGCTTGTCCTCCCTCAAACCCTGGGGGTCTCCTAAGAGAACTTGCACACCCATCACCCATTCCTCCAGCCATGATCATCCTATTTGAATGTGAGAATTGAGAGCTGTGTTGGGGAGCTCACTTTTCAAGTTGCTTCCAAATGTTGCTGTCTTCAGTTCAATCTGGGGCATGTTGTGAGTAATAGTCATTTACTCCTGTAGGTGTTACTATTAATTATAAAGTTTCCAGCATAGGAGAAATGAGTTTGACAATATGACTGTGTTTAATGATTTAGTCAGGCAGTATCATCTTGATTCTACAATTGAGGTCACCAATTAGGAGTAATTAAAAAAATAAGTAATGCTATCAGACATAATTTTAGACTTTATAGTTTAGACTTGATCTTTGAGAGCAGTTTTAGGTTGCCAACAAAACTGAGAGGAAAGCACGGAGTTCCTATATAGCTCACCCACCATTGTCTACCCCTGCCGTCAACATCCCCCACCACAGTGGTACGTTTGTTACAACTGATAAACCTACAGACACATCATCATCGCCCAGAGTCCACAGCTGACATTAGGGCTCACTCTTGGTGTTGCACACTACGTGGGTTTGCACAAATGTATAATGACACATATCCACCATTATAGTGTCATACAGAGTAATCTCACTGCCCTACAAATCCCCTGTATTCCATCTATTCACCCCTCCTTCTCTCCAAACCCCTGGCAACCACTGGAGTTTTTACAGTCTCCATAGTTTTGCCTTTTCCAGAATGTCATATATTTGAAATCAGACAGCTTTTCAGATTGGCTTCTTTCACACAACAATATGCGTTTAAGGTTCTTCCATGTCTTTTCATGGCTTGATAGTTCTTTTGTTTTTAGCACTGAATAATGAATGTTCTATTGTCTGGATGTCCCAGTTTATTTACGCATTCACCTACAGAAGGATATCCTGGTTGCTTCCAATTATTGGCAATTATGAATAAAGCTGCTATAAACATTTGTATGCAGGTTTTTGTATGGACATGTTTTCAGCTCCTTTGGGTAAATACCAAGCAGAATGGTTGTTGGATCATATGGTTTGAGTATGTTTAGTTAGTAAGTCCCCAATCACATTTCTGATTTTATCTTCAGTGTAAAGCTCTAGTGTTACTTGGGTGAATCTCACACTTAATAATTTAGCAAATGGACACTCCAAGAAGTGAAGTGACTTCCCCAAAGTCACAAGACTGAACCAGAAATCTCCTGGGAAGAGGAGAACTCCTTTACCATTGCTGAATCTCAGCCCCTGGCAGGCAGCTCTCTCTCTGCTGGCTCCCTCTCAGGCTGTGGTTGGCCATGATGCATAGAAGGAGGGTGCAGTGAACCCCACTGCCCATCTCTGGCTCAGGGGGTGCTTGTAGCAACTCTTGCACATAGCTCACTGCTCCCTCCCCAGCCCACACCCCACACTTGGGAGGCACAAGAGAGATCATCTTCTTTCTCAAAGGTTTGGGGAGCTGCTGGCTCCTATCCAGCTCATAATTGGTTTGGACCACCATTATCAGGTAGATAGAAAACCTCTTGTCTTCTTATCCTGTGTCACAGTGTCCTATAGGCTGCATCATTCTGTGGATGCCCAGGACGTTGTGGGGGAAAAGGCCAAGTAGTAAAGAGAGAAGGGTGGTTTCTGGCCATCGTGCATATACTGGACGGCAGTAGAAGGGAAGTTTGAGCTTGTTTCCCCCTTGAAGGACAAGCAACCTATGACAATAGATAATCAGTTGTCTCTTGGGTTTCTTCTTTTAAAAAAAAACAAACAACTTTCTTTTGAGCTCTGTTCTTTTAGCACTTACTTGTTTAAAATCATTTCTTCAGAATTGCCTATTTATACTCCCCTGAATATAGTACTGTTTCCTGTACAGTGTGTCCTCTTCAGGGGACACAGGGAAACCATACTAATAAGGACTATGCACATTTTGTTGTTCTCTTAAATTTGTGTGTGTGTGTGTGCGCGCACGTGTGCGTGTGTGGACAAATCAGTCACAATCTGGGAATTTTCTTTTCGGTAAGATAGATGAGAAATCACTAGTGATGTGATTAAGATTGTCTTTTCACAATTATGACTGAGATCAATTTATCAGCCTGGGCAGTTATAGAGAAATGGGAGGAATGAGCTGCTGGAGGACACAGACATTCATTTCTTTTCCACATCTTAATTTCTTCTTATTCCTTGCAGTAAGGAGACATACAAAATAAAGCAACAAAATGGTTTTTAAACATTAAGCATCAGGTGTTCCTGACTCCCCGGGGAACCCTCTCACTTCCCCAGACCTTGCCCTATTCCAGTTGGCTGTTCCTGAGCCATGTTCTCTATAATAAAACTGTAAATGTTTTATACATAACTAAGCATCAGGATATGTTGATCATTAAGATGAGAGTGGTGAATGTTTGTAACGTTCCCTTGGAGCAACCATTCCAGTGATTCACAACTTTTTGAAAGCTGATGGGTAAAACAGAAGGTAAGGACAGGGACAATGACTGGCCAACCTTGACAATGCTCATCAGTCATCAGGACAAAGCATCCTTGAGTGTATAATTGTGGCACTATTCCTGTGACTCAGGAGCAGTGAGCATCGTGTTTCTGGCAATATGGGATCATCAAAGCCATTGACACAGGTGTGGGACTTCTGTGTGTCTGTGCTCAAGGAAGCAGGAGCATAAATGGTTGACTCCTTCATCTAGGGATTCAGGCATCTGTGGACTCAGCAGGCAAAGAAAGGACTGAATGAGATGAGCTGGGAGAGTGGATCTGGGAGGGCTTCATGGTAAAAGTGAACTTCCTGTAGGATCTTAGTGGAGAGAGCTGGTGTAGAGAAGTGGGGGCAGCTTCTTGGCTTGTGCTCGGGCTGGGCGTGCATCCTGGGGTGCACTGTGACAAGAGGTGTGTGTGTAGCTATCTGGGCTGGAATGAGAGGTCCAGGCTAATGATGATCTTGTGGGAAAAAGATGTGTTAAATGGAGTTGGATGGTGATAAGGGAAAGTAAAAGCACCGTCATTCATACTAGGTGAGGAATTATCTCCATTTGAGGCCTGGAAACTCTACCACTTGAAAATGCTTTGCAAATGGTAAAGTGAAATCATACGCATGCTGCTGCCATTAGCCGAGGCAGCACAGGGGGATTTTCTGCCCTTCTTTAGTTTCTTTCTCCCACTTAACAAGAAAAATGTGTTACATTCAACTGCAGCCAGAAATGGAACTCGCTGAACTGAGAATGCTGGCCCTCTACCCCTGGGAAGTTTTTTTTAATGTTTAAAAACCTTTAAAAATATAAGAATGTTTCTATTATAAGAGAGCCTTTCAGGATGCTCATTTTAGTGTATATTTATTTCAACAAATATTTATACAAGCTTATTCTGCATGAGGTGCACTGCTGGGTGCTGGGAACAAGGGCCCCCAGGGGTTGGAGTGGGAGTCAAGACGCACAGCTGCCTGCAGGGGCAGGGCCACCCTGGAGGGTGTGGATGCCAGAGACCGTGGGTGGCCGTGCCCGGAGGGGAGCCGCCTCGAGCCTTCTCCCCTCTAGTCCTTTCCCACCTCTGTTGACTCACTCCAGGCTCTCCCTGCAGGGAAGAAAAATCTTCCTAATCCCTCCCTCAAGGCAGTACTGACTCTTTCTTCACCCCTCAGCATCTGAAAAGTGGAGATAATAGCACCCATCTCACAGAGTTGTGAGAATTAAATAATTGAACACATGCAAAGCAGTCAAAATGGGGCCTGGCACATAATAAGCACCCAGTAAATGTGAGCTATTGTGATTAATTCAGTTTTAGGAGGGAGTAGGAGGCAAATGCATCTACTCAGACCATTTAATCTTGAATCAGACCTAGTCTGTATCTATTGGCATAGAAATAGCTCATGTTAAAGTTTTTTAAAAGTAGGTTACAAAGTAATTGCATCATGATGCTTGTTTTGGGGGAAGATGTACATTTTTACATAAAGATCAGGAGATGTTACAGGCTGCATTGCATACCCCTAAAATGTGTGCGTTGAAGTCCTAACTCCCAGTACCTGAGGGTGTAACTATTTGGAGACAAGGTCTTTAAAGGGGTAATTAAGTTAACATGAGATGTTTAGGATGTGTCTTGATCGGTATGACTAATGTCCTTACAAAAAGAGGAAATCCAGACTCAGACATGCGCCCACAGAGAGGAAAGTCCATACGAGACCATCTGCAAGATAAGGAGAGAAGCGTCAGAAAAAACCAAATCTGCCCACATCTTGACCTTGGACTTCTGGCCTCCAAGACTGTGAGGAAACAAATGTCTGTCGGTTAAGCTCCAGTCTGTGGTAGTTCGTTGTGGCACAGTCCTAGCCAACTAATACAATGGAGAAAAGTTTGGAAGGATATATGCTTCCAGTGGTTATTCTCCGAGTGGAGGGATTTCAGTCTAATTCATTTTCTGATTTCAAAACAACCTGATATTTCTTATACAAATTTTCACAGAGAATTATAAGAAAAGCAATACCCTCAGATGGAAGTCCCCTGCATGGTTAGATTTCAGACCCCTGTTTGCTGTCACCCTTCCCCCGGCTCTCTGCTGCTTGTGTGCAGAGGACTGGCTGTGTGATTGATTGGCCCTAAGCTAGCCTGTCATGGTCCTAATTCAAACACTATCATGGGAATAATGAGCATCGAAACCCATAGGGTTTCACTGGAAATTGAGCAGGGCTTCTGAAAATGATCCCATTCAAAAGAAAAGACAGTCTATTTCTACCTAATGAATATTGAAGACTTGCTCACATGTAATGTGTTCACTTTTCTATGAGAATTCTTCAGGGCACTGCCAGAAGTCCTCCCAAGCCCCACAGAGCCTGGCACGTGTCCCTGGCTTGAGCACGCCCACACTGACGGTGGGTTTCCCGATGCCTAGTCTGTCTCTGCCACTCTGAACGAAAGGATGTCAGACTCTGAATACCCTCTGCTCATGAAACTCCCAGCTACTTTTGCCTTCTTTGCACAAAACAGCTTTGGCCCCTACCTACCTGTGGCAGCTGGACTTCAGACAAATGGGAGGAGCTAGGAAGGGGGCAGCCAGACAAGAGGGCTACAGCAGCCTCCTCTCATTCATGTTTCAGTCAGTCCCAAGCAAAGAGCCAAAAAGATGAAAGCAAATCTCCCTGGAAGGAAGACAACCAGAGTGCGGTTTTCATCAAAGGGCCTGGCCTCCATCTATTGCCTTCACCCCTCTGTGGGGCAGCATTGAGAAGGGATGCATGTTGAAGTGGGTGAGAGCATGCCGCCCTGAAATAGGCCACTCTGACATAAGATTATCCTGAGCTGGAAGCAACTGAGAAAAAGCAGACACAGGAAAACTCTCCACCCTCCCCTTTTCTACCAGGAGAGGCAGGACAATTCTTAATCAACCAGGCACAACTTTAGACTGTTACCAGCCCAGTGCTGGCAACGGAGAAATCTGCATAACAAGCCTTAGTAAATAACATATCTAGGCATTATAAAGATTTCCATGCATTTGAAAAGGACAGAGAAAGAAATTCTAAAACAAAAAGGTGAGGGGAAGAGAAATATGTTCCCTTATTCTCAACAGGGAGAATTAAGTTTCTTAATTTTAATTTGTTATCTGCTCTTACAGTCTATGATAGAAACTACAACAACAATGTAGTTAAAATTTGAGAGCTTAGATTAAGGGAAAATAGATGCTAATTGACTTACTATTCACAAAACCCTATAAGACACATATAATTATGGATCCATATTATAGGAGGAAACTGAGGCACCAGGAGATTATTTTACTTGTCTTGAGTTCTCCAGAGATGGAGCCAGGATTTAAACCCAAACACTCTTGAAGAGTGGATTGATAAAAAGAGGGCCAGATGGATGGACTGGGAAAAGATGAAAAGTTTTTCAAACTGCAAATGAGTCTGGAAATTGATGCAGAAGACTGTTGGAAGTCTGCAAGATAATCATGCTTGTCTGAAGATAAATGTTTTCTCTAAGTTCAGCAAGGCAATTCCTTCTCCATGCCCTTTTCACTCCAGTGTCTGGGTTCAGTACTCATCATCTTAGAAATTTTCCCATTGGTAACCGTTTTTGATGTGTTTTTAATGATAAAATAACAAGATCAGATAATTGTTGGTTTTAATTTTTGTACACACGTCACGCCCTCAATGATTTGTTTTCTGTGTCTTCCCCAACCTTCGCCGTGTTGGAGGAAGAAGCTGAGTTTGGCACACACAGGATGACGCTGCTGTTCTCAGTGTACCATCCGAGGTGCTGAGACTTTACTTTTGTTGCCCCTTTATCTTTGATTTCCCTTCCCTGTCATACAAAACCCTGTCAGAGGATTCACTTGAGAGAGGAAATATATTCCCTTTCTTTTCTTAGAAAGATGGCTCTGCATTTTGGAAATTTTATTTTAAAAATCTTTTTAGTGCTGTTTTTTTAAAACAGATTTTTTTTTTTCTGAAAAACGTAAGATTTGCTGAATGGCATTCTGATATTGTGTAGTATACATGGTGAAATTTTAAAATTGTGTCTGATCCTGCCTCCGGGCTGACATTTCCACGCTCACTTACCTGATTAACTAGGAGAGTTTTAGGGAGATATATATAAATTACATGTATTACAACCAAAATGCATTTACTAGGGCCCCACAGACATGAAAGGGTGCAATTCATTTGATACTGAGAGTTGCTCAGAGTGGTCTCTGCCCTGCCTACTCTCTCAGATGTCAGGCGGAGGACAGCCCAAGGACCAGAGGAAGGACAAGAGGAAAGGAGAAGGAAACACTGAGCCCATTCACAAGCAGAAAACAAAGCCTATCACTTGGAGATCAGCTCAAAAGTCAGCAGAGGCAGAGTCTATTTATTGACAGGGTGGGCTGTTGTGAGTTGAATTGTGTACCCCCCACCAAAAAAAAAAAAAGATACACTGAACTCCTGACCCCCCAGTACCTATGAATGTGACCTTATTTGGAAATAGTCTTTGCAGTTTTAATCAAGTTATGATGAAGTCATTAGAATAGGCTTCAATCCGATATGACTGCATCCTTTATAAGAAGAGGGATATTGACATGAAACACAGCAGGGAACACCACGTGAAGACACTGAGACATACAGACACAGAGGAAAGACTCTGTGTAAAGATGGAGCCAGAGAATGGAGTTCAGCTGCCACAAGCCAAAGAACCCCTGGGACCACCAGAAGCTGGACAGGCGAGGGAAGATCCTCCCGCAGAGGCTTCAGGGCGCATGGTCCGGCCAACACCTTGATTTTGGATGTCTGTGTTATGGCAGCCTAAGGAAACTAATACGTGGATTCTGTAGCATATGAGGCCAGAACTGACTTCATATAACTATAGAATAAACATATCAGTATATAATAATAAATAATGTATCAATATTGGCTCATCAACTGTAACAAAAGTACCACACTAATGCAAGGTGTTAATAATAGGGGAAATCGTGTGGGGAAGTAGGGGGTGGAGTACGTGGGAACTCTACTTTCTGCTTAATTTTTCTGTAAACCTAAAACTGCTATAAAAAGAAAATCTATTAATTAAAAAGAAAGATGCAAGCCAATTGTTTCACTGAGTTAACATCTCAAAAAGGTAGATCCAATATTTTGACATGGTCTTGGAGTAACTGTAACCTATAGGACATTATTTTTTTTCTAGGACCTTTGACTAACATGATTCTGTGGGTTAATTCTGTTGTGAAAATATCCACCGCTTTGCTGTGATAAACTGGGACATTTTCAGGACCTGTGATAGTGAAGACAGTGAAGTGATTTCTCTCTGCATGTCTGGAGCCCTCAGTGCCAAGAGCCTCAGTACCTCTGTCTCCCTCTCTGTACACCACCCCTACACTAGACCAGACTTCTCCTACTGATGGACTGGCATTGTCTTCTCTGTCCTGAAAACTTGGCTTTTTTGAGCTTTTTTCCTCTTTTTCATGTGCAAGAGGAAAAAGTATTATATTATTGCTTAGTTCCTATAAAGACAGACTGCTCCCACCCCCAGAGTGCATTCACGCTGAGCAGAGAGGTTGTAATTGTGCATGCCTTGGCAGTGGGCAGCCCGGGAGAGCACCAAGCTGACAGTAAATCAGAACTCAGAGTGAACGTTTATACTGATGGCTTCACAAGAAGCTCTAAGGCTGGACCTTGAAGAAGGGTCAGGGAGGGATGTGGCAGTACAATCTGAGCAGACCTGCTGGTCCTGGGCTTCCAACCCCATACGTGGGCCACATCCCAGGCACCCAGTACAGCTAGGCCAGCCTCCGGGAGGGTCAAAATCCCAGACAGTCCTTGCTGTGAGAGCAGATAGCAGGAGACATGTGGCACATTTTCTGGACTTTTTCCCTGATATGCACTAAGGCTTTCCCCACCTCCCAAGCTGCTCACCAAAGACTCTCCGGCCAGCCTGGCTCTCCTCCCACCCCTCCCACCTTTAGCTGAGTAGAACTAGGCAGATCTGTTCTTTAGCGCCTTTGCCTTCTTTTCCTCCTACCCTTCTGTAGCTTTCTAATTTAGAGGCTGAAATTATAATTTGGAAGAGGACATCCAAGAAGTTTCATTTTATCTGACTGAAATTGACAGTAGACAGGGCACAAAACTGGTCTCTTGGCAGGTATGTGTCCCCTCCATCGCTATGAATCAAGAGCCTCCCATGTGTCAGAGTCTGTACGTGATGCTTATGACAAAATGGTGCATAAGAAAATGTCCTGCCCTCCGGAAGCTCAGTCTGTGAGAGAGACAGACACTGAAGTGATGACTACAATGGTAATTCTCCAGAACCTCAGTCCCCTTATATAAAATTCTAAAAATTCTAGTTCCAGTATCTATGCATTTAATCATTACCATTTGAGGTAATTAGATGTAGTGTAGGGGATAGAGCTTGAGGCTCAGAATGGACAAGGGAGATACTGTCAAGGGCAGAGTTGAAATGGAGACATTTTTATTGCAATTTTGGGAGAGATAGCAAAGAAGCTGGGAGCCTCCGTTTGGAGGGAGACAAGTGGAGATGTTTATCAGATTGGCTAACCGAAGGGAAGTATATGACGTTATCATGGACAGAGCAAAAGCTTCAGTCTGGTGCAAGAATTGGGGCGCTGAGGTTCTTCCATGCAGCCAAGCTTCTCAATTCCCCCAAGCTATTTTGAGTTAGTGAGAACTAGACTTCAGGAGCCAACAAATCTAAGATATAAAATCAGAAAAGCTTTGAACATTTCGGTGGGAATGGAAATAGAAAAGTGAATTCCTTTTATTGGGCATACTATCTATGATAAAGTAACATTGTCACTTTGAAGTGTTCATTGAAACAGCTGAGTAAGAGAGATTTTTCTCTTAAATGGATGTTAACTATATAATTGTACATTACTATTAATGCAGAATGTTATTAATATTCTCTTTATCTAAGATGCCATCTTTATTATTTTATTTTAGTGAATGTAATAAATAGTGTCACAGAGTCACTTATAACCTCCTCTACTCAATCTACATTTTCAAATAAACTGTTAATTTCCTAACTATTGAATTCTCTTGGAGGTGGGGGTTTCTGGCACCTATGTTACAGAGTTGGAGAGAAATTTTATGGTAGGTACTATTGGAGAACAAAAGCAAGCCCATGTTGATCTGGAGAATTCAAGGGTATCTTCTCAGGAGGTGATTTTTTCGGCTGCGTCTTGAAGGATGAGATGACAGTAGCCAGGACACAAAAAAAGGAGACATTGTAGCCTTTTTCATGCCCTGGTCCTTCTCATGGTCTCCACCATAAGACCACTCTCCCTTATCAGGTTATGTATCCAATTTAAGAGAGCTGAGCAGGGATATCAGAGAGTAGTAGTAACGGTACTAGCTAACCACCTCTACCTGTGTAATCTCATTTGAGCTTCACGAAACCCTGTGCAGTAAATGTGAAGAGCTCAATTTATAAATGAGGAAACTGGGGCCCACAGAAGCTGAATAATCTGCCTAAAATCATGCAAGTAGTAAGTAATGAAGCCAGGATTTCAACCAGGTCTTTCAATGCTCAAAGCTGTATACAGTTAATACCAGTTTACTATTACCCTATGCATGTCAGGAGGGATATATCTAATCAGCATGGATGTGTTCTATTATGACCCCACAGAAAAGACTAGATAACATTTGGAACTATTTTAGAATGGAAAAATCCATAATTTGAAATCTTAAAAAAAATATTTTGACGTAAAAATGACTCCAGTAAATGACGGTAAGCAAGGCAAGTGGGGAAAGAGACAGGGCTCTAATGCCAGCATTACATATTTAGAGTAATATTAGTTGAACCAACTTTTACAAACCAACACCAAGGAAAAGTAAAGAGAGCATCAGAAATCGATAGCACAATTTTAGTGTTGGCTGCATTTAAGTGAGACAGCTCTGACTCATTCAACATGTGATGTCAGGGCAGGCAGGTTACCAGGGGCAAAAATGTATTTGGGGGGAAGTTGGAAAGAGAATGATAATCTGAATATACTACATCTTGGTAACTCATCCCCATGGATGGTGATAGAAATCAGGAGACCTTCTTGGAACCCTGAGGAATCTATAGCCTTTCTTAAATCTTCAAAGCAGGACAGAAAATGCATTGCCCTGCGTAGAAAGCGAAGTCCATATTCAAATCACTGATGACAAATGGAAGATGAATGCTGGGAAGCTAGAAAGGGAGAAAGTCATAGGGGCCAATGCAAGAAGAATCTTTAAAGAGCCAGTGCCTTCATTCTCTGCAAGCAAGGAGAGATCTGTAGCAATACAGAGAAAGAAAGAAGTGTCTAACTGCTAAGAAAATGAGGACCTCTAATGGTTCTTGGTGGTCCAGTCCACAGTTAATAATTTTGCTCCCAGGAAGGGTCTCTGTGATATCAACTTAATCCCTTGTTACATACAATTTAAACACCTTCTCTGTCTCGGAGTCCCTGCTTTTTCTTTTCTCATCCTTTATCTTCTTGATCTAACATCTATGGCAGGACTTCTTTGGTGGTGTTGTTGGAAGACAGGACTGACCATTATATCACATAACTGATGTTGCTGTTCTACTTCAAGAGGCATAATTTGACCCAGGACTCTCTAGAGCCATGTGACAGAAGATCAGTATAGGTTTTATTTTATTCTGTTTGCATTTTTTGTCATCCTTGAATGAAAGGATGCTTCATCCAACAATATTCATGAGTTCCTTCCCTAAAAAGTAAAAATTTGTTATGAATATTAGTTTTCTTTTTTTTTTGAATATTACTTTTCTGACTTTATTTCTCCCTGCAGAATTGCATGAAGCTCGTATAATAGAAAAGATTGTAACTTGGGCTATGAGATTCCAGGGGACCAGAGAAGATGGGCTCTGGGGCAAAGGACATGTGTACACTGCTTGTTTTATAGCTAAATTTATAGCAGGTTCTGAGGCTGTGTCTTCCAGGTATGGGGAGCCCTGGGCAGGGGGAAATTTAGAAGAGACACTTGGCTTCCTTAAAGTGAACTAAGCTTAAATTTTTGCTTCTCCCAGTGTGCCTTCCAGCTGTAAAGTGGCTGCAAAAGGCCACAGCAACTTAATTGCATCAGTAACTGCCTGAGTTATTGAGCCTGTGAACTCAGTGTCCTCGCGATGCCTCTGGGCTGACAGGCCAGACTGACTGGGAATCTAACCATGAGCCACACATCTCTTTACTTTCTAAGTCATTCAGGCTTCCCATCTCTAACACCCTCTTCTTCGATAGCCAGGGCCTTGGGGTGTCATGAAATAGCCAATTTTCTTTTGAAATTCATTCTTTTTACCTAGAGAGGGGTAAACCTACCCACATTTGTGGTTTAGGCTCTCAGAAGACTGCGAGTGATTCATGTCCACTGAAAAATGAAGTGTTCTGCAGGATATGAAACGCTGTTGTTCAACAGGAAAAACCTAGATTGTTTATTCTCTTTCACTTTACTGAATTTTTAATACAAAAGTTACACATGCTTGTTATTACAAATCAGACAGGGAGGAAGCTGACATTTGACAGCTGGGTCCCCAACTCCACCCGACCCATCACCCTGCCGTAAAGTCTGTGCCACCCTGGGCATGTCTTTCTCAAAGTGTTTCCTTCCACACATGGTCCAGCAGGCAGACATCAACGCAGCAGTGGGCATCAGTCTACCTCTTCTGTGGGCATCCCCAACCTTCAAAACCTCCAGTTTGAAATCAGGTTTTTAACATTTCCTTCAGCCTATGCAAGCCCACTCTGCTCAGTATTTCTAGAGCAGCTGTCACCCAGTCAGCTGGGGAAACAGGATAAAAAGTGGTGAAGGAGACACAGTCCAGGGATGGGCTCCCCAGGCCAGTGCTCTCTGCTTCCTGAGGGGCCAGTGTCAGTAGGTCTGTGTCTGGTCTGAGCTTGTCGATGGTGTGAGGATGACACAATGAGATACGCGTGTTAACCCTGATGCAAAAAAACAGAATCGGGAGGCTTCTGAGCAAGCAGGAGAAGCTAGAGAGAGGATAACTGTTCCCCTTTGATAGGTGGTTCTGGAATATTCTGCGACAGTGAGTGGATTATTCAAGACTCTTACCTCTCCTCCTCAGCCTGCTGAGACAGCGTCAGGGCTCATTAGCACTTCCACTAGAGGAGAGCCCTTGCTGCGAGAGGAGGTGAGAGCAGTCAATTTTGGCACTCATTAGCAACTCTGGACAGGTAGTGGTAGGAAGATTGAAGCTATTGGCAAAATGAGAGTCTGCCTGTCTGGGGGCAGTGTCCATTCTAGCCCTTTCGCCATCAGCAGGTCACCCAGCGTCGACTGTCTGCTGGCCTCACAGAGCAGTGAGCATAACGATACTGTTTTTTAAGTATTAAGTTGCTTTCTATAATAACTCAGTGAGTCGCCAGCACTGTGATCCTCAAGGGGAATGGTGAGACTGCAGGAGGAAAACTGTCTCCTGTCGATCAGATACCACAGCCATCCTAGTTGTTGTCTTACTGTTCTGGACTACAGGGTAGATGGGGTTTAAAAACAGTTTGGGTGGCTTTGTGCGGAAGGACAGTGGTTTATTTACGTGCCCCGCAAAGGCCTCCTCCAAACAGCCTGACTTGGTATTTGTACATTATTTCGCAGTTTGACATAGCCTTCAAATCTCATACCACTCTATCAAGCTGTGATTTTTCTTGTTTTCACCTCACTGATAACTGAAGGTCACAGAAGTTTGCTGAGTTGCCTAAGGTCACATCAAGTCCAGGGCCCTTTCCGTGAACCCAAAGTATGCGGGAATGTGTGGGAGCTTAATGAATGGGGAAAGGAAGGGGCTCTTTTACCACTGATTGGTGAAGTGGGAAATGAAAGTTCCACAAAGGAAATCAAAGCCCAGCCCTGCACTCTTAAGGTGACTATTAAACGTCAGTATGATCGGTCCTCAAGGGTGCATGTGGAAGGTTGAAATTAGATGGGAAGGATTTTTTTTCCCCTGGGATCTTCGGGGTATTGATTTGTCTTTATAAAATGTGGCTCCTTGTGCTACAACATGAACCTTGAAGACGTGATGCCAAGTGAAATAAGTTAGACCCCAGAAGGACACATATTGTCTGACTCCTCTTAGATGAGGTCCCTAGAATAGTCAAATTCATAGAGCGGAGAGTAGGGCAGAGGCTGTCAGGGGCGGCGGGGAGCAGGACTGAGGAGTTATTGCTTACTGGGTACAGAGTTTCACTTTGGCGAGATGAAAAATTACTGGAAATGGATGGGTGTGATGGTTGCACAGCATCGTGAATGTACCTAATGCCATTGGATTGTACACTTAAAAGTGATTAGAAAGGTAAGTTTTAAGATATGTATATTTTACTATAACTTTTTTTAAGTTTGGATTTTTTAAATGTGGTTCCTCTAATGCAAAAAGTTTAGTTTGGGGATTCTTCACAAAGCATTATCTATGGCAATCTGCCACATGAATCTTTGAACTTCTTCCTTTTCTGGTTGAGCAAACACTTTGACTGTAAAATATTTTCCCCAAGGATTTTGTCTATCAGATAGTCTTTTGTTTTCTTTTGTTTCTGTTTTTAAGCTCAGACCGAAAAAAGATCTTTTGTGTTCATAGAGTTACAGGTAGTTTCTTTCAAAGTAACCATTTCTTCTTTGTTAAGTGATCATTTTTGGTATTTTTTTTTAAAAAGTTGCTGTTAAAAAATGAATTGAGGTTTCCACATGATTAAAAGCAACTGTTTCATTAGGAACTTACCAATTTGGACACACTTTAATAAATACCCGAGGAGAAATTAGAAGCATCACAACTTAACGGTTTTTGAAAATTAAGTTTTGCTTCTTGCATTCTTCAATTCTCATCATTGCTAGTCTACCAAATTGACATTTTAAACCAGAATGTACAATTTCTGAGTTTCATGTGTGTTTCATTCTCCTGTGCAGAATTCTGGGAACAAAGTATTAGTAAAGACTGTCAGGAAAAATTGCCAAAGATTTGGAAATGGGCAAAAAAGATCACTGGATGTCCTTTCAGTGATATCTGGGCACTGTCTGGTGGACCTTTTGTCTCTTTGATGATTGGGCAATTTCACAGCCCAATAGAAGTAGAAGTAAAAGAAAACTAAGAGTACTAGAAATGGTTCTTATCCATAGCAATGCAAATAATGTATGTTATCCAGTAAGGCTATAATTGTTTCTGCAAGTATGTGTATGTCTGTGTCTGTGTTCTTCAAAATTCTCCTTTGAACTAGTTTTAACATCTTACTGGTTCCCTAATTAATTAAAATATCTAATATGTTCATTTTAAATTTGTATGAGAGTATAATTTTATCCTTTTGAAAATTATACCTTAGGAGGTTTAGCTAGAATTCAATTAGAAATTGAGTAAACTTTCCAGACTCTGCAGTGATTTCTCCCTTCTCTAAGGAGCTCTGGCACTCACAGCCTACATCCCTCAGTGGCACTCAAGTAGGGCTGCAAAATTACCAAATGAAAATATAGCACACCAGTTACATTTTTATTTCAGGTAAACAATAAATAGATTTCTTTTTAAAAAATTGAAGTCTAGTTGATTTACAATGTGTTAGTTTCTGGTGTACAGAAAAGTGATTCATATTCTTTTCCATTATGGTTTATTACAGGATATGGAGTATAGTTCTCTGTTACACAGCAAGACTTTGTTGTTCATCTATTTTATATATGGTAGTTAGTATCTGAAAATCCAAGACTTCCAATTTACCCCCTTCCACCCCTTCTCCCCCTGGTAACTCTAATATTCATCAGTCAGTGGACATTTAGGTTGCTTTCATGTCTTGGCTATTGTAAATAGTGCTGCTATGAACACTGGGGTGCATGTATCTTTTTGAATCAGAGTTTTCTTTGTATATATGCCCAGGAGTGGGATTGCTGGATCATATGGCAACTCCCAAATAGATTGTTAGCATAGGTATGTCTCATGCAATATTGTATGAGACATAAATGTACTAAAAGCTTATATTTACTTATACTAAAAATGTATTTGTTGCTTATCTAAAATTAAAATTAACTGAGTGCTTTGTATTTTATTTGGCAACTCTACATTCAGGGAGTCAATCAGCCACCCCAAGGTGACATTGATCATAATTAAAGTGAAAAAAACTAACATACATAGCATACCAGATGCTTTGCTAAGCATGTTTATCTTCTCAGCCACTCTATAAGATGGGCAACTTTATACACATTTTACACTAAAGTAACCAAGGTTTATAGAAGTTAAGTTATGTGCCCAATACCTCACAGTTGGTCAGTGGCAGGTCTCTGGTTCCAGGGTGTGCGCTTTTTACCTCCATGTCGCACACCTCCCTCTCTGGAGGGAGTTAAGCAGTAGAGGGAAGACTATCCACCCAGAGGTGACTAGGGATGGACAGAAGAGATGCCTAAATTCTCCTTCAGTTTAACTATTCTGTCGTGTGAAGCCTTGCATTCTATCTTTTCTTCTGTGTATTCTTTGTCCTTGTCTTTGAAAATCACAGCTCTGTCTTTGACCTCTGTGTTCATAGAGAAGTTCTCAGATTGTTCAATACAGTTGTTGAATAAAAATACTCTGATTACTAAGGGGAAAAAAGAATGTGTATGTGTGTGTGTGTGTGCGTACATGCACATGTGTGTGTTTTGCAAAAAGAAACATAGGAAAGATAATTAGAAATTAGTGAAATTGGTTACCTACAAGGGATGGGTGGAAAGAGTAGAAGAGGTATAGGAGGGAGTAACAGTCCTCTGAGTATAACATTTAATCTAGTCCTGATTTTGAAAATATGCTAATATTTATTTTTAGCTAAACAAGGATGGGAGTCAAGGAAAACTGAATTCAAACAGAAACAAATGCCTAGGTTTCAGTGAGTTCACACAGAAGAGAAGTAAAAATTAATTTTGAAGACAGGATTTTAACTATCCTCAGTCTAAAGACAGAAAGATATACAAACAAGTCTTAAACTTTCAGTATGTTTATTGTTGGTAGAAGTAAGGATGTGGCAAATCTGAAATTATTTTGTGCATATTGCAGAACTAAGAAAAACCATCAATATTTTTATTTAGATGGAGGATTCAGGATTCTTACTATATGAGAAGGAAGACACACATATGGACCAAAGAAAAGCAAAGTTTTGTGTTTTTTTTTTCCGATTGGGATCCGTGGTTGGTGTTGGGCTGGGATTAGTGGTTACTGTTGGCTCTGACCACTGATGGGGCAGAGACACCCCAGTAGCACAGATCTTGATCCCTAAATACCATTTTCCACACACACACAAAAAAGCCAGGACTTTTGGAGAAATTGTTGAATCCAGGGATGGGCGTCTTGTTATTCTTGAAAGTAAGAAATGCTCATAAAATGATAAGAGGATGTTGCAAGATTACAGGAAATATTTTGAAGGGAATCCTAGTGTCCAAATCTTTGATGATTTGAGCATCAAAATAAGTAAGGATAATGATGAATTTAAACCATGAAAAAAATAAAATTTCACGAGTTCATATTTATACTAAATAAATAAGTGAAGAAGAGGGGAAGGCTCATCCTTAGAATAAAAAGCCAACAAATAGATATAGAATGTACAATAGAATGCAAAAATCAACATTTTGCAGCATCATAGTACTGATTCAGGCAAGCGTCATCAATGAAAGTCTCAATGTCTCTCCCAAAAGATAACCTACTAATTGCAAAGGGAAAAATAGTAACTTTAAAGTAGCTAAGTGAAAACACTTAGCTAGCACCACCTCAATCAGATGATCAAAGTTAACATCACCAATAATGGAACACACCCACATCGGTGTATTTTCCAGTAATAAACTGAGGAGGACACAGCATTGCTTATGGTGTAATCCTGTCCAAAGCATGTAACCTGAGTATAAACATCCAAAATCACCATACAAATCCAAATTGGGGGCATTCTACAAGACAACTTACCTGCATTCATCAAAATTATCAAAGTCATGAAAGGCAAAAAAAAATAATTCTGGAAATTTTCCGGATTAAATGAAATAAAAGACATGACAACTAAATGTAATGCATAATTCTGAATTAGATCTTGGATTGGGGGAAGATTGCCATAAAAGTCATTATTGGGTAATTGGTGACATTTGAATACAGATTATATATTAGATAATAATATTGTATTAATTTTTAAGTTCTTAAAATTGACCATTATACTGTGGTTATGAAGAGAATGTCCTTGTTTTTAGGAGATAAATGCTGAAATATCTGGGGATAGAGGCAGAAATCGTGCAATTTCCTTTCACATAGTTCAGCAGTAAAAATCATAACAATTAGAAAGAGAGGAAGATGCCAAAATGATAATCGGTGACTCCAATGGTAAGATACTGTATAATTTCTGCAACTTTTCTGTAATTTTGAAATATTGATTAAAAATATTATTATTTTTTAAGTTTTCTGATTCTCTAACCTCTGCATTGGAGAAGTGAGGACTTGACACTAGAATTTAAGGTGTGGAATTGCCAAAGGACTTAGGCTGGGAGAGAGGGTTAGCAGGGCACTAGAGACCAGTTTCCCAGATTAGTGTCTTGGGGCCTGTGATGGATTAAGTCATCTAGGTGAGCAGTGATATCTCTGAGAAATGTATCTTCCATGAAATTGGAACCAGAAATTCAGGAGTTACTCTCAATTTGAATCTCTCTCTCACTCAACTAATAACCAAATCCTTTTGATTCTACTTTTAGTTATAACTCAGATTCATTCCTTCCCCTCAGTGTCCTCTGCCAAGGCCCTGGCTTCTTTGTCAGCATTTCTATGTCACTTCCTAACCTTCAGTAGAACACCCCCCACCACACTCCATCCTTCCCACCTCAGCCAAGTGCAAAGTGAATGAAGCCTGGCTGTTGGTAGGGCCCTAACTAACTAAGTAACCTAGCGCACCATTCGTGCTGCTCCCTCAGGACATGGACATCTCCTACTGCCCCTCCCACTTCCACTCCACGCCCCACACAGCTGTTATTCCAACAATTCTGAACTATGTTTAGTTTCCCAAATGCCTTATCGAGGTCTCTAGGGAAGCCCCTACAAAATGTTATTCCTCTTTCTTACTTGTTTTGGGAACAATTTAGAAAATGAAAAAATTAAGAAATAATAGAAGTGGCAGATAAAAGTACAAATGTGTATTAGTGAGTGAGGCTAAGCTGGAGGATGTGGTCTGTCGACCAGAGGGTAAGACTCCACCTCCCCAGAGGCCGGGAGGAAAAGGGGCCAAGAACATCTAGGTTTGTGCTTAAGGAAGATCTCTCCAACAGGAGACAGCAGTGAGATCTCTGAGAAGAGCAGTGTATTTCTTGTATGTTTTCCTGTATGCATCTCCCCCCAACACACCCCAGGTTCCAGCATACCTGTGTACAAAGCCCTCCTTTTTCTACTTGCCCACTCTCTGTAGCAGTCTGAATGTCACCCCTTTAAGACATCTTTTGTTGAGTGCTATGGGCAGAATTGTGTTTCCTCAAAATTCAAATGTTGAAGCAGTAACCCCAAATATGGTGGTATTTGGAGATGGGGCCTTTGGGAGGTATTCTGAGTTAGATGAGGTCATGAAGGTGGGGCCCTCAGGATGGGATTAGTGCCCTTATAAGAAGAGACACCAGGGATCTTGCTCCCTTGCTCGCACTCTCTGTCTCTCCCTGAGCATGCATGTGAGGTCATGTGAGAACCCAGTGAGAAGGTGGCTGTCTACAAGGGTATTTTGTTGTGCAGCCTGAACTGACTAGTACATGAGCACATTCCAAATAATCACACCCTCCTTAGTACTACCTCCTTTTATTAAACTTTATTTCTTTTACCAAAGTCAGACATTTACATAATTTTATAAGTCAAATGATACTACAAAGCTTGTAATAGGAATACTAGTCTACAGCTCTCCCTAAATTCCTAGCTTGAGCCTAGTTCCCCAGAAAATAAAGCATTCTCAAATCTTCCAACTATTTCTTATGGGGTGGGGGTCCACTCAGTGATTCTTAGTAATGTTTATAGCACTCTTTCCTGATTTATCAACTTTTACATTAGTGATTGATTTCCTACTATGAGGATTTAGCATTCTGATACCCTGCCATCACCTTCGCTGCTTGCAACTTTGATACCACGCTTTCAGTGAATATTCAGTTTACATTATTTTGATCACAAGATTATCCTTCACTGCCAACCCAAATAGTATAATACAATTTCATTTCCTTTCTTGTATAACTTCTTTGTTTTCTCAGATACTACTTGCTTTTCCTTTTTTCAGCTTAGTTTTTCATATCATTATCACAGATTCTTCAATAGAACTACAAAACTCCTCTGAATGCTATTTTCTATATAATTAATGATCAGTTACTTTATTAACTATTTCCATTATCATATTTTAAATGCTGCTGAGTTTTATATCATTCTCCCAACATTTCTTTTTTCTCTCTCTCTCTTTGGTCCTCTGCTGCTAGATTCAGTGCTTTATATATATTATTAGATGAATCCTCTCAACTTCTCTGCAAGGGAGTTATTAGCCCCACTTCATAATGATGAGGAAATGGAGTTTCAGAGAGGTGAAGTAACTAACTTAAGGTCACACAGCTGGTATAGGCCAGAGCTGAGTTTTGCTTTTTTTTTTTTTTCTTTTTAATTATGGGAAAAAGAAAACCCATGAAACATGAAATCGATCCTCGTAACAATTTTAGTGTACAGTACAATATTATTAACCACATCTGCAAGTACAACAAATCTCTACAACCTTTTCATCTTGCATGACTGAAACTCAGTACACACTGAATAGCAACTCTTCTCACTTCCCCCTCCCTCCAGGCCCTTGCAACCACCATTCTCCTTTCTGCTTCTACGAGTTTGCCTACTTTAGATACCTCATAAAAGTGGAATCATGCCGTATTTGTCCTTCTGTGACTGGCTTATATCACTTAGCATAATGTCCTCAAGGTTCACTTATGTTATAGCAAATGACATGGTTTCCTTCTCTTTTAAAACTGAAAAATATTCCGTTGCATGTAGTATACACCACTTTTTCCTTATCTGTTTGTCTATGGACATTTAGGTTGTTTCCACTTCTTGGCTTTTGTGAAGAACATTCCTTTTTAGTAGCAAGCTCTTCTTGGTTTGGAGATGCTTTCTCTCCAAGGCTATTAGGATTTTTGTTTTGTTTTTAGTTTTCCTGTTTTCTTTTCCTGCTGAGTCCACTTTTTGCTGTTTACCTAACGTAATTTCTATTTTTCATGTTAAAAGCATTCATCAAATATCTGAGGATACTCGGGCTATGCACTCAACACTAAAAGGTTGAGAGAAGCTCTGTGTGTGCACCGGGGCAGGGGCTCATCCATGTCTGTGTGGACTTAAGGGTGGGGATCTCCAGGATGACAGGATGATTCAAGGAGCACTTGGATTTCTTCTTTCCTTCCCCTCCACTCCCTCCTCCACCCTACAGAAATGCCATCTGTCATTATATGTATCTTCTCTTTGGGACCATTCATTTTCTTCAGAGAGAATCTACTCGTCTCCTGCCTGAGGACTGCACACCTGGTCAGCCTCCTGGAAGTGGAGACAGAGGGAGAGGGTGGCCAGTCCATGGTTCAGATGTTGGTGTTCACTCTCAGAAAAGCACTGGGCCCCTCTCTGCTGTGACTGCAGCCCCTCTTGGTCCTGCTCTCCAACAATAAACCTCCTAGTTGGGTGGAGAGGGGTAGCTCCTCCAGCTGGCGAGTGACCTGGGTTCTAATTTCTCCTTAAACAGGATTTCAGTCAAACCTCTTGTTCCCCTCATGCGTACCGCCACCTCCCATGGTTCAGCGTCTCTGATTCCCCATCCTCTGCAGGCACTCGGTAGTCAGATTTCTCTGTTACTCTCCTGCCTCTACTTTCCATCCTACCAAATTCAATGACATTTCTTATTCATGTGGTCTCTTCCTCAGTTCTCTGTGTCCTTTGGGGCTGATGCACATTTATTTTTGTTCCTTCACTCTCATTTCAGTGCAAGTTTCAGGAGGGAGCAGAGACAAGCATCCGTGTTCAGTTTCCTGTTTCATTCCACGCCACCTCTTCAGCCCACCACACCTGTGCTCTCGTCTGCTGTTACTTGTCCACCCTCCTGTGGGCAGTGGTCCCTTTGCATCCCCATCCCCTAACATAGAGGGCATGCAATTGAACGGAACTTAACTGACAGGGTTGGTGCCACCCATCGGAAAACTAGAAAATAAATGACCACTGAAGGCCTCCCTCACCATCCTCCCATCCTCTGTTAAAGACAATCCTGATCAAAGCAGCTTTTCAAGACTGAAGCAGAAACAGCAAACTCCTGCTCACATAGTGCCTTGCTTACATTATGTACAGCATTTTCTGACTCAGAAATGATTGTTTCACTTAGAAGTAATTGCTTTTCAGAGGCTGGCAATTCTTATTAGTTACCAAGTGAGTGACTCTAATAAGAAAAGTCTCCTGACTGAGCTAGGAGAAGCAATGGAACAAAATGTATAGTGGGGGTTTTCCCACCTTGCAAACCAAATAGCTCCTGTGCTATGCATGGTTGAAAGAAAATCGACATGAATTATCTAAGATGGTTTTTTCCCCATGCATACAAAGAGAACTGGGTATGCAGAGAAGAGACCTTTGAGGTCCAGAAAGAGCTGTGCTGTGGAGATGTAATGTGGCATCATATGTCTGCTCTGTGGAAGACTTCTGAGACAGCCTGTATGAGTTTCCAAGTGCTGCTGTAACAAATCACCACAAACTGGGTGGCTTAAAACACCAGGCTTACTCTCTCACAGGTCAGGAGGCCAGAAGTCCAGGGTGTCAGGGTGTCAGCAGAGTTGGCTCCTTCTGGATGTTCTAAGATTCCATTCCATGCCACTCTCCTAACTCCTGGTGGTGGCTGGCTGTCTTTAGCATTCCTTGGCTTATAGTTTTATCACTCCAGTTTCTGCCTCTGCCCTCACATGGCCTTCTTCCCATTGTGTATGTTTCTGTATCTCCAAATCTCCCTCCTTTTAAGGGCATCCGTCATCGGCTTTAGGGCTCATCCTCATCCAGTAGGAACTCATTTGACTTGATTATATCTGCAAAGATCCTATTCCAAATAGAGTCACATTCCAGGTTGACATGAATCTTTGGGGGACATTATTCAGTTCAGTTTAGAACCTAAAATCTTTATCTTCCTGCCTCCTACTTCTAGTTACAATCTTGAGGACTACGTTTGCAGTCAAATACTTTCAGGTAATTGAAATAGGAAGAGACCCAGGAAACTCCCAGAGAAGGTGCCTGTACAGTGGGGCAGGTGGACTTGCAGGTGAAGTTCACACCCCTGGGCAGAGGCTCTTAAGCTGGGCTGCACATTGGAATCACTCCAGTGTTTTACTCCTGCTGCCCCAACATCAGTTGTTTTTAAAGCATTGCAGGGGGTTCCAGTTTACACCCAGGTGCAGACTTCTGCTCCAGGCAGTCTTCCTAAAACACTTGCTGGTGAGGCTGCCTTATTTGAGCTCCACTGGCCTCTGTGTAAGCAGGTCCTGCACGTGTGTGGTCTTGCTGACTGCTGAGAATTTAGCACCAGCACGTGTGGCTTTTATTTCTGCACCTTCATTTGCTTTGAGGGAGAACAGCTTCATTGGTACCGAAAACTCGAAAGTTAATAAGGAAAAAGAACATTTGTAGGGAGATGTGGATCAGAGGGAGGTTAACATTTAATTGTATTTTTCAGAAATAATTTTTTTACTTATCAAAATAAGTAACTTGTGCTCACAGAAATGGAAAAATCCCCCAAAAAGCACAGTGAAGAAAATCATTGTCATTCTAGCCTTCAGAGAAAACAATGATGTAGTGTTCTTCTAATGATTTTTTCTGTGCATTTATAGATATGAAATATATATTTTACAAACATGGGATTATGTGGTTTTGGAGATTAAATTCTTCATTTAGCAAAAACCATTACACATATATCAATAAATACATTCAATAAATATTTCCCATTAAGTAGTCTTCAGATTTTTGAATGGCTACTAAGAGGATTCTGTACCCAAGTCCCAATTCCAATGTGTAGATGTAGGGGAGCATGGGAGGTTCCCCCTCTAGAACAAACAATCTTTGACAGCAGATGGATGTCCTATAGTCAACTCAGTTCTGACTCCATCTACCTGGAGATGGCATCAGATTCCCTACAAGGGCTCAGCCCACCCTCCACTGGTCAGTCACAAGTCCAGATTGTCACCTGTACTTCTGACCAACTTGTTATAAATCAGAGGTTCCCATGACCCCCTCCTTGGGTTCAATTAATTTGCTAGAGCAGCTCACAGAATTCAGGAAACCCATTTACTCACTAGATTACAGATTGATTACAAAAGATATTAAAGGATACAAATCAACAGCCAAATGAAGAGGTACACACGGTGAGGTCCCAAGCAAAGGAGCTTCTGTTCCCGCGAAATTTGAAGCCTGGCATAATGGCACATGTTAATGTTCTGGTTCTCCAACCAGGAAGCTTTCCGAACACTGCCCTTTTGGATTTTTACGGAGGCTTTATTACAAGGTATGATTGATTAAGTCATTGGCTATTGGTGATTGATCAACCTCCAGCCCTTTTCCCCATCCCAGGAATCAGGGGGAGGGACTGAAAATTCCAACCCTCTATTCATGGTTGGTTGCCCAGCAACCAGCCCCCATCCTTAGGTGCTTTCCAAAAGTTGACTCGTGAACATAAACTCAGTTGTGGTGGAAAGGGGCTTGTTATAAATAACAAGACACCCATTTCACCTTTGTGGCTCTGAAGCAATTACAAAGGATGTTCCCATTGCTCTTATCACCCAGGAAATTCCAAGAATTTGTGGATCTGTGAGCCAGGAATTGTAGACAAAGACCAAATATTTGAGAAATGTGTTTTAATCATCTATCTGAATGACCAAATATGTATTTCTTATAAATCACAAAATCACAGCTACATTTTATTCCTTCATAGAGATTATATTGTGGTTATTTAACCACTGAAAGAGAATTTCCTATTGTCTGATTACTGGGGGTAAAAGCCAAAGCTAAGGTGCAGAGGCCCTACCTACCTCCTTATCCTACAGGCAGGGTTCCCAGACCCATCACCACAGCTTCTGCTAATCCCTTGCCTACTAACCCCCATGCCTCCCTGCAAGTCTCTGTAAGTCCAAGATGCAGAAATGAAAAGAGGCTTTGGATAGAGAGTTCCTGACCCAGAAGAGAGTGCTCCCCTGTCCCCACACCCCAGTGGATGGACTGTAGAGTTGGGATGGATTGCAGAGATGCCTGAGGTGAGACAGGCATCTGACCTCCTGAACATCTGCTTAATGTACAATTGCTGGTCTGTGTTCTGCACTGACTGAGCAGGAAAAGAGGAATGGTTAGCAATGGCACTGTAAAGAGAAGGAGCAGCCTGCTCTTGCCCCACCCCTGTCATCTGGTGTTGATAAGGAGGCATGAGTGGCCTGTGGACTAGTGGGTACTGTAGAAGGAGGCCAAGCTGTGCTGTTTTGCTGGCACCCTGCCCAGGGGATGACCACCAGCAAGAACTGGGGGCTGGAATTGAGGTGGGAGGACAAGGTCCAATAGAAGCACATTTCCACATGGGGTACCTGTTGAGTGGAGGCATCCCACAGACTCTGGAGGTGCTTACCACATGATCTACAAGACAGTGAGCATCTGGGGGCCCAACACCCAGAGGACATACAAACCAAGACAGGATCCACCAGGTACTAAGACTTTGCCCTCTTCTATCTCTTCCACCCCTCCCTACCCACCGCACCGGAGGACCTGGAAACAGCAGAGTGAGACGGAGGAGGAAGTAGGAAAGAGCAGCTCAGGGCCTCTCCCCATGTAGGTCCCCAAGCCTGGGAGGACAGAGGGAGCTGAATTACACAGCTTGGTCGTGTGAACCAATAGTAGCTTTTTTTTTTTTCTTTTTAAAATTGATTTATAGTCAGTTTACAATGTTGTGTCAATTGCTGGTGAACAGCACAATTTTTCAGTCATACATGAATATACACATTTTCATTTTCATATTCTTTTTCACTGTGAGCTGCTACAAGATCTTGACTATATTTCCCTGCGCTATACAGTATAAACTTGTTTGTCTATTCTATATATACCTGTCAGTATCTACAAATCTCGAACTCTCAGTCTGTCCCTTCCCATCCTCATCCCCCCTGGCAACCACAAGTCTCTATTCTATGTCTGTGAGTCTGTTTCTGTTTTGTATCTAAGTTCATTTGTCTTCTTTTTGTTTGTTTGTTTTTAGATTCCACATATGAGCGATCTCATATGGTATTTTTCTTTCACTTTCTAGCTTACTTCACTTGGAATGACATTCTCCAGGGGCATCCATGTTGCTGCAAATGGCATTATGTTGTCGTTTTGTATGGCTGAATAGTAGCTTTTAATACATGCATGTCCCTTGACCCAGCAGATCATCTCTACGAATTTACCTAAGAGAATAATGAGAGGTGTGTAGGAAGATTTATCTAGTCAGAGAACTGCCGTATGTAAAAAATATTTCCCTACATCCTTTAACATAAGTCTTCATGTTAAAAAGTCATCTGCTCTTTTGATAGCAGTTAACAGAATTCTGATGGTTTAATTTTTATGTACAGTTGCAATATACCACAGTGCTAATAACGAATAGAACCGCTCAGAGTAAAGAACAAAAGTTGTAGAAAGCTGCCCACTACACAGTGTCGAGGATGGTGCTGCAACCCTAAAGAGGAAGAAGGTGCAGTACCTGCCTTCGAGGAGTTACGAACCTAGTGGAGAAGGGACAGGAACAAGACAAAGTTCTGCAAGGACCATGAAATATGCACCTGCCGGGACTCAAAGGAAGAGTGACTGACTGTGAGCTAGGATGCAAGTACTTGTGGGATTGTTTTTCCACTAAAGAAGAAATTATGTACTTTTTAACCTTCCCTCCGACTACTCAGAAGACTGCCTTCAAGGTTTTATCACCAGCCTCTGCCCCTAAAGTGACTGCTTTCCACACGACTAAGAGCACGATACATCTGCAAGTCAAGTGGTGAAACATCTGATGGGGATGAATAGAAACACTCGGCAAACAGAAATGATCTCTATCCACATGTTCTTCACAATACACCATAAAAATGCAGAAAGGCCCTCAGCATGTGAAGATCATTGGTGTGTGTGCCTTGTACATGCAGCACTGTGTACACCCAGCATGACACTCTGAACCTCCACACAGGGGTACAAAGAAAGTCCGGACCCCCAGAGGTCTAACTTTCTAGAAGTTACAAATCAAGCACATGAACTTCCTGTAAAGTATGTTCTGGCCTCCTGTTTTGAAAAATGCACCTTCGTAACGACTTGAAAGGACCAGGTTCAAACTGAGGATCTCAGTGCTCTGTCTGAACATGGTGGGACAGTGAGGTCAGCCTGTGGCACACCCCGTTCTTGTTGTCCCATTCTTGGCTCCACCTTCCGCACAAGTGGACACCCAGCCTATCTGTCCATACCCTGCAAACAGCCACGCTCAGCCACCCTACAGGCCCCAGGAGACAAATGCCAGTGCAGCAATCAGCTGTGGGACAATGGCCTGGGGACGAGGCCCACTCAGGGCCAACTGAGGCCTCAGGGACACTGTCTTAGTCCGCTTGGGCTGCTCTAACGGAATACCATGGCCTGGATGACTTGATCAACAGACCTTTATTACTCACACTTACAGAGGCTGGAAGTCCAAGATCAAGGTGCCAGGGCCCTCCTCCTAGTTTACAGCTGGCCACCTTCTTGCTGTGTCTTCACACAGTGAAGACAGGTCATCTCCTTCATGTCTCTTATAAAAGCACTCATTAATCCTATCACAGAGTCTCTCTTATGACCAATTAATTACCTCCCAAAGGCCTTACCTCCTAATACATTGGGGATTATCGTTTCAACATATGAATTTGGTCCATGGGGAGGAGCACAGTGGGGCTCAGGCCAGAGCCCAGGATGGGACCCTCTTTCCTGGTCTAGGGGGCAGGGCAGGGTACAACCTAGCCCCCCCATATCTCCAGGCCCTCACTGGCTGATTTTCAGAGCAAATCAAGAGGCCAGAGGTGAGGTTGCTTGACAAAGATGTGGAGCAATTTTTCAGAAGGTCACACTGTAAGTAAGAAAGACTGAGGTCAGGATCGCTAATTTCTATTCTACTCTTTGTTCTTAAGTATTTTTTTTATCACTGCTAATGTCTTAAAACATAACTGGTGGGTTTTTATTGTTGTTTTTTAAATCCCCCACAGAGACAAGGTTGTTTATTCCAAAGCAATGGTTTAGTTCTAACTTTATTTTTTTAAAGCATCTGGCTGAGAGCCTGTTAGTAGCTGTATGGATCAAGCCCCTTTTTCCCCCTGGCTGAATATCCTGGGCTCAAACTAGCGTCATGCAGAGTCAGAGATGTTGCAGGTTAGAGGTCAATTTATCCAACCTTCTGTCCTACTCAGAACCTTTGTGAGAAGTTTTGATGCTACAGGCAACTCACTCAGGCCTGATTTTAACCCAGCTCCCCAGTTCCCAGCCCAGGCTGCCCTTAAGCATTCCCTGGGGAACTCAGAAATGCTGGTGCTCAGGTCCAGCCCCTGACCAATTAGAGTCCTGGGGCGGGTTCAGGTTTGTAGTATTTTATCAGGCTCCCAGGTGGTTCTCACATGCCCACCCAGCTACCAGGGTTGGGACAGCAGATACTCTCTGGTTTTGCCAAGGAGGCCAGTGGCCTGGCCAGGTGAATGTCCCACAGGGCAGCTCCGGTGTGATGGGGGTGCTGCCCTCTCTGCTCTCAGCAAAGGGCTTTGCAGGAATCTGGGATGGTGTGATCAGGCTGGTGCCACTGAGTCTTCACCGGCTCCTCCTCCTCCCAGCACTCATTGCTCTTGGATAAATAAAAAATTTTAACACAAAACTATTCTTAATGGCAGCAAACAAATTGCTAAACAGGGTAGGGAGGAAAAACACCTCTGTGACCTAAATAAACCTAGCTCCCACAGAGGGAGCACAGCTGACATCATTAGTTGAGACAGAGGGGTTTTTTTTTTATTGTTTATTGTTTTATTATTTATTGTTTTATTTTTGTTTTTGTTTCTGCTTTTGTTTTTGTTTTTGTTTTTTTAAGGTTGCAGAGACACGCATTAAAGCAACAGGACAGAGTGGAAATCAAACTACTTAACTGACCATTTTTGGAAAAGAAGTTCTTGAAGGGAGCACAGAAATTGAAGAATAAATGAATAGCAAATCCAGCTAATCTCAAAGATTGAAGCCATTTTCTTTGGTGAAAAGTCTTCCTGAAAGTGAAGGGTGAACTGCTAAATTAGAACCTCCTAGGAGGTGAGAATTTTTCAGTGGCTGGAAGACCAGCCGGAAGAGAACCTGTGTGTCTCAGCCACGACTCGGTACCCGCCAGCCACACACACCTGCTGGGGACAGGCGACCTGCAGCCACAGGCACCTGCCCCTCCAGCTGTACTTCTAGAACAACCACTGGCTATGCCCGCATTCTGCACACGGTCCCTGGAGCGCCTACTATGTAGCAGGTACGTATGAGGTGCTGAGGGAGATACAGAGAGATGACACTGAGTCCCCCTAACACCAAGTTCCTCAGCTGAGTTTATGATTCCAATACCTGTTCCCTTCAAGATTGAGGAGAATCAAAGGAAAGGGGGGTTGAAAATGAGCAGGACCCTGTGGGGCCCTCAGGGGTACAAAAGCCTTTCCATGTCCTCTGTTTCTTGTTTGTAGGAAAAAAGCTTCAGCCTCCTAGACCTTTCCTGAGTTTCAAAGGGCCAACTGGAACAGTTACTAATCAGGGGAGTGAAGGAACCCAGAAATAAAGGAGGAACAGTTAAGAAACAATAGTGCAGCGATTGGGCGGGTCCTGTTCCTCCTCAAGGAAGATACGTAACAATATATCTTTGAGATCTTCTGCAGGAACTAAGGCCCTGACCCAGGTGAAAGATGGTACTCAGGCTGAGCACAAGCACGTGGACCCCATATTGGAACCAGGAGGCTGATTGAGATTCCGGAACACGACCCTGTTACCTCCCCACCAGCCAATCAGAGGAAGGTCACACCCCGTGCAGCCCTGCCCCCTAAATTTTGCCTGTAAAAACTCTTCCTCGAAAACCATCTGAGAGTTTAGGCTTTTTGGGTACGTGCTGCTCGTTTTCCTTGCTCGGCCCTTGCAGCAAACTTTTCTCTGCTTCAAACTCCGACGTCTTGGTTAGCTTGGCCTCACTGTGTGTCCGGCACACGAACTTGGATTCGAAACAGAAAGGTAAGGAATAATCCCGCGCTCGTGTTCACAGTCTGGTGATCTGTAACATGGACAAGAGGGCACAGGGAAATGCACGGGGTGGGGGTCCTGACTGGGCTCTCAAACACCCTCATCATGTGATCTGAGTCACCTGGTGTCTCCAGTCTCAGTTTCCCCATTTGTACTTTGAGGGCCAGGGGTGGAGGGGAGACGAGGTGGCAAATTCAGTTTCCCTACACAGTCAACCAAAAAAACAACCACAGTGCCACCACCAGAAAGGCTCCACGCTCTGCGGGGGTTCCTGGGAGAGGAGAGGAGGGGACAACCCCCCACACAGTGAGCTCACCCAGTCCTGCTCCTGATGGCAACGCCAGCTCGGGTAAGGCAGGAATTTGGCTCCACTGTGACTGATTCTCCTCCTCTGGTCAGCCCCGTTCTCAACGGTGGAATCAAGTCCTATTCCTGGAGGAGAGGACAGTCAGGAAGGTCCTGGGTAGGACATGAAGGTCTTGGGAGGAGAGGCCCTGGATTATTTGGGACTTGAAGTTCATTCTATAGTCAGTTGTGTGTAAACTTTCTTGATTTCTGTGCTTTATGTGACAATACAGACTGAAAAGGGTTCTGTTCACCCTGCTTTTACATCACGGAACCAGACCTTGGCTCTGCTCACCTGCACGCAGTAAAGCTAATCTACCAACACCGTGCTGTGTTGAAGGAAAGTGCAGCGTTTATTTCAGGGTGTCCAATAACACCTGAATTCCCCGGCGGGTTTTGGGAAGAATTTTTAAAGGCCAGGTGAGGGAGGGGTATCCCACCACATGTGATCAGCTCTTGCACAGTTCTCTGGTCATTGTTGAGGTAACAGGGCGGTGTCACCAGGCTTAACATTATCCTCAGGCTCCAGTAGGTCTGGGGGCTATGTACTCATGGTCATCACGTAGTTAACATCTTCCATGGTGACGGTTTTATCATCGGTAAAACAACTCAGGATACTGTTATTCAGATACTTCAGAGCAGCTGAAGCAGAGGAGGTGGGGAGGGGTCTGCCCCAGGAAGCTTGCATGGGGTCTTGCTCGGTTACACTTGGACAACTGGAGTTTTCAGACCCCACTTGCATGAGTGGCAGAATTGCACTGTGTATATAGTTCCTGCTGCCACCCAGGAATGTGTCCACTGTGGTGTCCAGAGCAAAAGTGATCTAGGTGACAAGCCATGGCTCCCAGGAATATCAGCTCTAGGCCACTCTCCACAAGACCTGGCCCCACCTCGTCTCTTCCCCTCTTGCCTTTCTCTTCTACCACACCAATCAGCTATGATTTTATACCTTTTATTTCCCCACCCCACCCTGCTGGGAGGTCAGGGGCTGGATCACCCATCCTGGAAATACTTCCCTGGGTCTAGAAAACGTGGTGTGCTCAGTAGGGGAAGCTCAGGCCCTCAGGAAAAATGGTCACAGTAATCGTGTGTTACCATCGTATTCCACGTATTTATTTGTTGGTTCACATGCTGCATCATTCATTGAAAAACATTCAGACTCATCATCCTCTCCAGAATGAGGTGAACTTTAATTACAAAAATCAGGGAAAGCAATGACATTTTAACTGTCATAGTTTTTTCTAAAGGAGTCTTACCTCATTTGATCCAATGCTTTAAAACAACATTTGAAATATTTTCCCCCAGTGAAGTCAGAGTTGGAAAGTCGTTGCATACAGTTTTGAATGCCCAGAGAGCTGTCTGATGTCAGAATCAAACACCAGCTTTCTGTGTTACCTTCTACTCTGGCTGTTTTGCTTTGTTTTCTCTTGTTAATGGCTACAACTGAATAAAACAATCCCCTCAGCTTTGTCCCAGACAGAACTAGAAAAGCTCACCAAGTTCATCTCGAAACAGATTAGATTCAATTCCTCTGACCAGAGGTAGCCACAATATAATTTTCAAATAAAAGATTTAGAGAATTAAGCTTGAAGATTATAGGGGAGCAATATTGCCACCCCTAAATGTGTCACTTTGGCACATGGATGACTTTGAGCTGAAAACAATCAAGGTGGAAAAGACTCAGGAAGAACCTTCAACCTTCCTCCTAACTGCCTAAAAGAATTTATACAGAGGGTTGTTCCTGGAATAGAGCAGAGGTAGCTGGGGAAAAAAAAAATTGGACTAGAAGTGGTGGTGGGACTCTGCAGGGCCCAGAGATCAGACAGAGATCAGACAATGCCTAGAGATCTGGAGTCTCCAGCCTGTCCAGACTCAAAGGGAGGGGACATGACCCCACTGCGCTTTGGGAAGACTGTCACAATCACATCATAAGGAGAGCATGTGGGATGGGCGACACTGTTGGGGGGGACATCTTTGGAAACTGTAACCTACTACAGCCCCTCTTTCTAGGACCATCCAAAGTCTATTCTTGTTTCTCCACCATTTTTCGTGTGTGTGTGTGTGTGTGTGTTGGGACCAGCAAGGGGAGGGGGGATACAAAAGCGAATCCCTCTTTTTTTTAAATCATCAAACATTTTGGCAATTCCAATAGTCCTCCCCTTTCTTCCCTGTCACTGGCTCACGGAAACCAGCAAAGAAATGCTCCTGTCATTTCCTTTGTAACAGCTGTGGCCCCTAAATGGCCTGGCTGTGAGGGGAGAGGGGGAGGAAAGGGGTGAGCTGTGAGGGGGGAAGGTTACTCTCCCTAAAGATTCTCCCACCACATGGAAAAATAACAAGTATTCACAGACTTGTTGTGACAGTTAAAGTGAGAACATATGCAAAACCCTGTCAATCAAACTTGCACTTGAACTTGTCTGCCTGTGTTCTGCAGGGACAACCCTGTGCAAAACAGGGCTCGGCAGCAGAGTTGCTGTCTGTCGCTGGGCAGGGTTGACTTGAGGAGAGTGAATTAAGATAAAGCTGGACTTGATGGTAGAGACACGTAAGTAGTCCTTTAAGAGTATCTGAAGAGGGAAAAGCAATTTCCTAAGGCCCTTTATGGCTCTAAACTGCCTCTCCAGCTCTGAGAGTCCATTCCACTCACTGGCCTCCCGGCACCCCAGAGTCCCTCCAACAGCTCCTCACTTCAGATTAGACCTTTCGCAGGAGCGGAGGAGAAGCCTGCTCTAGGGGCATTTGGCCTGGCTTGATGCAGAGTGAGTGGTGCTTTTTTCAAATTCAGTGTCTGGATCCCCAAAGAGTGGAGTCTTCATAGCACTCCAGCCTGTGAGGTCACTGCTAAATGCCACCGCTGAGCACCAGGAGTGTAGAAACATCAGAGCCCCTGCTGGCAAGGAACCGTCTCCCTCCTCAGGTGGCCAACCTGCAGGGAGGCTGCGGTCCTGGGTTGTATTTGCACAGGTCTCCCACCTTGAAAGCTTTTGTGGCTAATCTGTTGCCTGCAGTGCCACAAATTCTGTTAATACCTCCTCTGCCCTTTCTTCAGAATGTGGGAGTAAAGTCAAACTCTCATAGTGAAAACAATTTTTCAAAAAATGTGTAGAGAAATGGCTGAGTCATTTATGGCAAAAGGGAAAGTTTGATTAAACCCTTTCACGGGTGAGCTTTACCCTCTCTGAGTCTGGGTTCGGACTGGGCTGTGTGTTACTATCCATGTTGGAAGCGGAAAATGTGACCCCTTTGCTCCTCTGAGGTCAGACTATAAAGCTCTTTTGTGTGGGGTGATCACAGCATTCTTTCAAATACCAAATTGTTTGGTGATATACGTGAAGGTGTCAACAGGCGAGAACAACACAAAACCAGTCAACAATCCTTGCAAAACAAAACTTACCACAGCACAGCACAGCAGTTGTCTGATTCCCCTCACTGCTTTCAGCTCAGCCTGGCTGTTTGAGCGGAGTGGTTGCTGCCCGAGCCACTGCTCAAGTGCTCTGGGGCCAGGTTCTCCTACGGCCCAGTATTTGGGAGTCCTCTCCTTCAGGGGTACTTGACTGAGCTTCACTCCTCACCTGTTACCTGCAATGATGGTACCTGCTCCCCATCACACTGCCCAACCAGCCAAGCTCCCCTTCAGTCTGAAAACAGCCCTGCTGTACGAAGACTCAGTGGGCATTGAATGAGTTGTACACACTGATTAAAAATCAGTAGCACGTTGGTGAAGGGATTCCTGCACATAGTGGAGAACCAACAGATAATATGTCCATAGGAAGCCTTGTTTTCAGTCTTGTGTCTACCTACTCAGCAAAGTCCTGCCAGCCTGGGTGCCCATCTTGAGACAGGAGGGAAGGGGGCAGGGTGCAACCACTGAAGGAATGACACAGCAGTTGAGGACAGGACAAACTGGTTAGAACCAAGATGGCAGAAGATTCAACTTCCACTAGACCTTGAGCCCCATGGCACAGCCATAGACAACATGACAGTTCCTAGGCTGAAGTGGGTTAGGGGGCCCAATTCTTGAAACTCCACCAAAATAATTGGAATAATCCTCCTACTCATTAGCATATGAAATTACCAAACCCGTGGAAATTAACAACCCTGCATCTCATGGCTGCTCTCTGTTGCCTTCTGAGATGGCCCACACTCTGTCTATGGAGTGTGTATCTACTTTTACTTTAAACTAAACACCCCTACACCTCTCGGTGTCTCTCCCTCTCACCTTTTGAGAGGGCCCGCATTCTGCCCATGGAATGTATTTCTTCTAAGCCTCTCTCCCTTCTGAGTGAGACAGATCTCACTCTGTCAATGGAATGTGTGTCTCTCTATATAAACTTGCTTTCACTTTCCTATGCCTCACTCTTAAATTCTTTCCTGCCAGAGGCAAGAACCTATTCTCTGGCAGCAATCTGTGTGCTCTCCCCTGATGCCCCGTACTTACCAAATATCCTTACCATTATGGGTCCAAAGTGCCTTTTTCTTGCCTCTCTTCTCTACAGATGGTCAACTCCTTGAGGAAAGGAACGGTGCTCTGCCTGGCAGTGTATTCTCAGTCTCTAGCAGAGAGCTGAGATGGAGCAGGTGATCGAGTCGAATCTTATTATGGTCCTACTTTGGCATATGGCCTCTTCCTTTTGGGAACTGGCAGACATACTTGGGGAGACCTGGTCCCTAATTCTATAGTTTCTATGCTCCCACCTAGTCTAGTCCATAGCAGATGCACAAAAAAATTTGCTGGATGTGTGCTTAAGCCAAGGAATAAATGAACACCTTCATATTAATCAGGCAGCCATCCTTTCACAGTCTTTGGGGGGCTCAATTGGAGGAGGAGGGCAGGGACCTCTTAAGACAGAAAAAGTGATATGGAAGGCTATTGGTTGTGTGGTAAGAATGGCAAGGGTCATGGCCAAAAAGAAGCCTTGGCTCAGAAAGCACCTGGGAGTGCTCATCTCTGGAAGTGTCAAGATTTACACTTCACTGCTAAGGCTGAAGAATTACTTAAAGATCCGGGTTGTCTAACTGGCTCCCTCCCATGTGCTGGAGCCCCCAGCAGACAGGCGTGGGCACCAGGGCTCCCACTCTGCGGAGTTCTTTGTGCTTTTTGCCCACAATCCCCACCCCGAGGCTGGGCAGAATCCCCCATTCTATGTGGACCCCAAAGAGCGCTGCTCTCTAACCATAGAAGGAAGCCCTTCTGCACAGCCTCCATAGGAAATGCTCGCCCCATTGTAGGTTTTGGTGTGCTATTTCATGATCATAGTTCCCAAATAAAGGAACAGCTGACACTATTGGCCCTGGGAGTTCAATCAGAAAGCTTTCTCCTGTTGAGGAATGCACACTTGTTTTTCTACTATGTAGACACTTTTTAACTTGAAATGGACCTCTGTGCACTGTTACATATAAAGTAACTGCCTTGTAATCAGGTTTTATTAAAAACCCATGGAGGTGACAGGTATTAAATTTGAGAGTCAAAACCAGAGCAATCAAGAGCCCTGATTCCACTCTCTTTGGAGGCCCCAAGGGAGATAGCTCGGAAGGGCCAGCCACCATCTCCCTGCTCCTTCTAGGGCAGAGCCTGGCCTCAAATTGCCTTTCAAGGCCTGCAGCTCAGTGTGCCTCCAGTTCAATCAGATTCCAGTTGCTAAAAGGGGAGTCTGAAAGATACAACTTTAAAATGACCTAAGGATTTTCACATAGAGGGTTTTTCTGGACACCAGATGAGCTTGTCTGCAACCTTAACAGAGTGACTTTTTAAAATAAAAATGAACTTGTCTCTTTGAAGTGTTAAATGAAGTATGCCTGGTGTGGCATTTCTGTTCCCCTCACTGGTGTACGTGACTCTCAGCGTCACTTGCCACTGTAAGCATCATGGTCCTGCTGGCCTCCTGTTACTCTGCTCCGGGTGGCCCTGCCCTCCCCCAATAAAGAGAAGCCCTTTTTTCCTTCATATGCACACGCTGTCCCCAGGAGTTGGAATCCTTGTTGGCTGAGCTGAGGTTAGGGCCTCATCCCTTCCAATCACCTCTTCCTCACTTCTCAGCAGTGCAGCCCTTGGTGGAAAGGGCCCAAGGGACAGACTGCATCCTAAAGTCTGGAAAACATTTACCTTTGCATATCTACATGCTTTCAGTTGACAGAAAATCTCAAGGTCACTTTGCTCTGGATGGCCCATTCCAGCCACCTGAGCATCACTACTTTCTGTAATTCTGGAAGGTGCTGCCTGTCTGGCCAGAGAAGCAGCCTCTGCTGGGCTTCACAGTGCTGTGAAAGAGGATGGGGACACTGCTGCCCCACTGGCATCATGAGACCAGCAACAGTCCTCAGGCTTCAGACCTTCAGCATTTGCATTCGGTCCTAGGTTATGAGACCCCCCAAGGGGAACTCCCTACTCCTTGGCTTTACAACACAATTAGCCCATCACTGTGGCAGCTTCCAGGGACACGTGTGTAACCCAGATACAATTTGGCCACTTCTGGGACCAGTCTCAGTGTAGTGTCACATTAAAAAAACAATATGCTAGATATATTTATGTAAAATACATTTAATGTAAAAAAAAAAAATACACATACTCGTACTTAAAACCCAGTTGAATCAGTCCTGAAGCCCAGCTCTTGACCATGCTTTTATACTTTCCTCTCACGCTCAATCTCACGCTCCCTTCTCTCTCCACTCCCTCCCCTAGTGTAGGCTTCTCTACCATCATGCTCCCATGTCTGCACACCCACCAGGCCTCACTACTCACACACACCCGGCCCCCAACATGTGATCTTCCCCACCACGTGATGTCTTTCCCTGATGCTTTTTCTAGGAAGAATTTGCCACTTTGGAATTACAATGAATAAAAAGCTCCACTTTGCTCCATGCTGATGGGTAAGGCTGCCCAATCATGTCCTGCCTACAGAGGCAGGTTGCCCTCCCTTCCAGGGCAGGCTGCCCTCTGAGCTCATGACGTTTCCCCTAAATTCCAGTCTTAGCAGCCATGTAGCCTTCTTTTAGCCAATATTTTATAGTCCAGAAAGGATCTTGGGCCTCTTGCATGGTTGACAGGACCATTCTAGACCCTGCTTTTCTTGGATGCGTATCCCAGGAGTAGGGTACATTGCTTCATGGGCACTGCCAATTAGCAGAAGTCTAGTGACACCCCAGGACCACATGTCTAAGGCAGGATCCCTCCTCTCTGAAAGCTGCCTCTCAGCCACCTTGCTTGTTAACAATGTGGTCAGAACCTTTTTTGAGATCAGTAGCTCTCCTTGGCCTCTCACCACCTCCCACTGTGCTGCTTCTAGTCTTTTACTCCAAACCAGAGCAGGACTAGGTGCTGAGACAGAGAGGATTGACTGATCTTTGCAGATGTCTAAAACATCCGGCAACTTTTCCCCAGTTGAGGAATCTCAAATGAGTTTTTAGTAGGAATACTAGCATTAAAAAAAAGGGGGGCTCGCTATGGGCCAGGCAGTCTTCTAAACTCTTTACATAAAATGCCTCATGTAATCCTATGGTAATCTAAATGAGGTTCTAAAAGTCACATTCTACCTATTTAATAGGAACAGAAAATGAGGCCCACAGAGGTTGAACATTGTTCAGAGTCCCTTTTTGCTGAATGCTAGACCAGGGACTTGAACCAAGATTCTCTGATTCTGAATCTTGTAACTTAAACTCCATGCTATATTGTCTCAGCTGGAGGTGACCATGTCTCTTGAGAGTCGTCAGCAACCTAATAGCTGAGCCTGGACCAACGACATACTCTAGAATTAGAGCACACCAGCACTGCTACCACCCCGCGCTTCGGTAGAATTGTTTACGGCTTTCTTCGCGGCTCAGCCAAACGGTGGGTCCTGTGGGCAGGGGTGTTCCCAGGTCGTATTCACTGTTGTAGTCCCTGCAGCAGCACGGTCATGGAGACTTAATAAATAGTGCAGAACTCTGTCTACTGGTGACTGGTAGCCAGGGAGGGACAGCATTCAGATCTACCTTCAAGAAAGAACATTGCCATTCAGTTGTGAGGAGAGCGGCAGGCTGACACCCAGCTGCAGATGCCCGCGCCGCGGAGGGGCTGACGCCACGCCCCTGGCGGCCAGCCCCAGGCCAATGACTGGGCATAGTGAGGGTGCCAAGGGTTAATCGTTGCTGCTCAGTGAGGGGCTCCTCTGATGGGCAGGCTTTCCCTGGAGCTCCCCATCAGGCTGGACAGAACTTTGTCGTACCTGCATCACAGTCTGAGGCGCTCTCCGCCAAATCTGGCTTCCTCCTTTCTTTTCGCAGGGGTCATATCAGCATCAGCATTGCAATCTGAAGACTTTTACTGCACAGTCTCGCCTTCTCTCTCTCTCTCCCTCCCCCTCTCTCTCTCTTTTAAATTATTTTTTGGGGGTACGGAGGTAATTAGGTTTGTTTATTTATTTATTCTAATGGAGGTACTGGGGATTGAACCCAGGACCTCATGCATGCTCTGCCACTGGGCTATACCTTCCCCTGTTTGCCTTGTCTCTTCTTTATCTTTCACAGACTTGGCCTCTGATACCTCGAACCTTTCACATTCCTAACTCAACATCTGCTTCCTAAAGGACCTGAATTAACAGAGTGACCCATCTAGTGCTGTGATCACTGAGAAAATGCGATATTCAGCTCTCCTGCTATGGGGAACATAAGTGATTGACAGCTTCAGCTGCTGCCCCTCTGGGTCCACCCCCTGCATTTGTGCTGAGGCCACATTCCTGAAAGCTGCTCCTAGACAATACTGAGCAAGGCTGGAGAATGAGGCAGGACCCCTCTAAAGGGTAACTTTGGCTTGAGGACTCCCCAGCAGACTGGCCAAAATTTCCTTGAACTGTGTGGGAGTCTGAGACTCTTCCTACCCAATCCTCCTCCCATGTCCCCTCTTCTCTACAGGTGCCAGAGACTTCTCTGGGCTCCTCTCCTTTATCTTTTACAGACATGTCCCCAGTACATGTCTTCTGCTTCTTGGAGAAACTGAACCAACACAAGTGTTACCAAGGAGCAGAGTTGCCATATTTAGCAAATAAAAATACAAGATATCTAGTTATATTTGAATTTTAGATTAATTTTTTAACACAAGTGTATCTCCAATATTGCATGGAACACATGTTTAAAAAAAAAAAACCTCATTGTTAATCTGAAATTCAAATTTAACTGGATATTCTGCATTTTATCCAGCAACCCAAGAAAACAGGCATCCAGACGGATTCATGCATGTCATGGCAGGCCAAGAGGACATTGTGCCTGAGCAGTACACAATTGCTAAAGATCTCATTGGTGGGGACATGGGAAAGGTCCTGGTGGAGGCAAGTGCCCTTGCAGATGTGATGATGGAGGCATTTGAAAGACATGGTTGGAACAGTGCAAGGACAGGGAGGCTGGTGGGGCTAGTTGGTTACTGCTAAGTTGTATTGATGCTTCGTAGAGGGATAATGAGAAACTGAAGGCCATTAACAAGAAGTTAAAGGCTAAATGTGAGCGCCAGAGGTCCTCTTGGGCAGCTAGCAAGAGGACTTTCTCTTATGCTATGAAGAGTAGACACAGCTGAGCAGCCTCTGAGGACTGGAGAGTTGAGTCACAGAGATCCAGAAATGCTTACATGCTCAGCCAAGGCATGTCTGGTGTACTAAGGTCGGAACCCCCACTGAGAAAATCTGGGGCCCTGGACTGTAGGTTAGGGACGCCTGGGCGGACGACTCTGCAGATATCGGCTCTGCAGACTCCCTGAACTCACAGGGCTTGCAGGACTTACTCTCCCTAGTGAGAGCTGGCACTTCCCCACGCTCCAGGTGCTGCAGAGGCTTCTCCCTAACGAGACAACAAGTAACCCTTCACGGGCTGCCCCTACAGTTTCTGGCCTGGTCACCAGGCCTACAACTAGGGTTGAATTCCAGCATAATCTGGCTGGGGATGTGCCCGACAGGTAAGGGACGTGAAGGGACTGTACACCAAAGGAGCTGTGATAAGTAGTGTGCATGTGTGGCAGGAGCCAGGAGAGTGCCCTGTGGTTGGATTTTGATGCCTAAATCATCACATTTGCAAGGGCTTTTGGCTCTGTTGAGAAGCTTGATCAAGAGGCTGGAATGTAAGACTAGGGAAACAAGCATACATTGACTTGGGGATACTGCTGAGGTACGGGATTTAATACCCTGGCAATACCCTATAGGATGAGACTGTTACTGGTAGGGTGGCTCCTAGAAGTCCAGGGAAAGTGATGGTCCATGTTGAGCACAGTGGAAATGCTTGAACTGTCCTGGAGTTGTTAGAGGAAGCAATGAAGAGGCTGAGGGAAGTGGGAATGCTGGTTTGGATTTATCATGTGAGACCAGAAGACATATCCTTCAGCAAGGCCATCAGGAATGCACTGGTGAGAGGGGCACTGGCAACATTAGGAAGTTCTGTGGAGGCCTCCTCTGCCTGCCAGGACTCAGTGTGGACAGAAAGATGGCTACAGAGCTGAGCCTGTTGATAACCACAGGGGTAGACCTGAAGCTGTAGAGGTCAGGTGGCAGCACTTGCCTGTCAGAGCCAGGAGGCTACAAGTGCTGTGATGAGCATAAATCGGGACAAGCAGCCAAGGAGCTCATCCCACCCAGTGAAGACAATTTGTAGAGCATCATGTCCCTGGGGGAAAATGGGCTACCACCAAGGGTGCTGCTTAATAACTGGCGAAAGAAGGAAGGAGCAGGACGCTGAGGACACCTCAATAGAAAGCCACAATCCCTTGTTCAGTTCCCAGATATACGTGGCGGTTGGAGTAACCTCCACATTAGACCCTTGGACTGTGAGTTAAGAGTTCTCAGAGTTGGGATGACCAAGTGGAAGCCCTTCCCCAAGGGCCACAATGGGCCGCACAAAAAAATCACACCCTAGGGCATAAGGTAGAGATTTGTGCCACTGTTAAAGAATGATTCCATACAGCCCTGAGTTGCTCCTGGCCCCGAGAGTGCATTAAGTCCCCAGGGTAAGTGTGGGTGTGGGACATTTCCACTTGCAGCCAGTTCTGACCCAGATCCAGAGGCCTCCCTTCACAGTGTCTGCCAACCCCTTGCAAGTTGACTTTGTTTAAAAAAAAAACTTATTCTTCCTAGAAAGTATGTAAAATAAGGGTCCTTAATGTCGGTAGTACATTTGAGTTTCCTAAAGAGACTTTTTTTTTAATGTGGAAGATACTCAGAAGGTTTATATAGACATACTACCCCAAAGATTTAAATCTTTGTCCCAAAAATTTCATGAGGAAAGATAAAATGGATTTTTTACACAGGCTTAATTGACCTGAAATGATGATTAGAAAGGTCATATACTTCCATTTACTAAATGTTTTCTGTGAACAAGCTGACCTGTGAATTTCTGCCTCTGAAGATACAGACAAAATTAAATGTTTTATTGAGCTGAATGAAAGATGACTTCATAATCAGAGAAGAGAGATTCATAAAGATTTTATCACACATGATTTGTCAAAATGTGGTATCTTTTCTCAGATTGATTTTTCAGAGACTTTAGATTTTATTGAGTCAAAACTGAACTTGACAAAATTGTCAGCCATATCTCAGAAAAAAACAGATCCCCACAGCTTGTTCATCTGGAAATGGAAAGTTACACCATGTTTCTCCACAGTTAAGTGAATAGTTAAAAAAAAAAAAGAAAAGCACATTATTATAATCATATGTCTACCTTGCCCTGCTAAAAAGCTACCAAAAGTCAATAAAGAGGGATGAAAAAATACATAGTTAAGAATTTTTAACATTGTCAGTACAATTTTTAGTATGTTACAATAACCAAGTCCAATAAAACTAATGTTCTGCACTAGCTAATTCTTTTGGATGTGATATTAAAAGCAAATTTTATATTCACATAAATCTCTTCTCCAGAAAAACAAGGCATATAGTCTGTACTTAGTACACTGCTGGCTGGTAGCAGATGGTCATGAAACAGGTTGGAAAGTGAGGGGTTAAAAGAAGGTACAGTCAAATCTTCCATGGATATCTTTTAAGAGGAATGGGTTCCCATTTTTCTAAATGGGCCAAACACCCATAGGCAAGAGGATGACTCAAGCCACCTGCTGGTCCTGAGCCTCCCCAGTGTCACCATGCTGCCAGAGTCACCCTCATGGTATTCACTCAACAGTGGTTGCTGAGTCCCGGCGAGGGGGCTCTGGGCTTGGAGGCACAGGCCAGTGTGATGTGACTCATCCTGGGGAGACAGACACCTAACACTCCACAGAAAAGTGCAGTAAGTGCAGTAAGAAGCCCAGATGCTCTGAGCGTCCAGAGGGGAGCGTGTCCAGCCAAAGATCCTCAGCGGGTCCCAACTGTCCACTCCTTACCACCAGAAGCCTGTAATCCCTCAGCATAGTGGTTCTCAAAGTGCAGCTTGTGGATCCGTGGGAGTTTCTGGGATCAGTTCAAGGAGTCGGCCAAGTCAAACTCTTCTCTTAATGATACTAAGATACTACTGCCTTTCTCACCGTGTTGATGTTGACTTTGATGGTGCAAAAGTCACAGGCGTAAAACTGCTGGAGACTTAGCACCCATCAAGGCAGGAACACTGCACCAGTAGGTTAGCCTACTTCACCACTGCACATGCTCAATAAGCCACCAGCTTCACTTAAGAATGTCCCTGATAAAACAGCAAAAATGATTAATTTTATTAAATCTCCACCCTTGAATACAGTCTTTTGAAATAGTCTGTGATGATATGGGAAGTGTATCTGAAGTACAATGGTTACCTTGAGGAATGTTGTAATTGTCTGAGTTGTAGGCTGAACTAGCCATTCTTTTCATGGAAGACCATTTTTTCTTGAAATAAGGACTGTCAGACAAACTACAATTATGAAGCTTGGGTATTCAACACCACCCCCCCCCCCTTTTTTTTTTTTTAAAATGAACAAAGTGAACCTGCCTGTCATTACTTGAAAAACTGGTGGTATTTGTTGCCAATTATAAAACTTGAGCTTTCAAGCAAACATTAGAATTTTGGAAAACTAGTATCTACACTGTGAGCTTGGCGATTTCCCAATGCTTAAAAGCTTTTCTAGCAGATTGGTTGGCTAGAAACAAAACATGCCAATACCTGGAAGATGTGCCTGCCTCAGTGAGCCAGTACTTCCCATCTGACCGATGTGTGGTGTTACAAAATCAAGCATTCTAAGTGTAAGACATAAGACAGGCCAACGGATTTTACTTCACAGGCTGAAAAGTTCATTGATATGGTTTCAGATTCCACAATGCAACTAATCCTTTAAGAAACTACCACTTATTGAGGTTTGGTGTAGTGAGAAACAGTAGCACAGTTACGTAAAAAGTCTCCTTCTTCCAACTTCGTATCTGTATGAAGATCGATTTTCTTCATAAGCTTTAACCAAAACAGGATATCAAAACAGATTGAATTCAGAAGAAAACAGGGGAATCCAGCTGTCTTCCATTAGGTCAGACATTAAAAAGATTTGGAAATGTTAAAAAATACCAGTCTATTTTAGGCATTTATTTTGTTTTGGGAAAGCTACTATTCATAAACAGTGCTATTTTTACTAACGTGTGCTGGTTTTATTATAGCTGGGTTTTGTTTCAGGAAAGTTATTGTTTCATGAAAGTATGCTGTTTATGTTAACATGGAGTGGGTTTTTTTTAAACAAATTCATAAATACTTAGAAGTTATCGGTTTCAATTTTCTAAATGTGATAAATATTGATAGATTTGACTCATAAACAAAAGCTCTTGGGGTCTTCAATAACTTGGAAGATTGTAATGGGGTTCTGAGAGCAAAAGTTTGAGAATCACTGCGTTAGGCTGTCAGGCCCTTCAGATCTCACCTGATCTCTTTCCATCTTCATTTCCCGCTTTCTCCCTTGCATCTCCTCCCCCTCCTCCCACCACCATCCCCACATCCAGCAATGCCTAATGACATGCCAGCCCCTCAAATAGGCTGTACTCCTTATTTCCATCCTTCTCTTGAGTGCTCTCTCTGCGACCCTGATGTGTCAAGTTCCTACTCATTCTCTTAAAACCAAGTTCAGGAAAAATGTCCTCATTACCCTAGAAGTTACTTACACCCTCCTTGGGGCTCCAACAGCTTGATGCTGAGCTGTGATCTTGAGAAATCCTGTTGTATGAGGTTGTTTACACATCTGTCTTTCCCTTTAGGCTTCAGTCTCCTCAGGGCAAGGAACAGTCTTCCTCTCCCTTAACTCATTAAACTCCACAAGCTAGTGAGGCTCCAAACACACTAAATGATGCTCAATGAATTCAAGTAAAGGAAGAAAGGAGGAGTGGGGTTTCCTCTTACTCTCCTGCCCTGACCTAATGACTCCGGGGCAGGAGGAGGGATGGTGGTGGGTGGGGTGGAGGGCGGGCACTCCTCTGAAGAAGAGACATGCTGGACAAGACAGTAGGCACACACTAGCTGCCCAGCACACACACACACCTCCTTCCTCCATCCACTTCCAGAAACATCTTCTAGTGTAAGCCAGAGGTCTCCCACACAAATTTAAGCATGCACTCCCTCCCCACAGGAAATCACCCACAGCCTTATCCAGCCACTGTGGCCAGAGGTGATGTCACGACATCTGCCCTTGTTCCCTGAGTGCGAGACCTTTGGGGATGTGCTCGTCTTAGATATTCTGACACCCCAGGGCCAGAGGGTCAATTTCATCATCAGCTCAACCACTTCTAAAGTACAGTGATTGGGGGACGGGGAGAAGGACAAGGAAGAGAAGAAAACTCAGTTTTCAAATTATATATATAATTCCTATTTTAAAAGAAAAGAATGCTTGTATTAGGGGAGTGCCAGAAAGACTTGCTTTTTAGCAGCAAAGAAAATGCAGATTGAGGCACTTGCTTTGTTTCTGCAACTAACCTTGAGGCAAGAGTATTTTTGATCCTCTCCCCATTATCCATGCCATGTTTCTTCTGCATTTGACCAGCATCTTGGCTGCTGCCTAGTTTAGCAGATCCTATTTTCCAGACCTTTTCTTTATAAACTAATGCAAGTTGTTTCGTTTTGAAATTTTCTTTGTGACACAAGTCTTCAACTACAGAGGATCAATTCAGACTACACTTTAATTTACCAATTGGATGGCAGCTACCTGGGAGTCCACTCAGATGAATGTACCAAAGAAACGAACCCATAAAAACATTTTGGGTGTGGGTAGCAAGAGTTAAACAATAGCTTACTGCTCTTTATTAGTTAATGGCCCTCCAGCTCCTGAAAATGACAAGGGGACTCAAGAGTCTATTGAATAAGGCTGCTCACGTGCGGACAGAGACACCTGACCTACCTAGGTGCACATCACAACACGTGCAGCTTCCAAAATAATCCGTCACCTCTTCCAAAGGGAGGGAATTCAGTCTCAGTAAGGAAGTAAAACAGATCATGCTTCTTTCAATGAAGGCTTTATTTAACCGTAACAATCATCAGCTTAATTGTTTGTCAGGGAGGAGAGATTCTGACAAGCGTACTTATCTCAGTATAACAAAAAATGCTACGGGGGCCAACCAGTAAAAGGGAATGTAGCTTTAAACTGATTTGAAAAGAGCAAAACGTGATTTCAAAACAACGTGTTTGGGTCGTGAAGCCAGCTGCGCCTTCTCTGCCCACTCTAGCGATTTCATTCTGAGCAGCCAACCCCAAAGGCACGTGTGAGGACAACTGGGAGGCACGTTGTTTCCCAAGGGGAGAAAACACTTCTGACTCGGCCTCTGGTAAATTCTAGGGAGGAGAAAACTCACTGACTTGGGGGAAAAGGCTTTACTATGAAACATAAGAAGACACAGGGTGATTTTCAAACTCTCCCCACTGTAGAGCTAAAGTTGGAATCTCATTTTCAAGTGGCAACTAATTTATTTGCATATAAGTGAAGAACAAAGTCCATTTGAATTCTGAGAGGAGTCATTTTTCTATGGAGAAAAGGATTTCATGTAAAATAATTTCAATTTTGACCCACAAAGTCTAAAATCAAACTCTTCTGAGGGCAGATCACAGTCATACGAATTTTGCCTCAGGACAAAAGAAGGATTTTTCATGCCAGACCATTTGTACAGTAGACGTTTCCAGCCTTCCCAACAGCATGGAAGCGGCACGCAGGCTGGACAAGTTCAACCACAACCAAAACATCTCTAGGTTTGACAAAATGGAACACGTGGCTGCCTCTGTCATGGTGTCTAGATTTATACAGAGTGGCTTTAAGAAAGCATGTCCCCCCTCATCTCACACACACACACCCCTTAGGAGGTTCACACTGTTATTAATGCGAACATTTTCACTTTGCTCTTAGGTGTGATAATGTGGTCAACAAAATTTTATTTCATAGGATCTCATCATGATTTGCTGATATTTTAATTTATGATCTACTATGTTTCAAGGTTCATTCAGATTGCTTGTTTTAAAGAATTAAAATCAACAATGTCCAGATGAGTAGGAAGGCTTCTCCTTTCCCTGTGACTAGGGCATGCTGGATGGGTACATGGCCTTGGTTTGGGATGACGCTCAGGCACCAGGTTAGCAAGTGGTGCTGATTACACGTTACCAGTGATCTTTTTAAGCCGACATTTAGCACATATTTACTATGTGATAGATACCATGCCCAGTGCTTTGTAGGTATTACTTCTTTCAACAACTCTCTAGATCAGATGAGAAAATTGAGGCTTGGAGACACTGACTGATTGTTCAAAGCCCCCATAGTGACTTGAAAGTGATGGGGGTTGCAGCTCATGCTCTTAACCACTACATATTTCTTCCCTTTGGGCCTGAAAATTAGGGCAGCCCCTATACTTTCTATCACGTGTTAGCTTTTTAGCGCTTTCATGTACACATTCACTTCATCTACATGCTCCTTGGGCTTTCTGGAGGTTAAATGTTATATCTGCTTTCTAAGGTTTTCCTTGTACACCTAAAGTTGAAATAATCTGAACTAGTCATAAAATTAATAGTTCCAGTATCATCTTGTTATGTCAAAATTCTGTCACCTCTGAGGACACAAGCAGCTGTCTTAAATCAAGAACACCAGGGTGTTCACAGAAAACCACCATCTCTGCTGCCACCACCAACCATCCACTACTGCTGTGTCAGCAGCAACTGTCCATTCCCTGAGCACCGCAGACGTGCCAGGAATCACGGCTGCCTGTTTTACACGCATTATCTCTAAACTTCACAGCACACCAACAAAGCAGGGATGTTATCCTTACTTTACAGCTGGAAAAGGTTATGAAAGAAGACCTGGGTTCCAGATCTTCGCAGACTCCGTTGTTATCATAAGGAGATGGAGCCCCAAGAAGCCATGTTAAACATAAATTTAAAAAAAAAAAATCCATGTTTGATCTATCACCTGACCTCTCCCCAGCAACTTGGGAGTACTGCTGGATTTGGGAAGACTGAGGTGAGCTCTCAGCATAGCGGCAAGCTATTGTGGTAGACAGCTGTGTGATCAGGCCAAGCTGGCTGTTCTCTTGCTCTCTATGCATCCCCTGCTCAACCAGCTCCTGCTTCACCTACACCTGTTCACGGGACTGACCTTCCTACACACTTGCCCCCACCCCAGCTAGTGACTATTCTAACATCTCCACCTGATAGCTTATCAAAGAGGCGGTGAGGGGCACGCCCCTCTGCTAGTTTCCCTGGTAACTAATGAGCCAACCTGAAGCCAATTCCCCCATAACCACTAACCCCACCCCCACCCCCGGAGTGAGGAGTGCCGGGGCCCTGCTTCCTGCCCTCAGTCCTCTGCACACCGTGGGAAGCCACTCCGGAACCCTGCTTCAGACGTGTAAGTTCCCCCTTTCTCTTAAACCATTGATGTCTCTGTCACTGACTCTGGGCTCTTTCTGTGGTCCTGGAGCTGGGCGGGTAACGGCCTGGCGGGCCTGCGGGGTGCAGCCCAACTGTTGGCGGAGCAGCCAGGAGACGGAGGGGACTCCCTCGAACTCAGAGAGGTCGGGAAATAAGGACGGAGAATGGGAAGTTGCTGGGCCGTCCGCTAGTACGCGAGGCCTGAAAGTGGTGGGGGTGATCGTGAACGTGGCGCGGGATTTCCCGGGGCGGCCGTCCACTAGTATGCGGGCCCTGCGGTGACTGCCCTCGATGAGTGGGGGCCGCCAAGACGGTGCGGAGAACCCATGGGCACCCCGAAAGCCGTTGCGGAGATACTGGCCAACATTATGTTACTGAACTAAGAACTGGGGACCCTGCTCCAGCCCTGGTCCAGCCGAGGCTCTCTGCCTTAGCAGGGGAGGGTTCTTTTTCCCTTCGGGTTTCAGTAGGCAAATAACAAAATCGAAGCTAAGATCCACACAGCATAAGCTATATTTAGTGGTCAGAGAATGGAGATGCAGGAACTAAGTTCACAAATCCACTTCTCGCCCATCTGGTGAGAGTGATTAAAGAGTAAAGACAAAGGAGGAGTGAGGCTGATGATGGGGAGGCATACGCATTCATCTACCGGGGAGGGGGCAGGGCTTTTTCAAGGCAGTGAGTCCTTAATGTCTGGTCGTGGCTACTAGCAGATGTGTCATTTAATATGCCAATGTGGTAAAATCATTGTATAGTGAGATTCAGGGTCTGTTGGAGGTTAGATTCATGGCATCTTGGTCCCAGCTGGTTCAATCTGTTTTTTTGTTTGTTCGTAGCTTCCTTATCTCTGGACCCTTTAACTTAAAGATTTATGTTAACACTAGCTAAAAATGGGGGTGGGGGTGTTGGCAGGTGTCGAGGGAGGACGTTCGTGCTAAATGTTGGGGTTAGATGGTTGTGAGCAAGGACATTCCCGCTTAAAAGCTGGGGGTTGCTGGGTTTTAAGCAAAGACCTGGAGCAGCTTAGTCAACAATTACAGTGGGAATAAAATTAGACAATAAGGTAGTGGCCACAGCTGTGGGCTTGTTACTGAAAAATTGGCCTCTGCACCCTGAAAAGTGAATTTAAACTCAGAGGCAAAGTTTGGGAGCAAAGAAAAGAGCAGCTTTATTGCTTTGCTGGGCAAAGGGGAGCCACAGCAGTCTAATGCCTTAGAGACTGTGAATCCATCTTGGGGTTGGGGCTTGGTGATTATATAGGTATACAGGACGGAGCACAGCAGTGATAGCAACATTGCTCTTTTTTGCAAGAGTTCGTTAGGCGTCACGAGAACTTCAGGTGGTCCACCAGAGGGTCATCTGCCCACAACCTCTCCTATCTTGATCTAACCCATTTGGCATCCTGGGGGGCTTCTGGAAGATCTGATCATTTTCCTAAGGTTATCATTCTGTGACCCTCTTCCTGGAACATAGCTGATGGTTTTAGGTGCAAATTATTTAGGGTGAGGCATAAATCACAGGGTTGGGGTTGCTAACCATGTAATCAATGAGGCAAATCAAACAATAGTAGTAGCAGAAGGGAAAACAGGTGAGTCAGCTAGAAAGAATTTGAAGAAAACAAGCTAATCAATCATAGTATATTCTTCAAGCCGCCTTAGCATCAGGGAAGCTGTTTTGACTCCATCAGGCTGGCGGTTGATTTTTATATTAAGGCCACAGAGGCTGAGCTAACAGCCAAGGCGAAGGTTAACCTGAGTGCTGACTCATGCTCCTCTGAAAGTGAGGCATGTGCATGTGACTAAATGATACGTATTATTGTCTATTGTCTATTACTGTTACTTGTTTAAACTGAATTGGCTATCTAGAAACTGAAAAAAATCCCTGAAAAATGTCCGAGATGGGACTCTTGACATTCTAAAACTGTTTTGTGCATATGCCCTTAGAAGAAGTCAGCTTTCTAGAAGGAACTGGTAATTCTTGTCTCATGCCTTTGAGATGTAAATGATTTACCTGGGCTTTCCGGAGCTTTAAACATCTGACCCCTGAGATGAAAAGGGGAAGAAAAGGGGTTTTTAAACTCAAGCAGGAAAACTGAGATTTCTCTCTGTATGTATGTGTATGTCTATGTGTACCTTTATAAATATGATGTGTCTCTGCCTCCAAATGGCATTGCCAAGTTTGGTTTGTGGATGAGTTCTGTTTAATTGGCTTAAAAAAATTAAGCGCTTATATAAATTCTCAGAAATATAAAAGAAACTAGCCAGAATGAATTTCAGGTTCACTGGATCTGAGAAATATTCAGCACTGAATCAATAATCTGGTATTGAAGCTAGCTTAAGCTTGTTGCTTTGATTAATGTAGACATGTCTTTAGAGTCATCAGTGTTAAGTATAATATTGCTTTTGTACCTAGGTTTGCTAGAGGACAAATAAGACCTTGTTATACCTTTTGCAAATTTATCAGCAAGGAAAATAACTTGATACGATGAAACTTTAAATGTAAATGAGATGAGAGTTTTTAGGTAAACTCTGTAGGAATAATTATGTTTTGGGAATATCTATCTAAAATAATCTCTCTAGATTTTGGTAACTTAAAACTAAACTAAGTTAAGTGAAGAGAATTCATTGACTATCTAGGTCATTTCAAATAGGATAAAATATTGGCACATTAGTTGCTGGGTGGGTCTAAGTTTACCTACCTTTGCCTTCTTAGGAGAGGAAGACTAAAGCATAAGTTTTCCAATCAGGACATGCTGGTATGATGAACGGTTCACAATTGCTTGCTTCTTAGTTTTTGCCAGAGATTAAGGTTTTTAAGGGTTAAGATTATAATGTCATAATTCCAATTAAATCAGGTTGAACTGTGCCTTTAAGTCTTCTGTCATTTATAGACAGTTACTGTTGCAGTCTGATGCTTTTGTAAAAAGTGCCTCCTCTTCAAGAAGATTCATAGGAGGGACTTTTTGACAAGTACAAAAGGTCTCTGATAAATTTCAGATCATATTGCTAAACTGAGTAAGAAATTAAAGAATCCTAGTGGAAAACCTGATGGCTTTATAAAAAGTTAACAAAGGATTGGTTACTGAATGAACTGGTGAATATGGTTATAATTTTTACGGCTTTTGTCTGGAATATTGATGGTTTTGATCTGTGTTTTCTAGATATAGGGAAACCCTTCCCCTCAAGTTAGTTATGACTTATAGCAATTTGATAAACTACACCTGTGGGTAGAATTGAAACACTTCTTTTCTCTCTGCCTGGTCCCTCCAGAAATTGGAGACTCTTGGGTTCTCAGCAGCCTTATCAGGTGAATGGGAAAGACTATCTCCTGGCATGTGCAGGAATCCTGATATTTTGGGGACCTCTAGAAGGGAGAATTCACTGAGGTGGAGCATGATGGCAGGCCTTTGGCATGGTTTTCCTGGCTTTGAGAGATCTTTTGGGAATTCAGTCTGAGATTCCTTCTGAGGAGTTCCACCACAGCCAGTTTGGAGGAGCCTTGCGCTCAACTGACCAGACTTATTTTGCAAACAGATTAGTATTGATTGGGTAATTTTGGAAAGAAAAATGTTTCAGTGGATATTCTAGGTCTGCCAACTGAGGTCTGTATTTAAGAGTTACTGTGTTACCGAGACTTTTGCCCTGATGTTCAGGATGGAAGAATTCTCTAGTGAAATTGTCACAGAGCATAACTACTCATGATATGTAACACTGCTTTAAGTCTGCTGCTAAAAGCACAAATACAATGCTTGTGTAACAATTAGGTGTACTTGATAAAAGGTATATCCTCTAAAATGTTTTCCCATCAACATACTTCTGAACTTGGTCACAATATTGGATCAGTTTTCCTCCAACGTGGATAACTAGGCAAATATAAAGGAGGCCTAGCACCGAGGGACATGATCTGGACCCAGGGCAGGCAGGTGGCATTCATCTGTCTCCAAAGGACATATACTTTGGTCTAGCGAAAGATTTGTAATTAAAAGGGGAAATGATGGAAAAGTCTTCACATGTTGAGTTATGGGGAAGTTATTCTGGCTTATACATGGTTTAACTTAAGCTTTACTGAATGGAGTGGCATGTTTTGTGGCCTGTGGAACATGCATTGTGCATCTGCTTTGGCCATTGTGGAGGGGAGTGCATTTGAAAATCAAAATGGAGTAGCTGTGGTTCAGACAGCCAAGGTAAAACTAGGAGGCCATTGTGGGCCTGATTTTGGACGTGTTCCTATTTAACTGAAAACTTGAGTTTTCTGAACTGTATTGCAGACCAGGACAAAACCCACAGGCGGGTGTGGTGTTGTATCAGAATGCAGTGACTACTTGTATTTTGCTTAATTGTCATGATCTCTTGTGTTGTCCCTGTTATAGATGTCTTACATTTTGTCCCTAGCCTGAGGGAAATCTGTTTGTGTACTGAGCAGCAACAGTGACCTTACTGTGAAATGAGTCTAATTGCTGGGATTACAGTGAAATGCTGCTATCTCCTTCCTCTGGACTTCCATGAAAAATTGACCCAGCTGATGCAACCATGTGGGGATGACTGACAATGGTGGGGGAAAGACTGACCATCTTCCTGTCCCTCATGCCAATATGGCCTGTTAATAAATGTCACTGTGTTACATGTCGTACCCTTTGCCATGATAACTGCCCATGAGCCCCTGGGCTTGCTGTGGGGAGTGGAAAAGGCTGGCTTCTGGATACAGGGGTCCAACTAGTGGGATTAACTGATCTGTGTTTGGAAAGACCTACTGGGTCCACCCCTAATGTCACTCGGCATAACATGGGGTGGCAGGCCTGGACTGACTGCTGACTCCTGGCTAGGCCATCGGAACCTTTTAGAGCCAGGCCTTCCCCTTCCCATGGGGGTGGCTCTGGGTTTGTGAAAACCAGTGGTGAGGTGGCCTTACCTTCCTTACAACTGGACATGGCTTTGCCACCATAGACTCCCCCTTCCATTGACCTGGTAAGCACTTGGCTCCAGATTTTGCCCACATCCTGGTGAATGACTGTTCTTAACATACTAGGTATCTTACGCTTGATTCTCTTTGGCTGCTGGTGTCTACTGAATTTGTGGTATCTGGTTGCAGTGTCCCCCTACATACCCGACCCTAGGGACATCGCGGAAGAGGGGTGGACCAGGACTGTGACGGTCGTGCAGGGTTTGTAGGGGAGGAGTGTGTGGTCAGGCCACACAGGTTGGCTGTTCTCTTGCTCTCTGTTCATCCCCTGCCCAACCAGCGCCTGCATCACCTACATCTACTCACATGACTCACCTTCCTACATGGTTGTTCCTACCCCAGCCTTTAGATTAGAACATCTCCACCTGACAGCTTATCAAAGAGGCCATGAAGGGCATGCCCCTCCGCTAGTTTCCCTGGTAACTGATGATTCAACCTGACCTCAATTTTCCCTGTAATTGGTGACAACCTCCTTCTCCCCAGGAGGCAAAGACCTCCACCTTGTCCTGCATGCTGTCTGCTGTACAGGGTGGGGAGTCGCTCCAGGACCTTGTCTCAGACTTGTAAGCTCCCATTTCCATTAAACCACTGATGTCTCTGTAGCTGAGTCCAGGCTCTTTCTTTGATCTTGATCTTTCTTTGAGTTGAGTACTGGCTTGGCAGGCCTTCAGGGTGCAGCCCCACAACATCCAAACGGTGTCAACCAGAATTCCTCTTGCCTGTTATTTCATTATTCTTTAATTCTGATTTTATGATGGCATCAATCAAAACTGTCTGTGAATTAGGGGCTAAAACTTTTATCTGCAGTATAGAACCTTTCACAGATTCCCAGAATCTTGGGGTTGGCGACACCTTAAAGGTCACTTAGGTTGATCAGTTTTCCTCCTCCCACTAGACAGCTTGGTTTTCTTCTCCATTTTATTATGAGGAGGGAGCGTTGAGACAATTTGTCAGGAAAAACATAGTAAGATTAAATCATTTGCATAAAACTGTCAGAAAATGCAGAAAGTTATCCACATCATATTTGACCATATGGAGAACAAACCATACGTGCCATGTGCCAACCCTGACTGGACACCAAATAACAAATCATGTAATGCATCTGCTCAGCACAAAAGCTATGCAGAGTAGCACATTTTAATATTTTGATGTAATTTCATATTTACAGAAAAACTGTAAAAATAGTTCAAAGAACTTGTTTATTCTCCAGATTTACCAACTATTAATATTTTGCTGCATTTGCTATATCATTTGTTCTTTTTTCCTGAAACACGAGAGGGCATTTTGTTGACATCTTGTCTCTATCTATAAATATTTCAGGATTTACTTCCTAAGAACGAGGGCTTTCAAGATAATAAATTTTTAATCAAAACATAAAGTTTAACATAAAAACCATCAGAATAAATTTTTTAGAGTGTTAACTACAAAGAAAAATACTCTGCCTCCATTTCACACAAGAGGACATTTTTGGCCTGTTGTGGTTACTGTGTGGTTCTCAGACTCCACCACAGTGCCTGGCACACAGCAGGTCCTCAGATACCTGTCAGCATCTTAATGTGATGGTGTGATACTATATTGACTGCATTTCTAAACAAAGTATTTCTGAAATAAAGCAAATGCAATGACAGCAGAATATTCAGTCATTTTTTTTAATGCCAGTGATTTGTAATTCACCAGTTACACAAAGAGGGAAAACCTGATGTAAAGGACTGATGGGAAATCACCTTTTTAAGATGAGACAAACAGGTCAGAACATCTGTAAATGGTGCTCTGTTGGTCCCTCTCTGGGCCACCATGGGGACCTGCTCTTGTCACAGGTAGCGGTTTCTGATGTATTCTCGGTACATGGAGGTGTCTTCTTTCCCCAGGGGCTGCATGATACCTTGACTGGCCTGGATGTGGGCCTGGAAGATCTCTGTAGATCTTCTGTCCACTCTTGGAGGCTGAACTTCATAGATGTTGTCTAGTGAGAAAGCTGAGATGGGTGTTCTGTAAAAGAGAAGACAGAGCTCCATTAAAGAAAGTGGAGGACGACAGGGACTGGTGATCTCAAAAGTACTGGAGTCACTGACCTTGAATGAGTCGACTCAGTAGTAACAGGTAGTGGTAGTGACCTCCCTGTCCCCTCTTGGCTGGCTCCCCCTCTGCCTGGAGGACAGAGCAGGACCAGCACCGGCCCAGGGAGCACTCCCTGGCACGCAGGCTGGGCGGGCACCCCTCCTCTGTTCCAGCAGCCCAAGGAACGTCCATGCCCGTGTGCTCCTCTGCCTCCCTCACACGACTGGAGTAACTTTGGGTGGGGGCTCTATAGACTTCTTGCTCTTTTTCCTTGGCATCCGGTAGGTGCTCCATGGTTTGTTTTTTTTTTTTTTTTTTTTTTAAAGGATGACTTAGCAGGAATCAGTGAAGTAGGAGATACTGATAATTCCTACCTCACACGTTGTTGGCAGGAGTAAATGAGTTTATATATATAAAATGCTCCCTTAGCATAGTCCCTGGCACACTGTAAGTACTCAGTAAAAATGAACTATTGGTAACAATTACCAGTGCATAATTCCTTATATGCAATTCTGAAAACCTAAAAGCTTTAGTAACAAGATGTTACTTTGTTGGCAAAATCTGATCCAAGTGAAATTCATTTGGTGGTAAAACATACTGACAATAAACGTACCACTTAATGTGAATATTACTGCATTTAATTATCGGATGGCCTCAGACCGTGCTGGGGATATTCTTATAAGGTGTATGCTACCACCCCCATAATTCTGAATTCTGAAACATATCTCGCCTCAGGCTCTTTGGACAAGGGATTGTAAATCTGTAATAGGCAGCTTCCTTCCTTTCTGGGGTGATCTGAAAAGCACCCAAGAACCTCTCTTTTCCAAAAATCCCAATTTATCAATCAGGAGTTTGAGATTTATAGATACAACTATATACATAAAACAGGTAAACAGCAAGGTCCTACTGTATAGCATGGGGAACTATTCAATACCAAGTAATGACCTATAATGAAAAACAATATGGAAAGGAGTATATATGTATATGTATAACTGAATCACTATGCTGCACACCAGAAATTAGCAAAACATTGTAAATCGACTATATTTCAATAAAAATAAATTAATTTAAAAAATATCCCTCTGTTGCGGCCCCACTGAGCCTACTATAGTGCTTAAAATTTTCATCCACTGTTGGGGGAAGGTGCTGTCGCCAAAAAAAAAAGGCCTTGACAAGATGCAGCTGGGTGCCTGACAACCCTCAACTCCTAGCAGTGTGAGCACCTGCTAATTATTACATCCTTGGCTGGGGGCAGGCCCCCTAGGGATGAGTCAACCATCAAGTCAGGTGCGCTGCAGAGTGAGTGTGTGTGGAAGGTCGAGAAGAGGCCTCTGGTAGACGAGGATGGTAAGCGAGGCCTGGTGAGGGACTGCGGGGTAAATAAGTCCACAACTGCGGAGCACGCCCCACTGCTTAGCCCAGGCTGCACCCGCGGGGGACGGGTGGGATCTCCACATCAGGGCAGCAAGATAACACAGAGAAGAGATCTGGAGAGTGTGTTCTGTTTGGCTGGGACCTTGCTCACATACAGATCAGAGGAACAGAAAGGCGTGCTGGATGCCTGGCTGTTCGGTGAGCTGGGGGAGATTCCCTGCAGTCAGAAGCAGAAGTGAACCTTGGGCCCAGCTAGGTCTGTACTTGCAATGTCAACATTTTGTGGGACACTAGGAGGGGCAGTGAGTGGCCACAAAGGGAGACGGGAGTTGTACAGCAATACCCTCCATCCTCATAGGACTGGACTTTCTTACTCTTTTAGAAAACAGTCAAGGTAGCTCTCTGTACTTTGCCTTGATCTAGAACACTAACACATCCTGTCTTGGCTGGAGAGTCTACTTTAAATTGTATTAAAGTAAAATACAATTGGAGGTGGAATATTCTTTCCAGAAGTCAACCTCATTTGTTTTGACCTCAGGGTAATATGTTTAAATTCAAATTTGGTTAATGATTTATGAAATCTAATAACTGTACATAATCTTATAATGTACCCTTATTTAAGTAAATAAAAACCAAAGGATACAGTGATTTACTCTAAGAGGAAAAAAAATTAAATACCCCGGTGAAAGAACCCTGAGCTGTCTGAACCTCAACTTGTGTGCCAGCCTGGCAGCAGTGCTTCTCTTCAAAACACACAAGTTAGTTATTCTTATGTCTGTGGTTAACACATTATAATGATGAATAGCTGAGTGATTAAAATATGAACTCTTCTCAGTTTTCCCTCACAAAAACATAGCCACTCTGCAGTCATTTACATAAATCAAAGTGAGCTGCTAGAATTCTTTAATGGTTGATAATATTCAGGGTTAAACCATTTTAACCTGAACCCCTAAAAAGGAGGTTCCACTAGTGTTTTTAGAGATTGTCATCAAAGCACCAGTCACAGCAGCTCCTCCTGAACCACCCTGTCTACACATGTCTAGTTTCTATACCCTCCATTTTACAGATGAGCCATTTAAAGTCAGCTTAAAAGTGGGACTAATGGTTTCTGTGCTTGGAAGCCGGACCTTTGCCTGGACCCCTGTGTGCATTAACCAAGAGCTCTCCGGCAGGCATCACACCAGACAGTCCACAGATGGAGGAAGATACTGTCTAGGAACTAAACAGTACAGCTGAGAAAAAGAGAATCCGAGTCACCGAGTCACCGCTGTATCCTTCAGAGGCTCAGCTCAACACACGAGTGGGCTGGCTGTGAGGGGCGCAGCAGCAGGGCCAGCAAGTGTGCGGTGAGGGAGGGCCAGGACTCAAGAACGGGGCACACACCAGTCACTTCCCCCCGGGGCTCTGGGTTTCTTATCAGTAAGTCAATCAGAAGTCCTTACCCTACTTCTCATCTGCTTCACTGCCCCAAGGAGTAGTGAAAAACCATTACTAAACACTCTAAACAGGAAATGTCAAGCATCAGCCTTAACTGGTATCAGCCTCAGTGGCAGGTGGGCTTAGGGCTTCAACGCCACCTCACTGTGGTTTCAAAACAACGTAGGGAGTTAGAAAAGGCATCAACCATCCCTTTAGTCCTTCGTCCTTTTCATTCAGACTTAAGTCTGTATCAAACAACAAAATTGTAATGTTAAAATGTTTATTGCTGGTTTGGGGTGAAACGGTTAAGACACACCCAGTACTGTTGGCACAATCAGAAACAGGAGGAGGAAGAAGGGATTTCACAAAGAAATCTTTGCTTCCTCATTGTACTCGGATATCAAGAAGCCAGTCACAGTGAGCAACTCGTGGTCTTATGGCAGTGGTTCTGTAAGCGTGGTGCCCAGACCAGCCGCATTTGCATCGCCTGGGAACGTGTTAGAAATATAAATTCTCTGGCCCTTTTCACAGACCTGCTGCATTAGAAACTCGAGATGAGGCCCAGCCAAGGTTTTTTAACGGGCCCTCCAGGTGATTTTGCTACTCGCTAAAGTTTGAGAATCTTTGGTCTAAGGAAACCATACTGTACCTAAAATGCTAAATAAAATCTTATTTGTGGTCAGTGGACAGCACTGAACATTTCTGAGTATGAACTTTCTTCTTAAGTGATGTACTAGAACTAACCGTACGTGGAGAAGGCGTCATTTTAACACTTTACGGTAAGGAGATAAGAAGCAATGTTACATTTCCTAAGGAGGAGACTCTGATTTCCCTATTGGCTTATGCATTTCCAAGGTGAGGAAGAAACACAAAAACATCTGAGACTCACAAGGGGCTGCTGGTGGGCCCCTCGTCTCTGAGAGCACTGGGAAGAGATGGAGGTAAGCCCCATAATGCTTCCAACACTACATGGAATGGTCTTTTTATCAGCTTAGATGGCATCTGTTCCTGGATGAAAAGACCAGTGTTTAAACACTAAATGATGTGGAAATTGTGAAACTATGTTCTTTTATTCATTCCAGTAGAGAAAGCTGGCTTATTACTGCACTTCCATGGTGGGGAAAAAAAATGATTCCACATTTCTTTTCTGGCCATAAACAGAAATTTTGTTTTCAGCTTCTCCCCACAGTCTTCAAAGGGATAAGACTTACTGCCCTTAACTCAAATGTTAGTAGTCTTTTTGGAATAAAAATTTTTTTTTACTGCATTTATTTTTTAAAAATTTACATACATGTACTGTTCATTGTTTCTAAGAACGTTTAGAGTTTAGGTTTATAAACTTACATAGTTATCAAAGGAATATAGCCAACCACAAAGTAAGAATTAATTCAAGAAGATACATACACCCTGCTATTCTTTATAATTGCCAAGATATGGAAGCATCCTAAGTGCACATTAATAGGTGAATGGATAAAGAAGATGCAGCATATGTATGTAATGGAATATAACTCACCCATAAGAAATAAGGGTATTTTGCCATTTGTGGCCCTTGGTTCACTTTTCTTTCTTTACACTTCAAAAACCAGAATTTTATAACTGGCATAAACATTTCCATATCATCAAAAACAACAAAATACCTAGAGATAAATTTAACCAAAAAGGTTACCTATACTCTGAAAACTAAAACATTAATGAAGGAAATCGAAGATGATACAAAGAAATGTAAAGATATCTTGTGCTCTTGGATTGGAAGAATCAACATTATCAAAATGGCTGTACTACCAAAGCAGTCTACAGATCTAATGCACCCCTGTCAAAGTACTCATGACATTCTTCACAGAACAAGAATAAACAATTCCAGAATTTATATGGGACTATAAAAGACCCCAAACTGCCAAAGCAATCTTTTGTAGGTCCCTTTTTTTCCCTCTTTGTTCTTTTTTTCCCTCTTGTTTTTTCTTTTTGTTCTCTTTTCTCATGGTTTTATGACTAGAGAAGTTCCTTTAAAGTTTGTTGTAAAGCTGGTTTGGTGGTGCTGAATTCTTTTAGCTTTTGTTGTGAAGCTTTTGATTTCTCTTATCAAATCTGAATGAGAGCCTTGCTGGATAGAGTATTCTTGGTTGTAAATTTTTCCCTTTCATCACTTTAAATATAGCGTGCCCCTCCTTTCTGGCCTGTAGAGTTTCTGCTGAAAAAATCAGCTGATAACCTTATGGGAGTTCCTTTGTATGTTATTTGTTGTTTGTTTTTTCTTGCTAATTTTAATATTTTCTCCTTATCCTTAGTTTTTGTCAACTTGATTACTATGTGCCTTGGTGTGCCCCTCTTTGGGTTGATCCTGTGTGGAACTCTCTGCTTCCTGGACTTGGGTGTCTATTTCCTTTTCCAAGTTGGGGAAGTTTTCGGTTATTATCTCATGGAGATAAAATATTATAGTTACAAAATTGCAGGCTCGTTTCTTTTTATCTACAAAACCTAGTTCTATCTTCAAGGAGGTGTCTGTATTTCCCCTCAAGGAACGCTGCAGTCTTATTTAGAATATCTGCCAGTTCATTTGTGGACTGTTTAACCTGTGTTGCTTGGTGTGTCTGAACACTGAGGGTTGATGGCACTTAGCCTGACCTGCAATTCCCATGCATGGAAAGGAAACCAACATTTCAAGCAGAAATTCATTAGACACACCACATGCTTTTAAAGAAGATCCTGTTGGTGCCCTTTTATGCTCTTTCTTAACTGCGGTGTTACTGGTTTTGTTATAATATGACCATGTCCTATAATAAGGGTATCTCACACTTGGATGCATGACTAATGTTTGAGTCATGACTTAACACATAGTGAGTACCCAATAAGCATATGCAGCTTTGACAAGAGAATATTTAATTGATCAGACTGAAATGTCTTCTGAACTTAGTAATGTCATGATGATTTGTGGTTGGTGATAGAACAACTAGACAATATTTGTATAGTTTCAATAATTTTACATGTGATACTTCTCTGTATGTTAAAATTATACACTTTTCCTATGATGAGCATTTTGGCACACATCAAACCCCACTGGGCATTTCCAGAAAATTTAGTAATGATTCTAGTCCCCGGATGCATTTCTCTTCTCAGTGATCCCTTCTGTCGCTACCACAAACTCCAAGTTTTCTCCCCAAGGCTGCTGTTTTCAAATCACTTAAATGATTCTGTTGGTTCACGACTGAGTGACAGAATCAAAAGGATATTACAGCTGAAGGGGCCCATCTGGAAGACCCTGACCAGCAGCCTCACCTGCAGATGATGGTCAGCGTGGGGTCACTTCCCTCATTACTTTCCTCTGCTTTCTGGTAGAAAACAGTAACTAGTGGAGGATCAAAACTGATCAGAGGCTCTGGTCTCGGTGGGGCAAAACCTCAGCAGATGTCTGCATAGCACTGGCCCTGATGATGACTGTGTCTTCTGCTAGCTTTGTAATTTCTATCAGGAAATAAGAGCTCCTATCACCTAACTGGTGGGGGTGGGGCACTACAGAACACGTTGCCATGTGACGAGTTTCTCGTTCTAGCTTTTGACACTGTGCAGAGCCTTTAGCCCTCAGTTTGTGGGTGCCATTCTAACATTTTTTGGTGACCGTCCATTGCTGCTCTTTAGTCCCCTTATTAGGTTGCTTGTATCTTTCCATCAACGTACTCATACACTGAAGATGAGTCGCGAGTCTGTTCCACCAAGATAATACAGTGAGACTGTGTTTGCTTCTTTGTGTTTAAAACTCAAGATAATGCTGCATATCACTCATCTTCTGTGCACAAGGATAGACCCTGAAGTCCAGAATGCAGCTCTCAAACTGCGCTTGTCCAAAATGGTAGCCGTTAGCTGCATGTGGCAATTTAAATTTATATTTAAATTAATTAAAATTAAACAAAATTTAAAATGAGTTCCTCAGTAGCACTAGCCACATTTCGAGTTCCTGAGAAACACATGCTGCTAATGGATACTGTACTGGGCAGTGCGGTGTAGATTGCTTCCATCATCACAGAAAGTTCTGTTGGACAGACTGTTCTAGAACCTCTTTCTTGTTACTTTTTTCCTCAGAAACTGAGTATCTGTGTCTTTCTAAACCCATTACTCTAATATGGCTCTGCAAACCACTGAACACTATCGGGTCTCTTATCTGTTTATATACTTACTGGGATGTGACATTCAGCTCCATTACCGCTTTATCCCCAGTGCCCAGAAGAGTACCTGGCATATAGTCAGCGCTCAGTAATTATTCACTGAATGAATGAATGACGTCTGGTTAAGGAAGATGCTTTTACCTTGGATTTCTAAATTCAGAGCCTGAGTGTAGTGTGATTTGGATCACCCTGGACGATAGGGAGGTAGGATTTCCCAACAGAAGCCCAGCTTTTAAATTCCTTTCCTCAGATAACCCATAAGGTGGACAAGGGCACTGAGGGGGAGCTGAGGTGCCTTCTGGGAGTGGGGGCAAAGCTATCAAAGCAGCTCAAAAAACCAGAGTGAGGCAGGAGCAGTGCTTTCTAATCCCCCTTTAGAGGTGAGAAGGCAGTGACTCAGAGAGATTAACAAATTCACTAAATGGGCTGACATCAAGAGGAGTGTATCAGTCTTCAAAGCACCTCTAAGAAAACAACAGAAGGCAAAACATGTCCCTACATCCTGGGATCCAAGAAATCAGGCTCGGTGTATGTAATTCGCTTTTATACAGCCTGTGAAGTCAGTTTCAGTGTTGGAGATAACGGGTGAGCAGTTTTATTTGCTACCTACCCACCCAAGGGCACTTTCTTGTGTCTGTGAGAAGACATCTATGATCTCACAGGGTAAAGGTGGCAGGTTTGAGAGGGGCATGCTCTTAACGATGTAATAGGAAACAAAACCATGTTATTAGCTGCTGATGACATTCTAAACATCAAGGTAAAAATAAATTTATTCCTGCTAAAAGACAGCAAGTCTGTATTATACACACAAAATGCTATGAACCTAATGCATGATTTTCCCAAAGTCCAATTGAATTTTCAATCTTGTTATGACATTGAGAGCTAATGAACATGACACAGAATAGCAGACAAATCTGATTTCTTCAAATCCAAATTCCAAATCCTTTTAACAGCTGCTATTACAATGTGATGATAGGATTGTCCTCCAGCAGAGGCACTGGAAGGGAGGTTAGAAATTTCTGAGGCAGGTTAAAATGCATTGAGGCAAAAATGATAATAATAACAGTCCCTAAACAACCCACCATCAGAAGGAGCAAAAAGGGTGATGAGAAGGAACTGAAAAATACGTGATGATGGAATATAAAATGTGCAACCCTGCAGACCAGAGATGCTGGCAGCCCTGTCTGTATAGAAGGCCCTTCAAAGGCTCAGCAGTAAAGAATCTCCACTCCTTACAGCAGACTAGGTCTTTATAGATTTTGATAGGAGAGGGCCAGGTGTCGTTTGGCTATGGAGAGAGCATGAGGACAGCAAAACTCTGTGTGTGTTTCTCAAACTCTTATCTGCCTTCAATGTGTCAAGGAGCCATGTCAGTGACAGGCCAGCCAGAAAGGTGCTGCGGTTTCATGAGTTAGGATTTTATGCATAAGTCTAAGTCACATCAACACAGAGAAAAGTTATTTTTGGATCAAAGGACATAATGACCTTAATATAGCTCAAAGAAATTCATGCATTTGAATGTCTAATGCTGCTAAACTATCTTTTGAAGACTCATTTTTCAGCAGATCCACTAGATGAAAAAAAGTATATGTGTACACACATATGCTATGTGTACGGAGATAATGTTTATATGTAACTTATTTATACTTATATATACTAATATATGCACATGTTTTTAAATGGAGGAAAGGGCCATATATAGTATCTGTGAAATATACATATTATATACAAAACACATGAAAAATTATATGTGAAATATATATTATATATGAAAATGTATATTGTATATGTTATATATGAAAATGTATATTGTACATATTATATATTTCAATACTTCCCACAAAGTGATGTACTTCACATGAGTCCATGTGGCCTCACTTTCACCGTGTCCATTCTATTGTGCAGACACTGGAACAAAAGTATAATGAGCATTTGGGGTAATGACGCCAGTGAATCTAGACAATGTACTGTAATATTTACCATTTCTTAGAGCTGGAACATCTTGCTTTTAAAATGTGACTTTCCATTTTATACTGTTATACATACACACCTTAGAGGCTGTTACAAGCTTGTTAATGTTTTGGTTAAAATGCCATTATGACACTGCCATACATGTAAGTTAAAAACAAAAAAACTAACAATGCTTATCCAGTGTTTGTCATGGAAAAACTTTTGTCCTTTAAACCTATCAGTGCTTTTCACCTTTTTATTGTAAAATATAACAGATAGAGAAAACCACACAAAATAAATATATAGAATTATTAGAAGGTGAACACAAACTGGGTCAAGAAACAGAAATTCTGGCAGCCAATCCAGAAGCCCCTTCTACATGCTCCATCTCCCCCAGGATCCCCCTCCCCCTCATAAGTAGCCATCAACCTGATTTCTACTAAGTAATCACTTCTTTGCACTTAAAATTTTTTTTTCATTCAAATGTGCATCCCTAGTCTATACTTCTGAAAGTGTGATATGCCTTTTAATCTACAGATTCTCCCTCCGTTCTTTTCCTTACAATGTATCTGCTGAAGAAACCAGGTTGTAGAGTCTCTCTCGGCCTGGATTTTGCTGACTGCATATTCATGATGCAGTTCAAAAGTGTTCCTCGGTCCTTGGTATTTCCTGCAAGTCAGCAATTGGATCCAGGGGCTTGGTGAGATTCTGCTTCAGTTGCTGTGACAAGACTATAGGTGGTGTGTGGTTTCTTCAGGAGGACCGAAGTGTCTAGAGCCGTTTCTCCTTTTTTGATTTCAACCACCATTGACATGCAGTGCCTAGATCCATTAATTCACTGGGGGTTGCCAAATAATTCTTTATCATTTCTTGGTTGTCATACTTTTTTAAAGTTTTTTTCCCTCATCTCTTATTTGGTTAGCCAGTGGTACAACCCATATGATTCAGTCATAGGCTTGATTCCTTCCCTCTATTTGCCAGTTTTCCAGATAATGAGATGGTTCCCTACTATCCTTCTAAAGTGACCAGATTTTAAACAAAAATCATCATACACTCATGGATTTAAACATATTTGATGAGTTCCATTCCACTGCAATTATCATTCTTATACATTGTCCTATCTTTGTCTGGTGGGAGCCAGCATCACAGGAGAATATGATGCTGTACATCACCAGCCCAAGAAAAGATCAAAATTCAAAATTTAAAGTATCGTTTCTATTGAATGCATATTGCTTTCACATCACAGTAAAGTCAAAAAATCATAACTTGAACCACTGTAAGTTCGGGACCATCTGTATTCCATTTTTCCCCCCCAACATAGTGTCGCATCCAAAAAGTCTGAGAATATTTTCTTTCCCCTGAGAGTCACTTTCTCTTTTTGTTTAGATGTCTAAAGGATGTTTTTCCTTCAAAGTCCAGTTAACTTACTGTGCTGTATTATTTTGGGTCATTCTTCTCAGGAATGTGGGGTATTCTTTCAATATGTAGTTTTAAATTTCAGAAAAGTTTTTGGGTTTTTTTTTTTTTTTGGCCTTACTGTCTTTGGTATCTTTTTGTTTCCTTGTTTCATTTTTCTTCAAGACTCCTATTAACCATGTTAAATCTTCTTTGCCTATTGCCAATATTAGACACTCTCTCTTAAATACTTTTGTGTCTTCACTTATTTTTTGAATTTTAAAGCTTTGCATTTTAAGCTCATTTTGAACTAGTATGTTTCAGTTTTGACTTCCTTTGTCAAGTTGTCTTTGTGGCATGCTTTCATTGTAGGGATGTTTTTCTAATAATTTTATATGGGATTGAACCTTGGCAGTTTTCTGTTGCTCATGATGTAAAATTGGTTTTCCCTGAACCTTTAGAACGAACTGTAGTTTAACAAAATTTGACTAACTTAACAAAACTCTCTGGTTGTCCCTGTGAAGTGTTTTAAAACCATGGCAGCTTGCTTTCTGAGATTTCCTGTAGCTTTTCCCTTTTCCCACTTTTATCTGGATTTTCTCTTTCCCCCATGTCTGCTGCCACCGTCCTGCTCAATTGTGACTCCCGCCAGCAATTTCTCCTCAGATGGGTGCCCTGTCCTGGAAGGGAGCTGTGCTCGGGTTGGCCCGCAGTCACTTCTAGTGCATTCCTGTTAGCTGTTCTGGGCGTCTCCTGTTCTCAGGTCTGTCAGATGCCTCCTTTCCAACTTCTCCCTCTTGTGCAGATGCTGATACCATGTGGGTCTCATGGCCATTGGTGGTTTACACCCACCACCTGCTTGTATTTGGGGATTTGGGGATAACTTACGTGGTTTTGAGGTAAATGCTATCTATGTGTATTGGTTTTGCTACCTAGTTGTTCTTTTTTATGTGAGGATTAAGAGACTTTAAAAACTATGTTGCTGCTGTCTTCTTCCCAGAACCAATGAGGCATGTCTATTTTTAAAGTATACTTTTCACCCATCCCCAAAGCTGGTCCCTAAATGTGACACACTGTTGTCTACATGGCCATCCTGTCCTTGCTGCTGAGGTAGGCACTGCCACACCACCTCTCCTTACCCAGGGCTTTTCTCAGAGAAACTCTTCTCTGCTCCAATTTCTACTCCATCAGGACTTGCTCCCCTCAGAGACTGCTGAACACTGCTATCTAAGTGATGCAGAGATGCCAGGGGAGTGGGGCGACGGTAATAGAGCCCTTAATCTTGTGGTTCATATGCATCTGGCTAATCAGGCATTGCCTCATGGCAGCAGAAAGAAGTACAAGTGGAGTTAGGCAGTCGTTTTTTAAATTTTCCTGTCAGCTATACTTTTATTGCAGCTAATGGGAGATGGCTAAGATACCAGTTCGATTTGGGTCATGGGGCTTAATGGAAAGAGAGTCCTTCCGATGGCTCCCAAGGACCTGACTCCACCATGTGAGCAGGGTGCTTTCACCAATCTTGCTTAATGGGATTTGATGATACACATGGCAAATGTATACATTTGCCAATACACATGGCAGTTGTAAGTTTCCCATTCTCTCCCTTTCTGGAGAGTTTCAATTTTCCTTTGCCTCCAGTGTATATTGGGAGCAGACAGGCAGTCTTGTCGTTTGTAGGTTACTAGATCACAAGCAGCCTCATCTGGACCTGATAAACAGAGCTGCACAAAACCCAGAGATCCTGGACTTTGAGTGGGATGCAATAATTATGGGTGAGGGAGTGGGTTCTACTTATAGCAAGAGGAGAGTGCATGGATAACTGGGTAGCTAGGGCGGCAGACTGTGACAGGTAACATAAATCAGATTCCTCAATATCCATCTGAACTCTCCTTCTAGCGTGCAGAGGCTGAAAAGCAAAAAATAACATCCAGGCTCCCTTGCATTTCAGGTTCAAAATGTAATTTAGATTCTACCCACCACTTGTCCATAAAAAGGCTTTGATTTGGAACTGAGTCATATGGGAAGAAGCAAGGTGTAGGGTATCTGTTCTGCAGACTGTGGCAAAGGCAACAAGCTCTTGAGTCAGCCACCGCAGCGGCAGCTTCCTGAAGGGCTATACAGCTGAGGGGCTGGTTTTGCAGCCAGCAGCTGCTGGGATACCATCCTGATCATGGCAGACATAGCAGCCACTCTGATGATTTGTGGTTTGGGGAGTCATTCCTGGAAGCTTGGTCTGCAGTCTGTCTCTTTAGCCCTTCAGTGATTCTGAAAGCCACTGAAAATCCTATAATAAATAACTTTCTGTTTAATCTACCTAGAGTGGATTATATTTCCTGCAACCGAACTGACCCACATAGCCAGCCAATGAGCAGAGCAGCTCCAGCTCTCTTGCTTGACCTGGGAGCAAGCACTCAGGCACCCAAGGGACCCCATTCCTGGACAGTTCGAACAGGAAGGGAACATCTGCATCAGCTGGAGACATATGTGTTCTCTGCCCAACAAGGCGAAAGGGATAGTTTACCACAAACTCGCATATGAGTAACAACAGTGGCACTTTTAATGTTCGGGCCATAGCCGTTAATATTTTTATTGGTCCAGGTATGACAGAATGATACCTTCCTACATTCTCTCTGAGAACTGCGGAATAAAAATGTCACTGGTGTTTTTAAAAGGACTTCTGGTTTTAAACAAGTGAAATAGGATAATTTTGGGACCTGAAACAGCTAAAGTGCTCCCAATTTAGGATGCAATTTATACATTGTATGATTTCCCTCCCATTTTGTGGGATGTATTATCTGTCTTAGTATAAAAAGAAATGCAGTTTTTCCTCTGTTTCAGCTGTGTCTATTATCACAAACACTGGGGCAGCGGCCAACAGTATCTGGCTGCACTGTTTTGTAGGCTATAACTTGAACATTTCGGCTGTTTAATGAGAGCACACTTGGCTTTGAGCCACAGCCAACAGGGACTGGTTACCCTGCAGAGCACTGGGCCTGTTCTGCCAAGAAAGGACAGGTTGCACACCAGGCACGTAACAGCTGTTCTCAAAGGGCAACGAATACAATGGCACCTCCTCCCAGAGTCATCCTTTCCCCCTGCCTGTACGCAGGCCCAGAGTCTCCCTCGAGGCAGCTGGTCATCTATCAGACATTTCCGCAGTGACCTTTGGGAGCAATCTGTCCCTTCTGTCCTCAGATTTCCTGGAACAGCAGCATCAGTGGCCTGTCACTCCTGAAAACTCAGGCTAGTGGGCTGCAGTAATGGTCCTGTGCCTCATCTCCCACACAGAGGTGATGACACCTCCTTATATTCCTCATGCCCATTGAATATTTTCACTTTTTCCAGATGATATACAGAGCGCTATCACTGTCACATCACATCGTGACATCTCCTGTATCCGTTTCCTAACAGAATTTTTACTGTAGAACTTCTTCAGATTTATAGAATTATTGTACAGAGAGTTCCCACATACCCCATACATACCCCAATTTCCTCTATTAGTGATGTCTTCCATTAGGCTGGTACATTTCTTACAATTAATGAACTGATATTGATACATTATTAACTAAACTCCATACTTAGTTTTTAACCTACTGTCCTCTTTCTGTTCCAGGATCCCATCCAGAATACATTACAGTTAGTCATCATGTCCTCTTAGGTTCCTCTTGGCAGGGACAGCAGACTGTCCTTCTCTGATGACCCTGATACTTTTGAAGAGTACTTAACCTGCATCTTTTCAGAGTTATCCTTCACTTTAATAACAATAAGAATCAGAGAAAACTGGCTTTCGGAAGGAGCTCAGTAAGATCAATGAGCCTTCAAAAAAGAAAAATAACGACCTGTCCTGAGTTTTCAGAAGGCTCATGTGGTTTCGTCTCTGTTAACCTTGGTCTGTGATGGAGTGCCAGGTGCGCTGCCAGGTAGGTACTTGGACAGCTGCCCAGGGAACTCCTGTGGACGATTTGGTGGAGTAGGGGTTCCACAGCCTGGATGCTCATTACATTCAATGGAGAATTTTATAAAGCACAGATGCCCTGGCCTTAGCTCAGGTGTACTGAATCAGAATCTCTAGCAATAGGGTCTGGAATTCTGTATTTTGTATCCCTTAAAAAAAAATCCTGAATATAGAAAATTACAAAACATGGCCCATAATCTGTCAGTATTAATAATATAAATATATAAATGTAGAAAATGTAAAGAGGAACCAAAAGTCTAACATGAAAACTGAATGCTTCCCTATAATCTATTTAACCATTTTCTAAGGACAGTTTGGTTGCTCCCTGCTTTTAGTGTTGTCTTTTGTTTGCTTAGGATTCATATTACAATAAGCTTCCTGAGATATTCTGGTGTATCCAGAAATTTGGAACCCACTGCTGCAGAAGAAATTCTCAATTTAGCTGGGAGGGAGCAGAACGTTCCTTCAGTGCTGACATCCATCATCAAGTCACAATGCTTGCTCTTGCTCTCTCTCTTCCTCCCCTGAACAAGTCAGCCTTAAAGCCATTAGCTGGGGCAGAACAAGGAGAGGCAGCCTGTGGGGTGTCAGAGCCCAAGTGGGGTGAGAAGGCCATCTTACAGAGGACAGATCCGGGGAGGGGAGTAGTTCAGGCCTGAGTGCGTGAGGAGGGCGTCTGCATGGGTGGGCAGCCCGAGGTGGTATGTAGAAGCCTGAATAGGGAAGAGCAGGTGGAGGGGTGGCCTGGGGCCCAAGGGGATAAGGAGGGCTTTCAAGAGGATGATGTCTCCAAAAAGGGTGTAAGCACCTGAATGGAGGGGGTCCACGTGGGGGGAGATATGTATGCAGGAATTAATCAAATAAATAAATACACCAAGGGTAACGGGAGCCATGTTTCTCGCTGGAGAAAGAAGTCACTAATATGGAAAGGGAGGAAGCTAGAATAAACCCTGAGTACCCTACAATTAGATCAGTATGAACTTGTGGATGTAAAGATATGTATCTATATTTTATTTATATTACACCTATAAATGTATATATTTATATTATATAATATAGAAAATTTGCAGTATCTATTTGTATATATCACATATATATATTTACATATGTCTATATATTTACATGTGTGTAAGAATATGTGTAAATGTATATGTCCTTTGAGTGGGCCTGGAAGCAGTGATGCCTCAATGGCCACAGGCACACCCAGTGCCCACACTTTGGCTTTAATAACATTTTCCACTTAAAAGAATCGGAGGTCCTTGGAGAAATGACTGATTTCAGGGCTGGGGAAGGCAAAGAACATGATGAGCTTAGAACATCTTGTGCCAGAAATCAAGGAAGTACTCAAAGAATGATGAGGACGTGTCCAAAGAACACAGGAGCCAGGTTGAAAGGACTCGGGTGAAATTTGGAACAATTTGAGCATCAAAATAAATAATGACAATGACAGACTATATCCCATCAAATAAAATAGAAAGCCAAAATCTCATACTGAGAAAAATAAATAAATGAAAAAATTGAAAGTTTTGATGAAGAAAGGGATTTATACAGAGTTTCAAAGTATCTCTGACGAAATATTCATTAGTTAAAAGAGACGGGGGAAAAAGAGCAACTTTACAGTGGAAAAGCCCACAAGATTCCACTTTAATCAAGGGGCTGAAATAAAGATGATCAGAAATGGGGTAAACTGAAATGCCACCTGGCAGGATGCAATGAAAAGAATCCACCTTACTCCTGTGATAGTCCTGCCTGCATTCATTATGCTGACATACATTTACTATGTCACAGCTTCTGGGAGTCAGGAATCTGGGAGTAGCTTAATTGGGTGATTCCAGTTTAAGGTCTTTATAAGGTCGAAGTCCAGCTGTTGGCCAGGGTGATAGTCAACCTGAGGTTTAACTAGGGCTGGAGATTCCACTTCCACACTCACTCGCGTGATTGGCAGGCCTTGGTTTCTCACTGGCTGTTAACTAGGCGCTTCAGATCCTTGCCATCTGGGCCTATCCATAGGGCCATTCACACTGTGAAGCTTGCTTTCCCCAGAACAAGTGATCCAAGAGATCACTTGTATAACCTAACCATTTCTTTCTTTAAATTAATTAATTTTTAAACTGAAGTATAGTTGATTTACAATGTTGTGTTAGTTTCAAGTCTACAGCAAAGTGATTCAGTCACATACATATTCTTTTTCATATTCTTTTCCATTATAGGTTATTACAAGATATTGAATATAGTTCTGTGTGCTATACAGTAGGATCCTGTTGTTTATGTATTTTACATATAGTAGTTTGTATCTGCAAATCCCCAACTCCCAATTTATCCCTCCCCACCCCTTTTCCCTCCTGGTAACCATAAGTTTGCTTTCCACGTCTGCTGAATCTTTCTGTTCTGTAAAGAAGTTCATTTGTATCATTTTTTTTAGTTTTCACATATAAGTGATATATGGTATTTGCCTTTGTCTAACTTCACTTAATATGATAATCTCTAGGTCCATTCATGCAATGGCATTATTTCATTCTTTTTTTATGGCTGAATAGTACTCAATTGTGTATATGTGTCTGTGTGTGTATATATATATATATATATATACACACCACATCATCTTTATCCATTCATCTGTTAATGGACACTTAGGCTGCTTCCATGTTTTGGCTATTGTAAACAGTGCTTTTATAAAACACTGGGGTGCATGTATCTTTTCAAATCAGAGTTCTTGGGATACATGCCCAGGAGTGAGATTGCTGGGTCATATGGTACCTCTATTTCTAGCTAAGGAACCTCCATACTGTTTTCCATAGTGGCCGCAGCAATTTGTATCCTACCAACAGTATAAAGGGATTCTTTTTTCTCCATACCCTCTCCAGCATTTATTATTTGTAGACTTTTTGATGATGGCCATTCTGACTGGAGTAAGGTGATATCTCACTGTAGTTTTGATTAGCATTTCTCTAACAATTAGAATGCTTGAGCATCTCTTCCTGTGCCTGTTGGCCATCTGTATGTCTTCTTTGGAGAAATGTCTACTTAGGTCTTCTGCCCACTTTTTGATTTTTTTTTTTATTGAGCTGTATAATCTGTTTGCATATTTTGGAAATTAATACCTTGTCAGTCACATCATTTGCAAATATCTTCTCCCACCCTATAGGCTGTCTATTCGTTTTGTTCGTGGTTTCCTTTGCTGTGCAAAAGGTTTAAGTTTAATTAGGCCTCATTTGTTTTGCTTTTGTTTACATTACTCTAGGAGATGAATCCAAAAACTATTGCTGTAATTTATGTCAGAGTGTTCTGCCTACATTTTCCTCTAGGAGTTTGAGAGTATCTGGTCATACATTTAGGTCTTTAATCCATTCTGAGTTTATTTTTGTATATGGTATTAGAGAATGTTCTAATTTCATTCTTTTACATGTAGCTGTCCAGTTCTCCCAGTACCACTTATTGAAGAGACTGTCTTTTCTCCACTGTATATCCCTGACTCCTTTGCTGCAGATTAACTAACCATACATGTGTGAGCTTATTTCTGGGCTTTCTATCCTGTTCCATTGATCTATGTCTGTTTTTGTGCCAGTATCATACTTTTTTTTTTTTTTTGCTATTAACAGCAACATTATTTCTAATTGTCAAGATATGGAAGCCTCCTAAGTGCATGTCAACAGTTGAATAGATAATAGAGATGCAGTGTGTATGTATATGTGTATATATATATATATGTAATGGAATACAACTCACCCATAAAAAAGAAGGGTCTTTTGCCATTTGCAGCCCTTCACTCACTTTTTTTACTTCAAAAACCAGAATTTTATAACTGGCAGAGACATTTCCATTACATCAAAAACAACAAAGACCTAGAAATAAACTCAACCAAGGAGGTCACCTAAACTCTGAAAACCAAAATGACACAAAGAAATGGAAAGATTTCTTGTGCTCTTGGACTGGAAGAATCAGCACTATCAAAATGGCCACATTACCCAAAGCAATCTACAGATCCAACACAACCCCCATCAAAATACTCGTGACATTCCTCACAGAACTAGAACAAACAATTCCAAAATTTATAAGGGACCACAAAAGACCCCAAACAGCCAAAGCAATATTTTATAGATCTCTTTTTTTCTTTTCTTTTCTTCTTGTTCTCTTTTCTTATGGTTTGATGACTAGAGAAGGTCCTTTAACATTTGTTGTAAAGCTGGTTTGGTGGTACTGAAATCTTTCAGCTTTTGTTTATCTGTGAAGCTTTTGATTTCTCCATCAAGTCTGATCGAGACTTGCTGGATAGAGTATTCTTGGTTGTCAGTTTCCCCCTTGCATCACTTTAAATATATCGTGCCACTCCCTTCTGGCCTGTAGAGTTTCTGCTGAAAAATCAGCTGATAACCTTATGGGAGTTCCCTTGTATGTGATTCATTGCTTTTCTCTCGCTTACTATATTTTCTCCTTATCCTTACTTGTTGTCAGTTTGATGACTGTGTGCCTTGGTGTGTTCCTCTCTTTGGCCTGATTCTGTGTGGTGCTCTCTGCGCTTCCAGGACTTGAATGACTATTTCCTTTCCCAAGTTGGAAGTTTTCGGTTATTATCTCTACAAAGATTTTCTCAGGTCCTTTCTCTCTTCTTTCTGGGACCTCTATAATGCAAATATTAGAGCACTTCATGTTGTCCCAGAGTTCTCTTAAACCATCCTCATTCATTTTTATTCTTTTTTCTTTTTTTTTTTTTTGTTCTGAAGTAGTGATTTCCACTAACTTGTCTTCTAGCTCACTGATCCGTTCTTCTGCCTCATTTAGTCTATTCTTGGTTCCTTCTAGTGTATTGTTCATTTCAGTGATTTTATTCTTCAACTCTGGATATTCTTTATATTTTCCAACTCTTTGCTAAAAACTTCACTCTGTGCATCTATACTCTTCTTGAGTTCTCTGAACATATCTATGTGTTTGCGGATTCCTTCCACAGGCTTCGGGATTATTGTTTCCTTATTTCTAGTATCTGCCCTCTGGTGGGTGAGGCTGGACTAGAGGCTTATGCAGGTTTCCTGGCAGGAGGAGCCAGTGCCTGCCCACTGCTGGGTGAAGCTTGGTCCTGGACCTCTGGTGGGTAGGGCTGTGTCTAGAGGCCTTTGTGGCTTAGGAAGTCTACTGATGAGTGGGGCTGTGTTCCCATCCTGTACTTTGTTTGGCCTGAGGCTTCCCTACAGGCTGTTGGGTGGGGCTAGGTCTTGGTGCTAATGATCCAATCAAGATGTCAGCCTCCAGGAAAGCTCATGTAGATTAACACTCCCAGAATGTCTGCAACCAGCTTTTATGTCCCCTGAGTGAGATGCAGCTGTCCCCCCATGTCCCCAGGAGACCCTCTAAAACTAGCAGGCAGATCTGGCCCAGGTTCCTATGAAATCACTGCCTCTGCCCTTGGACCTGGTGCACACGAGTTTCCATGTACACTTCTTAAGTGAATGGAGTCTCCATTTCCCCCAGTCCCATGAGGCTCCCAGAGCCAAGCCCTGCTGGCCTTCAAAACCAGATGTCCTGGGTTCTCCTTCTCTTTCCAATTCCAGGACTGGAGCTGGGGAGCCTGACGCGGGGCTTAGAGCTCTCACTCCTATGGGAGGGCCTTTGGGTCCTCAGCTTGTGGGTCACCCATCTGGGGGGTATGGGGCCCAATTGTATTGCGAGCACGCCTCTCCTACTGTCCTGCTGTGGTTCCCTCTTTGTTTCCAGTTGCAGAAGATCTTTTTTGCTAGGTTCCAGTCTTTTTCCGATGGTTGTTTAGCATTCACTTGTGGTTTCATTGTAGTCACGAGGAAAGGCAAGCTTGTGGTCCTACCACTCTGCCACCTTGACTGGAACTCCCTCATACTGTTTTGATTACTGTATCTTTGTATATAGTCTGAAGTCAGGGAGTGTGATTCCTCCACCTTGATTCTTCCATCTCAAGATTGTTTTGGCTATCTGGGGTCTTTTGTGTTTCCATACAAATTTTAACATTTTTTGTTCAAGTTCTGTTAAAAAAAAATGTCATTGGTAATAAGATAGGGTTTGCCCTGAATCTGTAGATTGCATTGGGTAGTTTGGTCATTTTTAACAGTTAACTATTGATTCTTCCAATCCAAGAACATAGTATATCTTTCCATCTGTTTATGTCGTCTACAATTCTCTCATTAGCATCTTCCAGTTTTTGGAGTACGGGTCATTTGCTTCCTTAGGTAGGTTTATTCCTAGGTATTTTATTCTTTTTAATGTGATGGTAAATGGGACTGTTTCCTTAGTTTCTCTTTCTGATACTCTGTTGTTAATGTATAGAAATGCACCAGATTTCTGTATATTAATCTTGTATCCTGCAACTTTACTGAGTTAACTGATGAGCTCTAGTAGTTTTCTGGTGGCATTTTTAGGTTTTTTTAGGTTTTTTCTATGCATCGTAACATGTCATCTGCAAACAGTGATGGTTTTACTTCTTCCTTTCCAATTTGGATTCCTTTTATTTGTTTTTCTTCCCTGATTGCTGTGGCTAGGACTTTCAAAAGTATGCAGAATAAAATTGGTGCAGTGGGCATTCTTGTCTTGTTCCTATTCTTGGAAGGAATGCTTTTAGCTTTTCACCACTGAGTAGGAAGCTGGCTGTGCATTTGTCATATATGGCCTTTTATGTTGAGGTATGTTCCCTCTGTGCCCACTTTCTGGAGAGTTTTTATCATAAATGAATGTTGAATTTTATCAAAAGCTTTTTCTGCATCTATTGAGATGATTGTGGTTTTTATTCTTCAATTTGTTAATGTGGTGTATCACATCGATTGACTTGTGGATATTGAAAACAATCCTTGTATCCCTGGGATAACTCCCACTTGATCATGCTGTCTGCTCCTTTTAATGTATTGTTGTGTTGGTTTGCCTGTATTCTGTTGAGGACTTTTGCATCTATGTTCATCAGTGATACTGACTTACAATTTTTTGTGTGTGATAGCTGTGTCTGCTTTTGGTATCAGCATGATGGTGACCTCATAGGATGAATTCAGTTCTCTTTCCTCTGCAATTTTTTTGGAATATTTTCAGAAGGATGGGTGATAACTCTTCTTTAAATGTTTGGTAAAATATGCCTGTGAAGCCATCTGGTCCTGGACTTTTGTTTGTTGGGAGTTTTTTTCATTACTGACTTAATCTCAGTACTGATTACTGGTCTGTTCATATTTTCTGTTTCTTCCTGGTTCAGTCTTAGAGGTATTCCTAACCACTTCTACTCTGTTATGCTCTTGGTCACAAGGATCAACTCCAGTAGTGTCGGAGGAGACTGTATAAGGGTGGGAATAATGGGAGGTGGGACTAGTTTGATGGCTGGCTACCAAAGTGCCAATCTGAAGGTAATCATGGCAAACTCAAATTGAGAGCTGTTCCACAAAATAATTGGCCTGTATTTGTCAAAGTGTCAACGTCATGAAAATCAAGGAAGACTGAGGAATTTTTCCAGAATGAAGGAGACTAAAGGCACATGACAACTAAGTGCAATGTGAGAAGCTGGACTAATTCCTTTTGGGATTAAGGATGTTATTGGGACAATTGGCCAAAGCTTGAATGGGACTGACGGATTAGTTGGTACCAATATCTTGATGTTAATTTCCTGATTTTACTAGATTGTACTGTGATTTTATAGGAAAATGTTCTTATTTATAGAAAAGACCCACTCAAATGTTAGGGAGAGACAGTCTGCAACTTATTCTCAAATGGTTTGTGGCAGGGAGGGAAATGTTCTTTGTTCTGTAATTGCAACTTTTAGATAAGTTTGAGATTATATACATTTTAAATTTGGAAATAAACTATAAAGACCTATGAGAGAAATTTTAAATTACGGTTGAAAATCCTAATTCTGTTAGGTAGAATTATATGCCACTGCTGCTTTTGTAGGTCAAAAATGTATGAATATTGGTAACTTCATACAGTTCAACTTAATACGAGAACATTCCAACAAACTAATTGAAATCACAGATAATGAAATTAATAGATTTCAATAAAAATGCAAAACAATTCACCATGCCCTTTCGAGGACCTCTCTCCTGCACTTACCCACTCTGTCCAGTATCTGTAGTATCTGCCTCTCTGCAGGTCCCCATCTATCAGCACAGAGAAGCTACCTATCTTAGAATGATCCTTTGACTTCATATTCTCCTCTGAATATAGTCCTATTTCTTTGCACCCCTGCACAGCAAAAAAATTTTTTAAATGGTTTCTGTTCCCATATTCTTACTCACTTCCCATTTTTCCCTAAACTCACTGAAGTGGGCTTGCAATGCTACCACCCATAAACATTTGCTCATCAAGGTCATCAATACCTTCCTGTTAATTTTTCAGTGTTCAGCACTGCTGCCCACTCCTTCTTTCTTGAAACATTTTCTTCTCTTGGTTTCTACGAAACCACACTTCTCTTGCATTTCCTACTATTCCCCTCTTTGCTTACTTACATCCTTGGCCCCTACAATTCACCTTCCAGAAAGCACCCATAGTCATCTTTTAGAGAGTGAATAAGAGCATGCCAGTCCTTACTGAAAACTCCCCCTGCCCCCCATGGCTTCTCACTGGATAAAAAATGGCTAATCTCCTGTAAGATCTGGCCCCTACCTATGCCTTACTCCATCCCAAAGCACCTTCCTCTATGCCTCTCACTTGGCTTTCTGTTTGCATCTTTTTTAAAAAAATAAAATGTTTTTGCTGTATTTTCACTTATATGCTTTTTCATTGAAGTATGGTTGATTTACAATGTTGAGTTAGTTTCTGATGTACAGCAAAGTAATTCAGTTATATATGTATGTATGTATATATATAAAACATATTCTATATTTTTCAGATTCTTTTCCATTATAGGTTGTTATAAGATATTGAATATGGTTCCCTGTGCTATACAGTCAGACTTTATTATCTATTTTATATATAATAGTTTGTGTCTGTTAATCCCAAATTTGCCACTCTCCTCTTTTCCCCTTTGGTAACCATAAATTCATTTTCTATATAAGTCTGTTTCTGTTTTGTAAATAAGTCCACTTATATCAAGTGATACGTTATTTGTCTTTCTCTGTCAGACTTCACTTAGTATGATAATCTCTAGGTCTATTCACATTGCTGCAAATGGCATTATTTCACTCTTTTAAAAGGTTGACTAATATGCCATCACACACACACACCCCTTTATCCATTCATCTGTTGATGGATACTTAGGTTGCTTCCATATCTTGGCTATTATAGTGCTGCTGTGAACACTGGGGTGCATGTATCTTTTTGAATTAGAGTTTTCTCTGGATATATGCCCAGGAGTGGGATTGCTGGAGCATATGATAACTCTGCTTTTAATTTTTAAGGAACCTCCATAGTGGCTGCACCAATTTACGTTCCCACCAACAGTGTTGGAGGGTTCCCTTTTCTCCACAACGTCTCTAGTATTTATTATTTGTAGACTTTTCGATGATGGCCATTCTGGCTGGTGTTAAGGTGATACCTCAATGTATTTCTCTAGTAGTTAGCGATGCTGAGCATCTTTTCATGTGCCTGTCGACCATCTTTATGTCTTGTTTGCTTGTTCCTGCCCTGGTCTTCTGTGCATGTTCTTTCTGCTTGGAACACTCCCAAGTCATCTCAGGACAGACACCTCCTCTGCATTCAGGTCTCAGGTCGAACATTAACTCCTCAGAGAGACTTTCTTTCAAAACCTAATCTAAAACAGCTCCTGACCCTTACCTGCCCCAACCATTCTCTCCCACCATCCTGGTCTGTGTTCTTCAAAGCATTTATCCTAATATGAAATTGTCTTATTAGTTCAATGCTTGTCTGTCTATCTTAAAGTACAAGTGCCCTGAGAAATGTTGTCAGTCCTGTTCTTTACTGTATCTCCAGTGTCTAGAACAGTGTCTTGCACATAGTAGGTACTTACTAACTATTTGATGAACGAAGAGTCACTTACTTTCTGCTAATGATTCCAGTCAGCAGATAAATGTCTCATGGCTGTGATATGATAAATATAGAATCTCAGAGGTGACCTTCCTTCCAAATCATCTTGTCCAACCTCAGATCACATGAAGAAACTCTCCACAGCACTGCTGATAGGTTAGCCAGCCTCTGCTTGAGACTCTCAGTGATGGAGGAACTCATGGCATTTATAATAATGCAGTATTCACATGTTACTGTTGATTGCTTTAATTGTTGGAAAGACTCTATTCAGTGGCCCTAAATCTTCCTCCCTATATGTTCCACTTATTGATCCCAAAACAACTTTAAAAAGCCCTGCTTCACCTGACAGTAATTCAAATATTTCTTGAGGGAATGGTCACATAAGTCTCAGCTCAAAGATAAATACTCCCAGCTATCTCAGCATTTCATGTGACATGAAAAATTAACCAACACTGCATATGAGAAAGGTCTGCAAAATTTTAGTAGCTTGGTTTAAATAAATAAAACCTTCCTAAGCATCTTATCTGAAAAATAAAGTGTAAGCATGCCTTTGGGTATTCGGAGAACACAGTCTCATTTCTCATGGCTGTCTTTTCTGTCTCTTCACAGCTTGCTTCTCTGCATCAAGCTCTTCCTGATACTGAGGGAACTGCAATGATCACGGCCAGCCAGGCCCACGAGCATCTTCCCTGAGACAATCTTTTTTAGAACACATTTGTGAGTATATGTTCTCACTTCTGAATACATTTTACATTTTAATAAGATGAGAGAGAATTTGTATGATGTAACTGTTTGCTAATGAGTTTTGAGGCAAGGGCTCTTTGCTGAAGGCATTAAACAAGTTTATTCTATGAGTGAAGAAGACAGTTTGGACCTTACACCCCTTGGGGCTCTCAGTGTGTGTGTAGTGCAGGAGGAAGAACATCTGTTGTGGTTTAACAGGCAATATTCTAGTGCGTATCTGTATCCTTCCCCGTGACCTCCACAACAGGGTAAGCACTCTATAAATATCACTGAGTGAGCGAGTGAAGAAAGGAACCAGTGCTCTCGACCAAGCCCTCACTTTACAGACAGGGAGATGGCCCCAACAGGGAAGGACCCACAGCTCAGCAATACCAGATGTAGGACCAGACCCCTGGGCTCCTGAGTCTCACGTTTAGAATTCTTTCCACAGATTCATGCTGCCTCACTGGGCACCTGTGAAAATGAATTTCTAGTTAACTGGATAAGTACAAAGGATTTTCTTTTTTTGTTGTTTTAGTAACTAAGTCATTGTGGATGACTTCCTTATATCCATGTCCCCCAAAATGGTTATTTTAAGCCAATCAGCAAACCCATGGCCCTTGGCAGGGACACTTTTAGGGACTGGCATGTGACCCAATGCTGGCCACCGTGGCATGAGGAGAGGCCTGCTGGGCAGTCCCTGGGACCCTTTGCTCCTACGGAAATGCCATAGGGAAAAGGTTCCTCTTCTCCTTATGTACTACCTTGTCTGCCTGTGGTACCTGGACCTACTGCACACAACTTGCTGAAGACGGGAGAGCAGACAGATGGGAAGAAACAACCCGCTCTGGAACCTGCCCCATCTGCCATCTTTCAGTGAAGTAAAATGATAAATTATCTTACCATTTAAACTAGTTGAGTTAGATATTCCGTTATTTGGAGCAGGGTTCAAACAATTTTTTTATAGAAAACTTTAAAAATAAACTACTTCCTTAATTCCTCAAATAATAAAACACTATAGAAAATAAACATTTCTTCAACCAGTCAGGAATATCATTCTGCTGGCAAGGACTGAACAGGGTTATACTGTAGTAATGCCTTGGATGCCTCGGCACTCCTACTGACATAACTGGTCAAATAGTCTATGCCTTTCTAGTCTCAGGACCCCTTTATACTCTTAATTATTGCAGACCCCAATAAGCTTTGTTTTATTGGGTTATATCTACTAATTTTTACTATATGAGAAATTTTAAAGTATTTATTAACTTAATAAATCTAATAAATATTAACAAGTATTTTAATGAAAAATAACTATTTTCCCAAACAAAAGAAAACTTAAAAGGAAGCAGTGTTTTACTTTGAAGACACTGGAGAGATGTTAGCAAATCTCTTCAATGTCTGGTGTAACAGAAGATGATAACTGAATTCTCAAATCTGCTGTTAGCTAAATACGTCATAATATGTTGCTTTGGTTGAAGTTTAAGAGGAAAATCTGACCTCACAGAGATACGTAATTGGAAAAGGAAGAAGCATTTTAATAATCTTCCCAGATAACTGAGGATATTTTTCTTTGATACTATACCAAAACTTGGTAAGTTTCTTAAAGGTTAGTTGCAATGTAGAATCTGAAATCACATCAATGAACTTTTCATATACTTTCATTTTAAAGTCCACTGGTGTATCTGGCACTTGGAATTGGTTTTCTTACCCATGGTGATTTTTTTTAATAGCATGCATTGGTCATTTGGACGATATTGGCTCACTGAGTTATGAGAGCTTCCAAATGGTAACACATTTCATTACACAATATCAAAAAAAAAAATCACATTTGTTAAGGTTGTTACCAAACTCAATAGAAAAATATTTAATTATTGCTTATGATGGTGGATACAAGTTTTTCAAAATTTTAATTTTGGCTTGAAACATCTAATTTTATCACTGTAACAAATACTCACAACTGTTTTTCTTAAAGTGACAGGCTTAATTTGTTCATTTGTAAGAAAGTACCTGCCAGATACTGAAGTCTGGAGAAACTTTCAACTGGTGTTCTGTGAAAAAAGTGGTAAGTTGAAACTCAACTGCTTTAGACTTTTTACCATTTTCCTTTTCTCCCTTTGGTGACGAGGTACTAGCTGTCACTGTTTGTTTCTGTCCATGCTGCCTGTGGGAGGCTCCCTCACTTTCGGCTGTACCAATGGGAGTATGGGTTAGAAAATTTCCAGCTGCCTGGCTCAGGAGATCATGTATTGGATTTTGGGTTTAAGTCTCAGGGAAATGAATTTGAGTCCCAGCTTTATCACTTAAGTTCTGTAACTCTGACTGAGCTGCTGACCCTCTCTAGGGCTTGTTTTCTTAGAAAAATCAGAGGACTGAGTCCAGTGATCTCTAAACATCTTCCAGTTCTCAAATATCATGGTCCAAATATGCTAAACACATGTGTGTGCACAAATGGGGCCTTTCCACACACGTTTGACTGTATCCTTATATCTCTAGACGCCATTACAGCTAGGCTTTGGGAAACAGATGAATATGAAGAATTCAGACGATACCAACTGATTTTCTCATTATGAGACTGTTGGGAAACATCCAAGACTCTAGATATAAAAACAAAAAGGCTAAAATGAAATTATAAACTAGTAAACAATACATTCAATTTAATTATATCATCTATAAATAACCCAATAACGGATTCTGTTACAGCATGAGAAAATCCAAGAAGAGTAATATCTGCTGTATTAAAACTGTGAAAATAAGTAGAAGCAAAATCTTTGGGTAAGAATGATATTGAGTATAAAAGAGTATGTAAGACAAAGTTATTGGTCTGAGAAGCTGCAAATATAATTTTATCTAGAGTTCCCAAAAAGATACCTAAAATTACATTTTTGCTCTTTTTCTGTCTACTAAATATTTACTGAAGCTTCTGAGATTATCAGAATGTTTATCCTAGCTCTATTCTATTATTAAAAATAAGTATTTAGTCAGTTTACTTTCCTCTTTTCTAAATACATAAAGGAACTACCAGTGTAGCTATTCATCTTTTGAAATACACCTGAAAGAGTTTTATTTTTAAAGAGGTATTACTTGGATGTACAATGCTTAAAAAGAACTAACTGACTTTATTTTGACATTCAGTAATGAACTTTAACACAATTATAAATCATAAAACAAAATGGTTAAGAAAGTCAAGATAGTCTCAAGTCCCTCTTCTGGATAAAGACAGGATATATTTTATTCAGATATTTTGGGGCTTAATTAGTGTTTTGGTGACATCATACATACAGAACAGAAACTGTGACCCTTTACTAATGGATGTAAATTATCTTATAAAGAGTGTTTTTGAAAGCTAATAGAAAGTGGGTTTGAGAGGTAAGTTGTTTTTTAAGGTAAAAATTTTCCTTTTTTGCAACTGAGATCAAACTGCTGTAATTTTTTTAAATCACAAGATTCTAAGAATACGCTAAATACAAAAACAAAGCAAAACTGTTAAGTGTTTCATGTATTTGGAAACAACAGGCAGATGGAAATCAGGAAATCATGATTTAATTCTAGCATGTTGATCAAGGGATTCCAAGAGACAGTTACACATGAGGGAAATTTTTGAGTAATTCTTTAGAAGAGATTCAGCAATTTGGTAGCAGCAAGGAACAGAAAATAAGAGGTCGTTTGTCCCCAATGTCAGTCCCCCTCACAAGAAGACCAACTAGCAACTATCCTTAAGACAAGACACCATTGTGAAAATCCCAGAACACGGGGTGGGGGGAGGTGAAAGCACCCCCTCCCACAGAGACCAACAAGGACAGCATTAGAAAGGTAAGAGGAATGGCTACACTCTGACCACACTGCCCATCCCATCCCATCCCCTGGATCATCATAGGGCCACACAAGAGGGCTCCCAGGCCCATTGTTTCTACAGTGGGGGGAAAAAAGAGCCCAAAGTGAAGATCCAGTTCCACCAGCATTGCAGGGTGCTTCCCAGGAGGCCCACTTGAGTCTCACCTCACAAGGATCACTGGGGAAATCTGTGGAGCTTGACCACAGGGAATCCGATACAAATGGAGAAGGGCGCAGGGCTGACAGTGACTAGAACTCAGATGTTGGCAAAACGCATTCCTCCCTGCAGACTGAACAGAGATCACAGCCAGAGGCCCTTTGCTTCTACAGAGCTGAACAGTGGCTCTTTCTGGCCAAGGAGCTCAGTGGACAGTGGAAATAAAAGGGTGACAGTTAATGTCACAAGAACATGTGATTGTGTAAATCTCACTGGTAGTAAAATAGTCAGTCTCTAATATTGTAATGGTGGTGTGTAATTAACATGCAATTCTAGTTTAAAAGTTAAAAAACAAATGTATTAAACATGACTAAAGTAATTTGTAACTGAATATATAATATAAAAAAGAGGTAAATGGTAACATCAGGAACCTAAAATGGAGGGAGGAGAGATGTAAAAGCATAAGGTTTGCTATTGAAGATAAGTTATTATCACCTTAAAATAGTATATTATAAGTGTGAGGTACTTTATGTAAGCCTCAGTGGTAACCAGAAGGAAAAAACTTGTACTAGATACATAAAAGATTATGAAAGTAGATTGCTTCAAAAAGCCATCAAATCACAGAAGAAGAAACAAGAGGAAGCAAGGAACAAAGGATCTACGAAACAGAAAACAATGAACAAAATGGCAATAGTAGGTCCTTGCCTATCAATTTTTACAAATGTAAATGGATTAAATTATCCAAAAGATACACAGTGGCTGAAAAAAAAGATGTGATGATATGCTGCCTACAAGAAGCTCACTTTAGTTTTAAGGACAAAGATAGAATGAAGGGATAGAAAAAGATATTTCAAGCAACTGGTAACCAAAGAAAGCAGCAGTCACTACACTTAAACCAAACAGAATATAGACTAAGTTAAAAATAGTCTAAAAGAGACAATGGAAGTCACTATATAATGATAAAGGGGGTTAAACCACCAAGAAGACCTAACAATCATAAACAGTTATATACCTAACATTGGAGAACCTAAATATATAATGCAAAACTAACTAAAGGAGAAATAAACAGCAATACAATAATAGTTGGGGACGTTAATACCCCACTCTCAACAATGGATAGGTCATCCAGAAAGAAAATAAGAAAACAATTTGAATAAAACTGCAGGCCAATACACCTAACAGACATATATAGAACATTCCATCCAACAGCAGCAGAATATACATTCTTCTCAGGTGCAGATGGAACATTTTCTAGTAGACGTCTAAAACAGGCCTCAACAAATTTAAGAAGACAGGAATTATACCAAGTATCTTTACTGATCACAGTGGAATGAAACTAAAAATCCATAATAAGAGGAAGGCTGAAAAACAAAGACATGCAAATTAAACAACACGCTCCTGAACAACCAGTGGGTCAAAGAAGAAATCAAAAGAGAAATAAAAAATATCTTGAGACAAACAGGAACAGAAACACAATATACCAAAACTCACGGGATGCAGCAAAAGCAGTTCTAAGAGGCAAGTTAATAGAGATAAATACATTCATCAAGAAAAAAGATCTCAAATAAACAATCTAACATATGTCAAGGAACTAGAACAAGAACAAACTAATCCAGAAGTTGGCAGAAGAAAGGAAGTAATAAAGATCAGAGCAGAATAGGAAAATAATAGAAGAGATTAACAAAACCAAGGGTTGGCTCTCTGAAAATATAAACAAAATATATAAAATACTAACAAAGAAAAAAAGAAAGGACCCAAATCAATAAACATATATGAAAGAGGAGACATCACAACTGATAATCACAGAAATACCAAGGATCGTAAGAGACTACCACAAGCAACTATACACCAATAAAATGGACAATCTAGAAGAGATGGACAAATTCTTACAAAGGTAGACTGACCCAGGAAGAAATAGAAAACAGAAATAGAAGAATAGACCAATTGTTAGTACTGAAATTGAATCAGTAATGGAAAAACTCCCAACAAACAAAAGTCCAGGATTAGATAGCTTCACGGGCAAATTCTACCAAAAATTTAAAGAGTTGACACTTACCCTTCTGAAACTATTCCTAAAAATTGCAGAGGAAGGAGAACTTTTGAGATCCTATGAGGCCACTATCAATCACCCTGATACCAAAATATAAAAAAGAAACTTACAGGTCAATATTGCTGATAAACACAGACACAAAAATCCTCAAAAAAATATAGGCAAAGCAATCCAACAATACATTAAAGGACCATACATCTTAATCAAGTGGGATTTATCCCAGGGATGCAAGGATTTTTCAGTATCTGCAAATCAATGTGACATTAACAAATTGAAGAATAAAAACCATATGATTATCTCAATAGATGCAGAAAAAGCTTCTGATAAAATTCAACATTTATTTATGACACCAATTCTCCAGAAAGTGGGCACAGAGGGAACATACCTCAACAAAACAAAGGCCATATATAACAAACCCACAGCTAACTTCATACTCAGTGAAAAGCTGAAAGGATTTCCTCTAAGATCAGGAACAATACAAAGATGCCTACTGTCGCCATTTCTATTCAATATAGTTTTGGAAGTCCTAGCCACAGCAATTAGAAGAAAAACAAAAGGAATCCAAATTGGAAAGGAAGAAGTAAAACTGTCACTCTTTGCAGGTGACATGATACTATACATAGAAAATCCTAAATATGCCACCAGAAAACTACTAGGGCTCATCAATAAATTCAGTAAAGTTGCAGGATACAAAATTAATATACAGAAATCTGTTGCATTTCTATATACCAATAACAGAAATCAGAAAGAAATTAAGAAAACAATCCCATTTACCATCACATCAAAAAGAATAAAATACCTAGGAATAAACCTACCTAAGGTAGCAAATAACTGACCTGTACTCCAAAAACTATAAGATGCTGAAGAAAGAAACTGAAGACAGCACAAATAGATGGAAAGATACACCATGTTCTTGGAAGAATCAACATTGTTAAAATGACCATATTAGTCAAGGTAACCTATAAATTCAATGCAATCTCTATCAAATTACAAATGGATTCTTCACAGAATTGGAACAAATTTTTTTTAAAAAATTTGTACAGAGACATGAAAGACAACAAAAGCCAAAAAAATCTTAAGAATTGAGCTGGAGGAATCATGCTCCCTGACTTCAGACTATACTACAAAACTACTGTAATTATAACAGTAGAGTACTGGCACAAAAACAGACATATAGATCAATGGAGCAAGATAGAAAGCCCAGAAATAAGCCCACACATGTATGGTTGATTAATCTACAACAAAGGAGGCAAGGATATACAATGGAGAAAAGACAGTCTCTTCAATAAGTGGTGCTGAGAGAACTGGACAGCTACATGTGAAAGAATGAAATTAGAACATTCTCTAATACCATATACAAAAATAAACTCAGAATGAATTAAAGACCTAAATGTAAGACCAGATATTCTAAACTCCTAGAGGAGAACACAGAACATTCTTCGACATAAATTGCAGCAGTATTTGTTTGGATCCATATCCTAGAATAAAAACAACAAAAACAAAATAAACAGGACCTAATTAAACTTAAAAGCTGTTGTACAGCAAAAGAAACCATAAAACAAAAAGACAACCAACAGAATGTGAGAAAATATTTGCAAATGATGTGACTGACAGGGATTAGTTTCCAAAATATACAAATAGCTTAGAGAATTCAATATCAAATAAACAACCCAATAAAAAAAAAACTGGCCAAAGACCTAAATAGGTATTTCTGCAAAGAAGACATACAAATAACCAACAGGGGCATGAAAAGATGCTCTGTATACTAATTATTAGAGATATATCTTGCAAATCAAAACTACAATGAGGTATCACCTCACACTAGTCATAATGGCTAAGATTAAAAAATCTACAAATAATAAATGCTGGAGAGGGCATGGAGAAAAGGGTACTCTCCTATACTGTTGGTGGGAATGTAAATTGGTGCAGCCACTACAGAGAACAGTATGGATGTTCCTTAAAAATAAAAATAGAGCTACCATATGACACAGCAATCCTACTCCTGGGCATATATCTGGAGGAAACTCTAATTCGAAAAGATACATCCACCCCAATGTTCACAGCAGCACTATTTACAATGGCCAAGACATGAAAGCAACTTAAATGTCCACTGAGAGATGAATGGATTAAGATGTGTGTGTGTGTGTATACAAATAGGTGTATATAATGGAATATTACTCAGCTGTAAAAAAAGAATAAAATAATACTATTGGCAGCAACATGGATGGACCTAGCAATTAACACACTAAGTGAAGTATGTCAGACAAAGAAAGACAAGTATCATATGATATCACTTATATGTGGAATCTAAAAAAAAATGATACAAAGGAACTTATTTGTAAAGCAGAAAAAGACTCACAGACATAGAAAATCAACTTATGGTTACCAAAGGGGAAAGGCAGAGAAGGGGTAAACTAAGAGTTTGGGATTAACAGATACACACTACTATATATAAAACAGACAAGCAACAAGGTCCTACTGTATAGCACAGGGAACTATATTCAACTTCTTGTAATACCTTCTAATGGGAAATAATCTGAAAATGATACACACAGACATATATAACTGAATCACTTTGCTGTACACTTATAACATTGTAAATCAACTATACTTCAACTTTAAAAAATTCAATACCAGCAAACCAAATTCAACAGCACATTAAAGGGATCATATACCACATTCAAGTGGAATTCATCTTTGGGATGCAAGAATAGCTCAACACACACAAATCAATAAATGTGTTACACCATGTCACCTGCCAAGAACTCTATTATTGTATCTTAAACTGAAAATATACTATAGCAAAGTAAAAACTCATAAATATTTATCATTTGTCTTACCATCTGCCTCAATTTGTTAACTCTGACATCTCTCCCTTTTCCTCCCTCACACTTAACTATTGCATAATATTCCTTAAAGAGGTAAAACTATTATTCATTCATAATTTATTAAGGCTTATTACTGCATAACCAGGTGTTGTGCTAGGGACTGGGGATACAAAGGCAGATAAGCCCTGCCTTCCAAAAACTAGCAGTCTTTTTAGATTAATTTCAAATCAAAAATATCACATAATGGGGCTTATTTTTTTTTTAAACCAAGGGCTTTCTGTTCTGAAAAAACTGGGAGGGATAACAGAAGGATGTTTATAGAATATGAGCAGGCCTTTAATTATGAAAACATAATGCAACTGCTTTCCATGATAGGATCCCTCAAATTTCTTCATAAGGCCATAAAGAAAATGAATAATATTAAAATGTTACACAGGGAAAATTACTAATACAGCATTAAAAGACTATTGATGCCTATTGGTGGATTTTAAACACCATTAGGACTTAATGGGATTTGTACTTTATTTTTAAATTATGTGTAAAAGCCCCAAGGGGTTCTGAGTCACATAGGATGACAAATCTACATTTAAATATAAAATTGAAATGTTTTTTTCTTGTATTCCAATCAAAATTTTACCTTCACTGGAAAGACCTCTCACATATGCTTGGAGAAGACAAGGGCACCATATACATCAAATACATCATTCCTGGGTACACATCTTTGCTGTGCAGAAGGAAGGGCTGTCAGGAAGCCACGGAGACAAAACACAAGGCCCAACAACCCCTCCATCTGCCCAAAACCATCCCACTCACCTTCCATACACGAAATTGATGATAATTTGGTAAACCAACAAAAAAACCAAAAGGTTCAACAGGTACAAAACGTAATTCTTGTATACAGAGCTGAGAAAACCAATGAGTAATACTCCTCACATGGCCCTCTAGGTATCCACTCTGTTCCCCCAGGAATAACCTGCTTGCTCATGTAAAAAGTCAGTCAGTGTTTTATGGGCTAAAAATACACTTAACACCCTCATAAATTCTTCATCTGTATCAGTAATTGAAGGATTTTTTTTCCTTTAATTGGACCATGGATCTCCAGAAAGTTTAAAAAGCATGTATAATAATCTATTTAACTTGGACCCCCTTCAGAGAAGGAGAAGAGGTTTAACTTACTTGATTTTTAAATGAAGAGCAGAAAAAAAAACCCAAATTATTGAATCTCTCTAATCTAAAACCCCTTGAGCCCCAGACAAATTGTCTTAGATGCTCTATTATTGTTACAAATGAACTCCCTTAGGCCCCAAACTTGCATTTGTCATGTATTTCCAATCCTGGTGACCAGACTGAGTCAACCAAGCTGGAAAACACCTGCCTCTAACACTGCCTCACACCTAATCCATGGCCAAGTTTTACAAAGCCCTACAGATTCTACCTTTACAATACAAATCCTTTTATTTCAACTGCCAACAGCAGATTCCAATCACTTTCTTGTCCTGATGTTTCCAACAGATAGGTCATTTATCTCTCTGCCTCCAATCCATTCTCCGTGCTATTTCCAGAGTGACCTTTCTGAAAATGCAAATATAAGCTGATCACTCCCTGATGAAAACAGGCTTTGAGGACAAGGGTCACTCTCACTTAGCATCTCGTTCTGATCTTGCTCCTAGGAGTCTGTCTCTAGCTTCCTCACTAAGTACTTGCATTAGACATGGAATTCCTGTGTGGTCTTGAGCCTCTGCCCTCTTTGCCTCCTTCAACCAGATCACTCCATTTTCCCTTAGAATTGGATTAAGCCTGCCCAGGAATCTCTGTCTGATTTAGATTCTTCTCTGCACTCCCACAGCCTCCTCAGCTAACACTCCCAGGGCACCTCCCACCACCCGGAATCACAGACCCAGTCAAGGGAAACCCTCAGAGGCAGGGACTGTATCTCACTCAACTGTGTAATGCAAACCCTAATCTGGCAAACAGAGAATATTCAATAAATACCTGCCATTTACTGCCTTTGATGCTTTCCCTAGAAGATAAGTATCCTTTACCTTACAGAAGAGCTAGCTAAGTTCCTGGGAAAAAACCCCACACTACGAGTGGGTACTTCAGACCTCACATGAACCTGCGGAAGTTCTCGCAACTGGTATGCTTTGTAGTCACCAAAATAGGCAATATACTAAATTTTAAAAATATCACTGTCATTTTAGATACACTGAATTAGTAACACAGGTACCTATAATTAAATTTCCATTTATTATTCCCTATATGCCAGAAACCTTTCTAGATAGAACCTTTCTCTGAAAGCCTCAAAAAATTCACCCTATTTTATTAGATTTTCTTGTTGAACATAGTATACAGATGCCATTGTAGATAATATGCACACAAAGAGGCACTCACTTTTCTCTGTTGTTCCTTTATCCATCTACCTAACAGTTTCTTCATTCTGACCTTCAGGTGTGGTGTCCTGCCTCCTCCTCCTCCCCCTGCAAGGTCACCCCAGCTCTCAACTCACTGTGAATAATGAGAGCATATTTTCCAAGGCCTGCATTCATTTTCCCAAGGCCTGCATTCATTTTCCCACTTTGGATACACCACAGAAACCTCTCTCATCTCTTCCTGACCCTTTTTCTTCCTGATCTCTCTCTTTTGTCTATTTAGTCCCGACAGGAATCATTCACACACACTTTCATTCAATCGACAGACATTGGTTAAGTGCCTAGATACAAGGAACAGAGCTAAGATTTTTAATTTCGGAGGTTTCAGAAAAGGTGCACTCATATAAATCCAGCCTGTGACTGTCACCCACAGGGAGGAATGCACTTTGCACACCAAACTGATCCACGCTGTTACTTATGTATAGAAGTAAAATTCCATGAAATGAGACTTAACCGCACTACGTGCCATGCACTGGAGCCTTCTATTGAATTCAGTTCAGTTTTGTTTCTTTTCATTTCGTTGTGTGGAGACCTACTAAATTAATTTCATGGCCCACTTACGAGTCAAGAGCTACAATCTGAAAAGCGCTGTCCTAAAATACATAAAGGAGACTTGTGTTTTGTAGAGATTACTGTTCAAAAATTTAAAAAGCTAAAGATACCCTGGAGGCGATGGAGAGAGAATGGCAAAGGAAAAAGAGGGGGAAAGGAGAGGAAGGTAAAAGTGAAAGAAATAGGGGGTAAGGAGGGAGCAGAAAGAGATAATCAGAAATTGAAAAATATGTATGAGGAAAGCCAAAGAGGGTGAAAGAAAAAGAAAGAAAAATGAAGGCCAGAATCAAAGAGAAAGAAAGACTTCAGTGGTCATTTCTGGGGTGAGAGAAGGGGTCACAGCCTAGTTTCCCTCGGCTGAGGATCTGCCATCACCGATCATCTCCTGTCTGTGGAAGGAATGAGCTGATTAATCATTCATCCCTGCCTCTCAACTGTTCTAATCCTTAAACCTTTAAAGATTGTACTCCCAGGTGTCTGGGAAAGATAACAAGAGTTACCCATTAAGGCAGAAATACTTTCTGAGCCCGCAGCAGAGCTGAGCCCACCATCTGCAGAGGACTAGATGAAATCAATGGGGGGGGGGGGCCCAGAGAGTACTCAGGGACTCACTGCTGAAAGTGACATATCATGAAAAGTCAACAAAGTTGAGTTAATCGTGACCTAGTGTCATGCGCCCCTCATTGGTGTGAAAAGGTGCCCTAATTCTGACTGTGTGAGAGCACCCTGTGACTTCTGAAATGCTTCCCCAAGCAGAAGCCCGTACCCAGGGACATCCACTCTAAGATGAGTAAGTGCTATTTATTGTGAGATGTGCTCAGGGAAGGAATAAACTCAACCTTATGGTCCTAAAACAGTAAACAAATTTTAGCTCATTATGCACGGGAAGAATCCCAAATTAGTCTAGTTCTTACCCAAACTCTATGTATTATATTTTGAACTATTTCTTAGAGGTAATTTTTAAACGAGTGAGACATACTCCTGGAATAGGTGAACCAGGGAATAGCAGGCACTAATAATATGTGTGCTCATGTTCTTTTTAACCTACACTGATTGGCGTTTGTTGCTTAGTTAAAAGCTCCCAGAGAACTGGTAGGCGGGACAACGAGGGCAGGCTGGTCTGGCATGAGTACAGTCAGTCACCGCTGGGCTGCACAGCACGTCCTTCCCCGCAGGTCCTTCTCACGCTGCATTTGGTCATAGGTGCAAGTGGAATCAGGATAGAGAGGAAAAGTGCTGAAAACTCGGCGCACTCTTCTATCAGAAGGCAGCAGGGGGAGGGTGTAGCTCAGTGGTCAAGCACATGCTTAGCATGCACAAGGTCCTGGGTTCAATCCCTAGTACCTCCATTAAAAAACATAAATAGACCTAATTACCTCCCCCTCCAAAAAAAAGTTAGCACGCCCCCCCCCCCAAAAGGCAGCAGGGAAACAGAGAAGCAGGAGAGGGTAGAGGGATTATGAGCAGGGAACAGATGGGAGAAGAACTGAAAAGTGTTTAAGAACAAGTGAGGTGGGCTTCGAGGGAAGCTCAGGGGGCCTCACGCAGACTTGGATGGTAATGGGAGGGATAGGGGGGTGAGAGTCAGTACATTTCAACAAATATTTACTAAGTACTAGATGTAGCTACTATTCTGGGGACAGCAGGGAACACAAAGATGGGCTGCCCACTGGGAACTTACAACTTAGTAGGATGTCAACAACCCTAAGTAGCAGAAGCACTGTTCTCCTGATGGCTTGATAACAACCTCCATACTAAGCTATGAGTCGAGCAAAGTGTACTTGCCCAGGAAGCATGTCTACACTTGGGACAATGTGCTGGGTACTGGGAAGAATAAAGGTATAACCTCTTTAAATATTAAAAATTTTTTTCAAGTTCAACAGAGCAGAAACGATATGTCTGCATACAGAGTTGCTGACAAATCCAGATCATGCGAGAGGATCAAAATGAGGGCTGTTCACACTAATAACACAGCATTTTTACCACTGTGGTTATAAAAGCAGCTGGTGACACTAAGCATTTATAGCTTAGTGATGGACAGCCAGCCTGTCTGGGTTTGAATCCTGATTCCTCCACTTGCTAGGGGCTTGATCTTGGGCAAGTTACATAAATCTCTGTGCTTCAGTTTCCCCATCTGTCAAATGAAGACAATAGTTAAGACCTACTTCCTAGGGGTCTTGTGAGAACTGAGGTGATGCAGGTTAAGGTATGTAGAACATTGCCCATCACATACCACCCCGGAAATGTTGGCTTGTATCATCTCTCCCTGATCACCATCCACACACTTAAGGAGTGGCATGAGTCAAAGTAGGGGTCACAGTCAAATGGAATACAGCTTTGAGTGTTTGGGCTGCCAGTGAAGACACTGACCAGTTTGGGGTTTAACATCCACTTCTAAGAAATGTCCTGCAGGAGCTTGGGTGAAAGTGTCCAGCTCCCCATCCACATTTTTGAACCTCCGCTTCAGGAGCCCATGACCCCTGGCTCCTTGCCAGTTATTTACTGTCAATATTTTTTACATTGGTTGTTGTATACACTTAGAAAAGGAGTACTGGTTTGCCTCCTGATTTCCAGAAAAATCAGTAAGATTATGAATTGTCCAGAGATGAGTAGACACCTATGTATATAAACTTAAAGTAAACTTATTATCATTTAAAAATATACTAGTGCCAGAAATATAAGATGAGAATTTCAAGTATCTCATACGAATCTAATTTCTTTTGGGTTTGGCATAGCTAGAGAAATCTAAAATTGAATAGTTGACATTTTAAGAACCTAGTTACAGAGTTTCAATTTAAGGCATGTACACACACACACATACACACACATACCAAAAACAACACTTAGGCAGTTGCCATGACAACATAATGCAAGCCTAACAAGCTCTTTGTTATCCTGCTGAAGATGCTGTGCAAACACTCATGTTAGACTCTTTACTAATTAAGTGGAAAAGGATGAAAAAAGTCTAGATTCACATGTTTTTCATCTGTGCTAGGACTCAGAAGAGCAAATACTAAATATTTTAAGAAAAATAATTTAAAAGTAGTTTAGCAGCAAGACCAATTATGGATCAAATTAGACACAGTGTTGAAGAAAACAGGGGAAAATGTTTTTCTTTTATTTTGTATGCTCTCTTCACTTCATCATCTGCTCCGCCTAAGTTGTGCCTACTATTTCAGTGGAATAATCAATTTGGTTAACACAGTTCGGTTAACAGTCTCTTATTTTACTATCACATTTAAATACTTTCCTTCTTTGGCCACATCTATATCGATTCATTCGGGAGCCCACATTTCCATATGCTAATTAGACCGAAGAAAAGAAAAACTGTAAGTTACTAGGAGCTCATATGTTTTTTAAAAAAGAGGAAAAAATAGTGACAGGGGAGAGAAAGAAGGGAGAAACGGGCCTTCTGGAGGCTGTGATAAAACGCTGTCTTTGTTTTCCTTCCTCTTCTCTGATTTAGTTACCTCTGTCTCTCTCCACTATTAAACCCAGAAACCCTCAAGACTAAGCTGTACTTTTTCTCACTCTGCTCTCTTTTCCTAGGTGTCATCTTTAACCAGTGGCTTTAATTAGCACCAGTAAACATTCACATTCCCAGAAGCTCTTTTCTGAGTTCCAGATCAGTTGATCCAACTGGCTCCTACACATGGCCACTTTGATGCCCCTTTAAAGGCAATCGGGGTCCTCCGATAGCTCTCCTTACCATAAGTGTCAGTGTGAATGGTCCTAAAACAGGTGTATTCAATACCTATTTGTTAAGTGAATAAATGAATGACTCAATCAAACCTATTACACAAACCAAAAAACCTAAGGGCCACCCTTGATAAGGCCTTTATCCCATATCCAACTCCTATTTCATTTTCTAAATATTTTCCACATCCATCCCATTTCCCAAGTCCTCCCAGCCACTACTCTCTAAGGCACCAGTCTTTGCCTAGGTCACTGTAATAGCCTCTTAACAATCCATCAGGAACATGCAGATGTAGTACAAAGAGAAGTCAGGCAATCAGTATCTATCAAATAATCTACTAAATCAACTGATAAAGTTGGACTAAGAAAAGGGAAGAGAACTCTATGCCAGGCACTGATCTAGACACCTTGCATCTCATTTAATCACCACAGTGACCCATTTTATAGAAGAAATTCAACTGAGCAAATGGCATCAGGGAGCCTCTCCTGGTCACAGCCTTTACTTTGGTCCCAACAAGCAGAGGACAATGATAAATATGAAGAAGGTGATGACCACACGTATTGAGAATGTATTCCAGATGCTGTTTGAAGCACTCTGATGGCATTATTTCATTTAAGCGTCACCACCCTCCTATGAAACAGGTGCTAGTATTATCTCATTTTGCAGGCAAGAAAACAGAGCTACACAGGACGTAAGTTACTTGCTCAAGGTAACAAGCCAAGAAGCAGCACAGTAGTGAGTCAGGATATGAACCTAGTTCTGTTTTGTTAAGAATTTACTAAACACCAAGGTATTGACAAAACAGCAAGTTATTATAACTGGTGAGGACACATAGCTAGACAAGGTAAACCACTCCTGCCCTCAGGGGTCTTGTACTGAACTTGAGGAGCCTGTCTCCAGGGTCAGAGCCGTTTTTTCATCCCACTCTACCCCATGGAGAGCAGAGGTTCTGGAGGGAAGCCTCCACCACCTCTAATCCCACCTCCAAAGGGCACATTGCGAGTACAAGCCAGGCTGCTGCTCTCTGCCCCGTCCCCACAGCTGTCCTCGGATGCGGTGCCAGGAGGAGATGCTTTAGTGCTTATGCTGATCCGGTAATAAGACTGAGTGTTTTTCTTACGAAGTCTTAAAGAAAGCACCCCAAATGGCATGAATACAAAGATTTTTTACAAGGTCTAATCTAGTACTTACAGGTTTGTAACTCCATCTGGGCACCTGGAACAGAGCTGCTGGCTGCTCTTGTCTTGTCTGTGTTGACTCTGCCCCAGCTGCACAAATCTACAAATTACAAGGGATAAAAGTAAGCTAAAGGAACTACCTGCTGTAAATTCAGCAGATCACACAAAATGGCATGAGCATTTGAACGACAGTAATATGCTTATATCAGAAAAGCACACACAAGTACCGTGTGACACTTTATTTATAAATGGTTGCCTGATTTTAGAATGGGTTTATTAGAAGTAAAGGAGGAAGAACTCTGCTTAAAATGTAACTCATAACTATGGATGTAAAAATGAGACAAAATGTGTACTTCACTGCATTTCTGTTTACTCAAACGTGATACAGAGCTTGGACCAAAATGTCCCTGAAGTCAGGAAAACGATCCTGTAAGGCTTCACGAGTCTAAGGGAAACTGCAGCAGGAAATCTGAGGAAACAGGAGGGGCGGAGTCTGCAGTGAGAAATGACAGGGAAAGGCCAGGGTCCGGCTTGGGATCCACCTCCCAAAGCAGGGATGCCCCTGAGAACCCGGGCACGGACTTAGTGTCCTCAGGAGCATAAAAATCCCCAAGTGTGCACAGGGAAATATATACAAGATCTTCTGGTAGCTCACAGAGAAAACAAATGTGACAATGAATATATGTTCATGTATAACTGAAAAATTGTGCTCTACACTGGAATTTGACACAACATTGTAAAATGATTATAAATCAATAAAAAATGTTAAAAAAATAAATAAAATTATAAAAAATAATCCCCAAGTGTGCACCAACTACTCCTAAGAGGACTCGCCTGACAGGGAAGGGACTGAGGAGACCACCTGCTGAGCACCACTGCCCTGCCACTCCTTAGAGAATCCTCCAACACAACCAATCCAGACTTGAAGCTAAGGGCCAAAGGGAATGGCCCCAGGCCAGCTCAGCAAGACGAGAGGATACCTAGCAATGGACCACTGATATTTCTCAAGTGCACCCCTCTGAAGTGTGGTCTGTGCTACGTGCATCCATCTTCCCCTCAAGCGTGCAGTTTGCTGTTTTTATTAGCTTTTTTATTAGCTTTTTTTAAAGTTTGGGGAAAGTGCTGCAGAAACTCCCAATTATTAAATCATTACAGTGCTACAAACAAGTTTTAGATTAGCTTTTATCAACTTTTATCTTTAGCAAGTGAACACCCTTGACATACTGCTCTCTGCAATAAGCAAAGTCCTATGCTTCAGTCACTAACTCCAGATAATTCACTCTTCGAGACCATGTTGCTTATAAGGGCCCACTTCAGCTACTGAAGAGTTGAGCTACAGAGTGTGACAGCTGTGATGAATTAAGTCACTGCGTGTCTCTGTGTCCACAAGTGAGGAGGGTGTGGCTGGACTCTGAATGACTCAGTTGACGTCCAGTAAGATAGTGAGGCATAGTCATACCAGTGCTTCTGCAGTCGAGAAGTGCTGTGCATTCTTTTGTTTTACATATTCTATAGCAGGTCTTTATTAGTTTGAAGTAGAGAGCTGAAAAACCCAGTTCAATGGATTCTGAGAAACAAATACCCTCCTTAAAAAAGACCTGAAGATGAATGCTCATTTATATGATAGTTTACATGAGCCAAACGGATATGAAGTGGGGCCATGTTCACTTGCAATAATTAAGTCTTCCTAATGCACGCATTAGGCTGAGGGAGTGTTCACAGTCGTGTCGTCAGGTTTTTGAGGTTTTGAGATTTCTAAGTGGGGGTTTCTTCTGAGTCTGATCTCAGGTTCAATGAAACTATGAATCTTCTCTGCAGAGGCACACACGTGAAAATGTATCTGCTATTTCAGGGAATACCTTTTGGCGAGTCCCCCTCTTTTTAGCTAGATCTTCCTAATAAAGATCTAAACCATTCTGAGTTGGTACTCTTCTGTCACTGCTTCCTTTTCCCTCCTCTGCCACCACTCCCACCGGCACCCCCCGAACTAAACTGAATACGAGGTCCTCAATCGTCAATATCCTGGGTTTGTTTTGTAAGAAGGCACTTGATCTTGAGGATTTGTTAATGCACGAATGAAGAAACGAATTTGAACTTAAGTTTGCAGACAATATTTGGGCAGTGAAAATACATGTAAGCATCATACATTTTTATCACTGAGGGGCACTGAGAGTCTCAAGCAGTAAGTAGGTCCTGTAACTCCAAATATAAATCAACATTTCAGAATCTGACCTCCTAAATGTTACTACTGTATTCCAGTTACTTCCTTCTGTACTGCTGGCTATTTTCAATTTTTTAAAATTATACTAGATATAAATTAATTGTAATAATGCATTTGCGATTTCCCTTTAGCTCTCATGAAAATATTTTACCTTAAATAAATGGAGAGATCTTCTTCTGAGAGGCCATCTGAGAGGTTAATTCCATATACCTCTTTCATAGGCTGGACCACATTCTGGGGTCAAAAAAACCAGGAAGAATTTTTAGACATTTAGCATATTAATAATTTCCAAAGATGAAGAAAATGAACCTATGTTTTCCCACGAAAGCAATCACAATGTTTCTTCAACCTGTTCATTAAATTTCTCAGTTAATGGTTTTTTAAAATCTGATTTCATTTTCACTAAAATAGTTTATTTTAGGGTAAAAAACTATTAGGCAATTACTAATTGCTTTTGTATAATACAGGAGTTAGCAAACATTTTTCCCTAAAGGGCCAGGCAGTAAATATTTTAGATTCTTTGAGTCACACTGTCTCTGCCATAACCATTCAACTCTGCTGTGACAATGCGGAAACTGCACAGACAACAGACAATCAGGTATGGCTGGTTGTAAATAAAATTTTATTGAGAACAGGCAGCAGGCTGGTTTGGCCAATAGGCTGTAGTTTGCCAACCCCTGGAATAAAGGATTTGGTTCTTATATCAACACATTTTATTTGCCATATCTACCACTAATGACTTTTGGTTATTTCTGAAAATCAAATTTCCCCAAAGCTAAATTTGGTTTTTCTGTTGTTTACTTGCCTTTTGTTTTCCCTTAATATGCTGGTAATGTCAAATTGGACAGGATGAATTTCTCCCCTGGGGGTTATGACCCACAGGTCCAAACCCTGCATTCCAACAATGTGCTGAGCAAGGGAATAAATGGACCTTGAGTGGATGGGCTGCTCAAAGAGGGATGGGATTCTCTTAAGAATTCTGAAGTGACAAGAAACTGACTGTTACACCTGCGAACAAAAGCACCAGTTGTATGAAATTCAAAATGAAACCACATTCAGTAACGTCTTTGTCAAATGCATGCATCTCTGCAGTGCCTCAAACACCACACGTTAAATGGGGTGAGTGAGATAATGCGGCTGAAAGCAGTGTTTTAGGGATTGTTCTCCAGAGCCTCACGTGGGGCTGCACACCCTCCTCTGCCACACACCTCCGTCACTTTGGCACTGTCTCCCGCGTCGGTCATCTTCACTGGAGTGGAGCGCTGAGACACAGAGCCCTCGTCTTCCCGGTCAGTCCCAGAGTCATCCTCAGAGCTACTGGACACGGCCTCCTCGCTGGGGGGCGGCGGGGCGCTGGCGGCTGTCTTCCGCTGTAATACAGCTTCTTCTCTGTTGCTCTTGTTTCTTTAAAAAGATGAATGTGGGTGTGAAGCATCTGTTAAACCCTCAAGACTCGCTGTGGATCACTGTGTCCCAAAGCCTTAGTCCTAGTGAAGCATAAGAGATGACTGCGAGAAATGAGTTTCTGGCTTCAATTGGGCTAAAGAGAAAAGTTTAATATTTTATCATATACATGTACTGACCTGATGTGAATTTAATCTTGCTATAAACACAAAAAAGATGTGTTTATCATGTGCAGAAGTATCTTTTCACCACTTGGCTACTGTGTCTTCCTTTGGTAACTGAAATCAGTATTTTCAAACTTCATAGTACAATAACAGAAGGCTATTAAGTTTGAGATATTAGTAAAATAACCTATAATTTGTAGAAGCTTCAAGAACAAGTCAATAGCCAAATCTATATTTCTGTCCCTCCTATGAATTTTTATCAATCACAGTGGCAGCTAATTACTTGTACGAAAGTAGTGAGCAACTGATGAACATAAACTAACATTTTAAGTTGTGTTATTAGTAAGTAACTATTTGCTGAACATTCCTTCTAATGCCAAGGAGTAGATAGGAAAAAAACATAGAAAAAAGCCCACACTTACTTACTTTTATTTTAGTGCCAAATTTGAGAGTAGTTAGAATATCGTTTTTTTAGTTCAGAAAATATTTTATGGTAATATTTTTGGCTTTTATGAAAAATATTTAATATTTCACTCTTTAAAAAAATTCTCTGCAAAAGACTTAAAATACATTAATATTCTGCAATTTCTAGGAAAGAAATATATAATACTATCTGACCAGTGATTAAATATTACAGAAAATAAATTAATTTCTGACTTTCTGCAACTAAAAATTAAACTTGATAGCACTTCAGTACTGTACACTAATATAGTTGGTCATTTACGTATTTGTCCCAGGAACTCCTAAAATTCTAAATGTTCTGAGGATGTCCCTTCTTTTAAAATCCTCTTAGCATCTGGTCCAGGGCTTAACATGCAGCTATTTAAGGCCACATATTTAAGTTGCGTAAATGGTGCATCAAGAAAACAGTAATATATATCTCATTACATAAATCACAAGTGGCTAGAATCCAATTAGGACACCATACACACTCCCAGTTACAACTAGGACTCAGTATCTACAATCCGGCCAGGGTTTCTGGCCAGGGCCTAGATGAACTCTTATCACTGGGATTATTCAGGTCAATGGCAGTAACAGAGATTCTTATGCTAGAACATATTTCGTTCCAATCCCAAAGCACAAAGACTGTAAACATGGTTTGTTTTCTTCCTCATATTATTATTATATATAGCATATAATAAAATAACAGTCATCCCCAAAACAATGTTATAGTAATACGTAGAAAATCTACTAAGTTCTCTGTCTGAGCATATTTGCTTTAATGTTTCCTCAGGATGCCAACAAAAATAAATACAATGAATATAAAATTTTACCTAAGTACTTTATGTTGTGGGAAACAGAGGATGCTGAGTTATTAAAGGACATAAATAATATCTGCTACTTGCCTTTATGCCATCTGTGAGACTCCTAATCTAAAATAATAAAATGCACCGTGTTGCTGAAATTCCCATAAATTCTTTCAGTGTGGAACACTTTAATGATCCCAGTGCTATAAATAAACTACCTGTATAGATGCAATGAATAGACTGTGCTCCAAACTATGTGACTTGAAGTTATTAGTTTTTGGTGGAAATTATACTGCAAGTGCTATATTATTTTACACTGATCTCTAAAATTTCATTCTATATGCAAATCTTACCCCAATACTGATTTTCCAGTTTCATCTGGTTTACGCACAGTAAATGGACTTGGATCAATGCCAACGGTCTTAGGCATAAAGTCACTGAAGAAAAGGGAAAAAAAACTCTGTGTGAATCACTGTCCATCCAGACGATACCAGCTTTCATCTTAATTCACATTCTTATACCCTTCCTTCTTCGCCCTTGGAGCTGTATATATTCTAAGCATACGTTCAGGGGCGTTTAGGTGACCTGGACCATAAAACTTCATGAACTAATGGCACTCGGTAACTTCAATGCTATCAGTCTTCACAGTGAATTTTCTCTGACTATGAGGCCTGACAGTTGTGAATTTAAGATTCTGTGTCTTGAAGCAGAGCTGATACCTGAATTACTGCTAAGAGGCATACCCTCTGGATGTATATATCACAATTAGTTTTCAGGTAAATTAAACTCATAAAGCCAATGACAAAACACTAAGCCACTCAGCTTTGTGGGCAATGTTTTTATTACACTATACCACCTAAGGAGGCCGACATAATCAAAGCCACAGTGGGATGAACCAGAGTATCAACATCTACCTCATTAGGCCGGGGTTAATTCATTAGAACGCTGTTGGAACACTTTAAATAGAAACTGCTAATTTACCACTTACTGAGATAAGACGAAGCGACTTCCTCACCATGTGGTACTTACCTTACTATTACTGCTGAAGCCAGACCGAACTCCTAAATAGGTGCCAAAAAGCCAACTGTTGCATGATTTATGCGGGTAAGACTCTTGACTTCTGGCAAGGATACTGCTCCAAGTGTGTGACTCATTATTATATTTTTGAAGGAAAAGAAAGTTACATTGAGTCTGACTCAAAATGCTGACTTAACAGTTTGAAAATGTTGCTTTTAAAATGTAAGTGGTTTAATTTTTCTTTTTGAACAGACACAATCATTCCTCATTATTTATGGATGCCATATTTAAGAATTTGCTTGCTCACTAAAATCTGTCACCCTAAAGTCAACACTCAGAGCTTTTATGATCACTTGCAGACAGGTGCAAGTGCAGAACAGTGAACATTTAGAGTAACCCAACACTCTTGTTCCCAGCTGAGGCAGAACAAGGTGACGCTCTGCCTTCTTGCTTTAGTTCTCACGCTGAAAACAAGGGTCCTTTTCACAGTCTGTTTAGTGCCGTGTTTTTCTCATTTTTGTGCTTTTTGTTGATGATCTCAATGTCTAGAATGGTCCCCAAGCACAGGGCTGAAGCTGTCTAGTGTTCCTACACACAAGAAAGCTGTGTGTTACAGAGAAAATACATGTGTTAGAGAAGCTTCATTCAGGCAGGAGTTACAGTGCTATTGGCTTTGAGTTCAATGTTAATGAATTGACAATATATATTAAATATGGCATCTTAAACAGAAGCACACAAAGAGAGATTATGTATTGATTTGTTGACGAAAATGTGATGACCAGAGGCTTGCAGGAACCTAGCCCTGTACTTTAAGAGGAACGGTTCAGTGTTCTCTAACTCAGGGTTTGCAGGAACTTTACAGAGCATAACTCTTGCAAATATAGAAAATCAACTGTATATCTGTATATACACATTCATATAACATCACTCATCCTTTGGTGAGTTTAAAAATTCTGGAATATGACAATGATCTTACAGTTAAAACTGCTTAACTTTAACAAGGGTAACTGAAAATCAAGCAAGTAAAAATACCAAACTTTGTGTCTGAAAATGAAGCAAAATGTAAAGTGATTTCTAGGAAACAAACTGTAGAAATGTTTCCACATGTACTATGTTAAGTTTAGGTACACCTATATCACATTTGAAGAGAATATGAATTACACAATGTAAATACAAAAAAAGTAAACTTTACAATAAAACAGAATAATCAAGAACTGATTTTCTTTTGCCTAATTTTCTTATTCTAGTCCCATGATTCTTCTAAAAGGCCCCAAACTCTAAAAGAGACAGAAAAATGAAGTATGTTCAAAAGTGACAGACCAGAATAGAAAAAGACTAGAAACAATGTCACATGAGTTATGAAAGAAAGAAGGCTATTTACCCTGAAAAAAATTAATATTTCTCCCTCAAATATCTAGAGGGCTGTCATACAGAAGAGGAACTAGATTTGCCCTGTGCCTAATAAAAATAGTACTGGCATGGCAGCCGTCATTTACCAGTCACCCACCTGCGTCAGGTAGTACATTAGGCCCTTGGCACACGTGTGTATGTGACACACTCCCCTATTTATGTGAAATGAAGAAACTGAGACCCAGATAAGTTAGATAATTTTCTCAAGGTCACACAGGTAGGCAGTGGCTAGTCTAAGATTCAAATTCTAAGCTATTCTAATACAAAAGACTATGCTCCCCCCACCCCCACTAATTTACAGTAGCTCTCAATTTCTATGCTCAGAGGGTTTATTCCAAATGACAAACTAGGACCAACGGGAGGCAGATTCTGAACTATCAAAGAGAAGGATTTAACTCCAGCTGTCTAACAGGGGAAGGACTGCCTCCTGAGTAGCAGGCTCCCCATTGCAGGAGGAATTCAGAGGCTGGACCACCACCTGCTAGCAGGCTTACAGAACAGATTTCTGGTAAAGTAAGACATAGTTATATAAGCCAGGAAAATTCTAGTTCCCCAGTCCTTCCAGTTCCAGAGAACTCACAACGTACCGCGCTGAACTCGTCATAGCCAAGCAAAAGGTATCATCAAAACTACTCAGCTCGTAAGGACGGAAGAACTCGTTGTGGATGTCAATCTCCTCTTCGCATTTGTGAAATTTCTTCACTATCAACTTCTTTAAGTTCGCAGCACAGATAACTAAGAGAGATACTGCCTGTTACTCTCAAAGTCTTTAGATTATATCTCGCAAACATTTCTGTAACATCGGCTGTGCTCACAGAGAGCACGTTGAACAAGGCTCAGCTCCCTCCTCTGACACTTTTGCGCCGGGAAGAGGAATGAGATACGTGCACAAACACGAGCTGCAAAGCTGAGCACGACCAGCTTGGAGGAGGTGGGGGGGCCTTTCTGCGAGCTGGGATCGGGGCAGGGAATTACTTTAGAAATCAAATTACTCAGCTCTTAATTCCTTTTTGCTCTTAAATAAATACCCTCTGCTTTCTAGATAAAAATTGTATGGCTATTTCACTATATTTTCTATTTCACATCCTGCTTATGGGCAATGTTAGACTGTTAAAGTCCTACCTTTCTCCCAGAACAGCCAAACCTTCTTAGCAGTATGAATTCTGATTTTGCCCAGAATTTCAAGGTTATAAATACTTTTTACAAGTTAATTAATAATTTATTAAGAACTAAAAATCATTTGCCATCTCCTTACTTCATGGCCTTCACCGCCTAAAGTTGGGATGGTTAACCATGAGGAGGTGGGGTCCTCAACTGGAGTGTTCCAGACTGGCAATAGATCTTAGCACCCTTTCACTACTGGGGAAACTGGCTTGTCCAAGGTCAGAGGAACCAGTAACAAACCAGGACTAAACTCTACCTAAAACTGGGCAATTACTTAAATTTGGAAATGCCATTCTAAAGTGTTATACATTTGAGGCTATTTTTTAATGTAGAAATTTTCCTGCCTTTCTGATAAATAGATAACAGAATTTAAACTTTAGTGACTAAAATGTACTTCCATACACATAACTGTGCCTTTTTTCACTGCTTAGATACAGAAAGCTTTTCCTCCTTGCGAATAGGTCTCACTTCCTCCCCATTCCCCCAAATATCTAGAAATACATTAATTACTAATTTAAAATGAGGAACTAATATATTATATCCAATAAACATTTGAGGGAGGTACCTAATCCTTGTAAGACACGGTACAAGGTATTGGCCTACTTAGATAAGAGACGTATAACACAGTCTCTGTCTTTAGAAAAAGCTGTCTAAGATGTTATAAACTCCTATGTATTATAACAGCAATGTAACACTGAGTAGCCATTCATTTCTCTCTAATAAAATGTTATATGCAAAGAATTTAATGTTTAAAGTTCATTTAAAAATAATTCCAAAATATATTGGAATAAAAACTAAAAGAGAAAGAATGTACTTACCTTCATCATAAGGCAGTGGTAAATGTTTTATTACCTCTGGTGTCCACCAGTAAGTATAACTATAAAATAAAATTTAAAAAAAGGATAAGACAGACTCAATGTAAATGTTAGTTTCCTGCAATTCACTGGATAAAAAGTATTGTAGGGCCTATAATGAGATCCTGTGCCGTACTTCAAAGTTAATTTTTTTCTCTTTTAAAAACAGGTCTGTGAAGCTTTTGATCCAGTTCATTCCTTTCCCAACTCCTTCTTGTTTCAATTCTGTCATAAATCTACAAAAATGCCATGAACACATCAGAGTCAAGATGCTGTGATGTTACTTACTTTTAGCTAAAAAAGGTTCGGGTACACTGAGCCGACTCCGGGAGGCCTGCTCACTTCATCCCAGGGCCCGTGCCTGCACCATTACCCTGCCGCCCGGGAGCAGCTGGACTTTGACCCAAGTCCTACAGGTGGGATTCTCTGCGTGTAGTTATCTGAGAATTAGATTACTTTTTCTACTCTGTTCTGTGTGTGGGTCTATGTATACGGTTAATTAAAAAGGTTCAGCAAAATCGTTAACTGAATGGATAGCCCTAAAGACCAAGTTTCCTTAGAAAATAATACAGGTTCTGTTAATCTTTAACTGTAAATATTCACTCCTTGATTACAGAGCCCAGTCAGAGGAAGGTGGAGAATGTCAATCATCTGGATTCCTGCCTGAACATTCATCCGCTGTGAGCAGAGAATACGAAAGCATCCTGAACAAACGGTCTTTTCTCTGAACACTGAATTTAATTCTAAATCGAATTCTGAAGAAATGGACATTTAGGAAGAAAATGCTCTATCAAAGCCCTGATGAGAGCTAGGAAGGGGAATGATGTGAAAGGAGATGCCAAATTAAAAAAATTTTTTTTTCAAAAGGTTCAGAAAAAGCCTACAGCCAAAAAATGCTAAAAGATGGTTTTAAATAAATGAAAGCTTTCTAAAAATAAAATGCTGACATTACCATCTTGAATAATCCCAATTATGATGAATGAGGAGTATTTAAATGAAAGAGGCAACATAGAGAACTCTCTTAGAGATGGCAAGTGGAATACAGGACCAAGGAGGACGAAAAAGGGACCAGGATGCCCAGTGAACTGTGGTGGGGCGCCAGTGCTGTGATAACAGGAGAGGCTCCTAGAGTTTTGCTTGAGACTGAAGTTATGCTGTGGAGCAGTGTTTCTCAAAATCAGTGCACACACCAGCCACTTGGAGACCCTGTTAAAAGGCAGACTCTGATTCAGTAGGTGGGGCCCGAGATTCTGCATCTGTGACATGTTTCTGGGGATGCCAGAGGGGCTGGTCCTGAGACTGCTTTTTGAGTAGCAAGGCTGTAGAGCATGAACAGAACAGAAAAGGATAAGTCTGCTTCTTCTGGAGAATTCATTCAGTCTTCAACATTTATTAAGCACCTACTGTGTGTCAAACACTGCTCTGTGTGTTAGAAATGCCACATTGAAAATAATGACAGAGAAAGTAGAACTACTTAATTCCAGTATTGTTCTTATCTTCTCCAGCCATGATAAGTTTCATGCTGGAGAGAGAAAAACACAAGACAAGAGGGAACTGTGCACAGCCCACGAGATGGAAGGAAGCAGCAGAGCCCCTCTAAGAACACTCAGGTGTCCTGGTACAGTTGAGATCAATATGCTTTTAAGGAACAGTGAAGAATGGAACGTACACTGGAAATGGGCAAATGCAGTCTCGATGCTCAAAAGCGAGCAGGTGAAAGATTTCAAAAACTATACGGCAATGAGTGTGATGTCAATGCCGGCGAGATAAGAGAATCAGGTAGTTACTAGAGATGTGTTGTGAGCAACCTAAAAAGGTGATCAGTGACTTCTACGAATCCAGATATACTCACTAAAACAAGTCACATCAGGCTAATCTCATTTCTTTTCTGATGGGAGAATCAGAATATCAGATCAGGGGAGTGAAAAAGACATGGGCTAACTGTTTAAGAGGGGTGTGTGTGTGAGAGCGAGGGAACGAGGGAAGGAGGGAAGGAGGGAGGGAAGGACTGAGCCCGGGACTGGGGGAATCGTCCTCACCTCCACCACCCAGCACATTTACTCAGAGGAAGAGCATCTGCACCAGGACAGAAATCTGCCTTGGGACCAGGTATCAGAGGATGGGAGATTGCAAGTTGGTGCTACTTCTTTCTTTGCATAAATACCTAGTAAGTCAGCTTCTTTTCTTTTTCAGTCCCTAGTAGTAAGAGTGTTCAATTCCATGGGCTCACACAGAAAGGTCAGGAAGATTTTAAAAGACTCTTTAATTCCCATAGCAAACTTAGGAGCCCTCTGAAATAACAGATATGCACTTGAGCAAAGCAACTGATACTTGTGAACAAGATAAGAAATGTGGGCAGGATGACAGTATAGCCAGTATTGATAGTATAGTAAGTTACAGCTATTTAAAGGGTTCCAACCAAAAATCACAAAACAGTGTTAAAGTGGAAAGAGCTGTCTGGTGGTATCCTACAGGGCTCTGCCATCTGCCCTCTTCTACTCCAGGACTTACCCTGTTTCATCAAGGACTTGTTTTAGGATCAAGATGGCCAACTGATTAAATCTGAAGAAGGTACAAAGCTAAAGGTAATAGTTAAAAAAAAAGATACATATTTAAATACTTTTTTGGAAGCAGGCAAAGTATATACAAGCGTGACGAGATGGCACAGATAAGGCATTGCAGTGGGACGTGTCAAAAAGTCTTGAGAGTTCTAATGGATAAAAAGCCCAGAGAATTAACATTATGATGGCATTGCTGAAAACAGCTAATGTAACTTAAGCTTAATGATAAAAACAGAGTATCAAGGACAAGGGGAATAGCGGTACCGATGGTCCCACAACAGTTGGCACAAATCAGACCAAACTCTGACTACTGTTGGACCCAGATCTGGATCCCACAGTTTAAAAGAGCACTGACAGAGACTGGAACACAGAAGAGAGCATTCTGAGTGCTAAAGAGACTCAAAACCACAGTCTAGGAGAAACTGCTAAGAAAATGGAGCTATTTAATCTGGAGAAGAAGGGATTCTGAGAACATGTGAACTTGTCTTCAAATATTTAAAAGACTATCAAGCGGATGAGGAAATTGTGTTCTTAAGATCTCATTGGGTTGAACTAAGTTTAGTAGGTAAAGTTATGGAGGTGATCTCGGCACAATAGAATTGTGTAAGTGAACTGTCTGAAAATGACTGCCTCCTCAACCAGGCATGTCCCAGTTGACAAACCAGGGCCAGTCAGCAGAGCCTAGATGACCTCCACTGGGGAGACACAGAGGGAACTCCCCTATCAGACAGAGAACAGAGCCAGGAAACCTTCCGACTCTGAGTTGATGAGGTAATTAACTAAAAGCATCTGGGTGCCATTATTAACACTGATTCAATAACTGGCATCTGAGATGATGTGTGACATATTAATCTAATTTAGAGCAAAGCTTCAAACAGTGGTTTTGAGCAGATCAATAATGTGGGGCTTTGAGTCACAGATGTAGTTAGTTACCTGAAGGGGACTGGTTTGGATGAACTCTGGACAGAGCTAGGTTTATTCCTCCTTCCCTTATCATTCAATAAAAATATTATTTCAGAATAAATCACTGGTAAACACAGTATAAAATACAGAATGGTCACCAAATGTGGAACACAAGCAAATACAAAATAAGGTTAATTGATATTATGTTACAGTAAATGATAGAATAATATCATCTAAGTTTGCAGATTTTACAGCCATCCTATATGATTTTCAATAAATGTCACAACTAGAAAATGTAGTCTCTTTAAAGAATAAGAACAATACTAACATCTGTTGGACTTACTATGTGCTAAAGATTTATATTACCTAATTCTCAGAAAAACCTAGGTCGGACACCATCATCTCTATTTTACTAATGTGGAAACTGAGAATTGGACCAGTTACGTGACTTGCCTCTGGTCACCCAGGTATGAAGGGAAGGTAGTCTCTCCAGAGTCTGGCTGCTTGGAGACTGTGTTTACTCTGAGTCAGATCCAGTACTAAGTATTTCCCACACTTTGTCTCATTTAATCCTCAAAATGACCTGTGAGATGTGTGTAGTCATCTGCATCTTACAGTTAGGAAAACAAGTTTTTCCAGAGGCTAAGTAACAGGTCTAAGGCCATGCCCTTGCAGAAATTTCAGCTCAGCTCCTGACAACCATGCTCTCATCTTGTTACTGATTTTGGCTAAACTGTTCATTTCTTCTGAGGATTATAATACTGATTTAACTGTCATCAAAATAATCTGTATAGGTTGGTAACACTAGAAAAGTCCAAAATAAAGCACTGAAATTTTTCCTACACGCTTTATAAATACTGTTTATGAGCAGTATCAATTGTGGATGCCAAAAACCAATTTTTGGAATTTTGACATTCTGGAGAAGAAAAAAAAAACAGACCAAATCAACTGAGAGAGCCCTAATATCTACTTTGATAAAACTTTATTCTCAGTTGGCAGGCTTGTAGCTGACACATTCTCTCTGCACCTCGGTTTCCTTTAAAAAAAAAAGAATGGGAATGTAACATCAGCTTCCTTTTATTCCCATGAATAAACTCCAACACTGCCTGCCTCAGTTATGTAACTCAAGGTAAGCAAGTGGTTTAATATATGCTTGTAATTTACAAGCTAATTTTCAGCAATAGAAAATCAAGTTTTGTTTGTTCCCAAGTTGTATTTTAATAGCTTCAATACTTTAAGAAAACACATAAAGTTTCAGAAAACCAACCACATTTACCCATAGTCAATTGCATCACCAAGGCTAAATTTAGGTATTTATACTCATCTCTCACCCAATAAACATAATTAGCTCCAATTTTTGTCAGCAAAAACCCTTAGCAATCATTTATTAATACTAAACTTAGTGGGAAAACTAGCACTGCTTCATGTATAGGGAAAGTAAGCTTAAGGATTAAGCTGGTTATTCCAGTAATATGCAATTAAAAGAATGAAACTGAGAAATGTATAAACTCTGACATTCCCTTAATGTTTTAAATATTCCTGAAGTAACAAGAGAACTTGGTAACCACTGTAACATGAGCACTTGCCAATTTACCAGTTGTTTGTGGACTGTTCACATGATTGGCACAGACTGGCAATGACCCCAGTGGTGTTTGGGAGGCATCTTTGCACAAAATAAGGGCTGTATCACATTGAGCAGCATGAGGGAACCTGACATCACAGGCCTTGAGCAGAAGGGCCAGGCTCCAACCTCCTATGTGAAAAAATGTTACCTATCATCAGTACATGACTCTTCAATTAAAAACACTAGAGTCTGTTGGTTAAAGCCTCACAATGACTCTGGGATGTGAACCCTGTCATTTACGTTTTGCAGGTGAGGAAAAGGAGGCTTACAAAGAGGTTAAATAACTAGTCCAAGGTCACACAACTGCAGAGATTTCAACCTAAGTCTACTTGACCCTGAGGCTTGTGCTAGAAGGCGTCCTTTCAGAACACCTCAGGTAAACAGTTCATTTCTTTCGGGACTATGACTACCAATTTAACTGTCATCAAAATAACCCATACTGGCGAATGACCCTAGAAAGCCTGGATGGAGCAGTCAGGGTGGTGGGAAAGTGGTATCAGCCACTAAAGCCACTGCTCTGGTTTCCCGTCCTTCCCAGGGTTGCCTAGAGCTCCCTGTGCTTCCTGGAGGAAAGAACACTGGCATTCCAAAGTGACGCTGCTTAGACGCCACATTAAAATCCCAAGACCGACTCCTTAGAAGAGTTCTTTGTCGTTCCGCGTGTGGAGGAAGCACTCAAAAATGATGTTCATGGTTTGCTTTAGTGGAGCTTCAACTTATGGTCAATGAGGAAGCTCTGAAACTTTACATCTTATGGAAAATGTAAAACGTTAATCAGCAATGACGATTTCTCAAACCTACTATCGGGACATCAATGATGCTAAATTCCTCATGGCAAACATGCAGCAGGACTGACTACTTTAGCCTATATGATTATTTCTCAAAAAGAAAGTATCTCATATTCAAAGTACCATCAAATCTGAGTTTACATAGTACACTAGAAAGAAAAATACCTTCTTCTTGTTGGTAAAAGTCTCATGGTGTTTTTATGATGCAAATAAAAATCTGTTGGGAGTTCCCAGAGGTGAGGTTTCCCTTCAGTGGGATGGAAAACTCCCAGGAAGAGATTAATGGAATCTTGTCTATCAGCATCTAAAAAGCAAAAATATGTAATTTAGGAAATCCATTACTGACATATACAACTCAGGGAATGTTTTCTTAGGAGGATAAGGGTACAACTGTGATTTCATGGAACATACCTCTGAAAATAATAGCATTTGTACTTCAAAAGTCATACATGGAAAAAAAAGTCATACATGCATGCAAAATCTAAAACAGCCACCAAGATTTTGAGAATTAAAACTTTGCTTCAAAATATTTCCTTTTACTTAATATCTCTCATTATAAGGAAGACAGTGAACATAAACTGCTTCTTGAATTTGAGAGATTCTTAAAAATCTTTAAGAACTTCCATAATGTCTTATTGATTTTATTTTAAGAATAAAGACATATTCTCACCATATGTTAGTTCACCTGAAACAAAACAGCTTCACTTTATTGCAAAGACAAGCAGAGATGTCAGAGACAAATAAAATGACCCAATTCCTACCCATACTCTGTTGCACCACCTTGAACAAGTCAGTTTTCAAGTTTCTACTTTTAATCCGTGAAAAGATATTCTCCATTTCTTCAGCAGAGACCATGTTTACACTTTCAGTCCCCCTCAGCTGTGGGTCTAGCCATTCCCTTTTATATTTGATAATGAAGGCAGAATGAGCACATGCAAAACAGCCTCATTCTAACCATTCAAACACCCCACAATTACCTTTTCAAAATACACTGCAAACTAATAAAACAGACCATATATATTTTATATATATACACACACACACACACACACACACACACATATATGTATATATATACACCCACTGTAGCTCCTCTTTTTTTTTTTTTTTTCTTATTTTGGTAGAAGTGATGATAAGCACTGAAGTGACCTCACGCGCCATCCCCCCTTCTGCACTGTCACCTCCCTTGCATCCTTCATTCTTTCCCCTCATTTCCTTCTTTCCATTCTTGTCTCCAAGCCCTCATATATTCAAGTTTGGGGCAGACATCCACCAAATAAGTAATAACCTCTTTCCGAAAATAAGCACAGAACTAAAAAAAGAGCACAATAGAAATGACTGCTTTTGAGACAAGATAATATTATCATAAAATCAATTTTCTTCCAACAGTTAAAATGAACACAGAAAAACCTGAAATTAGCAACATGTTCTCATGGGCTATTTGCTCATTTCAGCAAAAGCAATAAATGAAATATGGTACATCAAACATGTATACCAGATATATGTTTTGACAGGAACCACGCCATTAAAACAGCCCTTAACCTTTCAGGCTAAAAGTAATATATAAAAGGGATGTGTTTATATGCTGAATATCTTTGGGGTCTTTTTTCCCATTTTTTTGAGAAAAAATATCAAGTGTTAAATGATGCAGACATTACTACCCCAATTTGCACCCTCTTAACACAATACAAAAGTAAACAGACTGCTTTTATAGTAATTATATTCTTTATGCTTCTTGAATAGCCTTAATGGCACTTAATAATTCATATCATATAGTAACTCAAAATATCTTAATCCTATCTAAAAAAGCTCTCCATTATTAGCCATGTTTTCACAGAGCTTCTTTTATCTTTTATTAAACATAATAGTAGCTTCCTTTCATTTTTAGCAAGTATGGTAAAATGTAAGATGTGAGAAATACAACCAAATAAAGGACATTTCTTCTAAGGATTATAACAAAGATCTTGAAGGCACTGCTGTTATTATAACTTAAAATATATCTACGATATACATGGTCATCTACTAAGCTTGGACTCTCGGGTCAGCCCTAATGAGCCTGAGGATCTGTTCCTGGCCACTTTTGATTGCGAATAAGGCCGCCACCTTCAGGACGACAGCAGTTCTTTGGATACTGACAAGAGCCTAAAACAGGTAGGTTCTCTGCAGTTGTGGATAACAAAATGATGACCGACTTTTGTATTCAATCATGCTTCAAAGGACACAAGAATATGCACCATTCAAACTCCATCCAAACAGTTAAACACTAACCAGTTTTATTACCTACTGTATTTAAACAGATCAGGCACGAACATAATAATTCTTTTTAACTAGCCAAAAATTCATTTTGAAACTAGAATATTTGATCGAATATTAACTTCGTGATAAGGTGGCCTCTGAAATGAGTGATGGAAAGGGATATTATTCAATAAATAGTACTGTTTAACTATTGGTGGGGAGTGGACAATGAAATTAGACCCATACCTCATACTGTATGTTGAAATAAATACGAATTAAATGTAAGAAAGACAAGGACAGAAGGGACAGGCTGGGAGTTCGAAATTTGTAGATACTGACAGGTATATATAGAATAGATAAACAAGATTATACTGTATAGCACAGGGAAATATATACAAGATCTTGAGGTAGCTCATGGTGAAAAAATGCGACAATGAATATATGTGTGTTCATGTATAACTGAAAAATTGTGCTCTACACTGGAAATTGACACAACACTGTAAACTGACTTTAACTCAATAAAATAGAAGTTAAAAATAATAATAAATAAATAAAAAGAAAGACAAAGAGAACAAAGAGAAACATGCAATTTTAAAAAGAAACAGACAATGAACATACAAAAATTCAGCTTTACCAGTTATTAAACAAATGCAAATTGAAAACAATATACCATTTTCTACCTATTAAGCTGGCAGGTACTTTTCAAAATGGGCACTCCTATACTCTGGTGAGGGAGAATTAACTGCTATAGCCTTTTCGTAAGGCAATTTGGCTACAACCATATGTTTTTTTTTAAAGGCCCTGAAAATATCTATACTCTGATCTAATAAACATGCTTCTGGAATTTTCATAAGAAAAGATAAAAAGTATGCAAAAAAAAAAGCTGTATGTTCAAAGATGTGTGTTTACAAGGAACCTAAATGCACGATAATAACAAACAACCACACCACGGTGCTTCTAAAGGACAGACTGCCACAAGGCTACTAAAAATCATGTTGTAAAAGAATATTTAAGGTCATTAAGATTACTCACATTATCTGAAAGGGCAAACGCAGAATATACATTACCTGTATAGTAAAACTAGAATGATCAGGGACTCCTAAATATGAACAAGTTGCTATCTCTGGAAGGTGAGGATTATATGATTTATTTGTGAGTTGTTCTATACTTTCTATAATTAACATGTATTACTTTCATAACTGAAAAAAAAAAACACCATTCATTCGTTCATCTAAGAACTTACTATGTCCCACACTGGGGTACAGTCACATACAAGACTGATTTTGGTGCTCATGGGGCTTACATTCCATGGTGTGAAACAAACATAATATACAAGAAAATAATGTACAAGGTACTTTCAAAGGATGTCAGTTCTATGAAGAAAATAAAAGAGTGACATGAGAATGACGAGAGAGGAAAAGGACACTTAGATTGGCTGGTCCGGGGAAGGGGTGGTGACTGGAGTGTCTGAGGAGGCAGCATTTGCACTATAAGGATGAGAAGGAGGTGGCCACCCAGAGCTCTGAGGGCTGTGCCCAAGCAGGACAGACAAACAAAACGCCTGAATGGGGAACAAGCTGGGAAGCTCCAGGAACAGCAAGAAGGCCAGAGAGGCCAGAGGGTAAAGGAAAGAGCGGTACCAGGGACTCCACAAGGACGGTAGGTGCCAGTAAAGACTCTTACTTCACATGCAGTGAGAAGCCCTGCAGGGGTTTCTAGAGATGGGGATGATAAGATCTAAGTCTTAAACAGATCACTCTGGCTGCTGTGAAGAGCAAGATCAGAAGAGGGAGGCAGAGAGATGCGGCTGGAGCCGCTGTACTTGTCCAGATAAGAGTCACGAGTCGTCTGCACGAGCATGGCAGCAGAAAGGACAAAAATGAGGATCTGGGATATACTTTGGAGGCAAAGCCGATAAGATTTGCTGAGGGATGAGACTGGGGATCATAAGGAAAACAAAGAAATCAAGGAGAATTCCTAGGTTTCGGAACAGAACAGTGGGCGCTGAGGGAGAAAAAAACAAGTGGAGAAACAGGTTTGGGGACAGAGTTAAAAGTTTCTGTCTCAGAAGTGGTCAGTTTCAGATTCTTCTTTGATATCTGTGGAAGGAAGAAATCTTGTCCCCATTCCTCCCTAGGACCCCCTGAATATTTTACATGACATGGCAAAAGGGATTTTGCAGATGTAATTGAAATTATTCATCACTGACTTCAAGATAGGGAAGTAAATATCCTGTCTTATCTGGGTGGGCCCACTGTAATTACATGAATCTTTTAATGACAGAAGAGGAAAGTGGAAGAGGAAGGCAGAGAGGGTCCGGCACACCACTGCTGGCTTTAAAGATGGAGTGGGCCGCAAGTCAAGGAGGGCAAGAAGCCTCTAGAAACTGAGACTGACCCCCAGCCAACAGCCAGCAGGACCCAGGGACATCAGTGCTTATAACCGCATGGGAATCTGCCAACACCCTGAATGAGCCTGGAGACCTTCAGATCAGAGCCCACTTTCTGACTTCATTTTGATTTCATTTGACTTCATTTCAGCCTGGTGAGACCCTAAGCAGAAAACACAGCTGAGTAATGCTGTACCCAGACTTCTGACCATAAAAATTATCAGATAATAAGCAGCTGTTGTTTCAAGCCACTAAGTTTGTGATAATTTGTTACAGCACTTGTAGAAAACTAATACAATATTCAGGAGAAGATGCTGGCTAGGTAGGCATTTAGATAAATAAGTCTGGAGTTCAGGAGTCCAGGTTAGAGATATAAATGAGTGTCAACTGCATGGTACTTAAAAGTTGGATGAGATGCCCCTAAGGGAAAAGTGTAGAAAGAGAAGAGGAGGGTTTAGAAATAGGACAGAAGTCAACAGGGAGACTGAATGAGACAGCACAGAGGCTGAGTTTCAGGGAAGAGTGCTCAGGTGTGATATAAACTGCTGAAAGGCTGAGTAAGATGAAGACAGAAAAGGAACCTCTGGATTGGGCCATGTGGAGATTGGTGGTGACATTGACAAGCGCAGTGTCAGTGGTATGCAGGCCCAGGGAAGTAGGTGGAGAGAACAGGATATGAGAGAGGAAACAGACATGCAGATAATTCTTTCAAGAGATCTTGCTTTAGGAGAACAGAGAAATAGGACTTCAGCTAAAGGGGGTGTGAGATTAACAGCAGAAAGGTTAGATGGAAATGCTAATGGAAATGAGGCAGTAGAGGGGAAAAACTGACGATATACAGCAAGGAGCATATAATTGCAGGGGAAAGCAGGAAGGGTGGGATTCTAGGGCACCGTGGAGTGGTTGGCCCAAGATGGGGTAGAGCTATTCCAACCACTGTAATAAGATATAAGGTAGAAACTATGGGTGCCGAAAAGGACAGGCTCTGCATTTGGTAGTCAGAAGGAAGAGTTCACCCCCAATGACTTACTTTCTCCATGAAGTATGAAGCAAAGGAGCCCGCTGAGACTAGTTTAAGGAGTGAGGCAAGGTATGAATGGTCACTTTGGAGAGAGAGAGAATGAATGTATTAGGGAGATTTAGCAGGACCGTCAGGATTCTGAGTATCCTTTAGAGAACTGCAGTCAGTTTAAACTGAGAGTAGTAACTGCAGCTTTTTCTCCTGCCGTGTTTAACTGCTTTGGTTGCAGAGCAGGTGGATAGCTGGGTTTTAGCCAGAGTTTTATTAATGTGATTCAAATGTTGTTAAAACAAAACCTTTTGCAATTGTTTGCTTTCTGCCATTGCCAAGTATAGCTTATTCACTTTGAACCTGCTCTGAGAAGGATGACCTTAGAAGTCCATCTCACTATTTTTTTTTTGTTTGTTTTTTGTTTTGTTTTGCGGGGGTGGGTAATTAGGTTTATTTATGTATTTATCTTTAATGGAGGTACTGGGGATTGAACCCAGGACTTTGTGCATGCTAGGCATGCACTCTACTACTGAGCTATACCCTCCCCCATCTCACTATTTTAATAAATGAAAATGTGCTCAACACACTCTGTTTCATGTCCCTCTTTCGGGGTGCACAGAAAGGGAAGGAAACTGCTCCACTGCCTCACAGCACTACCATAATGCTGGGCGATGCCATCTCGACACTATTTTCTATAATCGTTGCTTTCCATGCAAGATGAGCTTTAAAGTCTTTAGTCTGTGAGCTTTTTTTTAAATCTCTGTTTGAGAAGGATATGGTTCCTCTCCAAAGAATGAATACACACACATTCACACGTGTGCATAATACGTATGTATGTGTATGTGTACAGGTGAGCTATTATTAACTACTGCAGATATCTTATTGTTTTTTTCCCTTACAATCCAATTTAAATTCAGGCCCTCAGAAAAAAATTCAGGCTTACAAAAATATAAGTGTAAAAAAAAAAAAAAAAGGAAAGATTTAGAAAGAGCTTAACAAGGTCCTTTAGGGAATTATAACTATGAAGTTCTTCCTAAACACCCAAGGGAAGTATCTAGGTACCTGGTCTTGCCTTGCTGGCATCCTGGGGCTGCTTATGTAGCCAGTTATGTTAGAGACCAAAGGACACTTCTTGGAGACAAACTCCAGAACATGGTAATACACGAAGCCTCAAGGACAGTTTTTAAAATGAACCTGAAAGGGAGTCAGGTGAATTGCCCACACAGCATCAGTCTGTCTCTGTGAACCACGAGGGTAATATTCTTAACAGCCTAATTTCAAGTACCTTACTGCCTGCTGCAGAGGCATAACATGAGGAAACTGATTAAGTTTTACAAAGTTATCTTGAGTACTTTAAAGAAAATGGTTCTATTAATATATTACCATTATATAATATCCACTGTAATTTAAAAATAAGTTGCACACCCCAATGACACCGTGCTTCTCAAAATAAAGAAGTCTGTTTTAGCCACATTATTCATTAAATATTTCCTTTCATAATAGTTCCTCTTTCGGTTGTGCATAATTTTGCCTTATCTTTCCATTATGTGCACATTACTTATTCATGATCACCTTCTGTCTTTTAATGGTTTCTTTTTTAATTCTGGACAAATACACATTCACGGTTTGTGCCCCAGTCTGATTGAAAAACACATTTCTTGGTTCTTAAGTGTCATAATGACTCCCTTTTCGGGGACAATCATGACAGGAGAAGGGCAGAAGAGTGGATGACCCTTTCGATTAGGGCAGTTTTAACTCTTTCACGGTAACACATACCCAGAGGAACGTGCACTTGTTGGCACATGACTTACACAGCTGTTACAGGTTGAACTGTGTCCCCACCAAAAGAAATGTTGAAGTCCTAAGCCCCAGGACCTGTCAGTGTGACCTTATTAGGAAATCCAGTCTTTGCAGATACAGCCAAGTTAGGATGCAGTCACAATGGAGTGGGCGCTGGGGGGCCTTAATCCAGTATGACTGGTGTCCTTATAAAAAGAGAGACACAAACATACGCACAGGTTGGAGAACGCCACAACGACCGGAGGGGAGAATGTCACGTGACACCAGAGGTAGAAATGAAAGTGCGGCAGTTGGAAGCCAAGGATCCCCAGGAGACCACCAGAAGCTAAGAGGCAAGTAAGATTCCTCCCCTGGAGCCTTCAGAGGGTGCACGGCCCTGCGGACACCCGACTTCCGACTTGTGGCCTCTAGAACCATGAAACAATACATTTCTGTTGTATTAAGCTACTCAGCCTGTGGAACCTTGTTACAGAAGCCCTAGGAATCTAGCCCAACAATGAAGCACAGCCAGTGAGTACACCTCTAGAGAGAATCTCAAAGCAGTTCTAATTTGTAAAAACAAGTGAAACCATGTGTTATTTTTTATTGTTTCTAGCTATCGATAATAATCAATTGTTTGCAATATGTGTTGTAGCCAACTGGCCCACGTCAATACATACTAACATCTTCACTGGGAACCACAGCAGTAAGTGTAATAAAGGACAATGGGAACACTTTAATATTTTTGCTTTAGAATCTAGAATTTAAACTTATGCTACTGGCTTCAGTTTCTAAATTTAACTCTCCTAACTCCTAATTTTTGTGCAGATTAATACACTTTGATTCTTAAGTTCCTAAATCCAGCTCAGGGACTCATGCATACAGAGGAACAGCTAAATACTCTTAAGGCCTGTGGTGGCTCTGTGGTTCGTATTACATATTGAGCTTACTGGGAGTAGTTCAATGGGCATAATTCTCAGTGAATTCAAAAGACATGATCTGAGCAGCCTAAGAGCATTACTGAGAGGCTACATGCTATTAGGCTGACATACTTATTCCTATTAATTCTTTAATCCAGGGAAAAGGGGAAGTTGTAGGTGATGAGTTAACTCATGCATTTATTAATTCATTCCATGAATATTTTGTGTGCCATGAGCAAAGCATTAGGGCCACTGCAGTGCACAAGCTGCTCAAGGAGCTCTCGGGTCTCATGGGGTGGGGGTGGGCACAGAACACAACTCATGGCTCAGGTAATGGTTTAAGTCTGCTAAATGCCACAGAGCTACAGAATGCTCCAAGAACAAACACTGCAGGACCTTCCTCAAGGGAGTGAAAAGTAGAGTGAGCTCTACAGGCTGGCTAGGAGTTAACTGGGGGAGGACTGCAGTCATGCTCCCCAACGGGTGGAGCAAGAGCCTGTGGCAAAAGAAGCCCAACTTCTGGAAACTGTAGAAGGTCCCCGTGTCTGGAGCGTAGTGATGGGGGATGGGAATGGCGTGAACGGCTGGATGGCAAGGTTGGCGGGGTCAGACCACGCAGGGCCTCTAGGTCTGTCCTGTCCCTTCCACACCAACCAGACTGCCAGCCGGCTTCCGACCCCTCCAAAGTGTGTAAATAAGCCCATTCCTACTTGATGTGGTGGACTCCAAAGTGGCCCCCTTGCTCCCCACTCCCGGTGTTCACACCTTACTGTAATATCTTCTGCTGCGGCGTGAACTGTGTCTCCCTAAAAAGATAAATTGAAGTCCTAACACCCAATACTCGTTAATGTAATCTTGTTAGGGTCTTTGCAGACATAAACAAGTTAAGATGATGTCATACTGAGTTAGGGTAGACTCTAATCCAATATGACTGGTGTCCTTACAGGAAGAGGGAAATCTGACACAGACCTAGACACACAAAGGAAGAAGGCCATGTGACAATGGAAGCAGAGACTGAAGTGCTGCAGCTGCAAGCCAAGGGACACCAAGGACTGCCGGCAAACTACCAGAAGCTGGGAAGAAGCAAGTCAGGATTTTCCCCTGTGGGTTCCAGAGGGAACCTGGCTCTACTGACAACTTGATATTGAACTTCTAGCCTCCAGAACTGTGAGAAAGCAAGTTTCTATTGTTTTAAGTCAATTACTTTGTGCTATTTTGTTACAGCAGCCCTATGAAACTGATACAGCTTTCCCTATGTGTTGGTGGGGCCAATGATTTGCTTCTGAGCAATGGGTAAGGCAAAGAGATGGGAGGTCACTTCCATGACTACACTATGTTACGTAAGATTCTGTCTTGCTAGCAGACTCATTCTAGATAGACATTCTCTTTCCTACACCGGCTATGAAGACAAGCTGCCACGAGTCCCAAAAGGTGTAAGTCCACAAGGAACTGCAAGGAATTGAATTCTACTAACAAACACATGAGCTGGGAAGCAGATCTTTCCTGAGTCAGGCCTCCACATGAGACCACAGCACTGATAACATTTTGACTGCAGCTTTGTGAGACCCTATCCAGAGAACCCAGCTAAGCTGTGCTTGGAATTCTGACCTACAGAAATCATGAGATAATGAATATATGTTGTTCTAAGCTGCTAACTTTTCAGTAATTTGTTAGAAAGCACAGAAAATTAATATACTTCAACAGTAGTAGAGCCAACTGCCTTTGCATTCTCTCTAGGCATGGAAAATGTTGAAAAGCTAATTCTTTTGTGGATGTTTTCACGCATTCTTCCAAGGTTCCCAACACGGGACTCTCTTGCAGTTCCCTTGGTGTAAGCACATGTATCTTCTCACACCAGGCAGTTTCCTGCAACTTGTTCCTCAGGAATCCAGTGAATTCTGCTTCCTGCTGCAAAGGATCTAGGTCAATGCCATGCCAGCACTCTCCCCCATGAGGCCTGCCTCTGGTCACCTGTAAACAAGGATCCTTGGGCCTAACCAGTTCTAGGAGGGTAGGCCACCCCCATCATGGCAGCCTTCTCCTCAGCCCATCCCTCTGCTTCAGCTTTGCCACACAGCAGTCCAAAGCCAACAGCTCCATGGGGTCCCGCCAACAACAGAACACTACATTAAGCTTGTCCAGAGTCCTAGTCCTCTCTAGGTGTGAGGTGAAGGAGTAGGCGCGTGGCAACAGTTCTTGCCAAGAAATCTCTTTACCAATCTCTCCTTTCCATATTCTATTCATGTTTTTACCCTTGATCTGATTCAAAAGGCCAAGACTCATGGAGTAAGTCTGAGTACTTTCTTTGTAAGTTCTGTGCATGGGATCTGTCTCCCAATCACTATGGCCTGGGACATCTGTTGTGTCAGAAATCCCATTGCCATTTTAACCACCTGTTACTTTTAGTAATCTCAAGCCATAAAATGAGAAGACAGTACAATTCAGTGATAATGTTACTATCATTTCTAGCTGACATTTAAAAGAATCACTGATATTTACATTCTTAGACAATTGTCAAGACTATGAACCCAAGTTAAAAATAATTACTTGGGGAGACAGTGTAGCTCAAGTGGTAGAGCGCATGCTTATCATACACAAGGACCTGGGTTCAATCCCCAGTACCTCCTCTGAAAAAAAATAAGTAAACCTAATTACCCCCCCAAAAAATAAATAAATTAAAAATTACACTGTTAAAAACAAAACAAAAATAATTATTCAATACTCTCAAAAAAAACTTATCTATGTATTACAAGCAAAAATACAGAAGGAGGCAGAAGCCAAGGAATCATAGTTTGAATTATGTAAAAGCCCCATTTATGGGTGGCCAAAATTCCCTATTTAAAATATAAAGTTTATTCATTCATTTACTGAACACCTCCTAAGTGACAGATTCTACTTAAACTTTTAAAATATTTAATTTTGATTTTACTAATCCAGTTAGTCTAAAAAAAAGTCTATGTATAAGAAGAAAACACACAGCAGGTAAGTCTTAGAAATGCCTGTTACTCCTGAATTACCTGAAAAAGCATTGCTGTAGTATCTAGACAGGGTCTGCATGATGTCTTTTGAGTGCTGGGTCCACGGTGCTATCTTTCTGTAGGTTTTTACACGATGAACAAGTTGAGAACCACCGTACTGAAGGGACAGGGTATCCCCATGATCTTCATAGAGTTCCTCAAATAACCTAAGCAAAAAAAACAAACAAACAAAAAAAAAACCAAAACCCAAACACTAAAGAATTTCACCCAAAGTATTATACACGTTATTCACTTAGCCACAGACTCAAAATGAGTCTTTTATTTTATGATTTCCTCTGCGCCTTTCTTTTCAAGCAGACTCTTCAATATCTTGAAAATAAATGCATATACAAAATATATTTTATAGTAATTGTCTAATAAGGAACAAAGTCATGGAAAACACTAAGAAAGCATTAGGGGCACCAAACACATTACCCATCAAAGCCAGACCAAGGGAGTTCTAACTCTATTAGAAGACTCCTAACTTTCTGCAGGCGGCCTGATCAGTTTATCTCCCACAACCGAATTTTGTTCTGAGTTGTCTCTGGAAAAAAGGACATGCTCTTGTCACAGACAAATCAGGTTCTTTCCTAGGAACACAGGTTGGAAACTTGTGTTTCTTCAAGAGTGTGAGAAGATTTTCAGGGCAATGATATCTGCAGATCTGGCCCCTCGTAAGCTGATCACTTTCCTTTACAGAGTCTTTATGACTGTCTCAGATGACCAGGAACAGCTATCATTGCATTTTCAAGAAACAGTACTTCACGCAATGTCATGGACCCAAAGGACAGTGAAGGAACAGTAATCCCTACTGAAGAATCAATCTCTTACCTGTCTTACATGTTTAATTCAAAATATACAAAGGCACATTACCTTTTTTTTCCTGATGTAGGATTTTTTTTTTTTAAACCCACTAGTTTAGATTTACCTAAAGCACTTTGGATTTATCTCAAGAACTTAGTGTTTATTGATAATGAACATGAATAGGAAAACAAAAACCATGGTAACAACACACTAGACTTTAATGGAAACATGTATCACAGAATTAATTTCAATAATGTCTTTTACAACATAATTTTTGAGACGCTAAAAGGAGAAACAAGTTCCTGAACGTCCTTATTATTAATCAGATTTGCTTTCTGTCATTATTGGCATTTGAAAGGCAGGAAATAAGGCTTACCTAACTGCATCTGTATCAAATTGTAGATTTGGTTTGTCAATTAATCCCAAGGAATACAGCTGGTAAGCCAGAGCACATTTCCCCACCATAAACTGCGCCGTGTTGGTGCGATCCAAACAGTCTACACAATTGGTTCGAAGAACACCAGTCTAAAGAGAAAAACCTTAAGACTATCAATCGTTATTCAGTCACCAAAACTGCTTCCATCCTACTTTAGATTTCTTTAAGTATAAGAAAAGCTGTAGGCAGAGTATTACTCCTGAACAAATAAAGAGGAATTTTTTTTAATTATAAATGGTTATATTTGCTGTTCACTTAATATTGCTACAGCAGTATCATTACACCTCCTTGTCTGTATTTGAATTTTCTTCTGTAGTTTAACAATATAAAACAAATAGCTAATATTTTCCACATGTACCAATTAGTAAAATATGTGCTCCCCCCATCTATCTCCTTTACTGTACAAACCAAATATTCAGTGCTTGAGGCCATATCATTCTTAAAGTATAATTAATATGTATAGTGATTATATTTGACTAATTTTCCAAAGTCATTCTAATTTATTACTTTCACATTTCTGTTTATATTTCTATTTCCAGTAATAAAACTTATACTATATAGAAAAAAATCCAGGGGTCATTATTATTTTAGGTACACATCCTTTGCAAGAGTTAAACACTAGCATCTTTAAAATTCATTCTCAAATGATTAATAATTTTGCATTCAATAAGAAGTGTCTTTCTCCATGGCTGCTTTCAGAAAACATCATACACTGTGGATACAGAGTCTATTCATTATTAATACAATGTCATCCATACCTGCAGGCGACCAGTGGGAATCACATACCCTCCAAGTTCATTCCACCTGTGTTTAAAACATACATGGTTTAATTTAAAAGCAATTTTAATAGCATAATCTATATTCATTCCTGGTACTAGCTCTTTATTAAAAATCAAAGTAATAGAGCTGAAGGCCCCTGAATAATCAGCTGATTCTACTTACTCTCACTCTTTCAGGAAAGTGAATATGCAAATTACAGAGATGCTATCTGTGCTCTCTTCAGAGGGAGACCAGGGAAGGAGCATCTCAACTTGCTCCAGCCCCACACACCAGCATTTTGTCACCCATGTGCAACCAAAACCTCTCTTGCTTTAATTTAAGCCCATGTCCTATTTGGTCCCTACAGACATGAGTAATAATTGCAGGGCAACTTTCTAGTAAGATCTTCCAAGCCTCATCCTTCTCCCCTCAACATTTGGATGCTCTACCTCCTCCAGCTTTCCTTCATGGAGCTTTCTTACATTCCTTTGGTTGTTTTGTAGACTTCCTTATTATTTTCTTTCCTACATATTTTCTCCATGTGCTAATAAATGCATGGGGATATGTTCTAAGCACTATATAATGGCACTGAAGTTTTATTTTCATTATTTAAAAGAAGGTGCAGTGCAGGGAAGAGTTAACACAGTAGGCCCGACTGCTGTCCCCAGAACGGCCAGCTTACAAAGTTGGCCCCTGGCGGGCATCTGAAACTCAGGTTCCTACCATTCCCAGAACAGACAAGAGCAGCTCACTGTGCCTAAACTGTCTGTAGAAACAACATGGTTTTGCAGCACATCCTTTCCTTCTGGGAGTCTGATATGGTGGTAGGTGCCAGGCAGAGGCTACCTATGGGACCACCTCTAATAAAAAAGACCCTGGCACCGAGCCTCTAATCATCTCCCCCGCTTGGCAACATTTCACACCCGCTGTCACAAGTCGGTGGGGGAATTAAGCACGCTCTGTGTGACTCCACCAGGAGTGGGCTCTGGAAGTGTCTGCCTGATTTCCTCTGGACTTTGCCCCCTGCATCTTTTCCCTTGGCTAATTTTGCTCTGTATCCCTTGATCGTAATAAATCATAGCCAGGAGGACAACGCTATGCTGAGTCCTTTGAGTTCTCCTACTGAATCACTGAGCCTGGGACTGGTCTTGGGGACCCTGGTCACAGGTGCCCTGAAATTCAAACTATAACAAAAGGATTACTTGCAAAGACACAACCAACTACTAGTGTGTGTGTTTTGCTTTTTGTGTAGTTTCTTTTTTTTTTTTTTTTTTTAACCATTATAGTTAACTTTGTTAACTGAAAATAAAATGCTGGAAATGATAATATTGGTTACTTAAAAGATAAATAAAACCCAGATGCTTGATCTGAAGAAGCTCACAAAGTAGTCATGAAGAAAGATTTGTGAGCAAATAACTATAATACAGTGATAAGTTTTCACTAAGATGTTGGTATAAATACTAATCTATAGACTAGTTTTTAAGAAAAAATTTTTCTTGCTCCTATTTAATACTGAAAAATAGAATTCATTACAGAAAACTTTTACAAAAATATTTTACGTCATGTTTGTTCCAAGAAGCAAGAGATTCCATGGCTTCCATTTCAAGGTACACAATGGCCAGAGGAAATCTCATGCCACCGTGAATGTTCATGACAGTCACGTGGGCAGCTGGTCTTCTCTCCACAAAGGAATAAATTCATCCACCTTCCAAGTAGTACAAACTGTTCATATCTAGAATATTTTTATCTATAAGGACAAAATTCTTGATTTCTTTTAAGTTTTAAAATACCATACATACTTTTCATCTGGCCGTAAAATGCTGCAGTAAGAATCGGGGCGATTTACAAAGAAGCCTGTTTTCTTCACCACGCTTTCTGCAATCACATTCAGTCGATCAAGAACATTACACAGCTTGCTGAGGGAGAGAAGGAAGAATGAGAGATGTGAGAAGAACCCAAGTCTTAATCCATACTTACTGTTACCTCTAAAGCAAAGTCTGTAGGTCTACAGTAACACTCAGGGACTTATTTTTTAAAATCTCTGGTTTGTACTCAATAGGAACATTGTTACAATTAGTTTCTAAAATGCAATGTGTACTCAATAACTGGCAAGATTTGGTACAAGGAGATATGAAGGGCCTGTAACTTAATAACAACTACTGGCAGGTCTTAAACTTGGCACATGACATCCCCTGGCAAGAGCTTTTCCCAAAGCCTTTCACTCCTCAAGCGTGGTGTCAGTTAAGTCAATATGCATTCATCAGATGTGAAGAGAGCACAATGCACAATGCAGTGGCAGAAAAATAAATCACTGGAAAATAAATTAATACCAAAGGCACCAACCCGTAACCAGGCTTATATCCTGGGAAAGTGTGAGCGCCTGTGCACGTGCGTGTGTGTGTATCTAATCACATAAAATGATTCAGAAAAGCATACAGTGAGTTAAGTGCAAAACAATACAGTAACATTTAAAAAAGAAAACTCAGAATAAGCCTAGTGTTTGTATGATGTCTGGTAAATGAGTAAAAGGACAATGCAAGGTTAATGAAAGAAAGTTCCTTGGCTGAGGTAAGTTTTGAATCAGATCTTGACAGGGAAAAGAGGGGTAAGCAACCACTCTACGGGTGGGGGTGGGGGTGGGGGCGTAGAGCAGGGAGGTGCACAACAGGAACAAAGGTTCTGGGATGGGACCTTGGCTGCTACACAGAACATGAAGGTGAGTTTTTCAGGAACAAAACAGCCCTGGAATAAAGAAGTTACTACATGCTTAGATAAACCAGGTGATGGGGCTTTAACATGACACTAAGGGTTTTGGATTTACAATAAAGAGTCATGAGTTAGGGCAGGTTCACCCATGAGGGAGATAATCTGAAAGTGGTTGAGACAAAGAGTAAACAGGGAGATAGAAGGAAATAGGAAAAAAAAAAAAAAGGTGAAACTAATGCCTTTAAGGAAAAGTAGTGGAGTAGAGATGTTCTGAAATCACTAGATATATCAAAGAGAAATTGCAAATGGTAAAAATGGTGGGCAAAAAAGAATTTGGTCAATTAATTTAAGCCCTCAAATTATACACCAGCAGTTAAACAGCCCCTCAGACAGGTTCAGGAAGGAAATTAAAAGAGTAACATTCACTTAACCAGAGGGATCGGCTTCCTGCTACTTTACATCACAAGAGGAAAATATAATCAGACTTGTAACACCTACTCACCTTTTGGTGTACTTGGCCATATCCCAAGGAATATAAATAATTGTGTGCTCAGGCGGCAGAAACTGGTTGAGGTAGGTCACAGCAGCGACGAGTTCCTCACTCAGGATTCTCTCATGCTTTCTTTTCTCTCGTTCCTTTACCAGAAATCAAACATTTTCAGTGCTCTAACTACCTTAAATCAGAGGAACAGACTTTTAACATAACTCTTCCACTAAGACAAAAAGCCTGTTAAATATATGAAAATGAAACCTACCTACTAAAATTAAACTAATATAAATGCAAAGAAATAAATACTTCACTGAATAACAGTCAACAGATAATGAGCTTTAAAGACTCAAGGAGATCAGATTTCTTGCTCGTAACCTCCTAACCTTGCAGTCCCAAGAAGCCCCACTCACGTTACATAGGCCTGTCTTACACTCCACACCCCACTTTGGCAGAGGACAGCTCCGCAAGGACTGGAAGAAGGGAACCCCCAACCCAGGCCAGCTAAGGACCAGACAAATCGACTGGGCCTGGATGGATAATCCCCAAACTGGAATAGCAGAGTAGCAGAGGGGGCTTTCACAGCCTTCATATGCTTTTTTTTTTGCCTTCATATTCTTTTAAACTTGACTCTCGTAAAACCCTGGTGACAGCCAAGGCAGCCACCTCTTTCCCTTTTACACTGTGGGTGAGTGAACTGAAGCTGAGAGGCGTTCATGGGACTACACCCGCCTGCCCACCTCCTAGCCTGCTGTGCCTCCCTAGACATCACGCTGCCTCCCATTCAGGAGGGGCTGCTGCATGTTGTCCAGCTCTGTGGCTGGAATGCTGGCTCTGCCTCTTACTAGCCACATGGCCTTGGGCAAGGTTCTCAACTTTCCTGGGCCTCCATTTCTTCATCTATAAAATGGGTAACAATGCCATATTCCTTACAGCATCAATGTGAGGTTTAAAGGAGATAAAACTTGATAATTTATCAGAGCATCTGACACATGGTAAGCATTAATAAAAATTAACTATTTTTATCGTTATCCTGATCAGGCCTTCACTTAGGCACACAGACAAATAAAAAACAATTCAGCAACAGTGACACGGATATGGTTTTGAGGCACTACTGCCGGCATCAAAATAGGTCCATGCTGTTTTCAACCACGGTGAGTACATTTCAATTGTCAAGAATTTAACTAGTAAACCACTGTGGAAACAGAAAAGGGTATCTATTTTGCACAGCTGAATAAATCAAAAGGAGGAAGGGCTGGCAAGTCTTAAGGGTTGATTAAGAACAGTGCTAAATCAATTTATGGGACACAGCAAAGGAAGTACTAAGAGGGAAGTTTATAGCAATACAGGCCTTCCTCAAAAAAGGAGAACAATCTCAAATAAATAATCTAACCCACCAGCTAAAAGAATTAGAAAAGAGCAAAAAAACACAAAAGTCAGCAGAAGGAAGGAAATAATAAAGATCAGGGAGGAAATAAATAAAATAGAGATTTTAAAAAAATAGAAAAAAAAATCAAACCAAAAGCTGGTTTTTTGAAAGAGTAAATAAAATTGACAAACCTATGGCCAAACTCACAAAGAAGAAAAAAAAGACAGCACAAATAAGCAAAATAAGAAAGGAAAATGGAGAAATTACAATAAATAAAATAGAAATACAGAATATCATATGAGAATATTATGAAAAGCTATATGGAACCAGAATGGATAACCTAGAGTAGATGGACAAGTTTCTGGAAATATACAGTCCACCAAGACCAAATCAAGAAGAAACTGACCACCTGAACAAACTAATCACTAGAAATGAAATCGAATTAGCAGTAAAAAAAAACTTCCTACAAATAAAAGTCCAGGACCAGATGGCTTCACCAGGGAATTCTACCAAACATACACAGAAGAACTCATACCAGTCCTCTTCTCAAACTCTTCCAGAAGATTGAAAAGGAGGGAATACTCCCAAACTCATTCTATGAACCCACCATCACCCTAATACCAAAACCAGGCAATGACACCACCAAAAAAAGAGAATTACAGACCAGTATCACTGATGAACACAGAAGCAAAAATCCTCACCAAAATATTAGCAAATAGAATCCAACAGCACATAAAAAAGATTATACATCATGATCAAGTGGAGTTCATCCCAGGGACACAAGGGTGGTTCAACATACACAAATCAATCAATGTAACACATCACATCAACAAGAGAAAGGACAAAAACCACATGATCATCTCAGCAGACGGAGAAAAAGCATTTGATAAAATTCAACACCCATTTATGATAAAAACTCTCACCAAAGTGGGTACAGAGGGAACATATCTCAACATAATAAAAGCTATATATGACAAACCTATAGCCAGCATAGTACTCAATGGTGAAAAACTCAAAAGCTTCTCACTAAAATCTGGAACAAGACAAGGCTGCCCACTATCACCACTCCTATTCAACTAGTCTTGTAAGTCCTAGCCACAGCAATCAGGCAAGAGAGAGAAATAAAAGGGATCCAAATTGGAAAAGAAGAGGTAAAAGGGTCACTATATGCCAATGACATGGTACTATATACAGAAAACCCTAAAAGGTCCACACAAAAACTACTAGAAATAATCAAAGAATTAAGCAACGTAGCAGGTTACAAGATTAACGTTCAAAAATCAGTTGCATTTCTTTACACTAATGATGAATCAACAGGAAAAGAAAGTAAAGAAACAATCCCCTTCAAAATAGCACCCAAAGTAATAAAATACCTAGGAATAAATCTAACCAAGGAGGTAAAAGAATTATACAAGGAAAACTATAAAACACTGATTAAGGAAATTAAAGAAGACTTAAAAAAATGGAAAGATATCCCATGCTCCTGGATTGGAAGAACCAATATTATTAAAATGGTCAAACTGCCCAAGGCAATCTACAGATTTAATGCAATCCCTATCAAATTACCCAGGACATATTTCACAGAACTTAGAAGAAATCATAATAAAATTTATACGGAACCACAAAAGACCTAGAATTGCCAAAACATTACTGAAGAAAAAGAAAGAGGCTGGAGGAATAACTCTCCCAGACTCCAGACTTCAGACAATACTACAGAGCTACAGTAATCAAAACAGCGTGGTACTGGTACAAAAACAGACATATGGACCAATGGAAGAGAATAGAGAGCCCAGAAATGAACCCACAAACTTTTGGTCAATTAATCTTCGACAAAGGAGGCAAGAATATACAATGGAATAAAGACAGTGTTTTCAGCAAATGGTGTTGGGAAAACTGGACAGCAGCATGTAAAGCAATGAAGCTAGAACACTCCCTTACACCATACACAAAAATAAACTCAAAATGGATCAAAGACTTAAACATAAGACAAGATACAATAAACCTCCTAGAAGAAAATATAGGCAAAACATTATCTGATATACATCTCAGAAATGTTCTCCTAGGGCAGTCTACTCAAGAAATAGAAATAAAAGCAAGAATAAACAAATGGGACCTAATTAAACTTACAAGCTTCTGCACAGCAAAGGAAACCATAAGTAAAACAAAACAACAACCTATGGAATGGGAGAAAAGTTTTGCAAATAAAACTGACAAAGGCTTGATCTCCAGAATATATAAGCAGCTCATATGACTTATTAAGAGAAAAAACAAACAACTCAACCCAGAAATGGGCAGAAGACCTAAACGAGCAATTCTCCAAGGAAGAAATACAAATGGTCAACAGGCACATGAAAAAATGCTCGGTATCACTAATTATCAGAGAAATGCAAATCAAAACTACAATGAGGTATCACCTCACACCAGTCAGAATGGCCATCATTCAAAAATCCACAAATGACAAATGCTGGAGAGGCTGTGGAGAAAAGGTGGGAATGCAGGTTGGTGCAGCCACTGTGGAAAACAGTATGGAGATTCCTCAAAAGACTAGCAATAGACGTACCATATGACCCAGGAATTCTGCTCCTGGGCATATATCCAGAAGGAACCCTACTTCAAAAAGACACCTGCACCCCAATGTTCACAGCAGCACTATTTACAATAGCCAAGACATGGAAACAGCCTAAATGTCCATCAACAAATGACTGGATAAAGAAGATGTGGTATAGTTACACAATGGAATACTACTCAGCCATAAAAAATGACAACATAACGCCATTTGCAGCAACATGGATGTTCCTGGAGAATGTCATTCTAAGTGAAGTAAGCCAGAAAGAGAAAGAAAAATACTGTATGAGATCGCTCATATGTGGAATTTAAAAAAAGAAAAAAAAGAACACAAATACAAAATAGACTCATAGACATAGAATACAAACTTGTGATTGCCAACGGGGAGGGAGGTGGGAAGGGATAGACTGGGAGTTCAAAATTTGTAGATACTGACAAGCATATGTAGAATAAACAAGATTATACTGTATAGCACAGGGAAATATATATAAGATCTTGTGGTAGCTCACAGAGAAAAAAAATGTGACAATGAATATATGTATGTTCATGTATAACTGAAAAATTGTGCTCTACACTGGAATTTGACACAACATTGTAAAATGACTATAACTCAATAAAAAAAATGTTAAAAAAAAAAAAGGAATCAGTTTGGGATGGATGAATGTTTAGCCTAGTTTTACATCTAAAAAAAATTAAATTACATAGCTGGAATTTTTCTCAAAAGCACTTTAAACCAACTAGAGACGCAAAAAGGTTTTGAAATTCTTATATCAAATCTGACGTTTCATAAGAAGGAGAGAAAAGGTTATTTGTCAGCCTTCGATCATTTCTATGTAAAGAATCTGCTTTTGGTGCTGTCTGTCCACAGTGCAGGAGTGTTAGTGGATCGTTTAGTCCTTAGGGTCACAGACCCCCTTTCACAACCAAATGGAAACTTCATTTGGAGATTCTGCGTATAGTTTCAAAGGGTTCAGAGACCCTGCCACTAAGGCCATCTATGGCCCCCAGATTAAAGACCTCTCATGCACAGTTATGCTTGGTCCCTGGTTGACTTCCTACTGAACCCCAGTGGCAGCACTGAACAGGTGAGGATTGTTGCCAAATGCCTGTCAGGCAGGGTCTCAAACTTCCACATGGTTGAGGGGAGGGACAGGAGACAGTTCACAACCAGGGAAAAAGAGGAAAGAAATAAGAAAAGTATTTCACTTTAGTCACTTCATGCGGAGGCAGAATAGAGTAAACAGTGCTCAGTATCATGATACAGGCACACAGTCTCTGACTCTTTAATCACAAGTTAATAAGGACTTCTTCCCAGTGAACTGAATAAACATCTCCTTTCATGCTATGAATGAGATAATGAATGACAAAAACAACAAAACATTTTTTTCTATTCCACAAAACAGCAACTTAACCTCCAAACTATCTTCTAGTTATTGCCAGAATTTTTATGACAATGGAACAATATGCATGGGCACTTTTCTAAATCCACTGACTGGCCTTTAAATATTAAAAAATAAATGAACATTTGAGAAATCTAGGCAGGAACACTTTACAACCACGTGTCTGATACTACATTTTGAATCTGCATATTTAATAGAGAATTATTTCAAACATCATAGACTCAATCTCCATTTAACCATAGCTTTTAACCACACTATAAGGACTCTGCAAAACATGGAAAAATTCACTAATTAAGGTCGATGTTTATATTCTAGTGATAGCCTTAAAATTTAGTGCTTTAGCAATAATTTATTTTTATACTAACAATATCTTATTTCTATACATTTACTAGATGACAGTTTTCATCATTAGAGATTTCCTACTTGAATTTTTCAATTACGTCTCTTACAGCTGTTCAATTCTAGGCTAAGGGTACAGATTATCCAGCCATCTATCACCTCGTAGCATTCTGAGTTGACAGGGAGAGAGATGTGGAAATGAAACTTCTGAATTAATGAGAACAAAGGTCTGGAAAATGATGTATCTAATATCTGAATGATTTATTTTATGAAGTCAATCCTTGATAGGATGCAATAATTTCATAAACCAAGGAGCAACAAAGGAAGAAATGAAGCTGCCTGCCTCACAGCTCTGCCTCCTCCCTACGCTCCTCCTCCCGTGAGCTAGGCCACTTTCAGAACATGTTTCTCCAAACTCTTGATTTAAAACACACACACCCCTACGCCCTTACTATTCGCTGTCCTCCTGTTAAAGTAATTTCTCCCTCCGTGTTTCAGATTTCCTCCTTTCCTCCTTTCATAAGCACATGATGTCCCTGGTCATCCCTTTTCCCTCCTGTGTTTTATACCTCTCCGCGTGCAGATAATACCACGCATTGGTGGAAAATGATTATAAAGTAATGAGCCATTTCAAGTGTAGAACATAAATCTCACACATCTTCATTCCAAAACTTCTCTGTGTCTTCATCTAGCCTCTCCTCTCCCTCACTTGCCACAAAGAAGGCAGCACGGGCCGTCCTCGAGGCTGCCCTCTCCAGCTGCACCCCTTGATTCCACGTCTCCCAAATGTTCTGGTGCAAGAAAGCATAATACTGGTTAATCACAGTCACCCACTTCATGGTCTCACAACAACCACTCCTTTCAAGTTTTCACTCTAGGTCTTAAAAATCCTAAGACTCAAGGGAGCGTGTCAACTAGAAAGCATGCCACGTGCACAAACGCCCTACATGATCTCACAAAGGGACAGAAAAAACCTAAACAGCACTTCTAGAAAGCATGCACTGCCTTCCTAAGCCTCCTAACATAACAGCACATTCTTGAAAGGTTTTAACACAGAAATTAAATTAAAGAACAAAAATATTTATAAAATTGAACTCATCAGCTTAACCCAAGGCTCAGCCTACTTCTACTTGACCTATTATGCCCCTTCCCAATCCTGGCCTCATTACGTTATGCCCTCTGGGACAGCAGGGATGGTTTCTATAATTGCCTTGGCACAAAGGAAACCTTCAAAAGTGCCTGTTAAACGATGGACTAAATGGACACCGGATTCCTTGGTTTTTAATTAAATGGAGTTATATTTCTTAACCAACGTCTCAGAATAATCTCTGATGATACTAGATGGTCGGCTACAACCATAACATACGAAAACTCTTGCTTTTCATACTCTCGGGGTTTCCTGATTGAGATTCTTTCAATTCCTTTGATTGCAACAGACACAGACACCATGTCTTATCTGGTCTCCCTGCCCCCATCCCAGGCCTCTGACCTGAGTGTCTACTCATACAAAGGCACGCTGACCAGACAGTGGACTCTGACAAGGAAGCACAGAACTAAGAGGCCAGGCCACCACTCCGTCCACCTGATTCCTGAGCCACAACTGCACTCCAATTTCTGAATCTAGCATTTAGATCCTACTACTGAGTATTCACCTGCCCAGCAGGTCCTCTGGAGTGTCCAGGGAAGTGACTGCACCAAGGCTAGGCTTTGGCTGTTCGATCTCCATGCTTCCTTCTCAAAGCCATCTTGGAAACTAAGGCAGAATTCCACCCATCCCCAGTCTGCCCAAGGAAATCAGGAGACTGGCACACTCATCACTCTCTTCCCTTGGAAATACACCTCAGATTCTCCCAGGTACAGGGAAGAGGCCACAGGGAATCTGAGGCCAAAGGACAGTGTCTCAGACAGTGTAGACACAGTGAGCCCTCACAGTGACAAGTTTACAAGTCTCTCTTCTGGGGAGAGGTAGAGCAGGCTTGTTAAACCCGTGTGCTGAGGAGCAGGTTGTCCAGTGAGACTGCATTTCACAGCCAAACAGATGAGCACGTCATACCTTCACCAAATTCAAGATGATGATGGGGGAGCCAAACCTCTGAAGCATCTGGTCAAAGTGAAGGGCGGCCACGTGGGCAAATGGATCTGCCTGATCCACTGTGGGGAAAAAAAAATGAATCAATACCAGAATGAAAATTATAAAGCCACGATAAAAGAAGTACAGAGTTTTGTTTTGCTTTTTAATGTTTAAAGGAATGCAATTCCACTCTTCTGGTAAATTCACATCTCAAATTCCTTTCCAGTGTATCAGTCATTGTTCATGTATTTACTGAATTTGAATGATTCTTACATTTCTAAACACAAATAATTATATTTATATGCTATGTGTAAATAATTTAGTAGCAGCCAAAACTCAAAAAAAAAATATAAAGTTTCTGCATAAAAGTAACAGCAATCCCTCTTCTAAATGATCTGCTTTTCAGGACTAAAATATTGTTAACATCGAAGCATTTATGAGTTTTCTGTGACAATAGTTCATTATCCCTGAACGTGGGTAGAGAAGAGTTATTATTAAAAAGACTGTTTCACGCACATGTAATAGGTGGCTTAGGCATCATAGTTGAAATGTCCTGAGACCAGTATAAGGGAACTGATCCTCTAACTTGCACATAAGAAGAGTAACTTCCTGCAGTAAAAGACATGACTGAAGCATCGCAGAGTATTTGTTCAGTTTCCACTTCATTTGCAACATCACCCTGGAAAGAAAGATACATTTAAAGATATTTTATGTTCTCAGAATTTTTTAATGGAAAAAAATTTCAAGTACACAACAAAAATATAGTCCCTATTCTTAGAATGTTTTAAAAGAGGTAAATATTGATCAATATTCAATGTGCATATCAAAAAAAAGAAAATCATTAAAATGCAATAAAGGAAGGCAATTAAAAATAGCAGAGAATAGACTAGGAAAAAATCAAATTAAATGGCTAGTAGTATAAGTAATAGCTAGAGAATAGGTTGGGTGATATAAATGGCAGAGAAGGAAAGAAAAGAAAAACAATCACATGAAGTTAGACAGGAGGTTAGGAAGATCTGTGGAATATAAACATTCAATTCTGAAGAACAAGGAGGAATGAAAGGACAAAAGAAAGAGTGAGGTTCAAATAAAATGTCTGATGGATAGAAGGAAAAAAAAGTCTTAAGGTAGGTTTACTTAAGGTAGTATACAAGGATATGACAAAGAATCATTTTAGAGGCACCAATAGCATGCTTGTTTAATTATCCTTGGCATATCCAAAAGCAAATAGTAGATCTACAAAATTCTGATTTTCTTTAAAGCACCAGTTATAACTATTTTCACTGTTGATATAATTTTAAGAACAAATGTTGCTATTTTAAGGCAGAATCAAAACCCAGTATCTCACTCAATCTGTCTACTCAATCACACATCTGCCTAAGACTCAAGTCACCTATTGCAAACAGAGATGGAACACTCAGAGGAGATCACATGACTGACAGGACAGATGAATTTTTGTTGTTGTTACTTCCCAGGGGTGAGCAGAGTAAGGAGTCTGCCTTGAGCCAAGCTAACGCAGAGGGAAGAGGGTAAGGGGTTTCTCATGCCTTGCTCTACTCAGTCTTACCAAGAATGCATTTCCGACAACCAGTGCTCCTCTCTCCATTTATTCCTTGGGGGGAGGTGCTTTGCTATTTCAGTCTCTACAATAAGTATGCACTATATTTTTTCATATATTGCAGAAATGGCTCATCTTCCAAACCATCAGACATTTCATAACTCCCCAAGGCAATTGCATAACTCTAAGATAGCGGATTTTTCAGAACATCTGTACATTAGTCATATTTCTCACAAGTTTCAGATACTCTAGAGAATTCATTATTCTCTTGATAATGTCCCAAACTAAGAAATTCCACTTTCTAAAATTCCACTTTGCTTCATCTGTCAGCAAAGCTGATGCAAAAGTTAAGATGCCAGCAACGCTGTTGTTTTTCCATCTTACCTCACAGTTTGCACCTCTCTTGAGAAAACGGGTCCCAGCAAACTTACTGGATCTTCTAGCTATTAAAGTGACATACACTGGTCGTCCATAAATCAACAGCTCTTGGAAATCAAGTTAAAGCTGTTTCACATTCATGACTGTCACACCAAGAGAATCATTATACCTTAAATATATATTTATACACATCTTGTCCAGTGGGTTGAAGAACACCAAAAAGCTCCACCAAGAATGGAACAGCATCATGTCTACCTGTTCTTCTGAATTATGCAGGCATTAAGGCAAAAATGGACCTCCCTAAGGAGTGGTTTCCATAAATTTCAGAGGAAATGGTAACCAGGCGTAGGGTTATTGGCCAAGGGAAGACCTGGTCCCTCCTTGTAGCCAACTAAAGGATGTAAACGGGTACAATGAATCCTTCCTTAGTCTTCAGGGATCATATACCTGTCAAAGAAAGCATGTCACTTAACCAGGTGTTTAAACTATGAAGCAACAGATAACTGAGGGAATGGAGTTAGTATAATACCCTGAAGCAATCCATATTTGTCACCTAACTGCAAAAAATGAACACTGGAACCTGTTTAACCAACATACAGTTTATTATGTAACCTTATCTATCTCTCTGAGCCTCAATTTCATCTTCTGTAAAATGGCATAAGTACTAAAAAAGTAACCAATTTTACTAGGTGGTTGTGAAGACTAGGATAGGTCATGTGTGCAAAACTAGTGCCTGGCCTGCGGTGAATGTTCAATAAATAGCAATTACTTTTATCATTGTATAGACTTCCAGAATTCACTAAGTGCTTGATAACTAGGAAACTGGATTCATCATTTCAACTAATGAGCTTCAAAATTATAATCTGTGGCGCTATTCACTATTAAAAAAAAAGAAGACATTTATTGTGCTTAATATATGCTAAGTTCTGAGTTAATGCTTGATAAACACAAAACAGTCTAAATACAAAACAGTTTAAAACCACCTTTTAGAAACTACCTTTAGACACTGTAGCACTTTCTTTTTAGTGTCCTTGGTGGTGAAAACCTTGTGTTTTCCAGGTAGATTCTACTTTTGGAAACAGAAAAAGTAATTCAGGGCCGAATCTCATTATTCAGAGAATGATCAAGCAGATATTATCACTCATTGGTGGAAAATGATTATAAAGTAATGAGCCATTTCAAGTAATCTCAACATAAATCTCACTCATCTTCATTCCAAAACTCTTCTGTGTCTTCATCTAGCCTCTCCTCTCCCTCACTTGCCACAAAGAAGGCAGCACGGGCTGTCCTCGAGGCTGCCCTCTCCAGCTGCACCCCTTGATTCCACGTCTCCCAAATGTTCTGGTGCAAGAAAGCATAATACTGGTTAATCACAGTCACCCACTTCATGGTCTCACAACAACCACTCCTTTCAAGTTTTCACTCTAGGTCTTAAAAATCCTAAGACCCAAGGAAGCGTGTCAACTAGAAAGCATGCCATGTGCACAAATGCCCTACATGATCTCAAAAAGGGACAGAAAAAAACCTAAATAGCACTTCTAGAAAGCATGCACTGCCTTCCTAAGCCTCCTAACATGACAGCACATTCTTGAAAGGTTTTAACACAGTTAGAAATTAAAGAACAAAAATATAAAATTGAACTCATCAGCTTAACCCAAGGCTTCAGCCTACTTCTACTTACTCTATTATGCCCCTTCCCAATCCAGACCTTCACTACAGTATGCCTGGACCACTACTGTCTTTCCCTAATTCATGTCCCTTGTTCTAGCCTCATTTTATTGAATCCAGCTTGAAAAAGCTACCAACTTAAGTTTCCTAAGTACTACTTTGTAGGTTACCCTCTTGAAAAAAAAACTTTCACAAGTCCTAACAGCAAACTGAAAGTCCTTAGTCTGACCATCAAAGCAGGACGGTCACTGGCAGTCTGACTTCCCCTAACCAAACTCCTTCCCAAACCATACCTTCCAGAGGTTATATATACAAACCGAAAGTACAGTCCCATCAACTTTTCCACCTCTACACCCTTGTGCTTCCCCAACCCATGATCTTGCTGCCAAGGCCTGCCTTCTGACTATTGCCAGACGAAGTATGACTTTTCCCATGAGCCTGCCCCATCCTCCCCACCTGCCAGTGATTCTGCTCCTTCTCTCAGGTAAGAATGAGACTTACTACCTATATTACTCCCTATGCACACAGCATTTTCTTCCTCGGTACTTATCTGTCTATATACAACAGATCTGCATTCCTCTGTATTTCAGCTACATGGAATCATGGGTAAATTTTCCTGTTGGGTGCATGGATAATTATAATCTTATAATTCATACATAGCTTTCTACAAATTGGCACAGCATGTTTAATAATATGTATCTTAATTTTTTTTTAAAAAAAAAGGATACTTGACTGTCCACAGAACCCATGAATAATATACAACAGCCAGTCACGATGCACAGTATTTTTGATTATATCCAGAAGTTCACCGTTCCACACATACTTCATGTAAGGCTCACTACAGATCCCAAATACACCTGAAAAATAAACGGTGGTATAAGAAAGATAAGGAAATTGGTTGACATTCATTTTTAAGTTCTTACTCTTTTTGTTTTTAACTTCACAGTAAGATGCCTGATTAACAGCATGGTCATTTTCAGTGGATGAAATTCATCCTGTCGCCCAGAACACTGTGCTGATTCTGTACAAAGTTAAAGAATAAACACATTTTCTGACTTGTGGGAGTTTTCCTAAGAGAAGGGGAAACAACAAGGAAATTAAGGACACACATACAAAGATATGAATAAGGCTCAGAGACAGTGACTGGGAGCATCTCTCTGAGGTCAGAGTCCTAATCCTGGTTCTGCCTCATCAGCCGGGTGACGAGTGTGACCAAGAGTGTTTGTTACTGTCTCAGTGCCCGAGTTTCCTCAACTGTACCTGCACCATGTGGCTGCTGTCAAGATGAAAGAAGCGGGTAATGCACATAAAGTGCTCAGAACAAGCCTGGTGCCTCATGATACTTCCATAGCAGGAGTTTTATTACATCAAGCCTTCTATATGAAGAAGTTAATTTCATCAAACATGACTTCAGCAAATCCAAATAAAATTATTAAATATCAATGAGTTTTACAAAACTCATAGTAAGTACGCAATAAGAAGTAAGTGTACTTCTAAGATAATGGTTTAAAAGACTGTAACAGTTCTGGATAGAAGGCAATCAATATTATTTTTCTTCTCAAAACACATATGTTAGTAGTGTTTATATATTCCAACAAATACACTTTGGTTTTAGTCTTAAAAACTAAACTTTCTCTGCCCTTTCACTGCCATTACACAGAGCATGAATAATACAGAAATGGATTGGAGTCCTGTCTTTGCCACGTATCAGCTCTGTGACCTTTGGCAAGTTACTCAGTATCTCTGAACCTCAACTTTCTAAATTGTAAAGTGATTGTACTACTCACCTGAGAAATATTGATCAGATTAAATAAAATAATACATGCAAAGTGACAAATACACTGCCTGACACAGCAGAGACTTTAAAAAATATGTATCATTTTCCTTTTTTACCTACCCCCGTACCTTCTACCCTCACTCTCTTTCCTGCAGTTTCTCCTGTGTAGTAGGGGAATAAGGCAGCCCTCCCCTCCAAAAAAGATGTCTAGGTCCTAATCCCCAGAACCTGGGAATATGTTATGGCACATGACAAGGAGGAATTAAAGTTGCAAAAGTAAGGTTGCTGAACAGATGACCTTGAGATGGGGAGACTATTCTGGATTGCCCAAGTGGTCCCAACATAATCAGAGGGTCATCATGAGGGAAAGAGGAGTGTGAGTGTCAGCGTGGTGTAATGTGGGAAAATGCCTCGGCCGGGCCGCTGCTAGCTTTGAAGATGGGGAGGGCGAGAAAATGGACTTTTCCCTAGGGTCTTAAGAAACTCAACCCTGCCGACACTCTAATTTTAGTTCTCTGAGACCTATTTTGGACTTCTGACTTCTGTAAGATAATAAATTTGTATAGTGTTAAGCCACTGAGTTTGTGGTAATTTGCTACAGCAGCTATGAGAACCTAACACACAGTTATTCGTATTTATCAAATAGAATTGCTCTACAGATAGTAAAAAAAAAATTTAGTGGCTTTCAGAGGCTTAATTCAGATCCCAGCACAGATATTCAAATTCAAATGTGAGATGACACATAGTGCAAATTTCATAATACTTTTAGCTTTTCTGTTAGTAAGTGTGATATTTAGAAGAAATGATGAGACGCATATTCAGCCACACATTATCTTGCCCTCCCTCCACCTGTCTCTAGTAGCACAGGTTACAATTCAAATGTGTGAACCATGGCAAATGTCTGTGATCCAGATGTTTGGGGTAGGGAAGGTGCACTGGGTTTGGCTTTAGCTCACATAATAGTCAATCTAATAGACTAACAAGAGTCAAAGGCAATAACAGAGGGCATTCAGTTAGTAACAGTTTCAGTCTTCTTAAAGTAGACCAGAGCCTTTGGCAAAATGCTAACAGAGCACAGCCTCTTCTCGAGTGTCCCTCAAAGACAAACCTTCTGGAACTTACATTCCACCTCTGCACCCACATCTCCATCACTATGATATAAGCTGCACTGGGGAAGATGCCCAAGGACACTACTGATTTTTCATGTAGCCAGAGTAAGTTCAATTCAGCTAAACTGCCCTAACTTTAAGCTTGAAACAATTCCTTCACAACATTCACTCTAACAATGTCTCTGGCTTTAGAGCTCTAGGCCAACCCCCAAATCGAGGGATAGAAGTTACCAATCCTGTTGTGTGACTGGCTAGTCCCAGATCTCTCGGGGCACCGCAGACTAGTCTCATAGAGGTCCTGCAGTAATCCCATAGTGGTCCTGACAGAAGCAGGGCCTGTGAGGGACCAGCAGGTCAAGCTGGGACCAAAGTCAGAACAGCCTCTGACTTGCCACAAGGGTTCCTCTGGACAGTGGCCCTGTGATCTTAATCTCTAGGCCTCAAATTCCTACTCACTCTTTATTTCTTTAAAAGTAGCATTATATCTTTTGAGCAGAGCTTTTATGAGGATTAGTGATATTATATGCAAATATCTAGGACACAACAGGCAACTCATGGTAACTTTTGTCTAAAACTCAGCCTAGATGGAATTGGTCTCTATGGAGGAAAATAAGGTGGTGGTGTGTATTCTCCAATGTTTAAAAACAAAATTCTCCATTCACAGAGCTGAATGTATTCCATAAAAAGTACATGAAATTTGGTAGAAAATGTCAGCATACAATTTTTTGGCTGGCCCACTATGAAATCAACTATCTGGTGATGATCTCTATAAAAATGAATTGGTCGAGTTCATGTATCTGAAACAACCTCATGTAATGACAAAGAGCAAAGAAGGATGGAGAAACATGCGGGAAATGTGAATAAATTTAATGAGATGCTGTTTCATGGATGCCACATTAACGTATTTTAGATGTGCTAAAAACTACCTACCGCTTCCACCCTGTGTAATTAATCCTTCATCTTCAAAGATGTCAAAGCTCTCCTGGCGGCTCTGGGTTGTTTCTGACTTTAACATCTCCAGGGGCATTCGCAAGACAGTGAGGTTATATTGAAGTGAGTGGGACAAATCATAGCTGTAACTGAGAACAGAACAGAAACTTAGTAAGAATTAGAAAAGCAAAATATATTTCATAGTCCTGGCTCCCAGAAGGAAATAAAATCTATGAACTAAAATACTTAGCACCTGTTACTTCTCTTGGAAGCAGTGTTGTTTAAACAAGCACTGTAAAACACAGTAAACCATGAGTATAATTGGAAATTTAAAAGTCACTGCATGATTTAGGCATTTGCATAACTAGAAATACACAATACAATATGACTAACCTACAGTCATTGATTTGCTTTTTTTTTTTTTTTTGCTTCACACTGAAATTAATCTAAGTTCATGGTCCTGTACAAAGGGGTCACACTCTCACATGTATCTGAATGGAGGACAGTAAATGTTACAACATCTACTGCAACATCCGTTCATGGTCTGTACTCTAGTTTACCTATGAATGGAAATAATTCTATTAATTATTAATGGTGGTACCATAACTAACTTAGTAATAAAATACAAATAAGCAAGTAACACAAGTGATTGCAGTGAAACATGTTTGAGGAGAATAACAGCCATCCAAAATTATGTCTGTGCGAATTTGACCTTTAGGCCAAAAGAAATCCTTTACAATTTTGATTCCACAAAATTAATAATTTTTGGAAGTATCTCTAGCTATATTTTTAGCACATAATTTCAGAAGGTATCTAGAATTAGTTAGGTTTATACACATTTTAAAGTATTTTAAACATGTTTTAAGGTGGGTACAATTTAGTCTGGTGATTTACATATATTATTTTAATTATCATTTCTTCCTTAATTTATTAATATGTTGATTGAAATTGATTTCATCAATGAAATTCAATTTTACCATATTTGCTTGATAGAGCCATTATTTTTACTAGCATCTAACCTCAACAGGGATTAAAAACTGTATTAAGAAGTTGGTTTTTCAATCCCATTTATAAGAGCATAAAAAATACTTAGGAATAATTTAACCAAGGAAGTAAAAGATCTGTACACTAAAAATTGTAAGACACTGATGGAATAAATTGAATAAGACAAGTAAATGGAAAGAGACCCAGTGATCATGGAACAGAAGAATTAATATTGTTTACAAGTCCAAAACAAGTGGTATTCACCAATGTTTAAATACCATACCATACCAAAGCCATCTACAGATTCAATGAAATCCCCATCAAAATTCTAGTGACATTTTTCACAGAAATAGAAAAAACAATTCTAAAATTCATTTGGAACCACAAAAGACCCCTAGCAGCCAAAGAAATCTTAACAAAGAACATAGCTGGAGGCATTACATTTCCTATCAAACTTTATTACAAAGCTGTAACATTTAAAACAATATTTTACTGGCATAAACAAAGACACCTAGACCAATGAAACAGAATTGAGAGCCCAGAAATAAGCCACTCATATACAGTCAACTAAAGTTGACAAGGAAGCCAAAAAGACAAATGGGGAAAGAATAGTCTCTTCAATAAATTGTGCTGGGAAAACTGGATAACAACCTGCAGAAGAATGAAATTGGACCCCTGTATGCCACTCACAAAAATAAACTCAAAATGGATTAAAGACTTAAACATAAAACTCAAAACTAAAACTACTCCAAAAAAAAACAAACAAACAAACAAAAAAAAAACCAGGAGAAAAGCTCCTTAATGTTAGTCTTACAAAGATTTTTTGGCTAAGACACCAAAAGTGCAAGCAACCAAAGCAAAAATAAACAGAAAATACATCAAACTAAAAAGCTTCTGCACAGAAAAACAAACAGCAAAATAAAAAGGCAATTTACGGAATGTGAGAAAATATCTTATCTAACAGGGGTCAATATTTATTATATGCAAGGAACTCTTACAACTCAAAAAAAAGGGGAACAATCTGATTTTAAAATCGGCAAATTACTTGACTAGACACTTTTCCAAAATCCTGTGAATGGCCCAAAAGTGCATGAAAAGATGCTCAACATCACATCAGGGAAATGCAAATTGCTCTATATCTACCTGGCCTACATACTGGTCATGTCAGTGATGGTATAATACTCTATTATGTTGCTCTGCTATAATTTATTTGCTTGTTGTTCAATTATCAATATTTTGGTTGTCCCCATGTTGGTTGGTTGGTTTTGTTTGGGCCATCATAAATAAAGAAGCTATTAATATCTCTTTACAAATAGGGATTAATATTTTCTCTCATTTATTTTCTTCAGATATACTTTCATATATACTTAATGTCACATTCCTCTCTGGGAAAACTATTAATTTATAATGCAAATAGTAGTACATTGGTATTGCAGTAGCTCTTCCTATTCTGAATTCATTTTTACCTAATTTTGCTAGATTATTAACTGAAAATTAAACTGTATAATTGTTACAACTCTGTATAAAGACTGAATGAAGATTTCATTTTTATAATTCAAAATTATGAAATAAGAATATTTAAAATCCTAACTAAAATAAAGATGATTTTTATAGTGAAAATCATTATCATTTATCCATTCAAAAAGAATCTGAAAAGTACATATATGTATATGTATAACTGAATCACTTTGCTATACAACTGAAACTAACATTAAAAATCAACTACACTCAGTTTAAATTAAAAAAATAAATTTAAAAATGTATCCATTCAAAACTTCAAATATCAGATTTTTTATTGAGTTATAGTCGGTTTACAATGTTGTATCAATTTCTGGTGGTATAGCAGTTTTTCAGTCGCACATGAATATACATATATTCATTTTCATATTCTTTTTCACTGTGAGCTACTACAAGATCTTGGCTATCTTTCCCTGTGCTATACAGTATAAACTTGTTTATCTATTCTATATATACCTGTCAGTATCTATAAATCTCAAACTCCCAGTCTGTCCCTACCCACCCTCTTTCCCTCTATCAGATTTTTAAAAGGAGAAAATATCTGTATTTTTATTATTTTAGATGATAAGATTTGGCTATTTAAAAAAAGAATAATCAAAGTAGTATTGTGTCCTCTGATTCTGTTTTTAACCCTCTGGAAAGTAATATAAACATTTAAGAGACTCATGGGAACAAAACTAAGCTCAAACTTACCTAAAGTAAAAATTGCTAGATAGGTCCACATTTTGAAATATTCGTAGATACCTAAAAAAAATGATGACTATAGTTAACAACATGATGACTACAGTTACCACTGCTGTATGATAAACATGGAAGTTGTTAACAGAGTAGATCGTAGGAGTTCTCATCACAAGGGAAAAAATGTTTTTTTCTTTTTGGTGTATCTATCTGAGATGCTAGATGCTAATTAAACCTATTGCAGTAATCATTTCACAATACATATAAGTCAAGCCATTATGCTCAACAACTTAAATTTATACAGTGATGTATGTCAATCATATCTCATAAAACTAGGGATTAAAAACAAAAAATCAAAGCATATTGCATTCATACAATAATATTATTTTTCACAGGTTAACATAATATGTATACACACACACACATATTAATACTTGTAAATACACTCACTGAAACTAGAGAATTCAATCCATAACTGAAGAAGGAATTTCATCTGGAGCAATTTCTATGTATCTTGATCATCGCTTCTGAGACCCTTAACTTTACAAGTTTGATCATTTCCTTACCACTGATTATTACAGAGGGAAAGTCTTGCCCTAACAATATGGGGCACCTAGACTTTGGGCAAGATAGAAGTAAACACTGTTCTTATTTTCATAATGTGCTTTATAAATGCTTTAAGGTTGGAGAGAGGAGGAACAAAAACAAGCAAAAATGTTTGTGAGTCACCATTTTAAGTTGGAAAGGTTTTTAAACTGGAAAAAAAAAAAAGGTACAGAATAAAATACCCATCTACCTACCACATAGGATGAACAAATGTTAACATTTTTTCATATTCATTTCAACTTTTTAAAGACATTGATCACAAATGTGTACTGGATTTGTCAAATATATTTTCTATAAATATTAATATAATCATAATTTTTCCCAACAATATTTCCATGTGGTGAATTGCTCCAGCAAATTTTCTAATGTTAATACAGCCATGCATTACAGGGATAACCTCCACTTGACATTATGAAATGCATAGTATTTTATTTCCTAAAATTACCAAATATTTTCACTTAAATGCATTATTGGGTTACACAGTTTTATAAATATGTTAAAAGTTTACTTACCCAGTAATAGTCATCAATCTACTTATAATAAGCTTTTAATATAGTTGTATCTTATTCTGGATAATGTCCACTTACCACACAACATTAATCATAAGATAAATTACGCTTTAAAGATAGTCAAATCACTATATAGAACAAAATAATTTGTTTTACTATTCTTGGCTAAAGAATCATAAAGATAGGGCTTATAAATAACATAAACCTCTTCACCTTTTCTCCATCCCTTGGATTCATATGCATTGGTATATCTGACTCACTTTTAATCAATATACTATGCCTGCCTGTAAGCTACAAGAGATACAATATTTTCAAGTTAGCGTAAAACAAATGTTCCCTTTATCTGATAAATTCTATTTATCATTATCTGAAACAAATTATTTTTTTTAACCACCTTACTTTCAAATATCATCAAAGACAATGTCACAACTGTCCAGAAAACCACTATCTAAGAGGGTCTTAAGCCAGAGAGCCATACCACCTTTAAGTTTTGGTTCATGTAGCTAGAAGAACACTATAAATGGACATATTGTATTTAAAATCTAAACTGTTATCTTCCCTGAAAATTTATAAACATGCCTAACTTTGTTCCATTTTAACCTTTATAATATTAAACCAATTCTAGTCTTTCTCTTTCAATTTATTGATTAATTAAATAGCCTTTCCCCACAGTTCCAAAGCTCTGATGATATCCCATAAAAACTTTTTAAAGTTTCAAATCTATAGACGAATTGGTGGAAAAAAAGCAGTATAATGAACAGCAGTATGTCCATTACCAGTATTCACTGTTAAATCTTTCTTCTTAAATTTACACACATATGTTTCCTCTCTTTAGGTACACAAGTACGTTTTATTTCTCTAAACTATCTACATTAAGTAGCAGACATAATGACACTTCAGTCATATTTTAGTATTTATCTATTATGAACAAGGACAATCTCTGAAATAACCACAATACCACACCTCAAATTTAATACTCATCCAATATCACCCAGTATACAGTCCATATGCAAACTGTCCCAATAAAGTCGTTTGTAGCTCTCTCTAGTGTGTGTGCGTGTACACGTGAATGCACACACGTTTTCATCCAGGATCCAACAGAAATTCAAGTGTTGCGTTTTGTCATGTCTGTGCTGAAATATAGAATAACTCTCTGGCCCTTCCTATGTGTGATGACACTGACATTTTTGAAGAATCCTGGCCAGTTGTCTTACAGAATGTCCCACAATACAGATTGGTCTGGTTATTTCCTCATGTTTAGATTCAACTTAAACATTTTGAGCAAGAAAATGACACAAGTAACATGTGTCCTTCATAGTGCTTCAAATCAAGAGGCAAATAATGTCAGGTTTGTCTCATTATTGGCAATGCTAAGTTTGACCATTTGGTTAAGCACATTTGTCATTTTTTTCCTCTTTGTAAATAATAAAGATACTGATGGAGTATGGTATGTTGAGTCTGAGTATCTGTTCTTCAGCAATAACCTCTCCCCTAACAGCTTTAGCAGCCACTGCTGATCTCACCCGAATCAACTGTCATAATGAAGGTTTCTCAACAGCCCTTGAACAAAAGCTGTAGCATCCCAAACCAGTACTTTACATTTTTAACATAACATTTACAATATTTTTTACTATATTTTGTTTTCTAATTGGTCTACCACATTAAAAAAAAAATTAGCAGTTACCACCAATACGTACCTAGCTTCATCAGGATGAGTAACCCGCACAGAATCGTTGGGTATATAGATCATGTTTGTATCTTCAATCTTATATATTGCGTGACCTCCAATATCTGCCATCTTCCTCCTTTTAGTTATTAACACGATATAATAGCCTTCTAGAAACCTGACAAAACCTACACAATGAAAAAAGGGGAGATACATACAATGTCCCTAAACTTAGCAATGCTTTTAGATACATGTTTAGAAGGTAAAAGACTTTTGACACATTTCCAACTTGATTACTTCTCTGTGATTTATAGCCATACACATTTTCAGTGGTCTTAGAATTATTCTCCAAAAATATCTAGACTGACATTTATCTCATTTAAAAATATTACTCCAAACAATTTTGTTTCATTCACTCCTTTACATTTAGTCTCATTCCAAATAGGACTGAGATACTTGAAGCAAAAATATATACAAGATTAAGGGGCATTGTTCAATGGATGAGAGAGTGTCAGTTCTGCAAAATGAAAAAGTTCTGGAGATCTTTGGCACAACAAGGTACACATAGTTAACACTACTGTATTGTACACTTTAAAATGGCTAAGATTGTAATTTTATGTTATGCTTTTTATATAGATAGAGGTAAAAAGTATGTCAAACAAAAACATAAATTCTCAGAAACTTATAGTACTAAGCTAACATGCACTGTCAATTTTGATGGAGGACAAAGATGAAGCATCTCCCTAGATCTGTTTGATCATGGACCCTTCTCCCCATTTTTAAAAAGAAATTAGCCAATAGATAAATGTTCTCAGGAACAAAAAATGTTGCTCAAAAAGAAGAACTTCATAGACTCTTCATTACTAGTGGTAAAACTCAATTTGAGCCAGCTCTTTAAAAAAGGAATTCATATTAAGGAAACTGAGGTGTTCCATGACACCAATGGGCACCAGTATGATTGAGCTTCAGAAAGAAACCTAGTCAAGATGCCTCTCTGACCATGTGCTACCAGCTTTTCCTTCACAGACCAGGCACCTCACTGGGTCACGTGGTGAGAAACACAGATGATGATAGAGCTAGGCTTTACATTCAAAAGCTTCACTGGGAAGAAACAACTTTATCAAGTTCAATTCCAGATTTCCCAGGGAAGGACTAAGATTGGCCCAGTTCGGATTGGGTACCCAATCCTGGACCAACCAACTGTTGCCAAAGACTAGAGTCACTGTGCATTAAAAGTCAAGTATACAATAACTAGGTGACTTAGGTTGGGGGGGGTGGTGCCAGTTCCCAGGAAAATGGTGAGGCTGAGCAAACAGAACAGCATATCCAGCAAACAGCACATCCTTCCTTCAATCTTCCACCAATATCAATTCTGCTAGTTAAGCTTTGTATGAATACTAGAGTGCTATAAAGTTACATTTTATGTCAAATCATTGGGATGCACGTGTTCTAAACCAGTGATTAAAGAAAGACCAATGTGTGTCTTTATGTTCAGTAGCTCTGAGTTCTCAGCAACATACTAGTTACCGCACAGTCTTGGCGAAACATTTTCTGGCTCCCAAAACTTTTGCTTTGAGAGTTAAAACTAACTCTCTTGGTGGTTGCGGGGAGAGGGAGGGGGACACTTCTGAAATGGTTACATGAGGGGCTCAGCAGACCCTATCCCCAGTGAAGTAACCATAACTGGTGAAAATTATAAAAACAAAACATTAAAACATTGAAAGTTTCTGGAAATTCTAATGGCATACAGCAAACAGAGAAACATTTATTCAAGAAAATCTACTAGATCTTGGAAAGAGCATCAAGTCTGTGGCATTTGAACCATAAATTGCTTCCTTTCTACACCTCTCTCAATTCAATGCAACAGAGTATCTACTCTGGGCAGGAGTCACCAAAAAGACAGTACTCCCTTCTCCGTCCCCAGCTCTCAGTCCAGGGCCACGGCTTCTGCTCAGGAGGTGCAGGCCACCAGCATTTCTCATCCCTTCCAGCCTGTGTTGCAGAAGCTCTATTCCAGGAAAGCACATCTGAAATCAGGGGCTCTTTTCTTCTACCCAACTCCAACTTGCAGAGTGGAGGCTCTACCCCAGCACGACTGGTCAAGAAGACAGGATCCCTCTCCCCAGCTCACTCACCGGGTGAGTCAGACACAGTCATGTACAGCTGACTTCCTATCACAAACAATGGAGACCAGAAGGCTGTGGGATTATATATTCAAGGCACTGAAAGAAAAACCAACTCAAGACTCTTACAAATGACAGAACCATTTATCAAAACTAACTTTCTTGTGTGTAAATGTAGGTATGCGCTCTCTCGCTCTCGCTCTCTCTCTCAGAGTGTTATAAAGTCTGAGCTAGGATCTTGGCGCTATACATTTTTACTGTAGAATTGGCAAATACCAATTGTCTGTGTCTGATTATTCTCAGCTGACAAAAAAAGGAAATTAGAAATTTAATATATTAACATAAATGAACCAAAATATATGAGAAAGATACCTCAAGGATTTTAGGAACCAGGCTACTGCTATTAAAACAATGAAAAATACTTATATTTTAGAGATCCACAAAGCACTTCAAAAAAAAAAAAAGTTCATTTATGCTCCTCCCCACCTCTCCTTGGAGACTAGCCAAAAGTTCCCTGACTAAAACTCAGGATGTAAGGTAGGAAGGAAAAAAAGCTGATGTCAATCTCATTAAAAGCTAGTTAGGGAGTAGTTATCCTTTTAGAAGGCTAAAGTCGACAAAAGTACAAAAGTAAAGGTCTTGGAAACAGCGTAACACCCAAAAAGAGAATCTCTTTGGGTTTAAGTAATAAGTATTTCCAAGATGAAAGCGTTTCCCCTTTATTCCTGTTTTATACATTAAAACTCTCTAATAATTTCTCTTAACCTGCATTCCAAATAAATTTTAATTTTATGTTTTTAGCTCTAGATTATAAAAGGACATGCAGGATAAAATAAATAATTTTAATAAAGTAAATATACTGCACAAAAGAGACTTTTCTACCAGCACAAGCGCTTTCAGCATGTTATAAATGAGATTATTTTCTTTTTCCCTTTCAGCACCAATTGGAACCATCACTCCTTTTTAAAAGGTTCCTATCAAATACAGGCAACAGTTAAAAGGCTTCAGTTTGGTACAGACCTCGGTCAAGAGTCAGCCTATTTTTAACACACTGAAAACCAGAACAAGTTTTTTGTCTTTATTCTATGTACTTCTGATCTCAGACCAATTTCTCTGAGAGCTTCCCAGAAGCCTAGATGACAGGGGATTTCTCTCTCTCCAAGCAGAGAAGGCTGTATCATTTGAGATGGTCACCAAAAAAAGTAGGTGAAAAAGGACAGCCTGAGACATGGGGTGGTATGGAGTTCTGGTGGCGGGAGAGGACCCCACCAGCCCACCAACAGGGAAGGAGGCAGAAGCCTGCTGAGGGGCACCACGTCAGCTAATCACTGTCTTAAAAGCCTTCAGGGAAAACAGTGCTCTGACAGAGAAGTATCAAACACTTCCAAAAGAGCCCCAAGTGACCCTCTGACACCAAAGCTATTGCTCCCTTACTAGGCTGAGACTCACACTTTATTGTTGTTTTCCTTATTATCTTGGATCTGCAATCTATTTTTAAGGGTGTGACTTTATATAACAACTGAGTCCATCTCAGTCTGCTGCAATGACGTTTCCTCTACCACTCCCCTTCAGTGCACTGGCAGCTTACAAGAGTATCCTCTGACAGGTGACGTAGGCAGAAAGAGGACAGAGACCTGAGGCTATGTATCAAAAGGGGCTGGATGTTCACAGAGCTGCAAGTAGCAAGGACTGCAGGCGCCAGCCACCGACTCCATCCACGCACCCAGGACCAGCTGAAACAACCTTGTGAGGGATGCTCATGATCCCATCCAGTGGCTTCTCAAACCTCCTGCTGGCTGCCAGATAACGATGGAGCAGCTCAGAAATGGGCAAGGCAGCTACAGGACTGGATCAGTCCATGTCTAAGGACCAGTGATGGTCCACGAGCTTTCAGAACCAGCCCATGAAGAGACATGTAAACAAACGGAAAATAAGGGTTCAGAAACTTGAGAGCAACTTGGGATCGCCACAACATCTGAGTTCATGATCAACAAACCCGCTGTGGACAGAGCACAGACTAGGTTGGGGCAATGCAGTCCAAGCACCAGATAAGTTACCATAGCAGGAGCATGTATCGGTCTGTGACGTATTGGTGGAAAAAAAATCTGGCCCTTTGCTACAGATTGTTGAGAAGCACTGGTCTAGATTCTTATAGACTGTAAATTAAATTAACCATTATAACAGTCCAAATATCCCAGCAAAATTACTATGCACAAATTAAGCACGCTGAAAAAGTTAAGGGAGAAAATATTTCAGTCATAGAACAGAAGATAACCATTCTAGCCCTTTCACACACTCATTTTGACAACCAGAGTATACATTTTTCAGAGATAAGCATTTTGTATTTTGCTCTGCAGTATCCCTCATTATTTCTAAGTCAGTACTAGACAAATTATAGGCTTTTATTAACTCCCTATTTATTCTTCAAAGATTCTAAGCTTGATTTGCATGGTTGAACTAGAATACATAAAGTGCATTTCCATGAAAATAATAAATGCTTATTTATTAATAAATGGTACATCACTGTGTCACTTTGCTGGTAAGCCAGTCTTATAGTGACTTCACCATTCAAGTACAGCCTCCAATCTGAGAGGCCTCTAACTGCAAGAGAAAAAACTACCACAACACCTAAAAACGCCACCTCTAAGAGAAACATGGAGACGCAATCAGCCCTCACCCGAAGTTTATTAAAATGTTTGTGTACAAGATGAATATCTAGTAATAAACTTGGTTATCAACTGATTAAAATAAAGCTTTGGTTTTACAAGCCTAGTTATCAATATATTTAAAATGAAGCAAGGAATATTGCTGAAAGCAAATATGCCCAGAACAATGAAGAATGACTAATGTACCATAAAAACAACAGTGCAGCATCGAGAGGCCATTTAATGTAAAGGAAACTGCCCAATATGACTCCAGAACACCAAGGGAAGCTATTATTAAACAGTCCAATAACTGATCTTCACTTTGTTATATTTAATCATCAAGGAAGGAATAATTAACCCTGGCTAATGAGGCATTCAATATTACCTATACTTTAGGAAATTTTCATTAAAAAGTTGTATAAAGTATCTGCATTTCAGGGAGTAATCTTAACCTATTAAGTAACTAATTAAGCCTACTGTATTAACGTTTTATTTCCAGGTTTTTTCCCTTTGGTTTAAAATGTAAGCAACACAAAGTAGAATTTAACACATATGGAATGTACAGAATTTAAACACATGAACTCAGATGACATACACATCCATGCACACGCCCACAAACACTTATCCATTTAAACACAAAAGCTCAAGGGATTTGTCAAGACTGACGTACAGAGAAGGGGCCAGTCCCACGGAGAAGAAACTCATCATACCCACCACTCTAGACCTTTCCCAGGAGCAGACTAAGACACAAAATGGACCTAAAGGGATTGTGCATGAAGAGCTATATCACCCCAAGGAAAGCAAACTTCAAATACGGCAGAATATATATAATCAAAGTCTCAACAAATATAGAGTCACCAAATAGAAAGTGCTAATCAGAAAAAAACGAACCTAAGAATGTGAAACTATACAGCATAGTTCAGTCCACATTAATTTTGTTAACATCCATAGACACCAGTCAGTCAATACTGCATGCAGTCCAGTAGGTTTAAGAAGCGGAGACAGAATTTTGTAAGTGTTTAAAAAAAAAGAAAAATAGACTTGAAATGAGGCTCGGTCAACAGGGAGGGTGAAATACAACTGCCCTCTGCTTGGCTGCCCGAGCCCCAGGCGATATGGGCTCACCCAACCACTTGCAAGCATTCCAGGGCCCATGGGCACCTTCAGGCCTCTGCTGTCGTCCCTCCTGGGGCTCTCTCCTCCCTTTCCCACATCCATCCAAATCTTGTTCCTCCTCCAGGGTCCAGCCCGAGTTTCATCTTCTCTAGGAAGTCCTTCCCGGCCAATCTACCTCTTACATAATCTCCAATACCATTTAAATTCTACTACACAGCCTGGCTCTTAATTGCAGTCTTGGGATTGTTTCCTGTGCACTGGGTTCTGTCGCCTTAGTCTAGTTATCCTAAGACCCCCTGGGACAAATCCATGGTACAGCAAAGACAGGTTTATTAACTCCCTACCACAAGGGACAACGCACCAGAGAAACAGTGGGGCATCTCAGATGCCCCCCAAGCTGGACCTCAGAGTCCTTAAAGGCCGAGGCCATTTCTATATTTGTTCATGAATAAATACAGCAAAGGGAATTACTACAGGATTGGGGGAAGAGTTTAGGTAAAATTTACACAAAGAGGCTCAAACCAAAGCAAGGCTGTATGTAAAGAGATAAGCAAGTCTGGACTGTGAAGTAGACTCAGGGTCTTGTTTCTCTGAAAACAGTAAAGTTAGCACAGCTGTGGACTCCTGTGTCCAGAAACCCCCTATCTCAAGTTCTGTGTTGGAGCTGTCAATCGAGACTGCTTCTTGGCATCAAAATGACTTAGATCATCCAGGCAAGAGGGGGATATTCTCTCTTACTGACGTAATTTTAAAGAGCAAAGTTCCTGATAGTCTGTGATCTTAGAGAACAAAATTTCTTAGTGAGTAAGACAGCAGTTGTCATTCAAAGAAGGGGGTTATGACACTTTATGCTGCAGCATGTCCTTGGGAGAAATTCCTAATTAAAAAGCCGGTTTTACCTGGATTTGATTTTCCAGCTGATGTTTACAGTCCAAGCCAATTTTTACTTTTTAGACAGCTGACTCCTAAAAGTCCAAACCATTGCTATATTTGTTTGTATCCCGTATGAAACTGAGCATAGTGCTGAGCACACAACAAATGCTGTATAAAGGCTGTCTGATATGGGATTGACGAATGATGAAGTTTTAAACAACAAAAGGCACAGAGGATGGGTCACATTTATGCTATGTAGCCTTGCAAACTATCTTCAAGTCATCCATGTGGGAAACAAAAGAGGTCACAAGAGGGAGGCACAGTTCTTACCTACAACACCAAAAGCTGAAACAGCTCGAAATAACCCGGAGGATCCTTTCTGTCCCATCTTTGTCCTGTTTCCTAGATCCAAGCGGCCAAGAAGTTCTCGCACTTCTTGTTGAGTATACACATGCTAAAAATAAGCAGATTTAACCTGTAAGGTTGGGCTCACTTTAGATTGATTATTTACCCCTAATAACAAAAACTTACCTACAAAATCAGCTATTTCATAGAGAAGTATACAGTAGTGCAAGACTAAGCTACAATTTTAAAAAGCCAACATATTCTTTCACGTTAGTAATTAAGGGTGGTTACTGGATCTCAGGTTGCTGTACCAAAAGAGGGTATCAAAACCCCATCTTCTGAACCAGAAATTCAGAGATTTAGGGGATCCACAGACAAATTTCAAAAAACCTCTAAACATCTTAAAATTGCATGCAAAGTTTTGGTTATATGTGCATTTTTATGACAAGGCCCATAGCTTTTCTTAGATCCTCAAAGAGATCCCTGATTAACCACTCCCACTCCTAAAATAAGCCAAGAATCACGACATTATATTAATAAAAACCATTGGATGGTATGAGTGTTGAGGGGAGGGACAACCATGACACCCAGTAGTACAGGAAGTCACGAAATACAGTTTATCTAAAATATTATAACACAGAAAATTGTTTTTCAAAGAGCTTAATGAAAATGAGTTCCAAACTGTGGCTACTAATGTATCTGAAAAATCAGGAATCTTCATGGATTCGGAAATTATCACAGACAGGAACTTCAGGTACAAAGGGTTAGTCAGGTGCTCTCACTTGAAAGAGTTAAAGTCAGCAGTTCAATTTCACCATATTGTATTTCTCTTTTGACGAAAAGCCTCGTGTTTTTGTGCCACCTTGAATGAAGCCTCTGTATTTTTGACTCTGGATAACATAACATGTGGATAAGAATAGCTTAACATTTCTCTAGCAAATTTTCAAGAGACCCTGCCAGTTTTAGCAGCACAGTAAGAAGTATGCAGTAGAGGAGTCCTTCCTTATTTCAAGTAGCTTCATATTAAGGCACAGTAATAAATAATCTCTTTGGTGGACACAATATTAAGAGTTATACTGAATCCTTAAAATGTCACCCCTTTAAGAAAATATATTCATTATCTTATCCAAAGAGTTTGCTTTGTAAAATAAATCAAAACGAGGGACAAAGTGTAATTCTGGCATACTTTCTGACATCAGTAATTTTGAGAAACCAGATTAGAGATTCAAATCTTAAGACAATCATGAAAAATAACTGTAATTTTTAGATGCACGATAAAAAAATATGTCACTAGAAGCTGGGAGGATATTTCATACCCTTTAAACAACAATTTCAAAGTTTCTGTTTGTATTCAGGTTTGCAAGATACTTACCCTGTCATCAATTATGACCAAATCTTTTGGTTCTGTTCTATCAATTTTCAAAACACGGTATTTTGTTTCTGCATGATTGCTCCCAACTAGAAAGTATCTCTATAAGTGAAAAGAAATGTCATTAGTTTTTGAAGGCAGTTTGCCTTACACACATTTTATAATCACTTCAATTTTTTAAATTAAATATACTAATAAAGTCAGGTTACTTTTTAAAAGAAATATTTCTGTTAAGTATAACTGGCAGATTAAAAAAAGGCTAATTCTGAAAGGTCAATTTAAAAATTGAAATATTCACAGTGGTGTCATGATAACCATCAGTCTGATATTTAAAATGTACCCAGTAACCAGGTCAGATGAATTTAATTATATTATATAGAGATTAACCTAACTGATTGGAGACTGATGTTTAAACTTTGCCAGGAAGGAGCAGCTCTGGTAAGAATTAGAAAGCTCAACATATAATTAAGAATGCTTAAACAATTATAGCTATTAAAATACTGATATTTTTATCAAGTAAATCTTCACAAATTTTCTGTAGAAGACTAAAAATGACTTTAATGTAACAACTATAAAAATCCACCCCAAAGTCCTATAAAAGATTAAAATGAGTGTACTTTCCCAAATGGCTTCTTATAGATAAGCTACAGGAAATAATTAATATTCTTCCTTTCCTGAAACATTTCCTTGGGGCATTATACCTGAACACATTAGTCTTCTTAAATGAATACTGAGAACAAAATGAATAATAAAAATACAGAAAAATAATCATCCTACATTTAAAGAAAATGACTTTAAGAAAACCTGAATACGATGAATAATTTTAAAATTGTGCTTAAGAAAATAAGTAAAACTTCATTATGAAAAATAAACTATTTGAAGATACCTTGCTTCAAAAATGTCCTTTAAAGTGGCACTATCTCAACACTGCAAAAATAGAGAACACACTGCCACCATCAACTGGAATCCTACCATCTCACTGGTCACGTAAGATACAGATACACAAAGCAATTAAATAGGAAATACGATTCTGTAGATTAACGGCCAAACTGAAGTATGTAGACCAGAGGAATTCAGAGCAGGAAAGATTAGTGTTGGGTACTATAGATGCAGGAAATATCCTAGGAATTAGGACTTGAATTGAGCCTAAAAGGATGGGTAAGATTTTTTTTAAGTAAGATTTTATAACAGAAGTATATATATAACAGAAGATATGTATAACAGAAGCTGAGCACTTGGTTATATTGTTTTAATGCTAAATCTATAGTAATAGATGGGTTTTTAAATTATTAAGTATATATGTTTATAAAGGTCTGACCTAGACTTCCAGATTATAAGTAACAAGACTGTATGTTAAAAGATGATGGGTGAGCCCCGTCTTAGGAGGAAAGCCAAGCAAAATACTGAATCCCTCATCTCCTAAGGAGAGGAAGAATCTGGACGTTAGTGCCAGTTATAATGAGGTAGAAATAAAGCAATTATGGTTAAAATTCATAAACTAACTTGAGACATCCACTGACCAGGACTTGACGCACTGGGGGAGCAGCCAGAAGGGCAGGAAGACAGAGAGGAGGTCAAAGGTTCTCAGCCTGGCCGCTGCTAATTCTTCCCAGAGATCCCACCCTCCACTGAGAGGACTGAGGGTAACCAACCTAGTGAATAAACCTTAGAAGGATGGTCTATAAACTAGCCATGTTTCTTAGCAGAAAAGGGACCCACCTTCTCGAGGACTTGAGGAAAAACAGCTCCCAAGAAAGGAAAAAGCAAGTGAAAGACCTGGGAGGGGGAGAAGGTTGGCATGTTTGTTAAAGGAACAAGACTAACTGAGAAAATGTTCCTAACACACCTAACAGTGAATAGTGTTCAACATAAAGAAGGCACTCAATGAGTGTTACTTCCTTTTCTCTCCTTTACCTTTGAAGATGTCAGTGTATTTGAGAAAAACATGTCACTGTATTTGAGAAAAAGACAAAAAAAAAAAAAAAAAAAGAGGGAAAAAAGAGATACCCCAGAGGAAAAAAAAGCATGTGCAGGAGCAGAATGGAGCCCGACTGGGAAAATGCACAAATCTAACAGTAATCAGTCTTTGTCCTCAGCAGAGAAGAGCATGCAAATTAACAACCATGAATTATAGTGTGCTGCAACAGAGGTCGGAACTGGATGCGGTGACAACACAGGAAGGACCTTTAACTCATCTGGGGAGGGTCAGAGCAAGCAATCCAGAGAGGCTGGTGTCCTGCCGCTGAGTTTGACCTTTAAGGACCTCTGGACAGGAACTGATGTATGGAGCCAAGACAGGGCAAGTGACACCCACCCTCTCCACCTGTCCCCACCAAAGCACTTTTGCTTATATCTAAATTCAGCACTTCCTTCTGGGGGTCTTGTCTCAATTTGTTTGGGGCATGTCTGCCTCCTTCCCCAATAATAAGTAGCTCAGGAGACTGGGCCTAACACCGTAACCTCTGTGGTTTTTCATTCTAGTCTAGTAACACAATATGGTTCCGCAGGTACTGGGTAAATGTTGGGTGAAAGAACAATCACTCATCACAGACTAATCACTTAACCTGCTGGGTAACTTTTTACAACGTTTACACTAACCTATCTTTTTTGGTTAAGCACACAGAAAAGGACAGCCCTTTTTTAAGTCAACCACTCAGTAAGGAGGCACATCACAGCTTTAAGACAGGTAGAAGTCTCAAGTGAAATTCCTAGAATGTTAACAGATCCCAGACAATCTAAAGATGAAATGCAGTAGGATAGTGATTTGGCAGTTTGTGGGGAAAAAAAAAAAAAAAAAGGCAGGTATAATACATAACTAGACAAAGGCACTATTGGCGTTTGGAGCACACACTCGGGAGGGCATGTCTACACCTCCCATATCTAGACCCCTCCATGAGTCTTCACTCCGTGAAACAGAGGAGTCAAGAGTAAAATCCACAAAATTCAGAAGCAGATCCGGGAGGAGAGAAAGAAACCGAAAGCAGTACAACTATCCACATTCTCTTCTAAAGTGGTCTAAGAAACCCAAGTGTTTTACGCAGGGAAGAGCGACCTCTTGTGGAGCCAGTTAGGTGGGAAAGAAAACCACAGCGCTCAGCAGTGCACAGAATCACTCTCCTGCACTGCCCTCTGGTGGGCGGCTCACCACCGACTTTCACACCAAATCTTTGAGGTAACTCTTCTAGAAAGGCCTTATTTCTACTCAATTTTCTTTCTTTCCTGTTAAATAAATCAACTCTATAACTATGTATATTCTTAGACTTTATTACACTTTAATAGTGTGCTTCCAAATGAATCTCGGCATTTCGGGGCCTAAAAATTTCCCTGAAATGCCTTTCCCTTAAATTCTTCACGGCTGATTTTTCCTAATTTTTTATTTTGAAAAATGTGAAACCAACAGTAAAATTATCAGAAAAGGACAATGAAAATCCTTCACCTCAATTCACCAACTGTTAATATTTTGCTACCTTTGTTTTCTCTCTCCTTCCTTCTTGAGATAAGCTTTTTTTCTTCTGAACCATTTGAAAACGAGTAACAGGTATCATAACACATCAACCCTAAAAACTTCAGCTTGTACTTCTAAAAACAAGGACAGCCACCCACATAATCATAATACCACTGATACAATATTACTTATATACAATCCATGTTCAAATTTCCCCAAGTGCCCCTGTAATATCTTTTATAGCTGGCTTTTTAGTAATCAGAGTCAAATCAAGTATTGTGTATTGCATTTGGTTACCATGTCTTTTTAATATGTTTTAATCCAGAAATCTCCCAATCTTCCTGGCTTTCTACTGACATCATTGATGTGACCATTTACCAGTGAGTGAATGTCTCATATGTGCAAGGCACTGGAGCAGATGAGGGCAAAGATAAATTGAAGCTCTATTTTGGACATATAACTTGCTGATTGATGAGACTGGAGAAAAGGAATAATCCATCCAATTACCTTTGCTTGAGCAACTAGCTAGATGGTGGTGCTGCTTACTGATGTAGGGTTGACTGGAGAAGAAGCAGGTTTGAAGGAAAACCAAGAGTTCTGTTTACAATATGCCCCAAAGTGATCAAGTGGGAACTTCTGAGTCTGGAGCTCAGAGGAAAGATCTCAGAGGGCGTCATCAGCACATAAATGGCATTTAAAGTGAAGTCATGGGACTGGATTAACCTACTAGGGAGAATGAAGATAGAGACAGAGCAATAACAACTAAAAACTAGCGTGAGGCACTCCAAATAAAGTTATTTAGAGGATGAATACGGAGAAAGAACCTGCGGGGAAGACTGAGAGGAAGGGCCAGGGATTAGGAAAAACCCAGGACAGCTGGAGTCATCAAAGCAAAGAGAGGAGATGATTTGGAAAAGGAGGGAGCAGGCACGGCCCCATCAACTGCTGCTGAGAGGTCAGGAAAGATGAGGACAGAGAAGGGCCCAGGGGGCCTGACAACAGGTGCCTGAGTGGCCTTTCCGGGGCAGTCTCCACAATGAAGCGGGGCAAAATCCACAGCAGATGTGGGTGAAGACCAAATGGGTAGTCTTCTGGGTAAAGATGGTGGAGTGAACACCTCTGTTCCTCCAGAGAACCTTACTAAAACCATAGTAAAGTTTTTTTATGTTCATGTTTTTAGATATAAGCCCAAAGGGCAAGAGAAAGCGTGAAGCAGATAGCAGGAAGGAGGAGGAGAAGAAGGAGAGGAAGAAGAGGAGGAGGAAGAGAGGAGGAAGAGGAAAAAGAGGAAGAAGAAGAGAAAGAAAGAAAGGAAAGAAAGAAGAGAAAGGAAAGAAAGAAAGGAAGAAAGAAAAGGAAGGAGGAAAGAAAAGGAAGGAAGGAAGGAAGGAAACCATCTGAAGCTGAAAAGCATGCGCAAGAAAGCAGTGGGAAGTCAAGAAGCCATCCAATTTATACTACAGAACCTCCAAAGGCGTGGAAAATTGCAGCACGTCATCTCTGGAGGTAGGAGTGTAAAATTTCAGAAAACTGGAGTTAAAAGGATAGCACAAGCTTCTAAAGAGGAGGGGAAAATGCTTCAAACTACAGATCAAGAATAGAGTTAACACTGGAAATTCTCCACAGTAACACTGAAAGTGGAAGACAGGGACATAATGCCTTCAAATGTTTAAGGGGAAATTAATTTCAGTCTTTAATTCAACATTAAGCTTATTAATCAAATCTGAGGGTAGAATAAGGACATTTTCAGGCATGTATGGGCTCAAAAAATTCCTGTCCATGAACCCTGTCTCACAAAGCAACTGAAGGAGGTGCTCCACCAAAATGAGGGCATAAATCAAGAAAGAAAATGATGCAGGATCTAGGAAAATAGGGAAATCATCACAACAGAGGCTATGGGATGACAGTGAAGGGAGATCCCAGGGTGGCCGCTGGGCCATGGGAGCAACCAGGACAGATGTGAGCCACCGCTTCAAGTAGATGAAAGCCATACGAACACCTGCTGTGTGTGAATGAGCTGAGAGGAGGCTTACACATCTGGAAAGCTGGGCTGAAATTCATGACAAGTGCTCAGTAATAACTAGGGGTTGAAGGAAGACGGAGAGGGCAGCTTGAGTATCGGCAGTCTGAAGTTCAAGTGGTGAAGGTGAAAAAGGAGGTAAACAAAATGCCCAAGAGCAAGAGGGAAGGAAAGGGAGCAGTGATGGGCATGTACAGGGCTTCCATACATCAGGCACGGGACAGCTGGACTGCCCGAATGCACACACATTTCCAGGTGAGTGTGAATCAACTGCTGGGGAAAACATCTGTGTGGGTGTGTAGATATGTTGAGGGGTGGGGGTTTGGCAAGAATTGGGGTGGAGAATTAGGACATCCAAAAAAGCTGTATTAAAATGCCCATTAAAGATAGAAGATGATCTGAGATGGTTCTCTGCTGAAAGTTAAGTATCAAGAAAAAGGTTAAAATTTCAATATGTAGCTTTAATAGGGGTGACTTAGTATAAAGATGAATGTGTTTCTAATATACACATGAACTCCAAATGGAATACAATAGGTAATCCATTTAACAGGAAGTTCAGTATCTACTAACATTACCATCTCCTTTTATAATGACAGGCTAATTAATCAGTCACTTTTCACCGAGGGAAGAAAATCAGCTTTCTTGAAAGAGAAGAAATTGCAGGTTGTTTGATAGCTTCAATTAATGTTCAACTTCACTTGAACTTTCAGAATAAAGGTGTTATTTTTAAAGATCACCATGAAGTTACTTGTCACGAGCTTTAAGTCTTGCAGACCTGCCACCTGGCTTATTTCAGCAATCCCACAACTAGTAACGCAGCCCAGAAAGCGAAAGGAGCCTCTGATCATCAGAGGGATGTCTCCAAGTTGGCTCTTCACAGCTCCAGGGCTTTACAGATGGGGAAGCGTCAAATCACCTCTAGACACAAGTGGAAACTTTGACACCTCCAGCCACACCTTCTGAATCAGCTATCATCACCATGCTTCTCTCTCCTGCTTTGTATCATTTGGTTCCCAGCTCCAGTTACCTAGCCAACCACGTCCTTTGTTGTCCTCTCCCATTCCCCAATTCCCAAATCAAGGCTAATATCAAGGTTAATTAAATAAACTGCATTCCTCATGAAGTGGTTCTTACTTTATTTTATTCTACTTTGTGCAGTAGGGTGGGGAGGAGGAAGAAGCTTCCTTAAATCCTTTCAGAACAAGGAAGGAATTACATAAGTAAACACATACATACATACACACTATCAATTTTGAACTGGCAAGAGTAAAAATTATCTTAATAACTTTACCCCCCCCCCAAAACACACATGCAGACACAGAAAAGCTGCCACAGTTCTGTTCAGCTACCAATTGTAAAGTCAATTGCTAAGTGTTCATTTCTTTGTTGTGAAATGGTCACTTATGCAATGGTAAGGACCCTAGGGCATCATGTGTTAAGCAAGAGCGATAAACTGAAAATCATCTAAGGTAAACTGTGGTTTCTTCTAGGAGACCGTAAGGGTGCTAAGTCGCCTGTGGGCGACACTTAGTTGCACTGGGTGTATGAGCATCAGGGCTGGATCTGGCCTTAGTTTATCTGTGGGCCTGGGTCACATGAGCCAAAGGACAACATGAAGGCGCTGCATACCAGAGAGAACAGGTAAAGTTCTGGAGGGAGCAGAACCTTCCCAAAGCCAGAACTACACCTCCTGCATGCGACTTACCAACCCATCTCCCTTCCCTCTCCAAACAGTCCTCAAAAATCCACCTCTAAAAACAGGTGACAATGACAACCTGAACTTCACCTCAGGAGCAAGTCTACCCAGTTACCCTTCTAAATGAAGATGCAGGACAAGAGGCACCCCATATTGCTGTCTCTTTTGTTCCTTAATGTGCCCCCTAATTTCTTCATAACCAGTAAATACACCCCCACCTATCAAAATAAGAATGTCCAGTTCTTTCATAACACTTGCCAACAATGACTTTGATCAATCTTTCCAATCTTTGCCATTCTGACAGGTGAAAATTGGTAATCTATTTTTATGTTATTGCTTTAATTATTAGCAAGCTGAATATCATTCATATTTCTACTTATTTTTTGGAAAATTGTCCTTTTTGTCAGATGTTTTATTTTTCTAATTGTTTTATAAAAAAATTTTGTATATATATAGATATATGTACATTTTATTATGTACTGTTTTATTTATTGTCCAGGTGACTAATACTTTTTCTATAGCCTTTTGACTATTTTTCTCTTACATTTATTGTTTTAAATGTTTTATATTTGAAAAGAAAAAAATTAAGTCAATGAGCTAAATTTCTACCTTATAAAGCTAGAAAAAGATGAACTGATTAATGCAAAATCTATATGAGGAAGACGATAATAAGCTTAAGAACAGAAATTGAGTAAATAGAAAACAAACAATAGAGAAAAGTAACCAAATCAAAAGTTAGTTGTTTCAAAAGAGTAATGAAATTGATACATGCATAGCCAAGTGGACCAAAAAACAACAATAAAGAACACAAAATACTGGGGGGAGGGTATAGCTCAAGTGGTAGAGTGCATGCTTAGCATGCACAAGGTCCAGGGTTCAATTCCCAGTACATCCTCCACATGTAAATAAATAAATATAATTACCTCCCCTTCATAAAACAGAAGAAAAAAAGAATACAAAATAAGAATGTCAAGAATTAAAAGAGGGAGTTTCACTACAAACCGGATAGACATCAAAACCTTAATAAAGGAATATTATAAACAATTTGATTTTAGTAAATTCAACAATAACTTGATTCCAGTAAATTCAACAATTAAGATGAAATGGACAAATTTCTTGAAAAACACAATTTATCAGAAGTGATTCAAGACCCACTGAAAGTCTGCAGAGCCTTATATCTACTACAGAAAATGATGTATTATCAAAATTTGCCCCATAAAGCAACTCCACACACAAACGCTTTCAGTAGAAAACTCTAGCAAACTTTTAGAAAAGAAACGAGATCAAAATGGTGGAGTAGGAGGATGCAGAGCTCACTTCTCCCCAAGAACATATCAAAAATATATCTCCATGTGGAACAATTCTCACTGAAAACAAACTAGAGACTGGTAGGAAGACTCTTACAGAACCAAGAGACTAAGACCTACACAGAGTCAGGTAAGAAGGGAAGAGAAGCAATCAGTTTGGAACTTGTGCTCCTGGGCGGGGACACAGAAGAGGAGGGGAATTACATGGGCTCAGAGATTCTCCCTGTGGAGCGAGCAGTTCGAACCACGTATCGAGTGCCCTAGCCCTGGGCTCCAAAACCAGAAGGGCAAGTCCCCTTAGCTGGTTTGAAAACCAGTGGGACTGACAGCAGGGTTGTAAGAAACTAAGAATCCATTTGTGAAGAGCATGCACACGCTTGCTGACTCCCAAAACAAGACAGAGGAAGCGGACTGAAACGTCCAGGGACTCTGACAGTTTCCTGTGACCACATACTGGCCCAAATTCAGTGCTTGCTCTGGCCCTTCTTGCTCTGCAGTGCAGCTCCACACTAGGGTAAAGGCTGCCACAGCTCAGAAGAGCACACAGTTGTGGAGGACAGAGCTGTGTCAACCTGTCACAGCATCTGAAAAGAGTGAGGACAGCCATTCCTGGTGCTCATGGAGGCAGCAGGTCAGAAGCAGTCTGGAACTCCAGCATCCCCTGACCCACACCAGGCGCCCACTCTGGCCCTTCTTGTTCCAGCACTGATCCCCTCTGGGGTGAAGGTGTCAATGCTGAGAGGAGGGAGAGCACATACTTAAAGGGAATAGAACCAGCTCAGTCTTGACCCTCAGGGCTCTGCTCTAGCAGCTCGGGACCTGAATCTGCCACCAACAGAATGATGTTGGCCACTGAACAGAGAGAAGCTTCAGATCGCACCTGGCTCTGGCTATAGCCCCTCCATCTCCAGCTCCATCTCTTACCAAGGTGATAGCTGCCAGCATATCCTAGGGAAAGACATGACTCATGCTCACTTCAGACCTAGCTCTCCCACCAAAGCCACCAGGCACACACAGACTGTATAGGGACATTCCCACACAAGTACACCACTTCAAGACCAGGATAGGTAGCTGTTTCACCCAATTTCATAGAGACAGAGAAAGTTAAGCAAAATGAGAAAATAGAGGAATTTCTTACAAATGAAAGAACAAGAAAAAAAAAAACCTCTTAAAAAATAACTGGTGAAACAGATAAATAATTTACCTGAAAAAGAGTTCAAACCATTAGTAATAAGAATGCTAAGTGAACCAGGGAAAAGAATAGATGAACACATTGATCATTTTAACAAGGAACTAGAAAATATAAAAAAGAACCAGTCAGAACTGAAGAATATATCTGAAATGAAAAACGCACTAAAAGGAATTAATAGCCAACTAGGTGATACAGAAGAATGCATAAGTGATCTGGAAAATGGAATAATGGGAATAATGGAAATGACCCAGTCAAAAAGGCAAAAAGAATTACCCCCCTAAAACAGTTTTAAAAAAAAAAAAAAAAAGAAAAATTTTAAAAAATGAAAAATTTAAGGGACCTCTGAAGCAAGATCAAGCATACCAACATTTGCATTATAGAAGTGTCAGAAAGAGAAGACAGACAGAAAAGTGTCAAAAATATATTTGATGAAATTATCTTCCCAAACCTGAAGAAGGAAACAAATAGCCAGGTATAGGAAGCACAGAGGGTGCCAAACAAGATGAACCCAAAGAAACCTACACCAACACATACCGTAATCAAAATGGCCAAAGTTAAAGAGAGAATGATAAAGGTGCTAAGAGAAAAACAAGGAGTCACATATAAGGGAAATCCCACCAGGCTATCTACTGATTTTTCTGCAGAAACTTTGCAGGCCAGAGGGAGTGGCAGAATATAAAGTGCTGAAAAGGAAGAAGCTACAAGCTGGGATATTCTACCCAGCAAGATTAACATTTAGAATTGAAGGAGAAATGAAGAACTTCTCAAGTAAAAATGAAGAGTTCATCAACACTAAACCAACCCTAAAATAGGTGTTAAAAGGTCTTCTCTAAATAGAAAACAAAAGGCTACAAAAATTAAGAATCTATAGGAAAGGAAAAATCCCTTTAGTAAAGGCAAATATATAATAAAGTCTGTAGATCAACAACTTAAATAAGTTACTAAAAAGATTAAAAAACAAAAAAAGTTACAAAATCAACTATAACTACAATCAACAGTAAAGGATAAACATGAAGATATAAAGTATGACATCAAAGAACTACAAAAGAAGACACTGAAGAACTACAAAAACAACCAGAAAACAAGTAACAAAGTGGCAGTAGGTACATAACTATCAATAAAAACTTTAAGTGTCAGCAGAATAAATGCTCCAGTCCAAAGACATGGTGACTTATTAGATTAAAAAAACCATCTATAAAATGCACAGAAGAGACTCACTTTAGAGCTAAAGACACACAAACTAAATGTGAGCAGATAGAAAAAGATACTCCATGCAAATGAAAACAACAAGAAAGCTAGGGTAGCAATACTCAAATCAGAGAAAACAGACTTTAAAACGAAGCCTATAACAAAAGACAAAGAAGGACATTATATAATGATAAAGAGATCAATATAAGAGAGAATATACCACTCATTAACATACATTCACCTAATATTGGAGCACTTAAACATATAAAGCAAATACTAACAGACATAGAGAGAGAAATTTATAATACAGTAATAGAAGAGGACTTTAACATCCCACTTACATTAATGGACAGATCATTCACATAGAAAATAAATAAGGAAACAGCAGAATACACCTTCTTTTCAAGTGCACATAGAATGTTCCCCTGGATAGATCACATATTATGCCACAAAACAAGTCTCAACAAATTTAAGAGGACAGAAATTATATCAAGTATTTTTTTCTGACCACAACAGTATGAAACTACAGGAAATAAATTACAGGGGAAAAATTGGGAAAAACACAAGCATATGAATACCAAACAACCTACCACTAAAAAAACCAAAAAGTCAATAAAGAAATCAAAGAGAAAATCAGAATGTACCTTGAAACAAATGAAAATAAAACACAACTTTCCGAAATCTATGGGATGCAGCAAAAGCAGTCCTAAGAGGGAAGTTTACAGCAATACAGGCTTACCTCAAGAAACAAGAAAAAAATCCAAATAAACAATTATCATCTAAATGAATAAGAAAAAAGAACTAACAAGCCCAAAGTCAGCAGAAAGAAGGAAATAATAAATATCAGAGAGCAAATAGAGACCAAAAAAAAAAAAAAAAAAAACCAATAGAAAAGATCAACAAAACCAAGAGCTGTTTTTTGAAAAGATAAACAGAATTGGTAAGCTTTTAGCCAGGCTCAACAATAAAAAAGACAGGGCTGAAATAAACAAAATTAGACATGAAAGAGGAGAAATAACAACCAGTAACATAGAAATACAAAAAATCTTAATACTATGAACATATGCTAACAAATGGGACAACACAGAAGAAATGGATAAATTTCTAGAAATACATACTCTTACAGGACCAAATCAAGAATAAATAGCCAATTGGAACAGACTGATCCCTCATAGTAGTGAAATTGAATTTGTAATTTTAAAAAAACACTCTGAGCAAACAAAAGTCCAGGACCAGATAGCTTCACAGGGGAATTCTATCAAACATATAGAAGGGTAATACCTATCCTTCTCAAACTATTGTGAAAATCTGAAGAGGACAGAACACTCCCAAATTCATTCTACAAGGTCACTTTTACCCTGAAACCAAAATCAGACAATAACACTATAAAAAAAAAAAAGAAAATTATAGGCCAATATCTCTCATGAATATGATGCAAAAATCCTCACCAAAATATTCACAAACTGAATTTAACAATATATAAAAAGGACCATATGCTATAATTGAGTGAAATTTACTCCAGGGATGCAAAGACGGTTCAATATTCGCAAATCAATCAATGTAATACATGACATTGACAAAATGAAGGGAAAAAAAATCACATGATCATTTCAATAGAAGCAAAAAAAGCACTTGACAAAATTCAAGTTTTTATCCATTCATGATAAAAACTCTCATCTAAGTTGGTATAGATACAATATATCTCAACATAACAAAGGCTATTTATGACAAACCCACAGCTAATATTATACTCAATAGTGAAAAGCTGAAAGCTTTTCCTCCAAAATCAGGAACAAGACAAGGATGCCTACTCTCACCACTTCTATTTAACATAGTATGGAAGTCCTAGAAATCAGACAAGGGAGAAAAAAAGTCATCCAAATTGGAAGGGAAGAAGTAAAACTGTCACTATTTGCAGATGATATAATACTATATAGAGAAAACTCTAAAATCTCCACTAAAAACCTATCAGAAATAATAAATGAATTCAGTAAAAGTGCAGAATACAAGATTAACATACAGAAATCTGTTGTTTACTATACACTAATAATGAACTATCATAAAGAGGAAGCAAGAAAACAATCTTGCTTAAAAATCTCATCAAAAAGAATAAAATACCTGGGAATAAATACACTTTACCAAGGTGGTGAAAATTCTACACTCTGAAAACCATAAAACACTGATGAAGGAAATTGAAGATGATACAAAGAAATGGGAAGATACCTTGTTTTCACGGGTTGGAAAAATACTGTTAAAATGACCATCCTACCCGAAGCAATTTACAGATTTAATGCAATTCCTACCAAAATACATTTTTTCATAGAAATAGAACAAATAATCCTAAAATTTATATGGATCCATGAAAGATCCTGAACTACCAAAGCAATCTTGAGAGGAAAAAAAAAAAAGCTGGAGGTATTATGCTCCCTGACTTCAGACTATACTATAAATCTACAATAATCAAAACAGACATATAGACTAGTGGAACAGAAGAGAGAGCCCAGAAATAAACCCATGCACTTATGCTCAATTGGACTATGATAAAGGAGGCAGGAATACAGAATGGAGAAAAGGCAGTCTCTTTAATAAGGAGTTCTGGTAAAACTGGACAGCTACATGTAAAAACTCAAATTAGAACACTTTCTCACACCGTATACAAAAACAAACTCAAAATGGATTATAAACCTAAATGTTAGACTAGACACCATAAAATTCCTAGAAGAAAAAATAGGCAGAACATTCTTTGATATGAATTGCAGCAATTTTTTTTATTTGTCTCCTAAGTAAAAAGAAACAAAGAAACAAATGGGACCTAATTAAATTTAAAAACGTCTGCACAGCAAGGAAAACCACTGACAAAACAAAAAGATAACCTACTGAATGGAAGAAAATATTTGCCAGTGACATGAGCAATACAGGGTTAATATCCAATATATGTGAACAGTTCATACAACTCAATATCAAAAAACAAACAACCTGATTTAAAAATGGAAGAAGATCTAAATAGACATTTTTCAAAGAAGATATACATATCACAACAGGCATATAAAATGATGCTCAACATTGCTAATCATGAGACAAATGCAAATCAAAACCACAATGAGATATCACTTCACACCTGTCAGAATGGCTACCATTAAAAAGTCTACAAATAACAAACGTTGGTAAGGATGTGGAGAAAGAGGAACTCTAGTACATTATTAGTGAGAATGTAAATTGGTGCAGCCACTGTGGAAAACTGTATGGAGTTTCCACAAAAAAAAAACCCAAAATAGAACTACCATATTACCCAGCAATCCCATTCCTGGGTATATCCAAAGAAAATGATAAAAATTAATTTGAAAAGATACATGCACCCCAATGTTCACAGAAGCTTTATTTACAGTAGCCAAGATACGGAAACAACCTAAATGTCCATCAACAGATGAATGGATAAACATGTGGGGCATATTTGTATGTGTAATGGAGTATTATTCAACCATAAAAAATAATGAAAATTTGCCATTTGCAACAACATGCATGGACGTGGAGGGTACTATGTTTAGTGGTATAAGTCAGACCAAGAAAGACAAATACTATATATTATGATTTATACATGGAATCTAAAAAATAAAATGAATGAATATAACAAAACGGAAACAGATTCACAGATACAGGTAACAAACTAGTGGTTGCCAGTGGGGAGAGGTAGGAGGAAAAGGCCAATACAGTGGTAGGGAATTAAGAGGTATAGACTACTATGTATAAAATAAATAAGCTACAAGGATATATTGTACAGCACAGGGAATATAGCCAATATTTTATAATAACTTTAAATGGAGTATAATCTATAAAAATATAGAATAACAATGTCATACACCTGAAACTAATATAATACTGGAAATTAACTATACTTCAATCAATCAATAGATTAAAGAAAGAATACCAATCTTTACAACTACTTTCAGAAAATAGAAGGAACACTTCTCAGTTCATTTTATGAAGCCAGTTACCCTGATATCAAAATCAGACAAAGATGTTAAAGAAAATGATAGATCAATATGCTGATCATAACAGTAAAAATCCTTAACAAAGTATTAGCAAATAGAATCTAGCAATATATGAAAACAATAATACAGCATGACTAAGTATACCCCCAAAAAACTCAAGGGTTTTTTTTTTAACATTTGAAAAAGAATTAATGTAATCCACATACTAAGCAATGAAAGGAAATGCCATATACATATGCTGAAAAACATTTAACAAGATTCAACATCTATTCATAATTTTTTTAAAAAATCCTCAGCAAACTAGGAATAGAAAGAAATCTTCCTCAATCTGATAAAGGACATGTACGAAAACCTACAGCTAACATCACACTTAATGGTGAAAGACTAAATACTTTCCCTCTAAGATCAGGAACAAAACAAGAAAATGTCTGCTCTCATCACTTCTATTCAACTTTGTACTAGAAGTCCAAGCCAGTGTCAAAAGACACAAAATAAATATGAACAGCGTCCAGACTGGGAGGAAAGAAGTACTCCTCTTTCTAAACAATGTGACCATTCATGTAGAAAATGCCAAGGAAATGACCAAAAAAGCTACTAGAACTAATAAGTGAGTGTCATGAGAAAAACACTATTTTGAGTTGGTGCCTAGGCATTTTACAGTATTATAACTCTGCTCACACCAAGAGTGTAGACATTTAAATAAACACCTGAGCTTAGGAGTCTTGCCATAAATTCCTGCTTTGCTTTTCCTGAGACACCTTTTAAAATAGCCACTTAGAGCTAAGCCCTCAAAAAGTTAATGACCTTCACCCCAACCACCTTAAACAAACTGGGTGCTTGCTACCTTGCTCTCTATCTCCTGCTTGCTCATGACCTGGGTTGAAGGACTGCCCTTCCCCTGGTTCACTGTGGTCCCCCCACTTCTGAGATCTATAAGTAATAAATCTTTTGACTTCACTTCCTTTGTGTGGGTGTATTGACACTGCACCTTCAACCAAAACAACTCCATGGGTTTCAGTTCCCCAGAGTGAGAGCTCAGATGCTGAGGGAGCTACCTATCAACCTTGTGGGTGGCTTGTACCCCCTCACTCAGCAAGTTATAATCTGCATATTATTGAATCAACACACCAGCTCCAGCTTCTCAACACAGTGAGTTTAGTATGGTTTCAGGATATAAGGTCAATATATAAAAATCAACTCAATCTCTATATACTAGCAATAATCAATTCTTAAATCAAATTTAAAATTCCACTTGCAATAGTATCAAAACTCATAAAATACTCAGGAATAGATTTTTTTAAAAGACATAAAATTTCTACACTGAAGACTACAACATATTGCTAAGAAAAAGTAATAAATGGAGAAATATACCATGGATTGAAAGATTCAGTTCTCTCCAAATTGATCTATAGATTCAGTGAAATCCAAATTACAATCCCAACGTGTTTATTAGAAATTGATAGGTTGATTGTAAAATTCATATGGAAATGCATAGGATCTAGAATAGCCAAAACAACTTTGGAAAAAAATCATGTTGGAAAACTTACACTTTCTGATTTCAACACATTATAAAACTATAATAATCAAGACAAGGTGGAAATGCCATAAAGAAAAACAAATGGATCAGGGGAACAAAACAGAGTTTAGGAAATCAACTCACATCAATTCAGCTAATTTTTCACAAGAGTGTCAAAGAAATACAATTTAAAAAATATTTTTAACAAATGAGGCCAGACAATAGATGAATGGGGAAAAGTGAACCCCAGTCCCTAGGGCTGCCAGCCTTCAAGAACCTTCATAACTCTTGTCTCCTGGTATTCATGCCCTCGTAGATAGAGTCCCCTACCACGGAACAGGGCTGGCCTGCATGAATAGAATATTGCAGAAATGATGAGTGTGACTTCTGAGGCTAGGTTACAAACAACATTGCAGCTTTGTCCTTGTTTCCCTTGGATCACTCTTTTTGGGCAAATTAGGTTATCATGTCATTAGGACACGCAAGGAATCATAAGAAAATGTCCATTAGGTGAGGAACTGAAGCCTCTTGTCACCAACCAGCTCAACTTAGCAAGCAAGCGAGTGAGTCATATTGAAAGTAAGTCCTCCAACCCAGTCTAGCCTTCAGAGGACTGTAGCCCAATTGACATCTGCAACTTCATGAGATCCTGAGCCAGAACCACTCAGCTAAGTCACTTCCATATTCCCAACCACTGAAACTGTGTGAAGTACAAAATGTTCATTGTTGTTTAAAGACATTAAGTTTGGGGAAATTTATTACACCACAATAGATAAGTAATCCCTGCATCACACCATACACAAAATTAATTTAATATGAAACATATCCCTAAATGTAAAAGTTAAAAGCATAAATCCTTTAGAGGAAACATAGGAAAATATCTTTGTGCTCAGGGAATAGGTAAAGATTTCTTAGGACACGGAAAGTAACAACCATGAAAGAAAAAGTTAATAAATTATACTTCATTGACATGAAAAACTTCTGTTATTCAAAAGATGGTTAAGACTATATACATATAGTTGCACACTTTAAATATCTCATAATTTTGTCAATTATTACTCAATAAAACTGAAACAAGATCATTAATAAAATGTATAGGCAAACCATTAACTGAAAGAAAATATTCACAAAACATATCACAAAGGACCTGATTCCAGAATATATAAAGAACTCCTACAAATCAATAATAAAAGGCAAGCAACTCAATTTTTTAAAGTGGGCAAAAGACTTGAACAGATGCTTCACAAAAGAAAACATAAAAAATGGTCAATAAATATATGAAACGATGCTCAACATCATTAGCCATTAGGGAAATGCCAATTAAAACCATAATGAGATGCCAGTATGCACTCATCAGATTAAGTAAAAAAGACTAACAACACTAAATCCTGGCAATGACATGAAGCAATAGAGATTTTCATACGTTACTGATGGGAGTGTAAAATGGTACAACCACCTAACATCAACCCTATGACTTGCAATTTCATTCACAGGTATTTAACCAAGAGAAACGAAAACATATGTGCATAAATATAATTGTTCAAGAATGTTTACAGCTGGCTTATTAAAACAGCCTAAATGTCGAAACAGTCTAAATCAACAGGGAAAATGGATAAATTAATTGTGGAATATGTATACAATAGACCACTACTCAATAATAAGAAGGGACAAACTACTGATAAAAACAATGTGGATGGATCTCAAAGACATTATGCTGAGCAAAAGACGCTAGACTCAAGAGAGTATGCACAATTCCATTCATATGAAAGTCTTGAACAGGCACATCTAATCTAAGGCAAAATACACAGAATATTAGTTGCCAGAAAGGAAAAGGGAGCAGCTGACTGGACAGAGACACAAGGTACTTTCTGGGGCAACACAGAGGGGTGGTTAACACCTGTGTATACTTTTCTCCAAAATTCTATAGCTTAGATTTGTGCATTTCAATGTATGTAAATTTGAAAGAAAAAGAACCATATAAAATAATAATTGGTGGGTGGGAAGTGGAACAAGTTATAGATAATAAAAGATGACAGAATGCTGGTAATTTTGGAGCTGGGTGATGGATAGATGGGAGTTTATTATACTATTTTACTTTATATTTGCTTGAAATTTCCATAATAAGGCTAAAAACAAAAAACCAAAGACACAAACCTCAATCCCAATGTTTTAAATTATCTGATTCATCTGAAATACAATTTTTCTGTCATTATTCCTATAAAAGTTTCTAGTCATTTACTCTCAATTTCTACATGCAATTTATTGCCATCCAGTTACAAACTATCTATGCCTGGCACCAGTCACCAGGCCAAAGGACACCTGTCTTTACCTCATTTTTTTGTTCACCAAAGAATAAGAGCAGTAGCAACAACATTTGCCTCTTAGAAGTTTTGTGAGGGTTATATAATAAAATGTGCAGTGTGCTTTGACCAGTGCCTAACATAGAACTCTTCCAAAAGCATTAGCTATTATTCTCATTAATACAACCTGCTACCTTTTTTTTTTTTAATTTCTAGGATCTAGTTAGTTGCCAGTAATTTTACACCTTTTCCCGATATATTTATGTCCCTTAAACTTTGAGCTTATTACTCAAAACAAATCTTTCTGCTTATATCTTTAAGTCAAAAATGTAAAAAAGAAGAATCACATATTTCACTGATGAGGAAACAGGTTCAGAGATTAAGTGCAGCCAACATTACTCAGGGTGGTTGCCTTGGCCCAAACATTCCCTGAAATAAGAGAGATGCTTCCATAGATAAGTCATTATTGCCAGATCCCTTCCTGGTCACAAGGATTTGTCCACCCAGGGGCAGGCTTCCAATCACAGCTGAGTCAGTCAGATTCCTCCTCCCAGCACCTATACTCAGTCCTTGGCAGAACCCTGAGAGGGTCCTCAAACCCCATTGTTTGTTCCTTCCTGCCCTTCCAGAGGCTGGGAAGTTAGGCTCCTCCAATGATTCTATGCAACGGCTCCTTCAGCATCCTTCTAATAAACTCACTTTTTACCTCTAAGCTGGCCACAGTTAGTTCTCCCTACTTAAATGACTGAGAGGGGTTACAACCAGTTCTAGAACACACATCTTTTTGTGTTAGACTCTCTCAACCAGCATCCATTGTGAGTCTACTGTTTGCAAGGCACTGTACCAGATTTGTGCTGTGAGGATCAACAAAGTTTCAGCAGAAGGGGTGAGACATCACAAGGAGAGAGAACAGTAGAGAAACACAAGGTAGATATAGGGAACTGAAAGCAACACAATTTTACTGCAGAATAAGGCACATAAAGGCACACAGTTAATCCTCAATAAATGGTTGCTAAATTAATATTAGATATAAGACCAGACAGACAAGCTGAAGACAAATCATATATGGCTTTGAATGCCAAACTGAGGGATGCAGAGTTTACTCTCCTCAGAACGGGACCCACTAAAGGTTTCTGAGCAGAAGAGCCCTATAATATGAATTATGCTTTAGAAAGAACACTACCATCTCAGCCAGTCATCATGAATGCTTGGCTTAATAAAGGGATAAAATTTCTGTGCTTTAAGTATAGTATGTATGTTTCTAACTAGGGACATTTATCAGCACTTGTACAAAAAGCAGAAGGTTTTGTTTCAGTGTCAAAATGATACTCCTATATGGCTCTCCTCAGAGGACAACTGAAGATATTTCCAAATACAGTATATTAGATAATATCATCTTCTGATTTGGATCTAATCAAATGAAGCTGTCGGCAAAATTAACTAAGCATCAGCAATGTTTCTATGCTACCGATAACTGAGAAACTGTTAAACATTCTTGTACTCCTCTATGTAGTAGAGACAACCCAAGTTCCACCGAATATGCCTTATAAGACACTCTATAGCATAAGGAAGAGTAATAGGCAGATTTCCAGAACATGCAGTTTTGTTTTCATTAAGTATAAATTTAAACACAGACCCTAACATCACTGTTACCTCAATTTAAAAACGCTAGACTTTATTTTCCAGCCACACAAATAACAAAGTCCATACTTCTACAAACACCATTCCCAAAATTTTAGGGAACTACTAACCTAAACATAAAAACGGATCTGCTTATTCTACTAGTAGTTATTTACATGGCTATTTAAAGTAATAAAACAAAACAAAATAAAATCCGTTGGGAAAAAGTCAAATGAAAGGCAAAATAATGCTATCTAAAAAAATCAACTGTCTTTATAAACAAAACAAGTTTTTCTTTCCTTTCAAATAAAGAGAACCAAAAATGTCTGCAATAAAAACGCACGTAATCAACATCAATCACAGTGATGCTATGCCATGGAACAGGAAAAGACAAGTTACCGATTCGTAAGTCAAAAATATTTTCCATATCTCTCTCCGGCTCTACTGTAACTAGTGAACTGTGGAACTCAGACTTTCTGAAAGTTGGAAAGAATTCAGTAACTTGTACAAAACCTCGTGAACAATTTGAGATACCACAAGCACCTGTTGCCAGTGTTTTTCAACGGCGGCTTTTAATTGGAAATGTATGCGCGCAAAAGCAGAAGTGCCCTGGGTGCGATAATGAGGCGAAGCCCCTCTGGAACATTCCCCATAGCTGGGATTAGGGAACGGGGAGGGGGGGCGGTGCTGCCCTACACCTACTCGGCCGCCATCCTCCCGCCCGCACCCCCACTGCGCTGGGTACTTACAGCTCTGGTCTCGTACAGGACCAGCTTCTGGACCGAGCTGATAATGGGGGCTGCGGCCGTGGGCATGGCCCGAGCAAACGGGGGCCCTCACGACAGGGCACGAGGTCGCGGTCCAGGTTAAGACAGCCTCTGGACTGCCCCGGTAGTCCTGGAGAGGAGACGCTTCAGACCCTGGATACAGGCTCAGCTGGGAAAAACACCAAGTCGGCACTAAATATATAGACGACCAGCTACTACAATTCAGGTGTTTCCGGATCCCTACGCCCCACCTCTAGGCAAGCCCCGCCCCAGGCACGGAGAGGGCGGGGCTGGAGGATGTACCATAGAGAGGGCGTATAGAGGTTCCCAGAGCCTGCGTGCTGCAGAGGGAGGAAGCAAAGGGCGCCATCTTTGGTGCGGGCGGGAAAAAAGTGGGCGGAGAAAATGGTTGCAGCCAGTTTAGTTGAATCTGTTTATCTGCTCATTTTTGGAAAAGTGGACAATTTGGAACTGGATTGCTTCTTCTGAGGGGGTTCCCCGAGTTGCATATAGATCTGTCCCCAAGTTGGTCTATTTTTTCCCTGCCTACTTCTGCCCTTATTTTCCTGGAAACCTACAGTATGACGGTCCTTCACTGAGTGTGGTGTTTTTAGGCTTAGAAGAGCCAACAAAGTCCATATTGTCCGGAGGGTGTGTGGTTGAAGTAATTTTTTTAATCACCTAAATCTGTAAATTTCCAACTTTGCCACATATTTGTGCATGAGGCGAATCATCTGCAAATTTTTTAAATGCGCTGTTGAGTATAGCGTAGTGCAGTACAGTGCAGCACTGGCTTTGGAGTTCTGCATTAAAGTAAGGTTTTTTCCATTTGATATGCGCGAACATAAATAGTGCATGTACCCTCTCTGATCATCACCTTCCATATTTGTGAAAAAGGGTGTATATGAATATAAATACAAAATTAGGTACAAAAGCGAATAGTCAAAATAAGAAAATAAATCAATATATTACAGCCCCACCTCCCGAGGCTCCGCCCCTCAAGGGGCTGCGCTCTGCACGGCCCTGGGTTCCCTTGGCAACCGCTCAACAGATCCGTGAGAACAGAGAAGCGGCTACAGCCCGCTGGTGGGGTCGGCCGGGGTCCGCAGAGGCCGGGTAAGTAGGGGTCGAAGTCCACCGCTCGGATGTATTTCGGTATCCAATGAATGGAATGCCACCTCCTGCGAGGACTCCAGACCCGTTCCTTTACTTGCAAACCTAAACTTCAGGATCTCAGTAAATACTGCCTTTAAACACACTTCCCCTTTTAACGAGCAACGTCTTCATTCCATAAATATCTACTGAGCACCTACTATGATAATGTAAGATGTACTCCAGCGGCAGCTAACCTAGCCTAGACAGAAGTGCTAGGTTTCCCAGGAGATGGGCCCCCTGTTAACCGCAGAACCCACTGCTAGGTTTTTCAACTGCTAAAAGTGTAAGGAAGCTTTAAAAGTTTGTATTGAATTTTAGTATAAACACATAACATAATGTGACGTTAGAGATTATATTGTAAATGCAAAATTGAGAAATTACAATTTTTTAAATAAATTATTTATTATATTAAGTTTTCTTTCATAGTTTGGTACTCTTTTTATTAAGAACTAGAAGGATGACCGTGTCAGTTCTGGCATTTTGCACTGACTTGGATCTTTTAACTGGGAAAAATATTTAGTTCTGTTCCATTTCATAATGGAAACCAACTCTTCTAAATATGAGTTAAATATTTGCACAAGTTTCTATTTAGGATAACTCACAATATCTGTAGAATTCTAGTTTTGCAATATTTAGTTTTCAATTATTATATTATACTATAATTGAGCACTTCCATTCAAACCTGGTCTTAGTTTTTTTCACCCAGAAGCAGATCCTGAGACAAAACTTGAGGACAAATAGTTTTCATGGGCAATAATCTAGCAAACAACAGGAAGAAAGAGAGGGAAGCTAATAAAGGGAATATTATCAAGCAAATTTCTCTGCAGGTTGAATTCACTGGAGAATGTTTGGATGTATGTCTGTTATTCCCCCTTAAGGGGGAGCTAGGATATTTATTCACCAACTCCCGGCAGTTATTAATTGAAACATGCTATATGACAGATTAATTCCCTGAAACTTCCAGTCTGCTCAGTGCTCAGGCATAATAAGTTCTGGCAGCTGGAAAGAGCTCTTAGACAATCACACATGCCAGTAGTTGGAAGTTGGGCTGGCCATCCATGGAAAAGGTACATGGCAAGTGGATGGGGCAGGGCACTAATAAAACCTGCTACGTTTTAATCTTTGCACCACTCATATCCACTCCTCCCCCACATTAAGTTCACATCATCCCATCACTGGTTCTTCAAGGTGGTGTCTGGTCCCAGTTTCTAAAAGAAAAGGACTCACAAAACGACATACATCTCCCTGTCCCCAATTACGTGGCAGCAACTGTACCTCCACCTGCCAGTGCAATAACTCCTTACACAAGGGTGTGACGCATTAGGGGTCACCGTAGATTATGTTTGTTACACCACTCTCATATGCTTCTTCCCCAGAACTCTTTCTCTTATCATCCAGTTCATTGTTTAATTGGAGTTGTCAGGTGTGAGTCCCTCAGAAATTAAAACCTTTTCTGTTTTAAAAGAGATCTTAGATTTACAGCTCTTAAAAACCACTGTCACTTAAATTTCCAAGAATGATTAAAATTCTTTTCTTTTAAAATTTGAATTGCCCATGCTTTGACCTTTGAGGAGGGTTTCTTAGAAATAGGTCCTACATTTAAAGTTTTTTCTCTAAAAAAACTTCCAGGCCCTGGACCAAGCCATTCAGCATTGTTCTCCAAACTGACGACCTAGGAAAACTGCTTAAACTCAGTCCACCGGGAGGGTTTCCCGTAATCACCATCTCTCAAGGCTACTCCTGAGTGGGACTAAGTCTGAAAGCATTCCATTTACAGCTTGCATCAATGTATCGTGATTTATCCATGATTTTTTTTTATTAGCTGTTCCTAAGGAATTCCACATGAGGTATGAGCCAAGAGACATTGGTGAGCAAGAGGTAGGTGATATGGGGGGTTTAGGCTGCTTGTTTATGAAACTTATTTGGCCTGATCCCAGTTCATTCCTTAATGTCTTAATGAAAGGCGTATCCTCTGGCCATCCCAGAGAGCAGGCTTGGCTGATGCTCTCTGGCCTCATGTAATAAATCCATTTCACATGGCACCTTTGTTGAGCCTTTAACACTTTCTCTGGGCTATGCCAAGGCAGTTCTGGCATTTCCACCTCATTTACTGTCTGTTGTCTTTTCCCCCAAGCTTCAAGGAATCTTACCAGCCTTGAATTAGGACTTGCTCCAGGTGTCCTAGCCAGGATGATAAACCATGAGTCATGGGAGAGGGTACACATGTCAATAAACTCTGCTCTAGTCTACATTCCCCCACCTGACACCCTCAAGATCTTTGCCAGGTGTGTTCTCCTGGTTCTTGTCAGTGCATCATACCCAGGCCCCGGAGCCCTTCAGGTGCATGATACTTTTCTTCCTGTACTAGTGCCTCCCCAGGTGGGCTGCCCTGACACTTGACCCCAGTTATTGCTCTCGGAGCTATGAGAGAACATAAAGGCAGATCTTGTAGAGGGCAAATACTGTCTGCTGAGGCATCTGCCTCAGGTTTGGCAAGGAGAAGCTGCTACCTTCCAGAAATAAGAAGGCTACTTCTGTTAATGCAGAGCATTCGGGTGTAATCTTGGGGTTCTCAGACATCCACCTAGATATCCCCATCCCAGGCCTTAGGGCCCTGGTTTTAGTGTATTTCATGGAGACTCAATAAATGCACCATCTCTCTAAAAGGTTTAGATGCCTTTTCCCCTTTATACTACATCTTACAGCATTACTTATTTTGTTGGTATTTTTAAAAACCTTGAAATTTCAGCCCTTTGGTTCATGAAGTTTTCATCTCAAATCTTTTCAATATACTAATAAGTAATATTTTTTACTATATTTTGTTTCATAATGTCATATTAAAACAATATTGGTATATTAAGCCCATTTGAATATTCTTAACTTCCACAGAGAAACATAATCATATCACTTTTATGTGGAAGTATATAGCCCCCTCTAGTCCATTTTTTATAGTTCTGTGAACAATATTCCAGACCACTGGGACATAGTTTTGTTCCATTTTTCAAGTCTGCTCATTAAAGTCTATTCCTTAAGATTTTGTAATTTTTCTATAAAAGGCTTGTATATCTTTTTTTATATTTAATTCTGGTTACTTTATATTTTTGCTGCTAAGTCATATTTGTTTTGGTTACATTTTATAGCTATTTTTGATGTATAAAAATACAACTGAATTTTGTATAATGATTTTTAATTCAGCAAATTGGATTATCTCATTAATTCTTAAAATTTATCTGTGATATATTTGGGTTTTCTATATAGACAATCATATCAACTGGAAATAATTATAGTTTTCTGTCTTTCGTCTTAAAAAGATCCATTTTAAATACTTAATCATTAAATATAATGATTGTCTTTTGTTCATACCTTTGCCAATAAAAGAAGGTCCCTTCTATTCCTAATTGCTAAGAGGTTTATCTTTTATTGATCATTAAAGGGTGTTAAATTGTCTCATACTTTTTCTGTATCTATTAAGATGATCATATAGTTTTTCTCCTTAAATTTATTTTAATACAACAAATTAATTTTCTCATATTAAACCATGCTTGAGTTCTTGGGGAAAACCCAGCTTTGTCATGATGTTTTTAACTTTATATATTGCTGGATTCAACTTGCTGATATTTTGATTAGGGTTTTTAAAAATCTTGTTCATGAATGAAACTGGCATATAATTTTGCTTTTTCACACTAATCTCTGGTTTAGGTATGGAGGTTATATGAGTCCCATAAACTGATGTAAGAAATCTCCACTTTATCTTTTCTTTGAAAGAGTGTCTATAAGATGATAAGACTTGGAGCACTTCAATAAAACCCCCTGGTTTCCTTTGGGAAAATTTTTAGTTACTGATTCAGTTTCTTTAAGGGTTATAGAACCACTCAGGTTTCCTTTTTTCCCTAAGAAGCTGATTTTTCTAGTAATTTGTCAATTTTGCTTAAGTTTTCAAATTTACTTGGATAACTTTGTTCATGATATCTTCTCATTATCTATATTTCTGCAGCATTATTACCTCTTTGGTCCTTCCTCGTTTCTATGTCTAATATTGTTTGATCAAGTAGATAATAAGTCAGTAAGCATTATGGAAGATTTAACCAATAAAATTCGCAAACTTGATGTAAACAGCATTTAAAGAACATTACATCAAATAAATGTAAATTGCGTATCTTCATCAAGGATACAGGGAGTTTTTTTTTTTTAAATTACGATGTGCTAGGCAGTAAGGCGAGACTCAACAAATTTCAGAGTATTAATATAATACGGAAACCATTCTCTGATTATAATTAAAGTTAGATAACAACAACAAAGAGATAGGAAAATCTTGGCTTTGAGATGTAAGAAAACATACTTGTAAAAAACTAATGTCTAATATTGTTTAATTGTGTCTTCTATCTTCTGTTCTTGATCAATCTTGACAGAAGTTTTCTATTTACAAGTCTTTTCAAAATACCACTATTTAGCTTTGTTGACCTTCTTTCTATAATGTTTGTTTTCTATTGTATTAATTTTTAAAATGTATTTTTCCATTTTTCCTGTTTTTCTACCCTCTTAACTTGTGTGCTTCTCTCATTACTTTTCAGACTTTCTTTGGTTCTAGTGTAAATGTTTAAAGTTTCTAAATACTATTTTGGCTACATCTTATAAGTTTTGCTGTATATTATGTTCATTATTTTTCAGTCCTACATATTTTCTAATTTTCATTAGCATTTCTTTCAGAGCCATTAGTAGGCCCTACACACATACACATAGACAAATGTATATGTGTATATATGTATAACTTTTTTTAAGTGTTTGCTATTGGCTTTTTGTTTGGTTGTATGTACACTAACTTGATCTTTAAGGGAATACACGCATCAAAACATACATGTGTATGTATACATATATATTTTTTTCCCTTAATTTAGTCTTTCAAAAACCCTTTATTTTAACTATCTTTTATGTAGCATATAGCTGGCTTTTGCTTTTTGTCTCAAACTATGAACTTACTACTGTTTTAATAGATCAGTTTAACTTATTTGCCATTATTGGCAAAATCCATGTGTATAGTGGGGTAGAATGGCTTCTGGGCTAAGCAAATCCGCAGGATATTCTATTTCTCCCTAACCTGCATGCCTGTTCCTCCTAAATTAGGTACTTTAACAATCTTACTCTTTCTTAGTGTAGTATTTTGTATTATGACTTCTCAAGAGAAGACAGAAGAGCATCCTTTTGTGGATATATTTAATGAAGATGAAGCTGAAAAAAACTTCATGTTGTCTAAACCTGTTTGCTTTGTTGTATTTGGGAAACCAGTAAGTTATCTCTTCTAACTTATTTAATTTTTTCAATTTTTAAAGTCATAATCTTCTGTTACCGTACAAGAATGAGAACCACCTAGGGTGCTAATTTTTTTGAGTGTTTGTTAGACTTTCATTGTATGACTTAAAATCTGATATACTATTGGTTGTAAGTTATAACTTTCTGTCCTCTTGTACACTGTAAGTGAAAAGGAATCTAGATTGTATTTATCTTTGTTTTTATATTATGAATAAATCAACTCATCAAAGCACTGCACCATGAAACTGTTAGTGGTATGTGATCCAAGGCTATTTCACATTCAATTTGCATATAAAACGTTCTGTGAAATTTGTTGTGAGGCTCTCTGGATGTGTGAAGGTGGGGCACTATAGAGACAAATGTAAGATTCTCCATTAATAACAGAAGCTACTGAGAGGCGATGGGCTTCATCTTTATTCATAGTGTATTAGTAGACCTATTTATTATCTTTCTACAAAACAGGAAGAAGCCAAGAGTGGCTGTTGTAAGATAGCTTGCCTTCCTAGGCAGTTCTAGTAAGGACCTCTAGATAAGAGCTTTTTTCAGCCACTAAGCTAGTTGGTAGCTACCCTTAGAGGGCCTGAGCTGGTTAATTTAAAAGCCTCTTCAGAACAGCAGAGACTAGGGGCTGGATCCTATCCTTGACTTGATTTTACAGGGACCCTGGGACAGGAACCAAGAAATGGTTCCAATAACTTTCACTAGGTTTCTAAAAACATAATAAGAGTTTTAAAAGTCAACAGTGAAAGCAATCAGATGCAAATATTACTTCATTAAAGTGAACTTTTATCTTTAAAATATGATCCTTCTGTAAGATGTCAATTAAGAAGGAATTTTTTGCCCTTGAAAGTTACTAAATGGAAATCTGTCAAAACGTTCATGATTATAAACTTTAGGAAGGAAATAAAATGATGAATCTCCATAGAATCACAATGACTTGTATTCAAAATTACAAAATTTAACAATCAAAACAGTGCAATACCTAGAATACCATTATGGTACAGCTTTCTAGTTTCAGGACTATTTTCTTAATTAAAAAATATTTAAATCACTTCATAAAATGTGGCAAATGTGACAGAGAAAAATGAAGCTGTAAATACTAGGGTCTTCTCTTTATTATGTGGGAAAAATTCAACTTGATAATATTTATGTAATTGTAGTAACCATCAGTAGAGTCCTTAAAAATGAGAATATGTTTTATTGGCAAATAGCTATTCTATTGGATTTTAAATAACATCTTTCTTTTTAAGGGGGTTGGGAAGACAACATTAGCCCAACAGATATCACAGACATGGAGATGTATTCGTGTAGAAGGTAAATTTTATCCTTTTTCCCCAATATTTTATTATGAAAACTTTCAAATATGCATTAAAATGTAAAGGATTATACAGTGAACATTCATATACCCATCTACTCACCACCTAGATTCTATGATTAACATTTGCTGTATTTTCTTTATCACACAACACTATGAACCCAGTGAATACTACCTTTGTGATAGCATCAGACATGTTTTGCCCTTTTGTTAGTCCTAGTTTTGTTCATAGAATTTAGGAGGTTTATGAAATGTCTTTGACTGTATTCTACTGCCTCTAATTCTCTAATTCCACAGTTTAGAGCTATTGGGGATATGTATGTTTGGGGTGTTCCCCCTATGAAAGATAAGAAGAGATGGAACTCTCACAGTTTGGGAGAAATCTTGGCAGGATTTTCCAGGACTTAGTTATTTTCAGTGATAAATTTTATTTTTTATTGTTTATGATTTGCTTTGCATTCTTTGCAATATATAAGATGAGGATTGATATCTTTGTATATAAATATTCACTTACTCAGTAATGCTATTTATGCCTTAATAGAAAAATAAGCAAGAGAATGAATCTGTAATTCATAAAAGTAGAAATAAAAATGGACAAATGTAAGAAAAAGTTTAACTTCATTGTTATTCAAGGAAATGCTGATTAAAATAATGCTGATGCATATTTGCCTACTAAATTGGCACTGAGTCTTTAAAGTTTCTACCATCATTGTTGGCAAGGATGTTATCAAATGAGCATTCCACATGCTGTTAGTGAAACTGTGACCTGATACAATTTTGGGAATAATAATTCGGTAACATATAACACACACATATACAAAACTTTACAATTTCCCTCTTTCTTTATTAAAATAAAATTCACTTATAGGAAAGCTTAAAAAAATACCAAACAGTCCATAGATTATTAGCAGCTAGGGACATAATCAGCTCCTGGGTCCTCCCCTTGACCTTCGCCCTGTCATTTCTATCCCAGGATATCTTCCATCATGCGAAGAAATATTTCCTCTTAAAAAGGAGACAAATTATTGGAATTTCAGCCTCAGGGCCCCTGTTTCCTAATCAGCGCTTATCTATTTTTAACATTTCTTGATGCGTATTTTCCTTTTATACAACCAGTATGCAAAATTATGTGCAAAATATGGGCTCTGGAAATAACTGTATGGTTATGAAGTATCTGGACTAGTAATACTAGGGTATACGTTTATGCTATACTTTACAATTTCCAAATCACTGTCATATACAACTTCGTTTCTTCCTCATACTCCCTTGCATACTACATAGGGCACAAGCATGCAAGGTGCAAAGGTGTTTAGGAAGTTAGCTTCCCCAAGATCTTTTAGCTAGTGAGTGAAGGCAAGTTCTCTGTGGAATACATTCTGCTACCTTGTACTTTGGTTGGGCTTAAATGACATAATGTGAATAAATGTGCTTTGTAAGTTCTAAAGTGATAAACAAATGTTAATCTTTGTTACCTGTTATAGAACACACAAATGTGTTTCTCAATTTGGCAATTCTAGTACCAGTTTGTGCTAATATTTTGAATTCATATTGTAGCTTTACCAATTTTGGAAGAACACATTGCCAGTGAAACTGAATCAGGAGTTATGGTAATTAAATCTTAAGTTTCAAAATTGTTATGATTTCTTTAAAAAGCTCAGTATCACAGACCCATTATACAGTCATGTACAATATCTCTGCTTGTTCTTAGTTGCAGTCAATGTTGATCAGAGGCCAAAGCATTCCAGATGAACTTGTCACAAAGCTGATATTGGAGAAGCTCAATTCCCCAGAAGTCTCTCACTTTGGTATGTTTATTTTTATACATCAATGGCTATCAAAGCAGCCTCAAAACTCATGGTTTATCTGAGACACAAATAATTCCTGGAGTTGCTCTTTTTTTTTTTTTTTTTTTTTCTTTTTGCCCTGGCACAGGAATCCCAGAGGACTTCTGAATTCAGTTGATTAGCTCAGATGGCTTTATTTGCTTGTTAACTTGTTTTTTTATCCTTCAGAACCTAGATTTGTTTAAAAAAATTAAGTTTATATGATTCAATCTTCTTTTAATAATGTGTTGTCCAGCTGAAGCATCAAAAATCTGCTGTGGTCCTACATTCAATGCTGACAGCCTCTGCTGCCTGCTTTTCCATTCACCTTGAGTTTCATTACTAAGTCCTGTCAATGGTTACGTTGCTCTGCACTAATTCACACTTATAAGGCAGGAATGGGAACTAGAATAGCACCAGTTTATCCTCTGGCTCCAGATATTGGTTGGTTTCACCTGTTCATCCAGTCTGCCCTCTGACTCTGGACCCAAGAAATCTCCCTGCCCTCGAACGGATGCTGAGCAGGGGTTTGGACCTAATTTCTCAAGACAAAGACTCCTGAAGCTCAGAATGACTAAAAAGAAAAGAGCAAGCACTATGGCATTTGCAAAAGAGGGAAGAAGAATAAAGATGTGTTTGGGAGAAAATCACCCACTTGAAATAGATTTACTGAATGAGAGAAGAAAAATTTAGAGGTCTGCTTTATATTCTCAGTAAGTTAAGAGGGGACATTGTGATCATTAGGATACAGGGATACAAATAAAGTGCAGTACAGTGAAAATCAAAAATGGAAGTTGCAAAAACACACTTGTTACTGCAATCTATATCTATATCATCTATATCTATAGGTAGACCTATATATAATATACAGAATGAACTATATATTTATTAATCCATGTATATATCCACATATCATCTCCTTTATTTCTTACATATGTACACTCTCATCTACCTCTCTATGCATTTATCTATTGACTGAGCATAATAAAGAGAATGAACTTGGGAAAAACCCCCAGAATGTGGGGAGTAAAATGAATAAAAAGGTAAAAAGGACAATCACAAAATTCCAACATAGGTCACTAAATGACCTCAAAAAGTACAGTGATTGAAACTGAAGCAAGTATAAAGGTAGGCAAGCAAATATCTTTTTGTTTATTCTTTACCTCACCTTACTCTTGAAAAAACTGAGTGATTTACATGGCCACAAAAAGATGGCATAAATTATAAGTATTGGTAAAAAGAGAAAAAAATGAAAAAATATATCTATTCAGCTATGCCATTCACAGTGTTCATAACCCTTTTAACTTCTTATTATGGAAAATTTCAAACAGAAGTAGAGAGATTGATATAAAATCCACCCCCATGTGTCCATCAACCAACATCAGTAATGACTATTCTTGTCTCATCTTTCATCTATGCCTCTGCCTACACCCCTCCCCCAACCTACTTCATTTTTAAGCTAATCCATATCATATCAGTTTATCTCTAAATGTTTTAGTATAAATATCAAAAAGATAAAGACCCTTTTAAAATGTATTATCACATTACCATTATCATACCTAAAAAATTAATAATAAATCATCTACTAACCAGTCTGTGGTCAAATTTCACTATTTGTCTCATATAGTTGGTTGGTGTCCATTGTTTCTTTTAAACATTTTTTTTATTGAGTTATAGTCAGACTTTTACAATGTTGTGTCAAATTCCAGTGTAGAGCACAATTATTCAGTTATACATGAACATACATATATTCATTGTCACATTTTTTTCCAGTGTGATCTACCACAGGATCTTGTATATATTTCCCTGTGCTATAGTATAATCTTGTTTATCTATTCTGCATATGCCTGTCAGTATCTACAAATTTTGAAATCCCAGTCTGTCCCTTCCCACCCTCAACCCGTTGGCAACCACAAGTTTGTATTCTGTTTATGAGTCTGTTTTGTATTTATGCTCCTTTTTTTTTTTTTTTTAAGATTCCACGTAAGAGTGATCTCATATGGTATTTTTCTTTCTCTTTCTGGTTTAATTCACTTAGAATGACATTCTCCAGGGACATCCATGTTGCTGCAAATAGTGTTATGTTGTTGTTTTTATGGCTGAATAGTATTCCATTGTATAAATATACCACATCTTCTTTATCCAGTCATCTGTTGCTGGACATTTACAGTGTTTGTTTTTGGATACGGTTTTACATATTGATCAGTATGTCACAAATCCCTTTTAATCTATAAGTTGCCCCTACCTCTTTCTATCATCTTGTGTTTTCTATGCTAAAGAAGCTGGTTGTTTGTCTTTTAGAGTTTCCTACCATCTGGATTTTGATGATTGCACCCTCTGGTATCATTTAATGTATTAGTCCTTCCCCTAGACTTCCTGTACACTGGTACTTGTCCTGGGAGCTGGCAGAGGAAAAGTGGTATAAATGATTTCTTGAGTCTGAGGGCCACACTATCAGCAGGCAATTGCATGGTCACATTCTAGGCATGCACAGCTGGGCTCATTTAAAGGCTACAGTTGGGGCCAGACCTTGAGCCCCTTCTGCGCAGCCTCCCCTCACCCATTCTATAGCATCCCCAAAGGAATTTCTTTGGAAACTAGCAGTCTGCTATACAATTTGAAAGCCTCTGCTAAGCAAAGGTTGGTTCTGACGTTTGGTCTTACCCAGCAGCTTGGTGAAAGGTTGAAGCAAAATTGGAATTGAAGGGGTTTCAAAACAGAGATACTAACTTGGGTCAGGGGCTGGGTGAGGCTGGGTAATTGATAACTACAAAACCTGTAAAGATGGGTATGTCCTGCCAGGGACACTGCACAGTAAAGTATTGCCAGATCAAATCTTAATTTTTTTCTGTACCAGAATCCTTTTATACTTGGAGCTTCTATTGCTATTTAGAAGAAGTTTACACCATCTATAGTGTATATTCTATACAACTGTTGTGCTGTGTTGGTCTTGAGCCAAAATCAGCTTCTAAGAACTACATCCTCGCCCAAGAGAAAAATGTAGAAGTCAATTCCTGGGCATCTTGAGAAGCCCCTCTCGCTTCCTCCTAGATTCCAGAAAAACTCATTTTCCCCAGTGAGTGATGGACAGCCCTGGTCTGGGAATTCCCTGCCCCAGGTGTATCACATTGTGGATGGTACTGCAAGTCATTGGTCACCAATGTGTCCACTCATGTCAGGCTGGCCTGAGGTGAGATGACTGTCAGGCTGGTTAGATGCTAAGCTACCCGATGTCCATGAACCTCTCAACATGTTGATCTAAAAGCAGTAACATGCCATCTTCTGTTTTGTGGGTATAGGGAGTACCTTCTTCTTCCTACTGTGCCAGGAAGTGGGGGCAAAGTGATGGTAGGGGCCAGTTGGTTTCCCCTGGGCAGTGGTGTGAATAGTCTTTCAGTTTTCCCATGGTGGGGGTTATTCAGGCTGGGCACTAGCATGCCAGGTGCCTACCCTGCCTCTTATGGTGTACACAGAGCCTCCAGCAAGTAGTGGTCTGGGGTCTACCATTGCTCCATCTTCAGCATGGAGGGCAGCATGGAGGACTTGGTAATGGTGTCAAAGCGAGATGGGACAGGAGGGAGAATCCTCATCTATGCTTCCATCTTCACATGTGTCCGGGATTAGAGAGGTTGACAGTGGGCCTGGCAGCTCTAAGAAGTATCCCCCTGAGATCTTCCCCAAATTGGGTCTAATTCTTATTCTTCTCTAAATCTTCAATGGGGAGACAAGCAAGCAAAATAACTCTTGTCTCCCACACCTTTTCCATAGATATATTCGTAGGGTCTGGATATAATCATGGTGGCCACTCTCAATGGGTAGAGCCTCCAAATCCATTGTTCAGAACAGGGTTTGGGTTCAGGGAGCCCAAATACTGACCTATCAAGAGAGAGCCAGACTCCATGGAAACAACCCACTCCTCTTCTTCCTCTACCAGGAAAGAGATCAAGTATGAAACTCATTCCAATATAGGGGTATCTCTAAGGTTTAGCGTGCCTGAAAAGCCGCACTTGGAATGCCTTATAAGCTCTCCGGGCAGCTGGTTGGAGTAATGTGCAGGGTGCTGGAGAGCACAGCAAACAGAGGATAGCATCTTTCTGTCACCCACCTGTGATACCCAGATGTCAGGCGGTGTTGGCAGCAGAGGGAACGGGAGGGAAGTCTTGTGTAATCCCTTGTTATTTAGGAGAGGACACGAACTCTGGGGACTGACTGGTCTCTGAAATTATCCGATCAGTAGTAAACTGAGCAAGGGTTGAATTCAATCTAAGGCTAGGCTATGCAGCCCCCCTCACCGAAGTACCCATGGTTGCAGTATGTCAGACCAGGGGGTTATCACCAGTCATCATGTCCCAGGGGAGGCACTGGTCAGCCTTGAAAATGAATTCAAATAAGGTTGTTAATCAAGTAAGGGCTAGATTAACAATAGGAGCCAAACTAAACTAGGTGAGTGCAGAGCCAGGAGAGCAAAAAACAAGAACAGGAGGAGAAAGGTCTGGCCAGTCCTGAGATAGTGCACTGGCTGTGTTTTACCATGATGTGTCAGGCTCATTTAAAAAGCCTCAGGGAAAAAAAAAAAAAAAAAAGAGCCTCCGGGTGGATGCCTTAGGATACCACCACTATTCCACTATTTCAAAGTGTTTCAAAGACAACAGCAAGTGCAAATGAATAAGCCAAACTGGAAAGTAAGGATTTTAGAAAGACAGGAGAGAATCATGATTATAGCTCTTCCATCTAAGACCAAGATAACAGGTCCCGCTTTCTGCCTTTTGAAGTTAAACTACTTAGAATTGCTTCTCTGGGTAGTGTCCAACACATAGTTAGCAGAAAATAAAGTATTTGAGAAAGCTTAGGAGAAATTGGCATCTGCCTAAGCGTTTAATGAGATTTTGGATTTCCATGATAGCTGTTGATCTGGTTTTTTTTAAATAAAAGACTGTGATCAGCATGTTCTTAAGTGAGGATTTTGAGGTTGGCTTACTAAACACATTCATTCATTGATCAACAGATGCTTAGTAACTTTTTAAAAATTTCCTTTTTTAACATTTTTTAAAATTTTATTTTAAATTTATTTTTGTTTATGTTTTGGGAGAGAGGTAATTAGATTTATTTATTTACTTTTATTGGAGCTTGAACCCAGGACTTTGTGCATCCTAGGCATGCCCTCCAGCACTGAGCTATACCCTCCCCCAACTGTAACTTTTTTAATTACACAATTTTAGGCATTGTATAGGATAGCATTTCTCAAACTTTTGGGTCTCAAGACTCCTTTACACTTACAAGAATTGTTGAGGCCCCAAAAGAGCTTTTGTCTATACCTGTCTGTATTTATCATATTAGAAATTAAAACTAAAAAAAATGTTTAAAACATTTGCTTAAAATAATAAAATCACTGCATGTTAACATTAATAGCATGTTTTCTGAAAAACAATTAAATTCTTCAAAACAAAAAATTTAGTGGGAGGAGTGGTATTGTTTCACATATTTGCAAATCTTTTTAATGTCTAGCTTAAGAGAAGACCTAGCTGGAATCCCACACCTTCTGTTCAGTCTGTTGCAGTAAGTTGTTTTTGTTGAAGTATATGAAGAAAATCCAGTTTCACACAGACATGTAGTTGGAAAAGGGAGGAGTATTTTAATGGCCTTTAGAATAAGCGGATATTCTTGATCTGACACCAAAACTCTATAAGGGGAAGTTTCTTAAAGTTTGGTTGCACTGTGGAATTGGAAACCATGTCAATGAACTTTTCAAAATCTGTTACATTAAAATCCATTGGTCCCTCTGGCACCTAGAATGGGTCTTGTACCCATGCAGAATTTGGGGGCACCATCCATTGGTCATTTGGAAAATACTGGTTCACTGAGTTTTGCAGATCTTCCAAATTTTGACATATTTCATTATACATTATCAAAAAGTCACATTTGTTAATGTCATCACTGATATCAGGAAAAGCTTTAAGAATTGGGTAGCTGTTTAGTTTATAGCGATGGATACACGTTTTCCAAAATTTAACTTTTCACTTGAATTTTAAATTAGCAACAAGTACTGTCAGTTGTCCTTGAAGTGACAGCCTCACTCCATTCACTTTTTATAAAGTGTCTGTTAAAAGTCAAAGTTGAATAACCATAATTTGTCTGTCAGTTGTTCCTCCCAGAAAAAAATGTCCTATTAAAACAGGAGAAAAATTGGTTGAAGGCCTTTAATTTCCAGTAAAGGAGTTGAGACTTTATTCTATTAATAAGAGAAAGGTTTCTCAAGCAAGAGACTGACATAATTAAAGAAATATAATAAGGAAATCAATATGATGATGGTATCCAGGGTGAATTTTAATGAGAAGATTTAGGTTTCTGAGGAGGGATGTAAGCCAATAAATGTACTAAGCCAAAATCATATTGATAATGTTCTGTTTCTTAAAATGTATGCAGGGTACATGGGTATATTATTACTCTCTATAACTTACATAAACATTATATACATATATATTCAATTATATTATGAAATATTAATTCAAGAAAGAAAAATAATACCCCATGCAACCCCTATACGATACCTTTACTATTCATCATATGAACTTTCCTAACATGAGTTCAAAGAATTATTGACATAGAATTTCCTTCCATAGGCACCTCATGTGCCTAAAATAAATTGATTTGAAATTTTTAAAGATGTCTCCTCCTAGCCCAGTGGTTTTATTTATTATCAGAAAAACATTATTCACAGTTATACTTCATGTGGTAATAACTTTAACTATCAATTTTAAAATGTTGACCGATGATTTTAAGACCAGCATTAGTATTCACCAATAACTAGATGATAGTTTTATAAAGCAATAATAATAAGCCCATGTTCTCATATATTGATAAACCTTTAAAATTATATTTTACTCTACAGGCTATATTATCACTGAAATGCCATCACTTTCACAGGATGCCATGACTACTTTGCAGCAAATAGAATTAATTAGAAAGTTAAATTTGAAACCTGATATTATAATCAATATTAAGGTAAGAATATTAGCTGTCTTTCTAGTATAGTTAATCATTCTCTTTGATAGTAGTTAAATTCAAGGAATGTTTTCAAATTTTTTAAGGAGTTAGGGAAATAATTCATCCATCAATGATGGGGACTGAATTCTATTTTCTCATACCTCTGTGCTTTTGCACCTACAGCTCCAACCATAGGAAACACCTCCTTGTCTCTTCACCATCCTTTGAAAGTCAGTTCATGCATCATCTCTGCAGAACTTTCCCTGATGACCAGCCCTTCTACACTAACACAAGCATTAACTAAGTCTCATTCTGTGTCTCTCTCTCCTTATCTCCTACACCTGACTCATCACAGGAAAGTTAAATACTTCTCTGATGACCATTCATGTTGCTCTTTTCCATCATATTACTTCACTTTATTGTAATTGTCCGTTTTCCTTCTAGATTCTGCCTTATTTGAAGGCGGGAACCATGTTTTACTCCTATAAACATCAACTTGTGCAATAAATGGTACCGAGTAGGTACCTAATAAGTTTGCCAGTTAAGTAAAATGAAAGAATGAACAAATGATTTGGATGTATGAATGTTAAAGAACACTGCTAGATTAGTTAAGAATCAATGCTGGGTCCTATTCTGAATTCTCTTCTTTATCAACTGTAGAATTTGGTAAATCACATTTAGGAGCCTCAATTTCCTCTTTACAAAGATGATACAAAGATAGCTGCCTCATAGGAGTGTGGTAAGAATGCAGTGAGGTGAAGGATCACTTGTTTATTTGAAAATGAATGATAAGCTTTTATAATACCCTGTCTGACTCACCAAAGGGTTTGACAACTCAAAATAAATTAGATGGTTCTCAGCTCAGACGCTGGGACTCAGTGGCATGTTAGGGCCAGCTGTGAGAGAGGGGTGGTGTGCAGTGCTGAGTGTGGTGTCATCTGCAGCCCCAGCCACAGGTCATTGTCGGAGGCCAATGTACAACTTTGAGCATGTCACCCATGTGAACATGTGAAAGTGCATATAATGAAGAGAAGAAAAAAATCTCAAAACAATTAACTGAAACCAGATATAAAGCCTAGGCCATGGAAAATATAGATTATATAGGAAATTAAGACCTAGTGGAACAAGAACACACAGATATACAGGCCACAAGGCCCCAGATACTCACTAAATTTGGGTCATAAATTTGGTTCTAAGTTTGATGAACCGAGGGGAAATGTGACCAGATATATAAATTCACATTGTCCACAAAAAGACAAGCCATTCACCAGGAAAAACAAAATGAGAGAACTATCTTCCATATCGATTGTTAATGTAGAGAATGAAACCCGTAACTCCACAGAAGTGTGATACTGGGTGTCCATGGCAGTTCCCACAGGCAGCCAGGGCATAATCAGAGGGCCGAATATGAGACAGAACTCAGTACAACACACACTGCTCTGATGGTTTGGCCTTACTGGGGATAAAGTCTGGGATTTCTAAAGCAGATGTTCCTGGCTTGGGATCCATGAATCCTTAAGCATCTGTGAACCTCCTAAAATTAAATGCAAATTTTATGTGTATGGGCATTTTTCTGAAGCAAAAGCCTATGGCTTTCATCATTTTCTGAAGGAGTCTGTACTCCCAAAACAAACCAAAAAAACCAAAAAAGTTAAGGGCCAGTGATCTAGTATAGCAGGGGTTCTCAAGAGTTTGGTCCTAGGGCCAACTGCATTAGCAGCACTTAAGAAGCTTGTTAGAAATGCAGATTCTCAGGGCCCACCCCAGAACTACAGAAACTCTGGGGGTGGTGTCCAGTTGTCTGTGTTGAAAAGCCCTGCAGGTGACTCTGATGCTCACTGAAGTTTGAGAACCAATGCTCTGAGGCACAGCCCCCAGATTCACCCTCAGATTAATTAATCACTTTTTACAAGTGAAAGCAGGAGACAGCTGAAGGTAACAGTCTTTGTCAAGAACCCACAAGGTGGGTATTCTTCGTTGCCAAAACATACAAATGCATGCAAATACACATTTTTTTAAATAAATTACCAGAATGGGTTGAAATCTTTTTCATGAAAAATTAGACAGCTTGACTAGGCCTTCTTGTAGAAAAGCCTTTTCTTAAGAAAAAGAAGAAAGAAGCCCAAAATATTGCCTCAGTAAATACCCATCCTATCTCCATCTAGAGGTGGTCTGAAGAAATTGGAAAATGAGCATGAAAAGTGCTAGAGTTTCTTGCTTCTGGGGGGCAGGGGAGGGTATAGCTCAGTGGTAGAGTGCATGCGTAGCATGCTCAAGGTCATGGGTTCAGTCCGCAGTACTTCCATTCAAATTAATTAATTAAGCTAATTACCCCCCCCAAATAAAATAAAGTTCCTTGCATCCTTGTTTCTCAAAATTGTGCCCCATGAACTGTCAGAATCAGAATTATCAAGGATGCTTGTTAAATGTCTGAGCTTCACTCCAGACTTAATAAATCACTGGGGAAGCAGACATCTTTACTAATGGCTCTCTGTATACAATTACACCCTAATGTCTGAGAACCACTACCAGAGAGTGTCGTCCAGAGTTTTAAAAGCAGGATTACAGCTCAAAACCTTAGCTTACCATTAATAATGTGTGACAGAGTTGGGGCTATGGCTCAGAAGGCCTGATTCTGAGTGGTAGTTTCCCCTCATGACATTGTGATCTGAGACCAGATCCTTAACCTGCCAGAGAAGTCCTTCTCTGATCTGCAAAATGGTTTTAATCATAATATTGGATTAGCTCTTTTACTGGGTTAGTTTAAGAATTGAGTAAAATATTAAACATGTGGAAGCACTTGAAACAAGAAAATTACTTGTAGACTTTGGTTTTGGCCTTTTTTACTACCCAGACTCAGTTTTCTCTTTTACAAAACAAAAAGGTTAGAGTAGAATAGATAATGTCCCATCCATGACGCTATTTTATGAAATTCTTCACTCATAAAGTTGTAAATAATAGTAAATACTATAAATACCTCACTTTTTGTTTGAAAAATGTGGATATTCCTCCATTTTTGTCCATTCCCAGCCTTTTCAAACTAATCTGACAGAGTCCTCCTGTGTACCTTTGCTGACTAAACTAATTTTCAATCCTATAGCTCTTTCTACTCTTCTTCTAATCCTTTTTTTCAATCTTAGAGCTTCTGATACTTTCTCATGTATATTATTTTTGAGCAAAGAAACATGTTGTCATAGCATAAAAGTGGTATCTTGTGCCTCTCTTGGCATGTTTCTAATGAACATGAAATCTAATTCAAAATACAATTTACAGTATTGCATTTGCTCAGGGCCTTAAGGAATTTTGAGGTTTATGTATTGCATAATATATGAATAGGAGGTAAAGGCATATTCAAAATGTTTTAAGTGATCGCTAATGTTCCTTAGTGCCCTGACTATGATTTATGCCAAAGAATTTCTGGGCAAAGGCAGCATGATACTACAGGATACATATACACAAGTGATCAGTGGGATCCTGAAGTCATTGAGAAACGTAGGAAAAAGAAGAAAGATGCCCAAAAGGAAGGAAAAGGAGAAGAGGACGGGGAAGAGGAAGAAGAGCAAGAAGAAGAAGAGGTAATATCCCGTTCTGGATAATACATTTTTTAAATTTACTATAATTAAAAGGATAACATGATTGATAGAAAATAGCAGATACTAGAGAAAATTATATTTTCTTTAAATTTTTATTTAGTCTGGAGGAAATACAAAAATATTTCATATTTTTAAGAACTATTAGATCATCATCTGGAGGTCATCAAGTTTAATCTTCTTGTCGGTATAGAAGTCCCTCCATACACTGACTGCTAATCTGCTTCATTTCACAGCAACAGAGTTACTGGTCACCTACAAAGTGTCAAGCACGATGCAAGCTAGACTAAAGTCAGTGCTAGTAAGCATAATGCAATAGGGCCTTGAAAGAATCTTCTACCATGACTTAGTGAGGAAATTTGATATTAAGAAATCTGTTAATGGGTGATGGGCTGGATTTGGTCCCCTGAGGTGGGAGCAGTCTTTGCTCTCATGAAACACAGAAATTAAATAATTGCTATAATTTATAAATTATTATAAAGAAATAGTATTTCTATTAGGCCTAGACTCTGTGAAGTCAGATGTTAATTTTATAGATGGCTACAATGCAAATCATTTGCCTAGTAGACAAGATGAGACCCAAAGGCTACATTTTTACTGCCCTGTAGGATATTAAGCAGCCTTGTTTAATCTTATTATTAAGTTTGCAATCTTATTTCAGTGATTATATATACTTCAGCTTTATCATCCTGCTAGTTCCCTCACTAATGAGTTAAATGAATTTTTGACATCTGTTCTCTCATTTAAGAGTAGATCTTAAAAGTTCTCATCATAAGAAAAAAAATTGTAACTGTATGATGATGGATGTTAACTAGACTTATTGTGATCATTTCACAATATATACAAATACAGCTGACCCTTGAACAACTCCAGGGTTGGGGCACTGACCCTCCATGCAGTTGAAAATACAAGTTAACTTTACTGTCAGTCCTCCATATCCATGTTTTTTTATCCTACCAATGGCAGATCATGTAGTACTGTAGTATTTACTATTGAAAAATGTCCTCCTGTGAGTGGACCCGCACAGTTCAAACTCACATTGCTCAAAAGTCAGCTGTATTGAATCATTATATTGTACACCTGAAATTAATGTAATGTTACATGTCAATTATATCTCAATTTAAAAAACCTGTTAATATAAGAAAGCCCATTTAAAAACAAAACAATCTTCCCTGTGCAATTAAGGCATTAGACAATGCCCAGCATCTGTTCCAGATATTTTTAAAAGGGCAAACCTCATAGCAAATAGGAATAGAAGTGTGTCATTTTAGCATGAATAAAGAATACCATTACAAATCAAAAATAGTGAGATTGAGGGGTCACAACTCAGTTACAGAGGTCACAGTTATGTCAAACTGTGATGTCCACCAGACATTAATTGGAAAGAGTGAGGACCAGGGTAGGCTAGGACTGCACCATCCAATATGGTAGTCACTAGCCCTATATAGATTTCAATTAATTCTAAGTATATAAAATTTAAAATTAAGTTCCTTAGTAGCACAAGCATCATTTCAAGTGCTCAGTGACTAAATATTGCTGTGTCTTCCAAACTGACAAGCACAGACACAGAACGTTTCCTTTGCTGAAGAATGTTCCATTGGACAGCTGGAGAGTATGTGTCCTTCTTTAGGGGACAGCTGCCTCTCGGCTCCAGCCCAGCCCACTTTTGCCACGTGGAAATGCTAGCCTATTTTTATCAGGTAGTCTGGATTTTCCAGAGAAGCCAAAATCAGTGTTTTAAAATAAAAGTAGTTGGCAGCTTATCCAAAGATAAGCGGGAAAGATAAGCAAATTATGTCTTCAGATTGGATTCTGCCCCAGGGGCCTGGTTTCCTGTGATCTCTGCCTAGCGGAATAGCCATGGTCATAAGTCAGACAGACAAGCCTGCCACCCAGTTGGGTTGAGGGCTAATAATCAAGTGAACATGCTCACGTTCTGTACACACAAATGAGAGCAATCTCCCTGAACTGCTGAAATAACTTTAATAATGTTCTCTTGGCTTCCACTTTCCTCAACCCTTCCCTTCCCACTCCATTCCATTCAAAACAAAAATTTGACTGTCCGTGACTTTCTATTACCTGTTGATGAAAATCCAAACACCCTCACATGGTTTACAAAACCATGGACCCAGCCTCTCTGGTCTCGTCTCCCAGTCTGCTCACTGGATTCCAGCTGCGCTGGCTTTCCTGCTAGGCTTCAACTGTGCTGAACTCAGTAGCACCTCCAGCCTTTGCTCTGGCTGTTTCCTAATCCCTCTGCCTACCACATGCTTCTCTAGAGCTTCTTCATGCGCCTGCTTCTACTCATCACTCCACCCTACCCTACAGATGACATCTTCAGAGACCAGCCAGCAAGCGACTCTCTAAACCAGAAACAAACTCCTGCCTTACATGACTTTAAATATGTTCATAGCCACTTTTTTAAAAAGTAAAAAGAAACAGGTGAAAGTCATCTTTAATAATATATTTTATATAATACCATATATCCAAAATTTTATTTCAACATAAAATCAACAGAAAAATTCTAAAAGCAGTACGTTCCTTTTCCATGCTAAGTTTTTGAAATCTGGTGTGTATCTGACACTTGCAACACATTGGATTCACACTTACCACACTTCTAGTATGCTAGTACCTGTACCTGTAGCTAGTACCACACTGGACAACACAAGTCTAACCTTTTACCCTGCTTTATTTCTCTCACAGTACTTACTTTCTGAAATTATCTTATTTGTTTACTTGCTTATTATCTGTCTATCCAAAGAATGGAAGCTGTATGCAGCAAGGACTGTATCCCCTGTGCCTGTAACAGGCTTGGCATATAGTAGGTGCTTAATAAGAAGTTATATACTGACTGAATGCAGGAGTGTGCTACCAAAGCCCTCTGCTAGAGAGAAAAGAGCATTAGTGTCTTTTGGAAAAGATACCATATATTAAGCCACTTTGAAATGTGCAATCTTTGGTCCAGTGATTCTACTTTTAGGAACTACTCTAAGGGAAAATGTTAGCAATATAAAGACTTATCTACAAAGCTATTCAGTGAAGCATTATTTAGAATTGTGAAACATTCTTGTCCAACTACAGAATAATGATTAAGCAATTGGGGGGATGAAGAAAGAGATAAACCTAATTACCTCCCCTGCAAAAAAGAAAAAATACAGAAAAATAAACAATTGTATATTTAGGGCTGTTAATGTATTATTTGACCATGAAAATAGTATTTTAAAACATTTCAAACAGGTTATGAAATGGCTTATATAATAATACAATTCAAATTGTATAAAATATGGATGCCTGTATATTGATAAAAACTAGAAATGATTAATAATTAAGATAATAACTGTGATGACAATAGTAGGATAATATGATATTGAATGCCTAGCAGGTCTTGGGCTGAGAACTGCACATACTATTCCCTCTGCCTTGAAATGTTCTTTCTTCAGAAATCTGTGTCTCTACTCAATGTCACTTCTTCAGAGAACCCTTTTGTGACCACCTTCTCCCATCACTCTCTATCTCCTCTCCCCTGCCTCATCTTTCTTCCTAGCTCTTACTACCACCGCCTTAACTGTGATGTATCTATTTGTCTACTTAGTTATGCTTCGTCTTCCCCAACTGGGATGTGAGCTCTAAGAGCCCAAGGGTCTTAGTTTTGTTCTTTGTTGTATCTCAAGTTCCTAGAACAGTGTCTGGCACAGAGTAGGCACTTAATCAATCATTACTAAGTGAATGAATCAATGAGCTACAAGCTTAGGTATTCAGAGAAAATCTAATTTCTTTATTCTGTCTCTAAAAATCTGGTTGTTCTTCCCTACTTACTGGGGAGCAAAAAGAAATTAACAAGTATCCAAGTCAATTTAAAGCTTTATTCCATCTGATAAAGACCCCTCCGGGGTGTTCAATCTTTCTAAAATAAAAATCCTCAGTTTCTCATCTTCCTCTCCCTGCTTCTCACCCCAAAATGGCATCTAAGTATAGGGAGGGAGGGGTCTGACTTGTAAATGAAGTAATCATTAACATAAAGACATTTAACATCTCTTTCCATTTAGGCATTTATTGCTGAAATGCAGATGGTGGCTGAAATTCTTCAACATCTAGTTCAAAGGCCTGAGGATTATCTGGAAAATATCGAGCACACTGTTAAACTTTATAAGGATATCATTCTGCATCCTTTAGAAGTAAGAACAAGATGTATGCTGAAAAATGGGAATGTCAATTTTGTTTTATCCCTAGCTAAACAGCCTTCACATTTCTTCACCTCATGTATTATCTGTCCAATTCTCCTCCTCTTGAGCTTGGTAGAATGCTGTCAAAATAAGGCTTCATCCCAAAAGCTGTTTCACAGACCAATATTATTTCACTCTTACAAAGCAGCAACGTTGCTGAAAAGTGATAAATGAATTGCATTTTTCAGAAGTCACTAGGGGAATTTATCTGTGGTTGGAGGTTAGAAAGCCCATGTTAAGAGACTATTTTGTAAAAACATTTTCAATCCATAATTTATGGTTTTATCAAAACAAATATGCACTTAAGGTGCATCTTTTATTCTCAAAGGAATTGTTAATTTAGTTAAATTGCAATCTAAAGAAGAGCTATCCCAAACTGGTTTCTCTGGCTATCCCATTCAAAGTTGATTATATGTAAACATGCTAAGGCCATTATACATTGTAATAGGAAAGTTTTAATTAAAATGATTAGCATTTTTAAAGTATGCTTACTAAAATTATGATTATTGAAAAGCATATTTTTGTGGTCAAAATCTAGGGCAGACTCTGCCCAATTTGTGTTGGAGATTTATTCAGCAAATATTTATTGTCTAGTATTTGGCCAGATACCATAATGAGTGATAGAACTACAAAGACAAAGAAGTTGCCTCTTCCTGTTTGATAGAGAAACTAGAAGAATTTATTTCATGATACTTTATAATGTTTATATATTTTTAGAGATGAGTAGATCATTTTCATTCCCATTGTCTACCCCCCTCCCATGAGAACTAAATTAGATGTTTTCTTTTTTTAACTGTAGTTGGTTTACAATATTGTGTTAGTTTCAGGTATAAAGCATAGTAATTTAGTATTTTTCTTTTCTTAGGTATGACTTTGATTCCTCCCTTCTTCCTCTTCTATCCCTGGCCTTTAAACATAGCTTCTTAAGGGTAATTTACATGTCTATCTATAATGTTCTTTCTCCTTCAACAAAAATATTCTGCATATTCCTTAAGTGACTGGCGTTGGGTATGAAATAAAGCATAATTAAAATCAGATTCAGAAAATTAGAAAACACTCATGGGCAGGGTGTTGGAGTGGGAAGCAGAGATGGTCTCTTCAAGGATAGGGACAAGGTCTTACATCCTAGCATCACCAATGCCCAGTGCTGTGCCCATAGTCTGGCGAGTGATAAATACTTAACAGATGTTCAGCTGAACAACTGATGAGATCACAAGGGAAAAAAATGACAGCTTCAATTTCATTACATGTAAAACTTCTGGAAATAATTTTTTTTAAAACCTCACCCAAATTAAAAGACAACAAACTAGAAAAATATCCATATCAAGTATGAGAAAGGATTTAAAGCTTTGATATATTAAGAGGTCATAGAAATGATTTTTTTAAGCCCATAAGGTCTCACCCTCCTGAGGATAAATGGGCAATAAATATAAACAGACAATTCACAAAAATGAAAGACAAAAGAGTAACAAGCCTGTAAAAATGTTTAGCTTCACTGATAATAAAGAAATGTTAATCTAAATAAATAAATATTTCCATGACCAAATTTTAAACGATGAACAAGGAATAAGAATTCTTAATTCCAGCAAGTATATATGGTAAAGCAAACACTCTCATATCCTGCTGAAAGGAATATAAATTAGTAGGGTGGTTTTTAAATAGCTTGTCCAAAAAAGCCCAGAAGTGGAAAACCTCTAGGCTCTGTAGCAAAGCATAGACAAAAATTGATTGTCCTAGTGCCAGCAGAGCAAGAATTTCAAAGCCAAGAACCTAAACTTTAGGCCTAGGTAACACTTGCTAAACAGTAAAATAACTGCTTTATATGGTAATTCCAGGTACTGGTATATGTGGAGGGAGGGGAGAGAGACCCTTAAAAGGCAAGAGCCAGCAACAATTCTAGTTTCCTCTGACCTGGCTGAGATGTCAGTTCACTTGGGAGGCCAAGACCACCAAAATTCAATGTTCCTCCAAAAGACATGAGGAAAGCAGGTGGAAGCAAACTAAACTGCATTATTTTCTGGTTTATATCCTGCTTCAGGAGTAACCAAGGCCAAGTCCTCATTCTCCCCTGTCTTCAAATCCTAGCTTGACTCCTTCCTGATCTGACCAGGTATATTTATCTTTAGCCTTATGAGTGTTCATACCCTTAGACCTAGTAAATCCACTCTTAAGAATCTAGCTTAAGGAAAGAATCTGAAATGCAGAAAAGCATAATGTATCATTGTTCAGAACATGGTTATTTATGGTTAAATTAATAATGCTGGCATAATGTTCCTTCTGCCTAGAAGAAAAACACTTAGAACCCAACCTCGCACAATATTATGAAAAACAAAATGCACCAGACAATTAAGGAGATGATTTTGTTCAGACTATTTCAACAGGGAGAATGCTCATTAATGAGGACTTCCTCAAAGAAAAGGAAGGGGGGCTGGGGCTTTATGGAGGCAGGTAAACAAGGCAGGTAAATCCTCGAGTCTTATGGGAATCATGGAAAAAGATGGAAATGGATCTTATCTGAGTCCTTGAGGAAGGGTGGAGGTGGGTCTTATCTCCCACCATCCCTCCTTTCTGGGAACACAAGGCTCAGATAGAGTTCAACCTTGCCAATGTACAAAAATAAAATCCAGTGGATTTTAGATTTTAATAGTTAAAAAAAAAAGTGGAAAAAAATTTACAAGAATATTAACATAACTTTGAGATAGAGAAAACCTAATTTAAGCAAGAAAGGAAATCTAAAAACAATGAGAACAGATTTCATCATAAAAATTTTATATTGCAGAAGATACCATAAATGACGTGAAAAGATAAATCATAGCAAGGTAAAATATTTGCAATCCATAATGGTTGGTTAAGACTTTCTATGAATGTTAAGGAAAAGAAGGAGTCTAACGGAAAATTGCACAGAGATTATGGTTAGGCAGTTCACAGAGATGGATATCTGGATGCTGAACATCACCCACAGCCAGGGGGATAAAAACTGAAATGAATTAATACCATTTTTCAACTAGCAGTTTGGCAGAAACTATTCTATGAATATATGCAGAGAGACAGAGGCCCCCAAACACTTTCTACTGGGGACGATTCTAAGATTTCAGCGTAGAGAAAAACAGAAAAAACAGGAAGAGAGTAAAATTCATGGTAAGAAGACTAAGCTTTTGTAAAAAGCTCTCCTGAGCACTGAAAATAACATCCATTACATGAGGCATAAAGCAAATAATTTAGCTTTAGAGATTCCTTCATGGTATATTAAGATTCTGATCTTATATTCAGTTTTGCCAATGATCCTGAATGATGAGGTTTTTCTTCTGTTATCTGCAGGAAATAATGGCTGAACACAATTCTCAGTATCTCATTGAGCTAGATGGAAATAAGCCCCCAGAGGAACTCTTCAGGGTGAGTGCAATGCTCAGAAAGAATATGCCACAGTTTGGAAAATCAAAAAAGTATTGACTAGATTGTACTTAATAAACATCAGAAAGAAATTTACATTTTTATACCACTTATTTTTTAAAAAATTCATTTTGACACAAAGTTTTGATGTGGTATTTAGTCATCTGTCCATATTTAAATCAGAATTACATTCGAATTTAAAATCTCCATGTGACAAAGTGCCTTGAAGAAAAGTAAAAGCAGATAGCAGCCAATCAACACATGATATGATGCTTAACATGAGTCATAGGGAAATGCAAACCAAAGCCATAATGAGATACAGTTCGTATCCACTAAGATGGCTACAATTAAAAACAAAAACAGACAATAAGTAACAAGTGTTGGTGAGGATATGGAAAAGTTGGAACCGTCATATATTCTCGGTTGGATTGCAAAATGGTCTGGCCACTTTAGAAAACAGTTTGGCAGTTCCTCAAAAGGTTAAACATGGATCTACCACATGACTTAGCAATTCAACTCCTAAGTATATACCCCAAAGAATTGAAAATAAACGTTCAAGTGAAAATGTGTATGTGAATATTCATAGCAGCACTATTCACAAAAGCCAAAAGGCAGAAACAAGCCAAAAGGCAGAAACAACCCAAATGTCCATCAACTGACGAATGGATACATAAAATGTGGTATATTCATACAATGGAATATTATTTAGCAATAAAAAGGAATGAAGTATTGACGTATGCTACAACATGGATGAATCTATTTTTTTTTTTAGTAGAGGCACTGAGGATTGAACCCAGGACCTTGTGCATGCTAAGCATGTGCTCTACCACTGAGTTATACCCTCCCTGCCAATATGGATGAAACTTGAACACAGGCTAAGTGAAAGAAAAATCACAAAAGATCACATAACATAGGATTACATTTACATGAAATGTCCAAAATAGGCAAATCTATAAAGACAAAAAATAGATTATGGTTCCTTAATGGCAGGGGTTGGGTGGTAGGCTTTACCACAATGGGAGATTCTGGGATAAATGTGGAGTGACTACTAATGGGTAAAAGGTTTCTTTTTAGGGTGATGAAAATGTTCTAAGATTAATTGTGGTGATGGTTGCAACTCTGAATATATTAAAAACCATTTAATTGTACACTTTAAATGAGTAAATTATGGTATATGCATTATAACTCAATAAAGCTTTCAAAAAAAAGAATATATGACTATTTGGAAATATGATATTATTTTCACTATGAAAAAAACAAATGACAATGAGGGGAAATAGTTTCCATGTTTATAAACAAATCTTGAATATCTTTTACTATTTAAATATTAAAAAAACTTCTGTTATCTCAGAAAAAAGCAAATATCTCAATAGAAAAAACAGGCAAAGGGCATGAGCAGGTAATTTAGACAAAATGTGTGATAAATATTTTTTAAAATTCTGTAATCAAATTATTAATCAAAGAAATGCAAACAGCATAAAGACTAAAGCAGCATTTTTTTAAACAAATTTATTCAATACCCAGGATTGTGGGAAGCATTTGGGAAATTCTCTTATACCCTTTGGTAGGAGCATACAGAAGCACAATCTTCCTGGAAGATAATAGGACATACAAAAGTTTTTTTAAATGTCTATAGTATATCCAAAGAACCCCAACTTCTACTAATTTACTCTAAAGAAATATATGGAGATATAAAGATTTTTGTTCAAGTTGTTTATAATCATAAAAAAGCAAAAAATATTTTGGAAAGGTTTTTTTTAATGTGTGGATTTGAAAAATTAATGCATGATTTTTGGCTAAAATAATAGTAATTCTACTTATGATAACAATACTAAATGCATCATTTAAATATGTCTCATGTGATAACTTCCTACTTAGAATGTAAGAAAGAGACGGTATGGGGTTTTTTTCCCCCAAAATGAAAATACCTTCATTCTTTTTTTTAATTGCGGTATAACTGACAAACAACATTATATTACTTTCAGGGATATAATATAATGATTCGATATTTGTATATATTGTGAAATGATCATCACAATAAGTCTAAGTTAACATCTGTCACCATACATAGTTATAGAATTTTTTTTTCTTGTGATAAGAACTTTTCAGATGTACTCTCTTAGCAACTTTCAAATTGGCAATAGTGTACTATTAACTATAGTCACAATGCTGCACACTACATATGCATGACTTATTTATTTTGTAACTGAAAATGTATACCTTTTGACTTCCTTCACCCATTTTGCCCACCCCCAACTTCTGGCAGCCACTTATTTGCTTTCTGTATCTACAAACTTGGGATTTTTTGGAAAATATCTTCATTCTGATTTTAAGAGTTATATATACTCATTGTTTTAAAATAACCAGAAAGAACAAAAGTACAAAATACAAAAATAATACAAAATAATCTTCATTATAAAAATTTTTAAATGCAAAAATATACAGTACAATATAAAATAATACAAAAATACATTACCTATTTCTTTAACACCTAATAGGTGTGTGGCATTATGGTAAGCTCTAGGGATACAGAAGGGAAGGGGTCAGATGAGTCCACCAGTCCCTCCCCTCATGCAGTATCCAATATATTGGGGGGAAATAAATATTTAAAGGGCCATTTGTGTTTAAATCTGGGAAGGTCAAGGTACTATAGGAGCTCATGGCAGAAGGGCAGAACCTAGTCTGGAGAGGAAAGCTGTATGTCTGAAATTACTTCTAGACTGCAAGTCCAAGGATGAGTAAGAATTAGACGTGAAGGCTGGGAGAGGGGAGAGAGGTGGGACAGTGCTCCAGGCTGAGGGAAGTCTGCATGAAGCCCCAGGGACAAGAAAGAGCATAGTAAGTTCTAGGAACTGAATGTAAGTCTGTAAAATGACGAGTTTTTTAGGGGGGATGGGGTACGAGGGGTGGGATAGTGCCAAAACTTTACAAATAAGCAGAGGTTGCATCAAGAAAGACCTTGTAAGCCATCTTAAAGAGTTTAGACCTCATCATGAGAGAGAGGGCAGCCAGTGAAAGGTTTTAAGCCAGAGAGTGAAAATGCTCCTATTTCTATTTAAGAAAGATCACTCAGACTGCAGTGCAAAGGGAAAGCTGAGGAGAACCAGACTGGTGGGAGGAAGACTAGTTCTGACTTTTGCAGTAGATCAAGTAAGAGATAGTGGCCTAACCCATGGTAGTAACTGTGGGAATGGACAGAAGACAAACTTGGGAGTGATTTAAGAAGTTTACATGACAGGATGTGGTGAGTGACAATGTAGGAGTACAGGGAGAGAGAAAAGCAATGCCCAGATTTTCAGTCTGATGTGGTTGGTGGCCACATAATAATAACGCTGGTGGTGGAGCCAAATTAGGAAGAAGCTCCTCACTTAGAATATGCGCTTGCTAAGATCACCCCTGATTTCCTGACCAAAGCCCATGGTCACTGTTCAGTCTTCATCTAACTCACCTAAAAGCAATATTTGACCCAGCTCATCACATCTTCCTTCCAGCTCCATTCTTCCCTTGGCTTCTGGGACCCCACACTACTGCTATAGCCCCTTCTACTCCTACACTTTGCATCTCTAATCTCTACAGAGTTGGAGGATCCCAGAGCTCACTCCTTGTGCTCTCTTCTCTGTCTACCCTCATTTCTTAGGAGACTTCATGCAGTCCCATAGCTTTAAATACCTTCTAAATGCTGGCAACTCTTACATTCATATTACCATCTCAAACCTTTCCCCTGACTTTCACACTTGTATAATCAACTGCTACTAAATATATCCAGTTGGATGTCTAATAGTCATCTCGGATTTAAATGTGCAAGATAAAACTCCTGATCCGCCATCACCACCAGCCTGCCCCAGATACACTCCTCTCACAGTTCTTTCCTCTCAGTAAATGTCACATCCATCCTTCCAGCTGCTCTTGTCTTTTTCTCACATCCCACGTCCAACCCATGAGCATACACAGCAGACTTCAAAATATATCCAGAATTTGAACACTTTTTAAAGCCTGGGACACTTTCCTCAAAATCGAGGGCAGAAGCTCTAACAAGCTTGGTTGAAACTTGCCAAGCCTGTTAAGGTCCCAGCTGACATTGGTACCCTGGCACTTCTGCCCACATTCCAAGAGCCAGAACAAGTTACATGGAAAAGCTCAATACTAATGAGATAGGGATTCCCACATAAACTAGGGAATTAACAAGGGAAGGGAAGAAAGGATGAATTGTGAGCAAATAACACAATCTACCATAGACTGCAATATACCATCAGGACTTTGTCTATCTTACCATTTCTCATTTCTGATTCTGTGTTACATATTCTTCCACATAGTGTCTGAATTAGTTTCTTAGTGCTGTCATAACAAAGGACCACAAACTAAGTAGCTTAAAAACAACTGAAATATAGCTAAAATTTACTCTCTTATAGTTCTGGAGGCTAGAAGTCTAATATCAACATGTTGGCAGAGCCTCACAACCTCCAAAGCCTCTAAGGGAGGACCCATCTTGTCTCTTCCAGCTTCTGGTAGCACCAGGCACCCTCTGGCTTGTGGCAGGATAACTCCAATATCTGCCTCTGTCTTTACATGGCTGTCTCCCCTCTGACTGAAGATGTCCCATAAAGCTAGACCTCTACAGGCATGAATATTTGGGGACCAAAGGGCAGGCTCTTACAGGTTGAACTGTGTCCTTCAAAAAGATACGTTCAGGAGCTAAACTTCAATATCTAAGTGTGACCTTATTTGGAAAATAGGATCTTTTCAAATGTAATCAAGTTAATATAAGGCCGTCATGAATTAGCATGGGCCCTAATCCAATATGGCTGGTATCCTTACGAGAGACTCATGAACACAGGGAGAAATGGCTATGTCACAACAGAGGCAAAGATTGAAGCGATGCACCTACAAGCCAAGGAACACCAAAAATTGCCAGAAAACTATCAGAAACCAGGAACAGCAAGGAAGTATTCCAGCTCATAAGCTCATGACTTTTTCTGAATATTTGAGATGTTCAAATGCCAATGTATTTAAAGACTTGTTCTTTAAATTTAGACAGTTATGGACCAACTTAAATATCTGAACCTACAAAGAGCAGCTGTGTTAACTAAACTTCAGAGTGCAGAGGAAGAAATTAATGACACAATGGAAAATGTAAGTTATTTTTAATTGTTTGAAAGTCTACCATTTCACTGTATGTTGTGACCTTAATTTGTATCCTTTCAAGGTTTAAAAGCATCTCAGGATAACTTTTATAAAAATGGATTTGATTTTCAGGAAGCTTTAATATTGGCACATATTCTCGTAGACACTAAACACAACAAAAGTTCTGAAGCAAAGAAAGACAATAAAATCAGAACAATCAACCACAGGAATAATGAGAAATAAAGAAACCCAAGTTCAGTTTAAAAATTTTGCAGCACCAAAGACAGCTAAGGCATAAAAACTTTACCTCAACTCTTTTAAGTACTCATTCATCCTCTCAATTATTCCATCAAATAAAAAAATTAAATTAAAATTACAAATTAAAAAAAAATTATTACTGTGTTCCTCGTCCTGGTACTGTGGATATGATGATGATCAAATTATAGTTGCCAAGTGATAAAAGGGACAAAAGGACTTAAAACTGGAGGATCTGATCTATTCTGGGAAGTTTAGTTTCACCTATAGAAAGGGGGGGGGGGGGACTAATGCCAGAAGCATAAAGATATCATAATTCAAGTACAATAATCTTTAAAGAAAGAGGTCATTTTGTTATTCTGTACTGTGTAATCCCTAGCCTTTAATGGGTGAACATAGCTGGAATGTGTAACACTAACAGGTGCTGAAGAGGAGGAAAGGCGGGGGCCTGGTGCACAGAGAGCCTGCGTACTTAGCCTCTTCTATGCCATCACTGGAAAGGAAATGAAAGGGAAATTTTTAAATATCTGTGAAACCTGGGGGCTTTTCCGTCCCACTGTTCCCGGGGTCTCAGCGTCCGAAGAAGGGTAGGACGAAGGCGGCATCGCGGAGGGCGCGGGCCGGGCTGCGCAAGCTCCCGTCACCGCAGCTTCTCGGGCGGTGACCCGCGCGGGGTCATGGCGGCAAGTCCTCGCGAGAGAAGGACGAGTCCCGCCCGCACCCCCAGCCCCCACCAGCCCGCCGCCCTCGAAGCGGGAACCGGGTAGTTCCGAGTGGAGGAGCCCAGCCAGCTGTGGGAGATGGCCCAGCGGCGTAATCTTTCTCGCGTGGAAACTGTCCGAGCTCCAGGCTGATCTGAAGATACAAAATAAAGACACGAATCCAAGTGGAAGAAACTGAAGGCTAAAGGCTTCGATGAAGACAGAGAGAAAGCAGAACTTATCCGTAGCCTCTGTCACCCGGGCCTAGTACGGTCTAGACTGGAGAAAGGACGCACGGGGCTGTGAGCGGCAACTTGCTCAGCGCCGAGGACAACAGCCTGGAGGACCCCCGGCTGGAGGAGCTGTGGCAGAAGGCGAAGACCTCCGGGAAGTTCAACGAAGAATTGGACAAGCTGTGGCCAGAGTTTCAGCCTCACAGGGGAAAAGTCCAGGAGTCCAACCTTCTGGAGATCTGAGCAGGACCGAAGAAATTCACGAAAACGTCGTCAGTCCCGCCAATGTGGTCCGAGTCAAGGAGGACGTGCTGCAGAGCAGACGAGCCTAGCTGAAGGACGAGCTGCGGGACATGAGCCAGGGCTTCGACCGCCCAAGGGAGTCGGCCACCAGGGCTACGGCGCCCAGGCAGAGGTTAAGGAACCTCAGGTGATGGATCTGTGGGACCTGGCCAGGTCAGCCAGATTCACTGAGAAGGAGCTGGAACCCTTTTGGAAAGAGCTACGCACTTTGAAGCCAAAATCGAAAAGCATAACCAGTATCAGAAGCAGCTGGAAATTTCTCATCAAAAACTGAAATATGAGGAGAGCTTTGGTTACAGGGAGTGTGTCATCAAGAGCAAAGAAAGAGATGCCATGTTGGAGAAGAAGACCGAGGAGATGGGCTACAAGGTAAAGAGGCATTTGCTTGGTCTGTCCCTCTCACCACAATGAGCTCTGAGCAGGGATAAAGGCGGTACCAGGGGTCTGGGACCAGGGTGCTTTGGGGGTGGCTTGTACGTCAACAGAACCTCAGGGAAGGCATGATGGGGACCAACAACAAGGGTCCTTAGCAGGAAGGATTAATTCAGATGCCCCCCGCCCAATGCTGGAAAAGTAGCTATGTGATCCCACCCCACCTGTCCCCCACTAGCAGGGCCCCTGGCCCTCGACAGAGCTGGCTGTTACCTCTGTCGAGAACGCTGATTTCCAGCTGCCTTTGGAGTGGGTCTCCTATGCTACAAGGTCACAATTTGCATCAAAATCTTATAAACCAACCACTGGAAATACTGTGTACAGAAATCCTTAAAAATATATAGCAGTATTAAAAACAACAACAGCAGCAACTGGGAGAATTTCCCAGCTAGAAAGTTTGTCCTTAGAAATTACTACAAGCATAAGCATGGGTCTAAGGTTATAGTTCATGGGACATGTGACCAAGGATGCCTGCCCTCTTTTTCATAAAAGAGCAGAAGTTGTAACTGTACACTGGAGTCATTATTCATATTCCTTAGGCAGTCCAAATCAGCACCAAATCACCTGGGAAGCTTACTGCACATATAGATTCCTTAGGCCCATATCCCATACTGATTGAACCAGAATGTCTGAAGATGGGATCTAGAGATGTATTTTTACGACATCCAGAGGGGATTCCTATACTCACTTAAATTTGAAAACCCCTACTTTAAAGTTTGGGGCACTTCATGAAGGACCCTGGCTAGTCAAAGTTGATTAATCTTTAAGTTCCTGAGTATTTTGAAGAACTTTAGATGGATGCTCTTCAACTAAAGGCAGCTGATTTTAAGAAAACTAATACAAAGGACTTGAATAGATATTTCTCTAAAGAATATAAATGGCCAATAAAACACATGAAAAGACAGGTAGATAGATATTCCAAAACCCAGAAAATAACAGATGTTGTTGAGAATGGGGAGAAATTGTAATCCTTGTGATGAAAAATGGTACAGCCACTAAGTAAAAGAGTTTGGTAGTTCCTCAGAATGTTAAATCCAGACTTACTATATAATTCGGCAGTTAGACATTCCTAGATATATACCCAAAAGAACTGGAAGCAGGGACTCTTAAACAGATATTTGTATACCAGTGTTCATAGGAGTTTTATGCACAATAGCCAGGAGGTTGAAACTACTCAAAATGTACATCAGTGCATGAATTGATAAACAAAATGTGGTATATTCATATGGTGGAGTATTATTCAGCCTTAAAAAGGAATGAAACTCTGATATATACTAAAACATGGAAGAACCTTGAAAACATTATGCTGAGTGAAACAAAACAGACACAAAAGGACAGATACTATATGATTCCACTTAAATGAGGTAACTAGAATAGGCAAATCCCTAGGGACAGGAAGTAAAACAGATTGCCAGGGGCAGGGGGAAGCTGGGAGCAGGGAGTTATTGTTCAATAGGTACAGAATTTCTGATTGGGTTAATGAAAAAGTTCTGGAAATGAATAGTAGTGATGGTTGAGACCATTTCAAATGTGCATAATGCCACAGAATTGTACACTTAAAGATCATTAAAGTGGGAAGTTTTATGGTATATATATTTGACCACAATTATAAAAACAAAAACCTCCTCGTAGATTCTACTCTCCAGCCAGGGGTGAGAACCTTGGTTTGAAGGGATGAGAGAGGCACAAAGACTTTATTGTGAACTCAGACTCTGTAGTAAGAGTGTGATAGCTGTAACATCTGATGAGCTGTTAGAGAGGCGGGAAGGAGGGGTGTGTGATGGGAGGAAGGCTGGCACCCAGCACAGCAGACAGTAAGAGCATTGGTTTCTCAAATCCGACAGATAGGGATTTGAGTTCCAGATCTACAGCCAACCAGATCTGTGACCGTTTAACCTTATCCTTTATTTGATTGTTGAAAAAGCTATAATAATCCCTACCAGATAGTGTTATTATAAGTGTTATAGAAGTTAAATTAATTGATGCTTGTGAAGTATTTAGAACTAATGGTAAAATTCAAAATATCTAACAGCTGTATTGCAGAGGCAGGGATGGCTTCATAGGCCAGTGACCTGTGCAGTCACACAGGACCCTGTACACCATTAATCTACTGCTCTGCGGTTGCAGTCTTGAAATCATTGATAACTTTAGAACAAGGGCCCTGTATTTTCATTTTATACTGAGCCTGGCCAATTAGCAGATGCTGTGAGGGGGCATTCACCTACCCACCACAAAGCTGGCAGTAGTGCTGAAAAAGAACCTTTTCTGGGCCAGGCATTAACTATTTAATTGCTGGATTGTGGAAGGGACACATGCATTCTTGCAAGATCCTCTGGTTCAGTCTTTCCAGAAAATAAGCCTCCAGCTTTCCGATTGAAGTCTTCTGGAGGAGTGGTGGCTGAGTGAAATGGGGCATTGGCTCTGGCTACCAGCACCTCCTCTTAAAGATTTTCAGCCAATCCTCCTGTCTTCTGCTCTCTATTCCCCTGCAGAGGTACTGAAGGTTCTGAGCCTCGCTAGGACTGTGCAGTGACTTGACTTGGTTGTTGCTGTCCTCACCCCACCCACACCCATGCTTGACATCACAGCACTGAGCTTTCACTTTTCTTGGATTTCAGTTACCACTTGTCCACCGGCTTTCTAGTTTACAAAGGTGTGTAGCTGGGGCTGCTCTAGTCTCTTCTCCCGTTCTCTGTGTCCTTGTGAGTTCATTTCTTTTTTCATTCCTCTGCTGTCATTTTCCCGAGGTGTTAGGAAAGCAGCAAACACAAATACATGTGTCCACTCTGCCTTGTTTAACCAGAGGCAGTCCTGATCATTTTTAAGACTGTAGTATCAAACTCATTTGAAATCTGTCTTCTAATCATCCTTCAGTCCCTGCTAGACACGTGGCCTCAGTTGAGAGAGGAGCATGGTCTGCTATTCAAACACTTTCCCCCGGTTTGGACAGGAAAGAGACAATAAGGAAAGAATGCCTGCCTCCTGACTTAACTCGGTAGTTTCAGTCCCTGGATCATTGTCTGTGGACTCTGGAGAAGGGTGGTAGCCCAGTGTGTTCCACCGACGAGGTTCTCAGTCTCATGCAGCTCCTCTGAGCATTGACAATTTCCTTCCCATTTAGCTCCTTCTAGCCTTCAGATGGGGACATCTATGCGGCATCCCCACAATGGGCCTGCCTCTTTGCTTTCTAATGTTGCAGTGGTGCAGGCAACACCAGAGCTCCCATTCTCATCTGTCCTCCACAGTCAACTCCGGAGCCAGTACACCTGTGAAATCCCCATCAGAAGGCTGGAGCCAGCCTGGACCCGTCCCCTTGGCAGTTGCCCACCATGCCATCTCCCCCGAGTTCCCTCATCCCCTGCCAAGGTAGCACTAGGACAGTGACCCTCTCAGCAGTCTGCAGTCTATGGAGGAGTAGTTCTTAGCTTCTCCGGAGATCACCAACAGAGGGTTGTTGAGGGAGACTTTACATTTAAGAAGAATGAAAGAGCTAAGTCAATGCAGATCTGCATATAACACCTTACTATTTTAAAACTTAGATAAATTAACTAAGAATCCAGTACTGTTTCAAACCTTTTCCATAAGAATTTTTCAGAATCTGTTTTCTGAAACAGATAATAGAAAACACTCTACCTACCTTATGCTTATTCTACCCTACAATAGAAAATACTCAGTACAATTTAAACAAGGTATTAAAACAGAAATGAAAACAATTTGCATTATTAAATTTGGGCAAGTGCAGAATGGTTGCAATTAGGAAAAAAGCCAAAATTTTCTTTCTAAAATATTTTATAAATAGTAAAGCACTATCAAATAAGAAATGAAATAATAATGTGAACTTTAGCAGAACTTATGCCCACATTTTTAATGTTGTGTTTTTTATTAACAGGACGAGTTGTTCCATGCTCTTGCATCCTATAAACTTATTGCACCAAGATACAGATGGCAGAGAAGCAGATGGGGACGTACGTGTCCTGTGGCTTTAAAAGAAGGTAACATTTTTCAAGGAATGCCAGATTTTTCTGTAAGGTAAGAAAGGTTTTCAGAATTTAGTTTTTAAACTTGCCCATACCTCTTTTCAGTTGTTTATGATTATGGTATATTTTAAGTTTTCTAGGTAAGATATACTGTCTCTCATCAGAAGAAGCATTTAAAACATTTTTATTGAACCCACGTCCCTATCTGCTTCCACCTATGCCAGCACCACCATTTAAAGTATTCATATTTGGACCTCAGTCTTCAGGGAAGACAACACTTAGCAATTTGCTTGCAAAACATTACAAAGGAAAGGTAACTCCATAGCTAGCTAGCTAGCTTTCTACCTAGCTGTATTTGATTATGCTTTGTGGGATTTTAGGGGGCTGCTCTTGTCTCTTCTCCCATTCTCTGTGATTATGCTTTGTAGGATTTGTACTCAGTTTGCTTAATTTTACAGTCAATTGGGTAATTGTTCCACTGCGCTTGCAATGGGGAAGGCATCCTCCTTATTGCAGCTTCCAGGCCATAGCCACTCCCTGCTTCTTGCTTCCCAAAGTCCCCAGATTTGACTGCTTGTCATGCAGGCTATGCCACTCCATTACCTTTCTTGGTTTCGCTCATCTACTGTTTCCTTGGTTACACCTTTCCTGGTCCACTGTCACTCTCTTCACACACTCACTCCTGTCGTAATTCTTAGTGATTTCATTGTCTACCAAGATGACCCTCCCAACACCCTAGCCTGTCAATTCCTTGACCTCTCCCCACAGTGATCTTGTTCTCCACTCCCAGTAAGTAAAGAGAAATTGCTTTTAGCTTAGAGCAGAGTGGTAGCATTAGAGGTGGTAAGAAGTGGGCAGATTTGGGATCTAATTTGAAGACAGAGACAAAGGATTTGACGAGGGATTGGAATGTAGAGGAGTTCCATGAAGGCCAGTGGGGCTGGAATGTAGAATATGAAAGGAGGAATGGCACAGGTGGAGATGGCTGAGACATAGTCAGACAATGCAGGCCCTGGGAAGGAGTTTGAATTTATTCCAAAAGTTGTTGAACTCTTTTAAACACAGGGGTAACATTTTCTACTTGCTTTTAACTTTTTTATTGTAAAATCTGACAAACACAGAAAAGTGAAGCTCACTGTTAAACACAAAACAAACCCTCAAATAACCACCACATAGGTCAAATATGGAACCCCAGCACCTCAGAAGCCCCCTCAAGCCTCTTTCTAATATCGATCCTCTTACTCCTCCCACAAAGTTACCCACTGCCCTGAACTTTGTGATATTCATTTCTGTACTTTTCTTTTATGGTTGTACTATGTAAGCATACTTTCAAATAGCATAAGTTAGTTTTGCATACTTTTTTAACTTTATGGACTTGAACAGTTTATGTTCTTTGTGCCTGGCTTCTTTCACTTGACATTATAATTGTGATATTTATGCATGTTATTAAATATAGCTATAGTTTATTCATTTTTTATTTTATATTTTTATTATATTATTATTTATTATTTTATTATAATTCAGTTCTGTTGATTGAATTATATTATGATATATTTATCCATTTGAGTGGTTGTTAAAACTTAGGTTGATTCCAGTTTGAGGAATTGTAGATAATATTGCTGTAAACATTCTAGTACATGCCTCCTGGTATACACATGCATGTCTTAATGTAGTTTGAAGATACATCTAGGAGTAAAATTTCTGGGACGTGAGGTGTATACATACACATTAAACTTGTGTATATAATGCAAAACTAGTTTCCAAACTAGTTCAACCAATTTACTATCCTATTAGCAGTGTATGAAAGTTCCACATTCCTACCAACTTTTGTTATGATGAGTCTTCCTAATTTTAGTCATCCTAGTGGGTATATTCCACTGTGGTTTTAATTTGCATTTCCCTGATGACTAGTGAGGTTCAACATTTTTTCATATGTTTATTGGCCGTTCAGATATTCTCTTTTTGAAGTGTTTGTTCAAGTTCTTGCCCATTTAAAAATTTTTTGCATATTACTGGTAGGAGTTCCTTATAATGTAAATTTAAACTGCAATGAGATATTACACCAACTAGAGTGGCTAAAATGTAAAATATTCACAGAACCAAGTGTTGGTGATGATGTGAAGTAACTTCAGTTTTCATACTTTGCTGGTAGAAATGTAAAATAGTTCAACTACTCTGGAAACAGTTTAGTGGTTTATTACCACCAAAGTCAAACATATATTTATCATATGACCCAGTAATTCTACTCCTAGGTATTTATCCAACAGAAATGAAAACATACGTCCACAGAAGAGACTTACAAATGTTTATTGCTACTTTACTTATAATAGCCAAAACAAAGCAACCCAAATGTCTATGATGAATGGATTTAAAACTATGGTATAATGATACGATGATACAACTCAACAATAAAAAGGAACAGATTACTGATACATCCAATTACACTGATGAATCTCAAAAGCATTATGCTAAGGGGGAAACACTTGGAAAAGATTATATACTGTATGGTTCCATTTATATGAAATTCTAGAAAAGGCAAAATTAATCTATAGTGACAGAAAACAAAGTGGTTGCCAAGGGCCAGGAACTGCCTAAAGGAGCATCAGAGAACTTTTTGGGGTGATATAAATGTTCTGTATCTTGATTTGAGGTTGTTGTTATATGTATATATTTGTAAAAACTCATGGAACTGTATATTTAAAATGGGTACCTTTTGTTGTATTTAGATTATACATAGTGTTGATTTTTAAAATATACGTAACTTGAATATATATTACATGATTGTGCATATATAAATATATAATCCTACATGAAAAATATGACTGAATTCCTATGAAAGCAAGTACTCAGAAATCAGTGAATTCTGAAAATAACATACCTCAAGCAGCATTAAGATTTTTGAGATAGATAGCTATAGAAATAGATGTAGATGAACGATGTGTTTAATATTCACAGTAACTTGTGCTTATGTTGGTTTTCTCAAATATTCTTTGCAGGTAGTTGACTACAATAAACTTGTTCAACCACGTTTTGATGAAGCCCTTGAAATTTTAACCAGAAATACTATAGCTGAGGCCACTGAAGCAGCCATTAACGTTGTAAAAGAAAAACTCACAGAATTACAAGCTAAAAGACAAGGTGAACCATTTTTTAAAAAATATGTATTTTAAGCTTAGGTCAACAATTAATTAAGCCTGGCTACCTGAGAAATTTGCTTATCTTGGTATCCCAGCCACCTTGCACATTGTAGCCTCTTAGTAAATGGTTGAAGAAATGAATATACATAACCTGAGTCATAAACAGAGAAAAGATTTCAATTCTAGACTTCTAAGGAGAGGAATCAGAAGAGCTTCCAAATTTGAATTTCATTACCTTTATAGATCTGCTTGCTGGGCAGAGACAGAGCAGAATTTACACCTTTATTTACACCAATTGTGATGACACCCGCACTTCACCCAACTCATGGAGTTTGCATTGCTGCTGCTGCTGGTGGTTGTTGTTTTAGGCTCGTGTGTCAGTCTTGATTGTAATTAAATATTTCTATTTGGAGAATATAAATTTCAAATTTAAAGAGTTATAAAGTAGTGAAACTGGAAGAAGACTTAGTGATCAGTTAACACAATTCTGTGACTACATGTGAGGAAACTGAGGCACAGGAGGTTAAATGGCTTCCTAAAACTCATTCAGCTAGTAGCATAGCTGAGACTTGAAACTTCTTCTTCTTCTTTTTTTTTTTTTTTTTGTTGTTGTTGTAGTAGAGTCAGTTTGCAATGTATCATTTTCTGATGTACAGCATAATGTTTCAATCATATATATACATACATGTATTTGTTTTCATATTCTTTTTCACTATAGGTTACTACAAGATACTGAATATAGTTCCATGTGCTATACAGAAGAAGCTTGTTGTTTATCTATTTTATATATAGTAGTATCTGAAAATCTCTAACTCCCAATTTATCCCTTCCCACCTCGTCCCTTTTCCCCCTGGTAACCATAAATTTGTTTTCTATGTCTGTGAATCGGTTTCTGTTTTGTAAATAAGTTCATTTATGTCTCTTTTTTAAAAAATTCCCCACATGAGTGATATCGCATGGTATTTTTCTTTCTCTTTCTGGCTTACTTCACTTAGAATGCCATTCTCCAGGGAAATCCATGTTGCTACAAATGGCATTATTTTATTCTTTTTAATGGCTGAGTAGTATTCCATTGTATAAATATACCACATCTTCTTTATCCAGTTATTTGTCAATGGACGTTTAGGTTGTTTCCATATCTTGGCTATTGTAAATAGTGCTGCTATGAACATTGGGGTGCATGTATCTTTTTGAATTAGAGTTCCCTCAGGATGTATGTCCAAGAGTGGGACTGCTGGATCATATGGTAAGTCTATTGTTAGTTTTTTGGGGGATCTCCATTCTGTTTTCCATAATGGCTGCACCAAACTGCATTCCCACCAACAGTGTAGGAAGGTGCCCTTTTCTTTACACCCTGTTCAGCATTTATTGTCAGTTACATTGCATAGCCTCAATGTATAGTAAATGCTCAATAAATTTGGCTATTATGTCTTCTGTAATGAGGAAAATTTTATTAGGAAGAGAATATTTGGAATTGAGGCAGTGTTGGCTATAGTAGGAGATGGCATACTGCCGTAGTTTCTGGGAAATCCAAACGGTGGTGGTTACAGCTAGTCTAAAATTGTTGGAGCTAATCTCAAGTTTTGGATCCAGATCTTTGAATGTGAGAAAGATCTCACATAGTGTGTAGGAAGTGCTGCACTGAGGATTTGCATTAAGAACAAATGTTTAGGTTAAATGACTTTCATGTATTCTAATTCCAAGCAGTCATCAGTGCCTCTACCCACTGCTAGAGGGATGCTAACACTGCCAGGATGTTCTGGTAAAAAGACACCCTCTCTTCCCCATGTGTCTAAGATAAGTACAACTGGTTACAAGAGTGCCAACTCTAGTTAGAAATTCTACCAAAACCAATCAGTAAATGTCAAAAGTAGCCAAGAAATGAAAACTCTCATTTTTCCTGGAGAAAATCAGAAACCTGCTCCCTCTCCCCTCAAACCAAAACTCTGTATCTCCTCTAAAATAATGTGATAAGGAGTGAGAGACAGGAAGAGGCAGAATGATCAAGAGAAAGAACACTGGGACTTTGGAAATAAAGGTTCAAGTCTCAGCTACAGTCTCTTCAGCAAGCAGTATTGGGAAAGCTGGACAGCTGCACGTAAATTGATGAAGTTAGAACACTCCCTCACAACCATATACAAAAGTAAACTCAAAATGGCTTAAAGACTTAAACATAAGACACTATAAACTTCTTAGAAGAAACGATAGAGAAAACAGCAACAGCAACCTACTTCAAAGTCCTGTCATTCAGCAATTGCTTGAGTCCCTGCTTGTGTTAGATGTTATTCTAGTTAACTAGAGCTACAGAGGTGAGCAAGACACATGAAGCTGCTGTCCTCACGGTGGGTACATTTTAAAGGGGGTAGAGAGGGGGGAAAGTAAACAGAAAAAATATATAACACAGTAATGGGGCAGGAGGGGATTGGAGTAGGGGCACTGGCGTGTTTGGATGACCAGGGAAGAGCTTTCTTAAGAGGGAACATTTAACTGAAACCTGGATCAAGAGAGGAAGCTTGCAGGGCTCCTGGAGGACGATCAGTGATCTACAATGTTTCTTGGAGTCTGTTGTGTTTCCTTTCACATCAAATTAAGGCATAAAATCATAGATTTTAAAGCTTTCCACAAATTGCCATCTCTCACCAAATACAGAAATAGATGCTATCTCTCATAACGCTGCAAACCTATGTCTGTTTTTTTTTTCAAATTCACAATTACTCGAAAGTTGACAATAAAGTTAACCATTCTTAAAATTTTAAAAAATTGGAATTTTTTTTTGCTAGGAAATTTTACTCATATATATATATGTATGTATATATATGTATATGCATATATACACATATATATATATATACTTTTTTTTTACTCCAATAAATTTTCAAGAAAATTTTGTCGGTAGAGAATGTTGAGGGTTTTTTAACATAGAAAATTATATAATAATACAGAGGATGGCAGCTAACATGGAGCTGGCTTCTTGTGTGTACCAAGCCCTTTCTAAGATCAGGATTATCTCGTGTAATGTTACAGTGGTGTTTTCGGTTTAATGATCTTTATTTTGCCCAGTAGAAATTGAGACAGAGAGATGAAATGATTCATCAAAACCATACTGACTGAGTTAGTCTCACACCCAAGCCTGTCTCCCTACCCCCAGTTGACACAGCAAATTACTATCTTTTAGCCCAGTCAACTTCAGAAGACCCTCAGGGAGAATTTGAGAGGAGATACGTATTCCCAACTGGTATATATAAAAGCACAGAAGAGTTGCAGTCATCACTTGAAGATGGTAAAGAAAATGTTGCTAATGTTATTGGCCAGATTTTTCCTAATGTGAACAGATTAGCTAATAAGTATATTATTCTTCCACTGTAGTGTTCACTCATGAATCTCAAAGAAAAAGCTCTTTAGAGGACAGTGAAGGAGCCGGAATGAAGTCATATGATAAAGATGGTAACAAAATGAGCTACTAATGCCATGCTTATGGATTTCTATTTATTTCATTTTTTATCATGTTTATATTAAAGCTTAAAATTACACCCCTCCCCCTTCAAATAGGAAACTTAAGGAGAAAAAGAGTTAGCTTCTCTCTTACAGATTTAAACTGAGCAGCTATAGAACTGAAATAGATTTATTACAATGAAGAAGAAAACATAGAAACTGAGGAGTCTAATACAATTAGAACCCCGACCAATGTTTTCTGTTTCCAAACATGACACAGTTATTATCATATAATAATAAATTATTTCTTCAAAGGTCTCTGCTTCCCTTAAAATGTTGGAATCAGAGCATCAGAAACCCAGAGTTATAGCTGTGAAATGTTATCATTAGTGCTGCTTACCCTTATAAAACTTTTCCATTCATATTTTAGCATAATTGAGAGTATACAGTATAAACTTTTTATTTTTTATTTATAGTATTACATTTAATTATATTATTTATATTACTTCATTAGAAAACACTTAACCCTCATTTTCAATTACTGCACAATTTCTCTGTTTATAGGTAATAGTTTTAACTAGTTCTTTACAGTGAAAACTTTTTTGCTATTACAAATAACGCTCCAATGAATTTTTCACATAAAATTTGGTCTGCATGTTCACGCGAATGGAGTCATTAGTTTAATGAGTATGAAGCTATAGACAGAGTCAAACTGCTTGGCGTAAAATTGTTTCAAATTACGTTCCCCTCAGGAACATACATGTCATAGTTTCCTTAGTATTTTCTCTTTTTAAATATTATTTTAATTTTTATTTGACTATTTCTCAAGTTTAATATTTTGATGTGTTAATCATTTATATTTCTCTTCTGAGGTGACCACTTTTGTCTTTTGCCCATTTTTAAAAGTTGTATCTGTTATATGGTTTCTATATAAATGTTCTATGTATTTTTTTCAAATTGGGCTGTTTGTCTCTTAAATCACTTTGCTTTTTTTGAAGTAGAGGAATTTTTCACATTTTGGTAGTCAAATTATTACTTTCCCTTTTTTTTTCAAGCTAAAAAAGTCTCCCTCTCAACCAGAGATTTAATATATACTTATATTCCTTTTTTATTGGTCCAGTTTTCTTTTTTTTTTTCATATTTAGTTTTTAATTGGATCTATAAGTTATTGTATGATATAATGTAGGGCTGATTTTATTTGGTTCCTTTTCCTGATTCTGACAGATGTGTGCTTGCCTGGTGTTTATATCAAGCCAGTAGGAATTGAACTGGGGCACTGTCAGAAACTTATGAATGGTACTCTTGTTCCCCCAGCATATGTGCATACACAAACACACACTTCACAGAAGGACCTTGACATTGAAAATTTGGTCAGGTGGCATCTGGGAACCCCCATCTCTGCTACTACAGAGTTCCCAGCACCAAGAGGTACACAAGGAGAGCTTCTCCCCCATACCATCTATTCTTTTTTAAGGGAAGCCACCTAAGATAGAAGCAGTCATCAGTGCCTCTACCCACTGCTAGAGGGATGCTAACACTGCCAGGATGTTCTGGTAAAAAGACACCCTCTCTTCCCCATGTGTCTAAGATAAGTACAGCCTTTGCCTCTTGGAGCCAAGTTAGTCTCTAGTTACCTCAGAAAGGGAAAATTTGATTTGATTTTTTTTCCAATTTAGATCCACTGGCATTATGTGAAACTGAAATTACTCTTGGTTTTGTTATAGGCTAGGTTGTTATGTTTATTTTCTAATGCTGATAGATATGTTTGCCTATTTGATTATTATGGTTACTTTTAATTTTTTAAGAAACTGGGAATATGAGTCCTGGGTCCCTGGGCCCCATGCCACAATTTTCCTTGGGAATCACCTACAATTTAAATACTGTTCTTTGGGTGTTAACAATATTTTATTCACAGATGAAAAAGAAACCCTTGAAATGTCTACATTTAAAAGAAGTCTTCAAGACTCTAGCCAAGATCTAAAACTGGATTCAAAAAAAGGTAAATTAATAGTTGGGTAATTTGGTTCTTTTAGATTGTGGATCTAAAAATCATAAATAAATCCTTCAGAATTTTGAAGGAGAAACGTGTGATTCTTTTTTAAAAAGCATTCTTAATATCCAGTTTATCTTAAAGGCTACTCTTATATCAGCAGTTGGACATTCAGGAGCACAGAAAAAAGATATGTGATGTATTGTTTTGGTGAACAAGAATATTGGGAAGATAGGAGAGCTATCTTTCTATTCTGCCATTCCTGGCATGTGGCTACCAAAATAATTCACAAGATGGCTGCTGATGCACCAGCCATCATATCAGTGTGCCTAACAAGAAGAGAGAAAAGGCAAGGGACAAAACCCTCTGGCACACCACCCAGCTGAGTTATTCCTCTTTAAAGAGAAAACAAGATGACTCATAAAGAAAAAATCTGCTTGTCTCGGCCATCCAAACTATAAGAGAAGTTGGGAGCTGTAGTGTTTTTAGCTGGGCACATTGCTGACCCTAATAAAATCAGGGTTCAGTTAGTAAGGAAGAGGAGACTGGATATTAGGTAGACAGCTAGCAGCTTCTAGCACAGTCAGTATATTTGCCTGGCTGTTTCTGCCACATTATGTCCCCTTTCCCAGACTACAGGAATATCTTGGGTTCTTGTGTCTTCCACTCTGGCTATCCAGGAGCTGCTGGCTCGCTCTATCCCTGAGAACAGACTTCTTACTTCATGACAGGGAGGACAGCAGGCAGCTGCTCTTCAGAGGTCATTTGGGGTTTTTCTGAGTGAGGATCAAATGGTTCTGGCAAGAGACCCTGATGGATGGAGCCTTGGAGCAGCTCAGGAAGCACTACTGGAAAGGCAGAGGTAGTGGAGTCAGGTGGAGCTGTCAGTCTCCTGTCACAGCCCTTAGAGGAGTAGATGAACATTTACTTCATGATGCAACCTGTAAGGCAGCTCAGCCATGTAAGGAAACATTCAGCACATAATGAGGCAAGAATCAAGGGTAACACTTGAAAAACCAGCCTGTGCCACCATTTCTTCCATCCCCTCCAACTTGCCTATCTCCTGTCCTCTTACTGTACCATGTAGTCTCATGCGTGTATTTAGAAGTATTCGTTTTGTGTTCTGACTCAATCCCTAGCTGCTTGTGTTTGAGCTTGACCCCTGGAAGCCTCTGGCCCTACCTCTTCTCCCTAGCTCCCTGGGTTTTGACTCCTGCTTGACATGACTTTCTTCTTGCCTCATTCACTTTCATTCTGATTCACTGGCTTTAAGCCACTACTCTGATATTTTGTGATCCCTGACTGATTTCCTCCCTAGTATTTCTCCCTTTTTCTGGCATGTGTATAATAACATGAAGATAGTACTTCCTGGGGTCAGGTGTTTACAATCATATTCTACTGATTGTTTCTATTCTACATTGTATCATATTCTACATTGTTTACTAAAATTACTAATGGCATAGTTTACTGGTTTATTTTACTTTATGTGTAATAGAATACACAATAGAAGAGGTAACTGCAGATCATCCAGAAGTTCTTTCCATAATAAAGGAGACTGTAAAAGTGGCAAAGGATATGTATTTACAACAGCCATATGAAAAACATGCTGAAATCTTAGAGGAAGTCCTCCAAGAGGTAAGAAATCCAGGCTCTTTGTTTTTAATCATTGATTTCACAGGATCTGAGAAAATGTTAACCCAGTATATGTACAATTATTTTAGAATCCCATATGACAGAGTTGAAATCTGTAGCCTTCAAATCCATGTACATTTCACCATCAGCATTGTAATGTGTATTGTGCCCTAGTGAACAACTGCATATAAATTTTCAAGATATCAACAATTGTGCAATAGAATTTCATAGCTTTGACATTTATTCTTCATTAACTTTTATTGTGTTTAATTCAGTCCAATTGGTTAAAAGATGGTGCACATAAAGCAGGTACCAAAATTAGATTTTTCATCTATGAGCTAATTAGTTGTAAAGCAAGACAAATACTGCTCCATAGCTAACTAATTTCATCCAACCACCTTGAACATGTATTCATAGTGGAGATGGTTGGGCACACGACTGATTTTCCAGTCTAAGGGGAAAATAAAGCTTTAGGTACTATATCCTACCATTAGCAAATCAGAAAACTTGTAAAGACCAATATGGTCTGTTTTGTACAGAGATCCTGGGTAAGCATTCAGAGCAAAAGTCAAAGAGAACAAATCAGTTTGGTCTCTCAATCAACTTCTGTATTTCTCTGTAATTTGAGAATGATAATAATTTAAAATTATGAGAAGAAAAAAAGATATTACCTGAGAGTATAGAATCACTCTGTAACACATTGGGTAAAATTCTCAAACCCCAGGCTGTACCCAAGGCAAGTTTCTATCCCTCTCTGACTTTCCCGTAGAGGTCTTTCAACTTCTGCAACTCTTCATGTTGTTCTGTCATCAATTTATTCCTTCAGAAACATTCTGAGCACCTACTGTTTGCTCTGTACTGTGCTAGAGCTGGGGGATAGGAAGATGAATTAAACACAGCTCTTTCCTTTAAGGAGCTATCAGGCATGCAGGAGAAGCTAGTGTATAATCCAATAATTGAGTTATCTGTCTATCATGTGATATGTGGTAACTAGATATATGCAAGGTATAGGAATTTCACAAAGGTCAAGGCTATCATCTCTACCCGGGAGGTGAGACGGAGCACCCCAGAGGAGGAGACATCCAAGTGAGGGATGTCTTTAGCATCCTCACTGTCTGTGAATATCGCATCCTTGCCCTGCATTGAGAATTTTCTCCATTCTTTTCAGAGTTTATTCTGGAGGATACAAACTTACAGGGAGTACTAATAAAACACTCTTGATACAGGAATATATGTAGTGTCGTTATATGGTAAACTGTGACTCTGGGATCGTAGAGGAGTTTAAATCACATGAGATTTAAACACCAAAGCTCATATTAGATTGTCTTTTTCAAGAGAACAGAGACCTGTGTGGGAACTTGTTCTACTTGTCATCAGTTTCCATGATCTCTATGAATAGGAAATTGTTTTTTAAAAGTAGGTAGTTACTAATTTCTTATATAAAGCCAAAGTCTTATTAAGGTATCTTTCTCAATGTTCAGATTTGATGCAACTGTAATAAAAATATCAATGTATTTGGAAAACTGACAAAATGACTCAAAGAACCAATGGTTGCGACTTGGTGAGAATGGTTTGGCAAAGTAAAATAGAGACTTGCTGTACCAGCTAGTAAAATGTGTTGTGATGCTGCAGTGGGATGTAAGCCTGATAATCATACAAGAACTAACACAACCACGGAGAAGGCACAGAAACAGGCCTTGGTATAGATAAAAATTGAGTTTGTGCTAAAGTTTATATCATTATCCAAAAGGAAAGGAAGAACTATTTAATAGTGTTGGTAAAATTAACTAGTGGGAAGAAAACAATTTAGATTCTCACCTTGTATCAAAATAAAAATAAATTCCATATGAATAGTTAAATGTAAAAATGGCATTTTTTTTAAACTAGAAGAAAGTGTAGTGATACTGAAATGATTTTGGAATGGTCAAGTACTCTAGGCACAAATGCAATAGAAGAACTCTTACAGCAAAATCTCAATTGAGAGGCTACTTAGCAATGATTCTCTTTTTAAAAAAAATCATGAAAATCAAAATTTTAAGGCAAAGGTCAAACTGAGGAAAGTATTTATAATAACTATGACATATGAATCCCTTATTATAAAGATTTATTATAAATCAGGAAAATCTAATACTCCAATATGAAAACAGGGGAAGATGTAAATAGATTATTTCATCAAAAAGAAATATAAAAGGTTAATGGAAAATTTTAAGTTCAAATGTCAATAAAAATATGAAAAAAATGAGAGCGTTTCTCATCTGTCAAACTGACAGATTTTTTGAAACTTATAACAGTCATACTAGAGAGACTATAATGGTACAGTCACATAAGAGTGAAAATTGTTAGCGATATTATGGAAGGAACATGACAACGTGTATAAAAAGCCTTTAAAATGTTCATTCCTTTATTCTCTTTGACCTAAAAACACTTCTGGGAATCTAACCTAAAGAAATATTTACTTGGACAAGATTTATATATGCAGATGTTCATCACATCAGCACAATGTTATAATAAAATTATAAATGGTATAAATGTTTAACAGTAAGAGGATGATTAAATAAATTGATTTATTCATTTGATAAATACTATGAAGCCATTAAATTATTTTTCAGAAAAAAAATCAGATGAGATGGGGAGACTATAAATTATATACTGATTTTTTTGATTTTCGTGTCTTTGAAACTTGGACAGTAAAATTTTATTAACCACTTGTATTTCATTTTTCCAGTTTCATTGATATATGGTTGACATAAAACATCGTATTAGTTTAGTGTGCAACATAATAATTTGATATATGTAAACATTGTGAAATGATTATTACAGTAAGTTACAGTGTGTATGTGTATGGTGAGAGCTTTTCTTAGCAACTTTCAAATATACAATACAGTATTAACAACTATAGTTACCATGCTGTACATTACATCCCTGGCACTTAATTATCTTGTAACTGGATGTTTGTATTGTCTAACCACTTCACTAGTTTCCTCCCACCTCCACCCCTGCCTGTGGCAACTACCAATCCGTTTTCTGTTTCTATGAGTTGGTTTTTCTGGATTCCACAAATAAATGAGATCATATAGTATTTGTCTTTCCCTGTCTAACTTGTCTAACTTTTTTCACTTATACTTCTCCCTCATGGCTTTTTTCCCACCCTAATTCTCTTATGTTAAACATTCAAAGTTTTTAAAATTCTATTTTTCAAAAGGCTCTTAATTCAGATGGAAATTCAAAAAGCAGATAATCTTAAATTCTGCATAGGCCAGAGGCTTACACCACTCCTCTCGAAATTTCTTTCCCTTTGACTTCTAACACTCTGTGATAACCTGATGGCGCAGAAACTTGTTTAAAACCTTCACAATTGGTGCACTCACAGATCCACATCACTAATCTCCATACTTGTATTGAAGCTATTGTTATTGCATGGCGGGTAGGGGAAAGTTTGACAGAACTCTCTAAGCACCTACAAGATTTGTTTTGAACCAGTTCCTTCCTACAGCTGTAAGTAACCATCTAAGTACCTCTTAGCTCTGAAAAGCAAAAGGGAAGTGAAGATCATTATCACTAAAAAAAGGCAAACTGGGCTAGGACCTTACTACTTAAAGAGTGGACCAGGGACCACTGTCACCCGGGAGCGTGTTAGAAATACAGACTCTTGGGCCCTATCCTAGGCTTTCTAAATCAGGATCTGGATTTTGTAATACTGAATAACACATGGCAACATGTAGTGTTACATTTATTTAATAAAGGCTTTTGCTTCCCTGTTCTTAATTTTTGTAAGTTACAGCTTTATTGCTTTAAATTTAAATCTCTCTTTTAAAACAAAGTGGCTCTTTTTTTTTTTTTATTCTGAAAGTCAGAAAAACCCAAACCTTCATTAAGGCCCACAAAAGTGGTATGTCAAGATAGCATCCGTCATAGTAAACAATCTTATGATTACCAAAGGGAAGAGGGTGGGAAGGCATAAATTTGGGAGCTTGAGATTTGTAAATATTATCTACATATTAAAAAAAATAGATTAAAAAAACAAATTTCTTCTGTGTAGCACAGGGAACTATATTCAATATCTTGTAATAACCTTTAATGAAAAAGAATATGAAAACAAATCTATGTACGTATATGGATGACTGGGACATTGTGCTGTACACCAGAAATTGACACAACATTGTAAACTGACTATACTTCAATTAAAAAAAATGAGATAGTATCCTTGACTTGTGTAGTTATGATAGTAACATCAATGTGTCATTTTCACAGGTAGTTGAAGAAAACAAGAATAGGTTTCATGGTGCCCCAAAATATGGAGGATGGATACTGGACAACTGCCCTATTGTGAGAGAACTGTGGATGGTCTTAGCTGACAAAGGAATTCTACCTGATTTAGTCATCTGTTTATCAGACACAGAAAACAATGGTTGGTAAATATTTATCATGTCACTTTAAAGTGAAATTTTTATTGCTGATAATATTGTTAGTTAAAATGGAAAATGGAAAACTCTCTACCTTCCCTAGGTACAAATACCACCCCAGCAGTCCCTTCATGACCTAGAGGTACACAAAATGAGGCCACCTGAGTAGGCAGCCATGGATGGTGTGCTGGATCACTGGATGTTTCAGCAGGCCCTTATAATTATTTCTTGGAACTGAGAATTTAACTTCCCTCATCCCAGTCAGCACTAAAACTTCTAAATTAAAAATATGTAAATAAGGCTGAGGGCAAAACTATCTAGTAGTCCTTATTTACCTCAAATGGGAAATACTAACTATATAAATATAGCAAAACTAAATTTTAATTATTCTGTCACTTTGTATACAGCTATAGTAATCAAAACAGGATGGTACTGCCATAAAAGCAGACACATAGACCAATGGAACAGAACAGAGAGCCCAGAAAAAAACCCACACATATATGGTCAACTAATCTCTGATGAGAGGGGCCAAGAATATTCTGTCATTTTGCCTCTTAAGAAAAAATATATTTGAAAAGAGCTTCCAGAGTGAGAATCTATTATACTACCTCTTTTTATATTTTAGTTATTTTTGCCATGTCAATATATACCTTTTAAAAAGGATTTAAGTTGGTTTCTTAAAGAGTCTGGGCTCTAATTACATAAATACTTAAAGGAAAATATATTTGGATATAGGCAGAAATAATTTTTTATTGTTAATTTCTAAAATATATCTTACTATACTTTATAGAGCTTTAGAATTAATATTACTCTCTTTATCTGTATTTCAGGAAAATATTTGCTTAATAGACTGTATTTAGAGAATAAACCAGAAATTGACTCAAAGATTTTAGGAAGATTATTAGATGAACTACTAAAGAAAAAAAAAGAGGAAGAATCAGAAAGGTAAAATCTACCTGGCACAATAAAATAAGTTAATAAATGTCTTACAGTTGTTAAATATCTACTTATCATTCATATTTATGAAATATCTTTAATATAAAAATGGTGGTCTACTAACTAGATCCAATTCTAATTCTAAGAAAAACAGTAATTTCACAAATACTTCCAAAATCTCTAAAGTACAGAGTTGTGGATGTTTTCACAGCCCAAATCAAACAGTCTAAAGCAAACGTCTACTTTCAAAAGATACTGTAAAAAAATGAGCACAGGGAAGATATGTTTTTTTCTACCATATTTAACTATGACTTAAATAATTTTGCTAACTAGATTCCACAAATTAAAGAAATAATATGATAAAAAGTGAAAATACACTTGTGTGATATGACTAAAATCCAAAGACTAAGTTCTACATAAGAAAAGAACAAGACTAGCTATTTATAACTTACAGGTTCAACATCAAGAATTTATTTTCTAATCTGGGTGCAATGAAGAACTTTTCAAAATGTAAACACATATCCATATGTTCAAGGCTGGCGTCAAGACTAAACTTTAATTAACTATCAAGTTCTTCAGATTAGAAAATAAAGTATAAAAAAGGGGAGTGGCTTAATTTGCTAATTGTTCTTCCTTGCTGAAACATGCTCTTTAGATAGCAAAAATTATTTAATTTATCCACTGAGATTCCTAATTCTCCAAGTGATAAAGGCTGAGACATTCAAAAACTATATTTCTTTATATTAACCTATTAAACTTCCCACTATTGATGATGACACCTATAGGAGCTCTCTCAAATGCTATTTCCTTTTCCCCTTCAGATACTAGCAGTTTGAGCTGGCATTTAGGAGAACTCTTTAAACCCTCAACATTATGGAGCTTGGGTAATTGTTGTGGGGTAAGGGATGGGGGATATATAACTGGTAAGTGTGCATCAGAGTATTTTTTTTCAGTGTTCATTGTTCACCTAAGTTGGCCATTCCTTTAGGAACTTAACACAAACATATATGAAGTATAATTTAGTTAGATTAGTTAATAAAACTATTGTTTATAACATTGACTAAAAGTATTTGTTAAGACAATAATTGCAAACTTAATTACATTTACTTTTAGCTCTTAAGTTGGAGCTACAATCTACTAAGATTTATGGGATTACCTAATTTTTTTCTCGCGTGTGAGAGTCACGTATTTGAGAACATACGAGGGTATTGACATAAGAGTAGAACAAAGCTCATGTGATTTCAATTTGTAAACTGGAGGTTTGCTACATTTTAAGTAGATTATAAGTTAAAATAAATATAACCTAAGATGTTTTTAAAGGAAAAAGAGATCTCCACTTTCTCCTAACTCTTAATTTTCACCTTCTTACCATGTGGAATTTTCTGAGCTGTCTCTATAATCAGTTTTTATTTCTTTTGAGTCTAAATTTTTACATCTTTATAAACTTCTTAATGGCAGAGAATTGCCCTTGAAGCAGGCTTTTCTACAGTTCTTATGTTCTTTGTAAAAATTCTTCATGAATATTTCAAAACATAACCATTTTTTTATACGTTGCAGAAAATGAAATTTAAAACAGTTGTAAAAGAAAAAGATGGTCAGAGACACATTTAAAGGCCTTGCAACTTGGTTGGAAAAGGGATAAAATTAACAGGATTAAGAATTATATCTTGGGGGGAGGGTATAGCTCAGGGGTAGAGTGTGTGCCTAGTATACATAAGGTCCTGGGTTCAATTCCCAGTTCCTGCATTAAAATAACTAAATAAACCTAATTACCTCCCCCCAAAACAAATAAACAAAAACAATAAATGAATAAATAAAATTTTTTAAAAAATAATTAAATCTTTGGCCAGATATCTACAGACATGCTGAATTCTCCAGATTTTCCAGCATCAATTTCTAAATGTGCCAGGCAAATGCAGGATAATTTCCGTTATCACTATTTGTCTTTGACCGGTCTGTCCAAGTGGTGTATATAAGTGGCTAGAAACTGGCAGCAAAATTTCTTCCTCCTTATTGTCAGGTCTCAGATTTTTAGCAGCAGGACACAGTATCCAGGTTTTGGATGAAGAAAATCTCACAAAAGAGCCCCACCTGAACTAAGTAGAAAGACTGCTGATTCACACAGAACCAAGTGGGGAAGGAATACAGAAACAGTACCCAGGAGTCTGGGTCTTGAACAAAGAGAATTTGAATTACACCAAGACTTCAGTCTGGATTGCAGAATTTAGAATACAGTGAAAGAACACCCCATATTAAGAAACACACCTGTGGGGAGGAGAGGTGTAGTAATGTCTTTGAAGAGAATATATATAAAGATTTTCAAAGGAAGGGGAAAAGAACACAAAGAACAATGACTATGAGACAATGACCAGCCTATAGAACAGTCTAAAGAAGACTACCCCAGGGTGGGCTGCTAATATGAATGGGCTCTACTTTACTTCACTGGTCCCCTGTTGGTGAGTATTTGATACAGTTTTTGATATTATTTTTAAAGACGCAGTCAACATTCTCATACATGTTTCTTTGTGCAGTAGTGTACCAATACCTGAGGGCTAAATTCCTAGATACAGAATTTCTAGGTCAAAGGTATACTCGTTTTAATCTTTAATAAATAATGTCTTTCTTCATCATATTACTAACTTTCCTCATACTTATCTTCACCATTAAGGCAGGTTTAGTGCTTCAACCCTAATGAAAAAACAGATTCCCTCAGAGAGCCCAGAAATAAACCCACCCACCTATGATCAATTAATCTTCGACAACCTATGAGCAAATTAATCTTCAGCAAGAATATACAATGGAAAAAAGACAGTCTCTTTGACAAGCAGTGTTGGGAAAACTGGACAGCTGCATGCAAATCAGTGAAGTTAGAACACTCTCTCAAACCTTACACAAAAATAAACTCAAAATGGCTTAAAGACTTAAACATAAGACAAAACACTATTACCTCCTAGAAGAGAACAAAGGCAAAACATTCTCTGATATAAATCATAGCAATTTTCTCCTGGGGCAGTCTACCTAGGCAGTAGAAATAAAAGCAAAAATACACAAATGGGACCTAATTACATTTATAAGTTTTTGCACAGCAAAGGAAACCATAAAGAAAATGAAAAGACAACCTACAGAGAAAATATTTGCAAATGATGCAACTGACAAAGGCTTAATTTTTAGAATATACAAACAGCTCATACAACTTAATAATAATAAAAAAAAAACCCAATCCAAAAATGGGCAGAAGACCTAAACAAACATTTCTCCAAAGATATACAAATGACCAATAGGCATATGAAAAAATGTTCAATATTGCTAATTATCAGAGAAATGCAGATCAAAAGTACAATGAGGTATCACCTCACACAAGTGAGAATGGCCATCATTAAAAAAATCCACAAATAACAAATGCTGGAGAGGGTGTGGAGAAAAGGGAACCCTCCTACGTTGTTGGTAAGAATATAGTTTGGTGCAGCCATTATGGAAACAGTATGGAAATTTTTTAAAAAACTAAAAATGGGCTCACCCTATGATCCAACAACCCCACTCCTGGGCATATATCTGGAAGAAACCCTAATTCAAAAAGATACACACACCCAATGTTCACAGCAGCACTATTTATAATAGCTAAAATATGGGAGCAACCTAAATGTCCATGAACAGATAACTGGATAAAGAAGTTGTGGTATATATATACAATGGAATGCTACTCAGCCATTAAAAAAAGAATAAAATAATGCCATTTGCAGCAACATGGATGGACCTGGAGATCGTCATACTAAGTGAAGTAAGCCAGAAAGAAAGAAAAATATCATATGATACCACTTACAAGTAGAATCTGAAAAAAAAAAAAAAAAAGACACAAATGTACTTACAAAACAGAGGCAAGACTCATAGACATAGAAAACAAACATGGTTACAGCTGGGAAAATGGTTGGGGAGAGAATAATTGGGTGTTTGGGATTTGTAGATACTAACTACTATATATAAAGTAGATAAACAACAAGGTCCTACTGTATATAGCACAGGGAACTATATTCAATACCTTGTAGTGGCCTATAATAAAGAATATGAAAAGGAATATATATGTGTAAATGAATCACTATGCTGTACATCAGAAATTAATGTACATTACAACATTGTAAATCAACTATACTTCAATTAAAAAAAAAACAGATTTCCTCCAGATACTTTAATTTCCATGTCCCAAGTCTCTTTAAATTTCATCATTACTATGTTAAAAAAAATCAGAAAATGATTTTTCTGATTACAAAGATAAATTTACAGATTTTCTGTGTATTCATATAAAAATTTTTTTAAAGTGAAAAATGTGAAATAAATTTAAAAACTCTCAGAATGCCACCATTCAGGGATAATTACTATTAACAGTTTGATTCATTTTCTTCTAGTCCTTTAATGATCATCTATATACATTTTAAATACAAAATTAAAATTGTATTAGACATAGTTTTATATTATACTTTTTTTCACTTAACACTATATTGTGAACATTTCTCATTTAATCAGAGGGAAAATGGTACAAATTCTCCCATTCACCTTCTCAACTTGGAGTTAGACAATCTGCTACTCATTTTTCTAGGTTTCCTAGTTAATAGCCAAAATTCTTCAAAGAACATTTCAACTTTTCTTACCAAAAAAGGCATGAAACAAACAAATTTTTAAAAACCCTGAAAATTAACTGGCTTCAATATACTAAATTAAACATTTACGTTGTAAAGTAAAAAGTACAGTGAGTATTATAAACAATTTACTCTTTATTTTTACCATTATAGACCTTACATTCTATAATATTGTGAGGTATCTGAATTCCCAAAGATAATTAAATTTTGGACGTTTTCATTTCAGAAAAGCTGCAGAAGAACAGAGACTGAAGGAAGAAAATCAAAGGCTGTTGGAAACAATGAATGCAAAAGCAAAAGGCAAACACAAAATTGATGTGATTCATAATGTGTCATTTGATTTTGTATTGGGACTTCTCTCTGCATTTCCTCTTGGAATGAATCCTTGGGCTGGTGTTCCCATAGCACTCTGAGCATATGACTATAATCCTTTCCCACTACGTTTTAATAGATAAGAGAGAGAGAGTGTGTATCTGTCTCCCATGTTAAACCCCATGCTCAAGGAGAGCAGGGGCCATTCCCAGTTAAATATTTGTTGACCTAAACTAAGTAATTTATTTCTTCTCATTTTTTCTAAAAACGGAAGAAACCGAAGCCGAAGCTGAAGAGGAGATTGAAGGTGAGGAGTCTGAACTTCATGAAGGGTCTGTGGCCGGTGAGGTAGCCAAGGAGACCGGGGGGTCCTTACCTGAGGAACCTGATGTGTTCGAGCTCCCTGGAACTGAACACGAATCAGGTTAGACTTCACTGAGGCTCATGTCCTTAATTCCGCTCCTGTCCATTGGCATGCTTGTGTGTGCATGTTTGTGTGTATGTGTCTAATGTTAATAAAATGGAAGCAGGCTTAAGAATAGAGAGATGTGCCCCAGAGCGCAGCCCGTTAGTCCAGATCACGTAGCTTGAAGTGCGGTAGGAAAGCCGAGTCTGCTATGCCCTGGTGCTGCTGCTCGGGAGCAGGGCCTGCTGTGTGATTTGTGGGGCACAGTGTTCAAAAAGCAGGGAAAAAAGAGCCATTAAAGGCCTGAAAATACAAAGCTCTTTCTTTTCTTCCATGGTCTCTCTCTTAACATGTCATAGTACTTTTTATTTTCTATTTAAGGTCATTCTAAGCGAAAAACAATGGAAATTTTAGGTTCTTAGCATGAATTTTGCTGTTCATCTTTATGTTATGCAATGCCACTGTTAAATGCAGACATAAGAGCACGTAATTCATGTGCAGAATCACTGAAGCTGCACAATTTGTATTTTGCAGCTTGTACATGCATATGTATTTCATTCTTATCAGAAAACTAAGTCAGTCTCAGGCACAAAGCTAACTCAACTTCTTATTTCACTTCTTAATATACATGTTTTCTGCTAGCACTCTACTGTTAGCTTCCTAATGATTTAGGAAAGACTGAAAGGAAAAGGATCTCTGGGCTGCCCTCTTTTCCTTTCTTTCTACGTCATCACTTTCAGTCTAAGTGTTTAGCTAATACAAGAAAGTAACATGAGTAAGAAAGGGTGTGATGAGATTCCTTGGTCATTCACGTCTGTTTGATTGCCATCACCTTCATTATGCATCTGGAACAAGTTCTGGTTCAAAGGGAAACCATGGTCTCTCAGGTCTGTCAGCATCCTTCCCTCCCCAACCACTCAGTCACACTTACTCCCACATATTGTGGGTCCCCTGGAGTTCCATGCTCCTGTTGGGGCGTCAGAAACACTCATGAGAATGAGATGGCAAATAATGGCAGACACAGATAAGGCATCTCTCTGCTCACACATGTGCTCTATTATCCCTTTGGAATCCCTCTGAATTTTGCTTACAAAACTCAGTCCAAAGGTAAAATTATTTAAAATTTCAAAATGACAATCAAAGAGCATTAACTAAATACGAGGCCATTCTGAGTGAGAGATCCAGGGCAACAGCACAGGTTGTACACCTATGAAGCCAGCCTTTCTCAGAGGTCCAGTTTGGTGGGTTGGCAGGGCAGGAAGGCGTCTGTGAGCAACGAAAGTCACTCTCAGGACTGGAGAGTGAGTTAAAGCAGATTTTTTATATCTCATGCTGAGGAACACATTTTTTCCTTTGGAGTTTGTCTTCTACCTTGGTCCACAAGGTAATCATTATCTCTGTCAAGTGAGAGGACTAAAGTCTCATTTCAATCCTGTTGTCACTCTAGCCTTGTTAGAATGGAATGATGTGTATTGCTTAGAATTGATATTTTAAAGGGCAATAACCTATGTATTTGGAGGCTGGTTAATCACTTAGCTCATTCCCAATTTTTTTCTCTTTATATACTGGTTAGGTATAAGCCAATTTACATGGAACTTGTAAAAACATGAACTTAGAGTAACCACTGGCTAAAATCACAGTGCTTCATTCCAGGCACTTCGTGGACAATAGTCAGCTATTAAAAGGGATCGGGAAATTCATCCATTCCTTCAATGAATCTTTATTGAATTTCTTCTAAGTGCCAAGCAAAGCAACAGGCACTTGCCCTACATATTAGGGACTCAGCAGTGATCAAGACAGTTAAGGTCCCTACCCTCAAGGATCTGTCATCCTATCGGGTGAGAAACAAGGATAAACAAATAAATTGGATAATTTCAAATTGTGTTAAGTGCTGTGAAGAAAATCTATGAAGGCACTAAAGCAGTGCCTTGGATATAGTAGGTGTTCAATATATGTTTGTTTAATGAATGAGCAAGGTAGAGACCATGGGGGTGGTTTAGAAAAAACACCAAATTTAACAATAATAGACCTTGTTGTTGTTGTTGATGTTGTTGTTTTGTTGTTGACTTCTCCCTGAATGGAGCAGGTGGAGTAGGGTAACCAACAGGAAGGGTAAATAGAGTGTTTATAAGAACCATCCTTCTCCCCCAACACACACTCTACACACATACACCCCTTTCACTCAAACTTCTTGCCAGGTACTCTCAGATATAGACCTGAAGTTCAAGCTAATGTGCATCAACCTGGTTCAACTTACGATATTTAGTGCTATCTTATATGGCTCTTCTGGAATGAGGCTGGATCTTCTTCATCCCCAACTATTGTGTTCTCTGATTAAGCCAGAGAAGCTGAGACAGTTTAGAATTTTCTGTATATTCTTGGTGCTCTTGTCTTTCTTGTGGTTTATGCTTTTCTTTAGGTAATTGAGCACCTTATAATTATAATTAAACATGCTGCCACCGGGTCAGCCCTAGGCTTATCCCCTTCTGCTTCTTGCTTTCTTGAGTATTAGACGTTAAAGATTCTGTAGAAAGAGGACCCAACTCTTACTTTAACTAACTTAGAGGACAGTTTCCGCAGTGTTTCAGAATGGCAGAATGGCTACATTTATATACATTAAATATGTATATATATGTTTGGTCTACACAAAAGTTGTGTCTCAGAACTAGGAGAGACTATGGGGTAAGAAGATAGATAATTAGTCCTTCCTTCCCTGACACTGTCTATGCTAGATCTATATGTGGAGCATGTCTTAAATCATCCAGGAAGACAGCTTTTGATCTATATCATCAACAGTGATGTTAGTTGAGATTCGCCTCAGTTTCACCATGTCTGCACCCACAGCTGGGACTTTGGTGTATCATCGCCTTCGTTGACACCTTATGATATATCTTCACAGGTATCTCAATAAGAAGTTAAAAGAACTGTCAGGCAGTCCTAGTCTGATGCCGTGTGGACAGAAGTTTTAATAATATTTAACATTAATTATCAGTTAAAATCTTATGTACCAATTATTATTCTGGTCAATGTCCTTTTGTATATTTAAGAATATTCTTCATTTTCTGCCTTACACTATTAGGTATTTTTATGCCATGCTGAAGCCAAGCAATGGGCTTCTATGCCCACAGTGCAGAAAGCCGAACTCTGACAGTGGGTGTTTGCAGCAAAGTAAGAGTTTATTGCAGGGTGCCAAGCAAGGCAGTAGGAGACAAGCCTCGGGTCCACTCTAACTTGGTTTTTGAGTTAGGGATTTTTTAAGGGGAAGAACAAAGAAACTGGAGTTAGTCATCATCTTGTAACATTTCTTGATCATGGTTTTGGGAGGCAGGGTGCCTACTGCTTACAAGTCTCTAGTCTGGTGGTCCATGAGCTAGGAGTCTGTGAGCTTTTCTTGCCCTGGAGAAACAACCTGAGTTTGTATAATGATGTTATCAACAGCAGCAATTTTAGCCCTCTGACTCTGATTGATTAGTATTCAGAAAGCACAGAATTGAGGTCAGAGAGAATAAGGAAGGGGATGAAGTTTTGGGTAGAGAAGGTCAATAAACTCAGCAGGAGAACTCTGCTTTAGGGGGACTCAGTTTCAATACTTTACCTAACAAGAACTGTATTTTCAACTAGACATAGTCTATACAGTTTAAATCATTTTGAAATTTTCTTTGTGCCAAAACTATCATAAAGGAACAATGTTTTAAAATTCAAACACTAATTATTAGTTGCTGTTGTTGTTTTTTTAAGTATCTGAACCTGCTGAGGATATTACAGTTGGAACAGAAATTCCAAAAGGATCCAAAGAGGACCTGGCAACTCAAGAATTATTTGAAACAGGTTAGATTATAAAACAAAAGCAATAAGTGCATAAAAGTGCTCTTCATATTCTCATACAATTGTAGGCATAGTACCAACTTATTACTTATTTCTTACTATATTGTATGCCAGTTGATATGTGTTATTTAGCTTATTATATTAAAAATGTATCTAGCCAACTTACAATGCTGTTTTTCCATCAAATTTTATTTTATACATTTTATCAACAGTTAAAGTTGCTATGTGAAATTCATATTAATTATCCAAAGGATTTAGGTTTTATTTATGAGTAATAATTCATCTATAGCCAATACAAGGAAAAAAGGAGAGTTAAAATATGAATTAATGAATGTATATTATTACTTAGAACACTAAGTTTATTTCTTTTAAATGTTTTAAAAGTATTATAAAGTATAAATTATTTTGTCAATATGACTAAAGATATAATATTTGAAGGCCCTTTTATCTTTCCTTTAACCATTATTGAAAAGTTGTACTACCTGAGTTTCCAGAAGATGCTTATCCTGATGTTCCTGAAATGGAGCCAATTAAAGAGAAGATCACATTTTTCACCTTTGCCTGGAAACTGCTGGAAACAACAATCAATGACTCTTCTGCTCAAATTTTACACTTGGAGATTGCTGACAAAACTCCAGAGGAACTACTTCAAAAAGTGGTTGAGACTATGGAAAGTAAGGACAGTCTGTAAGCATAAGATTTATTGTCATGAGCAGGTAATATTATTAAAAATCTTGTGAAAGTTTAAAGCTTTTCTTGATGGTTTATGAAGAAAAACATTCAATATACCAAGGTGAATATTTAAAATATTTAACAACTCATAGCGCAATCTCTCATAGCTCAGAATAGCTGCAAGGCACTAACAGTGCTGGCCAAAGTGGCCAGCTGTCACTTAAAGAGTTTGTAAAGGCCTATTTGTATATACATTTAAGCTAAGAGATCAGTCATTATAATTGATTTTCCTAATCTTTGACTTCTGTAATATGCTAATACGCTTTTATCCTAAAAAAAAAAATCTTCCTCAATTTTTTTTTTAATAGAACCTTTTCAGTATGCTGGCTGGGAGTTAACTATGGAAGATTATGATGAAGAAACAGAAGATTATCAGGCCGAGGCTGACGCTGATGAGGAGCTAGAAGAGGAAGAAGAGGACGAGGAAGAGGTACAAGTCTTTAGTTACTGCTTACTTACAGCGGTCGCATCACTGAAAGTGCACATATCCAGAGTGGTAACTGGCACTTTTAAACTCCAAGAAAATAACAGGGATCTTCAAGTTTATAAACATTTTCAACACACTTCACTTCCACCCAGCTTTACTTGACCCCTGAAATGCCAGGGCTACTTAGGCAGTATATTATAGCCATGAAAAAAGAAAAGGGAAATCTTTACATATTTTTTCCATGTAAAGGTATATAGGTATTAGAGGCAGAACTATTTTATAAATTTAACAAAAGTGATTGTTTTATGTAAAGTATAGCAGTGGCATCTTTGAGAGGCTGCTCGCATGGTAACAATGAATAGTTTTCTCAAACTGGAACAGCTCTACTTGTTGTTCCTAAAACTAAAACTAAAATTTGTTTTAGGCACCTATCTACTCTCTTGGCGACACGATTTTTGATAATCATTCTCGACTATGGCCTCCTAGTTCAGGCATCTATCAACAATAAGATAGGAAGTGATTCTTTTAATTTGGGGCTTTATCAATAAAACAAAATAATGTATCAAAGTTAAATATTCAGTTGTAGGTTTTAACTTATTGCTGCTTAACTTAAACCCAAATATATGTATGTCAAACAACAAATGTTATGCAGTATGGTTCTGATAACAGCTTCTGGTGCTTTATTGCTAAGGAACTGCTGGCACCTTCAGTCAGGGAGGCCAAAGAATGTGGGTTTTGTCCCACTTCTTTTCAGATTCTGCAGTCATCTCTCTGCCATTCTTCTGTGTCCCACTCTGATCTGCAAGAGAAAAGGGTGGTGTCTTTCTTGTATCTGCAGACAATTCTCAGGCTATCTGTGATATACAAAACGTGTATTTTTAACTGTGATATCCATTGATAGTAGAGTCTTTTCCTTTCTAATTTACAACACAAATCAGTTTTACCTGCTTGATTAGCGTCCTAAGTCTGCATAACAAAGGACTATAAACAAGAAAGCTTAAAACAACACAAATTTATTCTCTCATGGTTCTTGAGGCCAGAATTCTGAAATCAAGGTTTTGACAGGATATAAAGATAGAGTATTCTCTTGTTCCTAGATCAAAATTTCTAAGGATGTGCTCCGATGACTCCTGGCAGCCATGTCTGCCTTATTTGGAAAAAGCAATTGGCAGATGTGATTAAGGATCTCAAGAGGGTATATCATCATTCGTTATCCAGGTGGTCCCTAAATCCAGTGACAGGTGTCCTTAGAAAAGAAGGAGAAGACACGGAAGAGAAGGCCATGTGTAGACAGAGAGGCAGAAACTGAAGTTAAGCAACCACAAGCCAAGGACTATCTGGAGCCACCAGAAGTTACAAGGTGATGAAGGCCTCTCCCCAGAGCCTTCAGAGGGAGCATGGCTCTGCCAACACCTTGTTTTCAGAATTCTGGCCTCAAGCAAACACTAATCAAAAAAGAAGAAGAAATGGCATTCTAAATATCAGTACAAGTAGAATACAAGGAAAAATACATTAAAACAACAACATAAAAAGATACTTCATGCTATCAGAGATAACCTAGCTGGGCACTAAAGTGGTACAGACAGATTATAATCAGTAAGAACTATTGCAATAGGGAAGGGTCCAGTGTGACCTGAACTCCCATTTAGACCGAGGCGAATGGACATTTTAAAGGGAGAATGAGGGAGTAGGGAGAGGGGCAAGAAGGTGCCCTGTTGAGTCAAGGAAATGAAAAATTGTAGAAGGTTAACTAGTGTAAATGCAATTAGGCCAGCTGTGTCAGCTTGCTGGCATTTACTCCCATTAGAGTCTGTCCTCCCACAGAGGCCCTGTGTTCAAGTGTCAGCTGGAATTGGCAGTAGATTTTTTTTTAGCAGTGTTGAACTATCTCAGGCAGACTTTTAAGGGGGAGTAGGATCATTTTAGGGATGTGGCCTTGAGCTGTTGAAAACTGTTACTGTTTAAGTCCTTTTTTCCCCCAGCTTTATTGAGATATAATTGACATATAACATTGTGTAAGTTTTTGTTATACAGCCTTCATTTTTATTTGCTGTCTGGCAACCATGCTTTAAGTGCACTTACTGAAAAACAAGAAAGACCAGAATAGTTAATTAAGCATTCAATTTAAGAACCTAGAAAAAAGGCACAAAATATACCAAAAGAAAGTAGAAAGAAGGAGATTAAAGGCAAAAATTAATGAGTAGGAAAACAAGACCAAATAAAAACAGGAGGTCTAATTGCAAAAAATGAAAAGTTGGTTCACTGGCGGAGGCGATAAAATACACAAACTTGTGTCAAGTAGAATCAGGTAAAAAGAAGAAGCGATAAACAACATTTGAAACAAATGAGTATATAATCAGATTCTTAAAAACAGGGGTTTTTTTAATTATAAGAACTTTATACTAATAAATTTTAAAGTCAGGATGAAAAGGATTTTCAGAATATGGATTACTAAAATTTTCTTGGGACGAAAGATAAAAGCCAAGCAAACAAAAATAGTTGTGGAGAGTTACAGGACCTTTCTTATTACTTAGATAATTCCTATGTTATTTAAATCTTCCACGTCATGGAAAAAGATCAGTACTTTCCAGCTCATGTTGAAGCTTCCATAACCCTGATACAAAAACTGAACCAGAATAAAACAAGAAAAGTTGAGATTAATCTTTTTTTTTGTACCTTTATAGAAAGTTGTTTATTATATCTTGTTTGGGGGGAAAAAAGTGTGCATGTTGTAGAATAATCAGGTAAAGTATTATTCCATTGGTATTTTTTAAATATAATATATTTGTTCCTGAATGTATGTCTATTTTTAGATGTTGATATGTAGAATATACTTAGAAAAAGGGGTCTGGAAGGATACACACAAAACTATTGAGTGTTAATATAGTATTGGAAGGGAAAAGGTGAGAGGAGATTTTCACTCTTTATACATTGTGGTATGTTTTGAGTATTTTTACAATAGGCATGCATTGTATAACACAGAAAATTATTTTTTAATGTGCTTTGACTGCTTCAAATAAATTGCAAGAGTCCTTAAAGGACTTTACACACAGTTTCTTTATCTGTCACAAATGAAATACATTGCACGTTTCCAACTGAACAGAATATTTCCAAATTATTTAATTATATATCCACTGAGCAGGAAACAAAGCAAATCCTGAAGCATCTCCCATTTTATTTTCTATGGGTAAGAAGTTATGACCCTGACTCAGCTTTTACTTCTTGGAAATAATTTTATTTTACAAACTGGCCTCACAATGACCCTGCACCAGCACATCCTGGTGTTTTTCATCACACCTTTGTCAGTAGAGGGCTGGAGACACCTTCGTTCTCAGTGCTGCTTTATTTTCTTTATAAAATAAAGGTGCTTGAGATGTGAACTCAGAGGGATATGAGAAACTGGTTTTTTAATTAATTAAAATATATAAGAACTGGCCTTTTGTGGATAGTTTTAAAGGTGTATTGTTATGGATTAAATACTATTCAAGATGCATTATTTTTTTAATCCCTCTTTAGTGCTGCATGAAAACATTTTTTAATCGTGTTCTCCAAACTTTGAATAATATTTCTAGAATGAAGACAGAATTAAAGAGAAGAAAAGGCACTTGGGAGATACAAAGCATTTTTGTCCAGTGGCTCTCAAAGAAAACTTCATCCTACAACCAGGCAGCGTAGAAGAAGCAGCTAAATATCGAGAAAGGATCTACTACTTTTCAAGTCCTGAGGCTAAAGAAAAGTTTTTGGAGCAACCTGAGGTGTACGTGGCTCATGAAGAACCATTAAAGGTGAAAACAATATGCCCATCCTAACGATTGTTCCTGTGTACTTTTTAGGGACTTATTACCGACATCCATTATTTTACTCAATAGTGAAGTCCCCAATCTAATATAATAATGCTGTGGAAATAGCTAAGTTCCAAGAACAGCTTTTTGGAATAAAAACTAATTGCTCTATTTTGATTTCTTCAGTAATACCTTGTGTCAAACCAGTTGATATCTTTTTAGCTGAAGAAGAAAGACACAGCTGAATTTATTGCTTATAAATTTATTGAATTTATTTTATTGCTTAATCATTTTGAAGTACCATTATAACATCTAGTTCTTGTTAGACATTTTTCACACAGCATTTTTATATGTGATTTTGCCATTGTGGATATGAAATAGTACGTAGGAAATCTTTGGGCGTGTCATCCTTTGTTTCTCTTAATTATTTGATTAGTATAATTCCCTAGAATGGGATTATAAGATCAAAGTATATAAATTCCAATATATTATCACAACTTTCAATAATACCAATGCCTTATTAAACAGAACATATAGAACACAGTTTAAACTCCTGTGGATAATTTGGGCTATTTTCATGGACCTCAGTTTATATATGGTGCCCATGGAGACTATCGAAGTACACAAATGGTTGTTCCTCTTGCCCTGCTGGTGACGTGAGTCACTTAGGAATGTGGCCTTTTGTCTTCTTTTGGTGCTTTGCTTTCCTGTTAGTCTGTTTCACTGCTTGTGATCTATTGCCTTGTTTTACATGTATCCCACTGGACAGGAGCCTGAAATCTTGATAGTGATTCCACTGTTTTTCTGCAGAGTATTATGTATCTACATCCCTTTACTTCATAACTACTTGAATACGCTCTGAATTCCATACAGCTCTAGATTGCTAGAGGTTTAACCTGTGGTTGAGTGAGGTGTTTACAGCAATTTCACCACTGAGGGATTTAAAATGTGACCCTAAGGTATGGTGTGAGATTGCGCCTACATAACTTCGTATCACTCTATTTTCATTATTCACTATTCTGCTTTTCATTAATTTCTTTTTCTCAAGGGATGCATCAATTGACTTTAATCTTATCACATGACCAATTTTTCTTATTGAATTATAATTGGCATACAATATTATACTAGTTTCAGGTGTACAACATAGTGGTTTGACATTTATGTATATTGTGAAACAGATCACCAAGATAAATCTAGTAACCCTCTGTCACCATATAAAGTTACTACAATATTGTTTCCTATCTTCCCTATGCTGTATGTTACATCACGCGACATATTTATTTTATGGCTAAAAGTTTGTACCTCTTAATCCCCTTTACCTATTTCTCCCATCTCCCCATCCCACATCCCCTCTGGCAACCACCAGTTTGTTCTCTGTGTCTATGAGTCTGTTTCTGTTTTGTTATGTTTATTTCCTTGTTTTGGTTTTTAGATTCCACATATAAGTGAAATAATACAATATTTGTCTGTCTCTGTCTGACTTATTTCCTTTAGCATGGACCCTCTAGGTCCATCATGTTGTCACAAGTGGCAAGATTTCATTCTTTTTATGGCTAATATTCCAGTGTGTGTATGTCTATATGTGTGTGTGTGTGTGTGTGTGTGTGTGTATGTTTGTACCACATCTTCTTTAACCATTCGTCTGTCAACAGACATTTAGGTTGCTTCCATATCTTATGTATTATAAATAATTCCGGGATGAACATAGTGGTAAATATATAATTTCTAATTAGTGTTTTCATTTTCTTCAGATAAAAACCCAGAAGGAGAATTGCTGGATCACAAGAAAGTTCTATTTTTAGTTTTCTGAGGAACCTCCATGCTGTTTTCCATAGTGGCTACACCAATTTACAGTCCCACCAACAGTGCATGAGGGTTCCCTTTTCTCCACATCCTCACCAATACTTGTTTCATGTCTTTTGAGTAATAATCATTCTGACAGGTGTAAGATGATAGCTCACTGTGGTTTCGATTTGCATTTCCATGATAATTAGTGATGTTGAGTATCTTTTCATTTCATGCCCAATATACCTAATGATGAAATTCAACTGACTATGGAATCAGTTCCACGGGAAGCACATAAACTGAGAGTGATGAAGGGTGCTCACCCGGAGAGGAATCCAGATATAATTAACAGAAGAGTGAATAAATGCTGAGTAGCAAAATCAACAAATGTTTACATCATGGTCTTCCTCTTGTTTTTGTGGGTTTTTCATACCCTTGGTTTGCTGAAACACATTTTCAACTAACTTTCTTCATATCTGAAAATGTCGTTATTTGATTCTTATATACGTTTGATAATTGGTATGGGCATAGAATTCTGGTTGAAAATTATTCACTTTCAGAATATTAAAGATACTGCTTTATTCTTGGTAGCATCCAGTGTCACTAGGCTGATTCCAATTTCTTGGTGGATTGCTTTATTTTTAAAATCTGAAAGCTCTTAAGAGCTTCTTTTCATTTTTTGTGTTCTTAAAATTGTCCAGGATCTTTTTTATTTATTGCACTTGACCCACAGTGCATGTTTAATCTGAAATCGTATGTTTTTCATGCTAGGAAATCTCAGGATTTCACAGTACTATTGAACTTTTTACTTAAGCAATTATAGTTTTAATCTCTAAGAGCTCTTTCTTTTCTCTGAGGTCTTTTTTCAAATATCCTCTTCTTTTGTGGACTTATCATCTTCTTAAATTTCTTTTTTTTTTAATTTCCCTTTTCCCTGAATTACCTGACTCTTCTTTCTTCTGTGTTTTCTCTGATATTTTTTCCCTGCATCTTTAAACTGTTCTCTGAGTATTTTCTTCACAAGGACAGAAGGGGATGAGGCTGTCTGTGCTCCTTGCTTTCCTCCCCTGCTTGCCATCCATTACTGCCAGCCCCTTTGAGGCTCATTCACTCCAGTTGTATCACCACCTCCCCACTCCTCACATTCACAAAAGATTTAGCAGCTCCTTCATCCCAACTCTCATCATTGTGCTTGACAGTTTCAGCATCAATGGACAATTCACACATTGTCTGGATCTCTGTGGGGTCTCTGGTTTCAGGCTTTCCCATCTCCAGTACAGAGATTACAGGAATTAATGAAGGAGCGTCTAATGTTCCATTATCAATGGACTTTTTGTTTGGTAGGGAGGTTTTGTTGTCGTTGTTTTTATCATGCTAAGAAAGTGTCTTTCCATTCTTCCTTAATTAGAACTTTCTTGAAAAGCAAAACTAATTTTATTTTATTTAATGCCTTTTGGCACTTAATATCAAGATGATCTCTCTCTGAGGACCATGGTTGATGCAATGAGTCATGTTAATTGATATACTAAATCGAAACATCCTTGGTTTGTGAAGTGATAATTCAGCCTTTGGGAGGGCAGTTAATAGTCCTTAGTTTTCCTAAATTACTCAAAGTTCCCTTTTCTTCCCTCTGTCCCATTTACCCCTGACCCCACTCACCTGTGGCAGGCTCCTCCATTAAGAATATGCCTTCTAGGCCCCCGTGGCTCTGGCAAAACTGTCTGTGGAAGACAGCTGGCAGAAAAATTTGGCATTTTTCACATTCAGTTTGAAGAATTTCTTCAAGAAAAACTAATGCTCAAAACTGAAAAGAAAATTGGACCTGAATATGAGGACGATTCTGAGGAAGAACAATTTGCAAAACAAGAACTTGAAGAACTTGCAATTCAGGCCAATGTTACAATTGAAGAAGAAAATATGAAGAAGTTGGTAAGAATATTAATACTCTCTTTGCAGATAATTGTGCTTACTGGTATTACTTTGGGGGAGTAGAATATAAGCAGTATAAAACTCTACAAAGTTTCCAAAAAGAAGAACAAATTAGCCCATAGAAGTCATTTAAGAGTCATCCTCTCCATATGTTGACTACAGATCTTATGATCATATAGAATATAAAATACTGGGTTTTCCATGACTCTAATAAAAATTGGAAAAGCTTTCCCTGACAAAACTATTGTATGGCATTTATTTGGGACTATGTTATTGAATATGTCTGACCTAGACTGTAAGATTTTCCATTATTGTATTCTCTGTTTTCTATCAAATATCATAAAATCTGCCCCAGCACCAATGGAGATCCTAAAATATTCATTTCTAATGATGCCTCATAAAAAATTTTGTATGTATCTCTTCAGTGGTTTCTATCTGGGGGTGTGAAAAGAAAGTATCTAATTGTAACTCACTTTTAAACTATTTCTGATATACCTTGACCCTTTTCTTCTCAAATGATCCCCTGTAAATGGATGCAGGTACAGATTGTTTTCCAGATGACTGCTTGCCTGGCCTATCCTTTAGTCAGGATCTAGATTGAATAATTATAAGATAGATGATAAAAATCAATTAAGCCTTATAGGTATGTGATATAGAGTGAACAAGGTTTTAGCAAAAAGTGATGAGCCAGATAATCCTGAGACCTTGTATGAAAACCAGTCATGCTAATTACTAGTAATTCCTCTTAGCTATAGTAGATATAATTTAATAGTTAAAACCATATTAAATATTAGTTTAAAGAAAAGAGCTCAGATTTTAAAAGGTTTACAAGCAACCATATAAAAACTGACTGAGGAAAACGAATCTTTTCCTAATCAACTATGTAACATAATATTCTTTGTTGATACAGAGTTTAAAGTTTTTGTTTTGTTTTCTGCTTTTTGTTTGTAGCCTCATGAAGTACAATTTACAGAAGAAGAAGAAGCAATCAGATTAAATCTAACAGAAAATGAGCCATTGCCTCCTGAAATTCTTGAAGGAATACTTTCTGAGTGGTGGTTTAAGGAACCAATACGGTATCTTATTTGTTATAGGCTTGTACATTTATTGACTTTTATTTGCTTTATTCTTAAAAGTTAAAATGTAACCCAACATAAACTTAAGAATTTTCTCCCTTACTCTCAGGTAAACTGGTGATTCTATACATTAAAAATATCTAAGGAACTATTTTAAAAATCCTGATGCCAGGGGCCCCACCCCAAAACAATTGAATCAAAATTTTTAGAGGTATGAGGTTGGGAGCTGGGCATTGGTGTTCTTCAGAGTTCCCCAGGTGATTGTAATGTGTGATTGTGGTTAAGGACCCATATTCTAAAGCTCATGGTGTACCAGACTCCTTTCCTTGTAGCCTTTTAACAATTACAGCGAAGACCATTGTCAACTTTAAGAAAAACGCACAACCTGAGAATTGTGAGTTTAAGTTTTATTTAGGGTCTTACTGAGGACTATAGCCTGGGAGACAGCTCTGAAGAACTGCTCCAAAGAGGTAGCAGTAGAGCCAGTATATATATGAATTTTTTTGTCTAGGGAATACTGCAGTCAAGCATACATCTTGGGAAAAGATTACTGCTAATCACAAAGAACAGCTATCTCAAGTTAATGATTTTAGTGCTTTTCTGTGTATAAGAAGAAGCAAGAATCTGGGGTCATTGAAATTCTTCCTGAGATATGCATCTAACTATCTAGAGGCTCATTTATCCAAAACACAGAGTGCGTCTCTATAGAAAAGGACACATATCTTACAGCCAAAATATGTAAATTTTTCCCACTTAATAAGAAAGAAAATCATATTTCTAAATGCCAGTTAAGAGCCAAAATTGTCAAACGTTTATGAAAGTCCTATTTATATGAAGAAAACATATTTAAATATAAATAGTTAAAGGGGGAGGTTATAGTTTAAGTGGTAATAAGTATGCTTAGCATGCACAAGGTCCTGGGTTCAATCCCCAGTACCTCCTCTAAAAGTAAGTAAATAAATATACCTAATTACTTCCCTCCCTCCTAAAAATAAGTAAAATAAAAATAAGTTTAAAAAATATAAATATATAAATAGTTAAAACAAACCAAGTTTTTGATAAATGGATAAACTCTCATTCAAAAAGGGACCAATATTGACTATCAACTAAACCAAGCCAAATTCTCAAAGCCTGATTTTTTAAAAAATACTCCCTAATGAAAATGTGTTAACATTCCAAGTTATTTTCATGATTCTTAAAGTTTCATCATACTTGGGCAAGTTTTTGAATATGATCGTCTTACACATATGAGCCAAGAAAACATTAATAATTGTCACTGGTTACAAAGGGAGCCAGGGAAGAGGATATGAATTGTCTCATGAAAAAAACATCATTAGAAGAAAAATGGCTAAAAGGTAAGGATTCTCAGTAGAAGGAGGGGCCAGCCAAGTAAACTCGTTGCATAAAGGGTGACACATTCCCTAGGCTGGGCACTCATCCCAAGCAGAGAACTTATTTTCTCCTGCCCTATGATCTTCTCACAACTTTTAGTAAGCTTCTAATTAATAGTCATTATCTATAAACTGATTAACTGCAATTTTATACTGTAAACATAAGTATAAAATGTTATCATTTTAATCTAATTTCATACATCTGGGAGAAGAAACACCATGTTTACACAAGTAGAAATTTAAAAGAAATTAAAGATACTGCAGAAAACTTTTTAAACTATTCATTGGACTCCCTTATAAAGTTGAGATTTATCAATACTATTTTCATTTTTAAATCAATATTTATAATATAATATTTTAAGTAAATTATAAAATTTTCACCTAGTTCCACAGGTTTTATTTTAGATGGTTTCCCACGATATCCTGATGAGGTCGAGTTTCTGGGGGAACATGGATTTTTCCCAGATGCTGCTGTTTTTATACAAGTTGATGATCGAGATATTTCTGATCGCCTCCTTCCTACCCAAATTGGAAAGTGGAAAGTGAAACAACAGAGGAAACTAGAAAGGAAAAAGCTCATCAAAGAAATGAAGGCAAAAATCAAGGTAGGGTTTGAGAAGAAAATGAAAGAATATACATATTGCAGTGCTCAGGACAGTGATGGCATCTGGCAGACATGCAATAAGTAATTAAACTTCACTGACCACTACTTACTCGAGTGAAAGGACTAAAGGTAAAGCAAACTCAGAATATGTGTATGTTTTATTGTGCATACTTTGCATTTCTTAGTGGTATATACAGTGGTTTTTGTGTATGTCATGAAAACTCCAAGGAGACTGGCTTTTCATAACTCTACAGTTAAAGCACCTATGGTAAAACTCTAGTTTAAAGAGGAAATAATAAGAGTTTTTGTAACTCTCATCCTCTGAAAAGCTACAGGATCTCTCTGGGGCTCATTAACTAAACTAATTTGATTCCACTCAGTTTTATAATTCTATCTACAAGTGTATCTTGAATGTCTATCTACAAGTGTATCTTGAATGTCTATCTACAAGTGTATCTTGAATGTCAACAAAACATAAATTATCTGGAATGTATACTCAGCAGAGCCCTGCTGGCCTAGACCAAAGCCCCCAGGGCATATCTTTAAGGCACCTCTCTGATCTCCCAGTATTTAAAGGGACTTCAGTTTTGAGAGTCTGAGCCAATGAGCTCCAAAACCCAAAGGGTGCTGATTAGTTTTTATGCAAGCTTTAAGGTCGCATCAGACAACCCATTCATAGCATTAGATTTAGAGGCCCCTAGAAATACTAGTGGATTACCCACACACTGTGTCGGTGAATGTATCCAAAGTACATATGCTTTCCTTACATGTATATGTGTTTTAGGTTATTTTAGACAATTACATTTTAATCATACAATAAAAGATTATCAAACACTTTCAGTTAAAAGCCTCCAAGTATTTCCCTATTTTTTCCATGTGCAAAATCCACTTCCCCATCAAAAGCAAACAAATAAGTAATACATTTTGAAAAGGAATTCTAAAATTTGTAGAAAAAGTGACTGATCCCAAGTGCTATTGATCATTTGGGAAGGAAATAGCTGACCAAGTGGTCCAGAAGTACAGAGATGTAAGTAACATAATTCCCGCCATCACCTGCTTTTCTGGAAAGTACACAGCCCTTCTGCCCAAACGTTATTCCCACATTGGGGAAAAAATATTAATACATAGAAATAATCTTATCATTATCCATTAACATTTTTAATCTCTTTCTTTGACAGGAAAATATGATTTCTAAAAGAAGGGCTGAACTTATAATAGAGAGAGAGAAGAAAAGGAAAGGGGGGGAGGTAAGTAAATAAAACTGCTTTTAAAAAAAGCAGGACACGCACATATATAACATATATATTTTGCATATATATAAAATCTCAACAATATAAAATAAAAATATGCGTTGAAGTCTTGAAGGAAATATAGAGTTTATGCACAAGTACTGAGATTATGTACCATTTTTATTTTCTTTACACTTTTTGGTGTTCTATTACTATTTACAATGAGCTTTTATTATTTTTATAATCAGAAAAGTGAACATTTTTAAAGGAAAGACCATTAAGGATGTTTCAGTAATCTAATACAAAATATAATAATACTACATTAAATTGTGCTTCTTGTGAATTTCCATTTGTGCTTTTCACACTTCAGCCCATGCCACAGGGTGATGGTCTGGGAGCTTGCGAGTGAGGTCTGGACAGAGAATCTATGAAGTTGTGCTGAAACTGAAATATAGATTTCCTCAAGATAAAGAATGGAATGGGGCAGAGCCTATGGACATTCAGAGTCATGTACTGTGCAGGATGCTTAGTACTGTTTCCCCTATCCATCTGCTGATTTTTTTTTTTTAAGGTAAACCTTGAAGATCATGAATTTTATTTTGTTTAAAAGAGCTAGTCCCAAATTGACCTAGCTGACACAAATGCTATAGCCAAGCAATTCAGAAGTGCTGAAGTTAAAGAGGAGAGGGAGTTCTATAAGGGACCTGAGGGTCATGCTTATAGTCATCTTACCAGTGACCGTGTAACCAAGGCAAAAGATAGGATAGCCCCTGTCTTCTTCCATTTCCTTCTGGCTTAAGGACCCTTGTAGTGTCTTTTCAAGGCTGAACCTCTTGTAATCTGATTTCGATCTGCATAAAAATGTTCAACAAAGGGAAGGAGAAAAGAGAAATAATGGAAAATATGACTTGCTACATGTGCAACCATGTATCATCCTCCTGATATGGTTATGATGGACTTATAAACAGAGGACTGTTAGTAAAATGCAACTGTAACTGTGGGTCAAAACATTGCAGAAGAAGAATTGGAATAATTGTTTCTTTGTCTAAAGTATTTACAACCAAAAATAAATCTAAAACCATTAGGCTGAGAAAGTCATGGCACCATGTACAGATCAAAATCCTCCTTTTTATTATTTGCCTTGATCTTCATTCACCCATTCAGTCAGCCCAATCAGCATACCTTGACTGAGTACTCACTGCGTGCCTGACACTATTTCAGACACTGGAGAGTCAGTCATGAACAAAATTGACAGAAGTCTCTGGCCTCATTCTCATGCTCATTCCCTGAATAAACATGTTCTGAAAGTCTAGTCTGTTCAAGGCATCATGCTAATGTTCAGAATCAAAAAGACAGACATCTTAACCTGGGATCAAGCACAGTTAACTCCCTTTAGCCCTTGGGAGTCCCTCGTGGTCCCCTTAAGAATCACTTCAAATGTCTCAGCAACATATTTTTAAGAGTCCAGACTTTAGGGTTAACCAGACCCAAACTGGTATCCTCCCTCTTACTCGGAGCTCTTTTGACTTTGTTCACTGCTGGCCCCCAGTGCCTAACATAGTGCTGACACATGACAGGCCCTCAGCTTACATTTGTTTTGTTGCTGCTGTATAACATTGAGCAAGTTGTTTAACCTCTCTGAGCCCAGTTTTCTTTTCATTATAAAATGGGAAGAGTAATAATACTTAGTTCCCTAATTAGTAATACTTTAATTTCCCTTTGCTGGTCTTCAGTTAAATCTTTTTCTTAAGAAATAGTCTTTAGGATAAATTAACATTTTTTTCTTTAATTTTTTCTTCCACTTTTATTGAGCTATAACTGAAGTACAGCACTAAGTTTAAGGTGTACAATATGATTGCACTTACACACATCATGAAATGATTCTCACAGTAAGTTTAGTGAACTTCCATCATCCCATATAGATGCAAAAATTAGAGAACTAGAAAAGCGTTTTTTTTTTTCTTGTGATGAAAACTCTCAGGATCTACTCTCTTAACAACTTTTGTATATAACATACAGCAGTGTTAGCTACATTTATCATGTTGTATGTGATAAATATATTCTTAGTTTATAATTTTTCATTTGTTAAAATGGTAGGATTTCTTATTATTTTTATTCAAATATTCAATATTCTATCTTATAAATAAGATTTTATGAGTTAGCTCTCCTGAGACTTAATTTTTTATAAAATTGGCTGTGTATCTGACACAATTAATTTGTGCAAACTGACTTTTAGAAGATAATCCCTGAGATTTCTTATAAAATTTTGTGAGATTAAAACTGTGTATTGGCTTTTTTTAAAGCTTTTTTGATAAGAATTTTTTAAGATATGTCCTGCTACCACCTCAGACAAAGAAAGACTAAAACAAAACGTAGCATCACAAGGATCACTTAGTGTGATTGTTGTTATCAGTTAATGTGACACCCTGAGTTGAATCCATCCTGACTCCACATAGACCTTGGAGCTTGCTTTCATGCAGATAACCAGTGGTCTTCTCATCATTTGCCTCTTTGTACAGGATATGCAGCTCCTTGACTCACTCACCTTTTTACCACCAGTTGGGGAACGATATGCAGATAAAGCCCTTCCCAGGTTTGTCTTCTCTGCCTTAACAAAAATCATTGCCTTTACTGTCTCATTTTTTAGCAAGACAACAACACTTTTAACACCAGAAATCACTTCAAAGTCTGAAGGCGACTGCTTCCATTAATTTCATAGGAATATGTCGCCATCATGTGGAATTTAATCTCCAAATGTGACTGAAGAATATTCTATAAGCCAACCCTTCGTATAGATTCGCACTGTATGCCTCCCAACTCCTCAGAGGCCTTGCTTCCACTCTAACTCCTTGCTCCAGAATCTCTGCTCTTGGCCTGTACACTGGCTCCTTCTCTGGCACCTGGGTCCCTTCTACCAAGTGTAGGGTAGCCACAGGCAGAACACCATGAAGAGCCAGGACAGGAACCAGGGGTACAAGTAAGCAGAACTGTGGGAGACTGTACCCAGGTGAATAGTTAAGGAGATACATACCCTAAGTACTGAGGAGAAGCCAAAGTCAGGTTCGCTGAGGCTGATGAGGTTCAGGATCAAGCACCAGGCCAAGAGAAGGCAGAGTGTATAGGCCCAAAAGTCTGTGTGCAGAGGGCACTTTGGTATGGAACAGAAAGCAAAAGTGTGAGTAGGTATACAGGTTGGAGATTGAGTTTCAAGGCACTGAAAATAAAGTAGTTCAGAATGGTGTGTCAAAATCTAGAGTTAGAAGGCAACCTCATCCCCTGGTGTAATAAAGGAATCTAGAGTCTGAATCTAGTGCATCTGTATTGGGAAGAGCCTTGAAATTCTGAGGTCTTTTACTTCTTCTTCTTCCATTTCTTCATGTCTTCCTCTCTCATTTCCTCCCTAATTGTAAGCATTGTGACTATAATCTCCATCACTATCCTGGTTAACCTTCTATCCCAGTGTAGCCTTCCTCCTCCCTTCCCCTACTGATAGAGAGTTACGAGACAGCTTACCCAAGATCAAGTCCTAGTTCTCTGAGACCGTGAATTTTATTTGCTTTCTGTTTGTCCTCTGTTTTCTGTTTCTCCTTCCAGCCTTCTCTATGATTACTTCAATATATTTTAGAAGTCTATTTAAATTTTCTGTTGGCTTTTCAGTTATACCTCTAGGCATTCTTTTTTAGTGATTGCTCTCAAATTACATATACACCTTTAGCTTTTCACAGTCTGCTTAGAGTCAATATTATTCCATGTAATACTGTGGAAGCCTTGTGACTCTACAAGTCCATTTATACCCACCCCATTCTGCTAATGTCCTTTGTGCTCCACTTGTCATGTGTTTCACAACAGCCAAATACGTTCTAAACTCCACAAGAAAAAGTTCTAGTTTTTGTTTTAAATAGTCATATGTATTTTAAATAAATTCAAAGGAAAAATAAATCCTTTCTTTCAGGTATACAGATATTTACCACTTCTGGTGTTCTTCATGCCTCCCTCTGGTTTGAATGAAACCAGAGGGATGGGAACAAAGTAGTCATCTGAATTGTTTTCCTGTATTGTTTTTCTCTGGTTGCTTTCAAGCTTTTCTGCATAGTTTTGCTTTTTAGTAGTTTGATTATGATATACCCACATGTCATTTTCTTCATATTTATATGGTTTGGGGTGTTCACTAAGCTTCTTTAATCTCTAAATATATGTCCTTCACTAAATTTGGGAAGACTTTGGACATTATTTCTTCAGATATTTTTTTCTGCCCCATTTGCTCTCTGTCTTCTTCTGAAAACCAGTTACACAGAGGTTAGATCTTTCACTATTGTTCCACATGTCCTGGAGCTGTTAATGTTTTCAATCTTTTTTCTCTCTCTTCTTTAAGTTGGATAATTTCTGTTGATCTATCTTCAAATTCACTGATTCTTCCCTCTGTCATTTCCATTCTACAATTAAGCCTGTCCAATTTTTTTTTATTTCAAATACTGTAATTTTTAGTTCTAAATTTTCAATTTGGCTTGTTTTTTTATATTTTTTATCTCCCTCTGGAGATTTCCTACATTTTAGCTTGTTTTTCTTTTCCTCATTGATTATAGTGATAGTAACTGCTTTAAAGTTCTTGACTGGTGACTCTAACACCTGGACTTGGTATTTACTGATTATCTTTTCTTATGAGAATGGGTCATATTTCATGATCCTTTATATTTTTATAATCTTGGATTATATCCTAGAACTGTGAATGTTATGTTGTGGGGATTCTGGATTCTGTTATATACCTTCAAAGAGGGCTGGGCTGATGTTTTTGTTTTAGCAGACAATTAACTTGGTAAGACTAAACCTGGAGGCTGTCGTGCCTACAATGGGTGGCAGTTCAGCTTATACTGTTCTCAAACAGCCCATATGTGCAGAATTCAGCAATTGTCCAGAGACTTGGATAATCTTTGCCAACTGAGTTTGGCGTTTCTTCTCTGGCTCTCTCAGCTCTGGAGTTTACCCTTACTCTCCAGTGCCCTCTGATTGTGGTTCCTTCCCCTGCGTCCCCCAGCTAGAAAGACAGAGAGCTTTCTATCAGAGTTTTTGTCACCCGAGGTCACCACCACCCTCCGAGCATGCACAAAATAAGAGAACTGACCCTAAGCCCATTGCTTCCTCCAAATTTTGACTGTTCTATAAAATTTGTACATGGTTTATAGTCATTATCTGCTAGAGGTTAAATGAACTTATTCCTTCATACTAGAAGCAGGTGTCTGAGACCATGAAGTTTAGAACATGTATCTCCTAGCAAGGACTGAAAGATGGTAGATGTAGGGGAAAAACAGCATTTTTTCCAGAAGACCAAAATGTCATTTATAGAAAAATAAAGCCTTTTTCCCTAAAAAGAATTAACCTGTGGGTCTTTCAGATGGTCTGCTCTGAAGATTTTTAAGATATTAATCTTTAAAAAAAATTCAACATTGTACTGAAGGAACTAGCCCCAGCAGTGTGATAAGAAAAAGAAACAGCATACATGTTGAAAAGTAAGAACAGAATGTATTATTTGCATATAATTTGATTATCTAGAAAGTCCAAGAGGGTCAATTGCATAAAAGTCATTTAAGGTTATTTCCATGAGCTCCTCATGTAACAGTGACACTTGTGCCCATGAAGGAAAAAGGTAAATAATTTTTAAAGTAATTAAATAATATGTCTAGAAAATGGTAGGTGCCACAGAATGTCAGTTGGTGCCCTTCATCATTGAGGGCAAGATCCAGCCTGCCTGCTCTTCTCATCCTCACATCTTAAATGAAAGCATGATATAGCCTGTCCTGCTCACATACCCAGAGCTTACAGTTGTTCTGAATTAATCAACTTAGTCCTTAAAAATGAATAGACAACGAAGGATTACCATGCACTTAAGGGAAATTATCAATACAAGAATAACCAAGGTGAACAAATAGAATAATTGACTCTAAAACAAATAGACAATACACAAAATATTATTAAACATTTTTTTAAAGTTCCCATTTACCTCAGAAAATTCAAGAGCTTGTATCTATAAAACAAAAACAGGATGCTATGAAAAACCAGAGAACAAAAAGCAGTTCATAGAATCTATAATAAAGAAAATATAGCATTTAAATTAACTAAAAGTTCGATTAAAAAATTAGAAGAAAAAGCTAAAGAGTTTCTCAAATGTAGAATAAAAATACAAGAGATAGGGGAGTGGGTATAGCTCAGGCTCTCAGTGGGCAGAGCACATGCTTAGCATGCACAAGTTCCCGAGTTCAATCACCAGTACCTCCATTTTAAAAAATGCAAGAAAAAAAATGCAAGAGATAGACAATATGAAAGAAAAAACTAGGGGTATGTGGAGTCAATCCAGTATGGTTAACATCCAATATGCATTCCAAAAAAAAAAAAAAAAAAGTGAAAAAGAAAATAAACATGAAAAAAAAAATCTACAAAGGAATGTGGATAAGATTTGCATCAGATTTCAAACCAGCAATACTGGGTGATAAAAGACAAAGGCAGTGCCTTCAAAATTCTGAGTGAAAATGATTTTCAACCTAGAATTCTATATCTACGCAAACAATTTATAATGTGTAAGAATGGAGTGGAAATATTTTCAAATATTTAAGGTCTTAGAAAATTAGGCTTTCATATATTCTTTCTGAAAAAAGTAGATAATTGATATGGTAAATAATCTTTTCCACCTACAATATAAAACAAACAAACAAATATGGGGGTAGGGGCTGGACAAGAAAAATCATTATCTGAATATGGGGCAAATTAAAATATGGCATGATTTTAAATAATGGGAAAAAATAGTGTTTGACCTTGATATTTGAAACAGTCTCCTTAGAATGGCACATGTTTTCTGATACAGAGTTGCTTCCTTCTGTCACTATCTTTGTAGTGAATAAAGATTATGTAATTAAATATAACAGGTGCTATTTATTGGATTTCATTTTCAGAATCAAATACTGTTTGCTTTTAATTTTCACAATCAATTTCTACATGAAGCACCAAATACTTAACTACAGTTACAAGACAGAAATGTGACTGTAGTAATTTTGAAGACAAAAATTTAGGAACTAAAGAGAGGGAAAAATGAAAGAAAGAGTAAGGACATTTTCTTGAATTGTGGAGAATCAAAACATACATCTAAAAATGAGAACTCAATAAATACAGATTTGGGGGTAGGATTTAAAGTTATAGGCACTCCAGGCAGAATTAAGAATTAAAAATATGACTAAAACTGAGGTATAGGCAGAAGAAAAAGAGTAATGTTAAGTCAGCCAAATTTCTCATTATCACTAGCAGGAAAGAGAAACCAAACAGCACAAGGGTCAAAAGTAGCGATCTTTTACTATTTATTTTGTTACTTACTAAACTGGTTTCTATAGAATAACAACAAAACAAAACAAAAAACCCTGCATTTTTTAAATGCAAGAATTGCTAAATAAAAAATCATGAGATGCATGTTCTGATATGGAAAGAAATTTAAATATATCACAAAATTATTTTTCAGCAAGTTTTAGAAAAAGAATGATTTCATTTAAGTATAAAATAATATTAATTGTGTGTGTGTGTATGTGTGTGTGTGTCCAAAAGGATCCTAATCAAATTGTTAACCAAAACTATTTCCAGGGAAGAAAGTAGAAATAGAGATGTAAGTGTAAAGGGAGACTTTTTTTTTTTACCCTATATGATGTATAATTTGATCTTTATAGCAAAAATGAATTTCCTTTTAAATGTATATAGTTTAAGTTTTTTAAATTAACAAACAAGTTGGAAGAGCTATTAGCTAGAGCTGGAGAGGTGAGCTCAAGTTCACCCGAAACTAAGATGTCCCCAGCTTGTAGTGTGGACTCATCCTCTCATACTTCCAGTGATCCTTAGAAAATCAAATCTCAGGATAAAAAATTGTCAAAATACAAGAAAAAAGAAAAAGTAGTAAGTGGTCTCAAAATTCAAATTAAAAAGATCTGAGAAATCTCAGATTTGTCTCATCGCCAAACTCCTTTTGGGGAGAGAGGAGCCTAAGCACAGAGCAGGGAAGGGCCCTTATCCTCTCATCTTCCCCCGGCACCTACAAGTCCAAATCCCAGCTGCAAGTGCCTTCTAAAGGAGCCAGGGTTTAATCAGTTAGAAAGATTAGGAAATAGCGAGCTAATCACAAGACTGCAGGCAAGAGATAACGAGAAGGCAAACAGTAGAGTGGGACTGAAAAGGAGGAGGGGGTCGTAAGGACTATTTAGGACTCCCATCCTTGGAAACTGGGTGTGCAATAATGGAGAGCAAGGAGTCAAAGTAACTCCCAGGTTTCCGACTGGAAGGCAGTGCTGCAACTGGGAGGAGTACTTCAGGGCGACCAGTGCAGGAGGATCAATACGATAGGGCTCAGATTTGTGCAGAGCCTGTGCAGTACCACCTAGTATCAGTATCATGTCATGGTCTTTAATAATCATTTATGTATATTCTTGTTTCCTCAGATAAGCTGTAACCTCCTAAGGGGCGTGTACTGTTCTATTAGTACAGTGCTTCATACAAAATGACAATAATAGCTTTAAAAGCATAATGGGAATAATAGCTATCATTTGCATGCTTACCATGTGCCAGGCAGTTTCCTAAGGGCTTTGCATGTATCAGCTTATTTAATGCTGCCAACAACCATGTGTGGGAGGTACTTTCCTTATTCCTATTTTGCAGATGAGGAAACTGATCTTGTCCAGGCTAATACAGCTAGTGAGTGTCTTATACTCTCTCCTCTGCATTAAATATTGTTATTGAAGACCACCAAAAACATATCACATTCTGAAAACAACAGCATTAAATATTAGCAGTTAGTATCTCATCTGTGTATTTCTTTATGGTATCACTTTGGTGTCTGAGTCTTGAAGGCATTAAATTTCTGGGTGCCGGATATTTAAAACTTCACTGTGTCAGTAGTTGAATGTTGCATGCCATACTAACGAATATCCACTTGCTCCAAAACACCCCAGATAATTCGTTAGCCTTGTCATTTGCTCCATCTTCTGTATGTGTAGTAAAAGGGAGTATTTTCTTCCTTAGACAGTTAGAGAAGATGAAGATATTAGTGAGGAAGATCCTGAAGAAGACACAGATGATATTGAGAACATCCTCGAAGACGAGTTTCCAAAAGATGAAGAAGTGATGAGTGAGGAAGATGAAGAGCAGGAGATTGATGCACTTGAACGCCTGAGAAGTGAACTGCGAGAAAAATTTGAAGCAGACATGAGTAATTTACAAATAATACAGGTTATTACTTTTTATTTTTCATGACTTGGAAAATAACACTTGAGAATGAAACAAAAGCAATTTGGTGTATGCCTTGATCTCTTTTTAACATTTCAAAAGAAATGTATACATGTTTTTAGGGCTGTGTTGCCTTTCATCAGCACCGCTTACAATTATAGAAAAACAGTTAATAAATCAAGGGCAGCAGGGAAGCCATAGAAGGTCAAAGGCTTTAGCTGCCAACACCCAGCCACTTGGAAGCTAACAAATATTTGTTCTCTAGACTGAAGTGGTTAAGCCACCAGCAATGTCTATGTACCATGGCTGAATACTACCAGCTTCCTTCCCACTAAAAATATTTCCTCTTATGATTTCTCTCATCAGGAAGAATTTGAAAAGTTTTTGGTACCAGTAATGCTCATTAATGGAGCTCGGAAAATCCACATTGTACAATATATGTTGAATACAAAACTGAAACCACTGGTGGAGAATCGTGCGAGCATTTTTGAGAAATGTTATCCAATATCATCACGCCTTGCCCAGAAAATGCTTAGCTTTACCTACAAGTATATAAGCTCATTTGGCTACTGGGACCCTGTAAAGGTAGTGTCAGCAAATGCATCTGAAAAGCCATGCTCTTTTATTTCTCTTTTTAAAAATATGTTTAAAAAGAAGGCAGTGGATAATTTCAAAAAATTGTAAACATTGTACAGTATTCTTAATTAGCTGTAAAAATATGTGTGGTTGTTTTGCCTTTCTGAAGTAGGAAAAAATTAGTCAAAGGGTTTAATTTCTTTCGTCTATTTCTGTAGAGATAATCCAATTCCAACTTGGTTTTGACTCTGTAGCAGAAGATGATAGTAGAAATATTTCTCAAACTAGACATCTACAGAGCTGAGCTCTGGCACTAATTTGCTATCTAATTCTAGGCAAGTCATTTAGACTCATTCTGTTTCTTCACCTTTAAAATGGGAGAACAGTGCTATCAGGCTACTGTGATCAAATACAAGGGTGTAAAGTCCTCTGAAAAGTGTGAGATACCATACAAAATGTGCCCTTAATGTTCATCACAAACTTATTTCTAAGTACTGTATTTTTATGCAGGGTGAGCAAATACATTTAATGCAATTGGAATTCAATAACTTCAAATGTGGGATGGCTTTCAACAAATTTAAAAAAGAACATGCCATCCACTGTTCCAGTCCCTGGGAATAGAGCAGTGAAGCAAAGAGACTATGTTCCTTTTATCATGGGTCCTATATTCTAGTTGAGTTGGGGAGAGAGGATAGGCAATAAATAAGTAAATGAACAAGTAGGTTCTTGTCAGGTTGTATTAAGTGCTTTAAAGACAATAAACATAATAGTGAACTGCCCTCTTGACCAGTGTACCTTCTTATTCCCATCAATGATGTAGCACAGTGGAGAAGACCATGGCCTCTGGAGCCAGACTGCCTGAGTTCAAAACCACTGCTTACCAGCTGAGTGGCCTTGGACAAATTACTTAACCTCTCTGAGCTATTCCCATTTGCTAAATGGGAATAAGAATAGCCCCTACCTCATAGTATTGTTACAATGATTGAATGAGTTAATTGCTGTAAAGTATTTGTGTTGCAAGCAAGTGCTTGGTTTTTTATAAGCACTCAATTAATATGTTGTTTTTATTAACATGTATTACTATTATTGGTCACTGATAAAAATATTTTGGAAGAAGGGATCCAAAATGAACCATGTGTACATTACCTGAAATATCCTTCTTGGTTGATTTGACACAATTTCAATTCCGCTTACTTGTGTTAACTTCTTTATCTTAACCATTAAGGATGTCAAGAGAAGCCTTTTCAAATAGAGAAACACTGTAACAGTTCCCACCATAGAGAATCAGATAGAGTTAAGCATGTATTAGGATCACCTAGAAAGCTTCTGAAAAATAGTTACTCCCTACCCTTCTTTTTGAGATGGGCAAGAAAGGAAAAGAAGCAGGCAAAGTCAGAACTCTATTTAAGGACCCGTGTCCAAACATAATAAGGATTGTACACAGATGTCTTGTGGAGAAATGAGTGTATGGTCATAGGAAGGGTTTAAGTGTATAAATAATCCTTTTTCAGGACTGTTGGGAATCTTTCTGGGTGCCTGACAATTTGATGTTTCTGATTTGATGACACCTTGGGTATTCTGACCTACAAAGGAGAAAGATGCCTGCTAGATATTTTGGCCAACAGCTAAATCTGCTGTAAGGATTCACACTTAATTTGGGAACTAAAATGGAATCATTGAACTTTCACCTTTTCTCTTATTACCAAGTATAAGACATAGAGCAGACTTTCCCACTCTATCCCCAAGTTTCTTCTTATCCCCAGCATTTATTCCTAGCCATGAACATGATTCCAACCCAAGAATGATGATGCTGACAACACCATTGACCTGTGACTGCTATCCTGGTGTAGCTCTGCAGAAGGAGCAATATTTTACCACACTGTTTCCCACCTATTTTGTCAAGTCTAGGCATGGCTAATGCTTGGCTACCTAAGGCTGTAAAAAAAAAAAAAAAAAAAGATAATCAATTAATTACTCAGTTCTCATCATTACCATTGCAAAGATGTGGGACTACTCCTCCCACTCCATTCCGTACCGACACCTTAGGCTGCTTTTTAGGTGTGTTTTTGCCTTTTGTGGCTGTCCTTGATGTTTATGTGAGTGGAACTGCATCTGTAAAAGAACTTGAAAGAGAAACAGGTGGGATTTGTCCTACCAGTATACCCTCAAAGATAACCCAGGGCCCCACCTGTGTTAGTCTGCTCAGGCTGCCACACCAGAATACCACAGCCCAGGTGGCTTAAACAACAGAAATGTATTTTCTCACGGTTCTAGGGGCTGGAAGTCCAAGGTCAAGGTGCCAGGAGGTGTGATAGTTCTGATAAGGCCTGTCTTCCTGGCTTGTAGATGACTACTTCTCACTGGGTCCTCAGTGGTTTTCCTCTGTGCTCATGCACTCCTAGTGTCTCTTTCTCTTCTTATAAGAACACTAGTCCTCTTAGATTAGAGCCCCACTCTTGTGACCTGATTTTACCTTAGTTACTCCTCAAAGGCCCTGTCTCCACATACTGTCACTTTGAGGGTTAGAACTTCAACCTACAAATTAGGGAAGACACATTTCCATACATAACACTACCTTAGAAATAGACCTCTCTGTGAAGATAAATTGGCCCATGAATATATCCAAACAACTTTACACTCCTTGGCAGAAACATTCAGTATACCCGAAAGACGTTATTAAGGAAGTAGAACTATAACTGTCAGAAACTGAAACCTATTTAAGAAAAACTACATTTATTGCATGTGGGTATAAAATAATTTGTTCTTTTTACACAGTTTATTAATATTTATATTTGATTATAATTTGTTTCATTATTTGATAGGAAAGATTTTCTTATTTTACAAATTTATTTTTTTCAAATTTATTTGGGGGAACTGCTTTTTCAAATAAAGCTCACTTGTGAATTCAATTGTGTATATATTGCAGCTAAGTGAAGGAGAGACAATCAAGCCAATTGAAAATTCAGAGAATCCACTTTATCCTGTAATCCATCGTCAGTATATTTATTTTTTATCTAGTAAGGAAACTAAAGAAAAATTTATGAAGAACCCAATCAAATATATCCGCCAACCCAAACCTAAGCCTACTATGCCCATTAGGATTGCAATTCTGGGGCCTCCAAAATCTGGGAAAACTACAGGTAAGGGTTTGCCTTTGTTACCCTAAAGTGTAAAATAATCTCCTGAAAACTAGGACCACTTTTTTCAGGAAACCAACTATCAAAACTGTCTCAAAAAGAGATAAAAAACCCTCAGAAATAGATGAAAACCATTGAAGAGAAGGCATTTCAAAAACAGAGCCTCACTCTGAAACAGCCCGGGAGCTAATGGTTTTGGAGGGAAATTAAGTCAAACTTCCAAAGAATTAAAAACTCAAGAGATATTGTGTTTTTATAAGTTTTTTCAGAGCAAGGGAAAAGAAAATAAGCTTTCCAATTTATCTTTAGGGTTTTTTTCCTTAAGGAATATAATCCATACAATCAAAAAAGTATAATGAATACAAATTCATTTTTAAATTAGCATGACCTTGATGTCAAAACCTAACAAAGATAATACAAGGAAAGAAATTACAAACTAATATTATTTATAAATATAGTCAAATAATTGTATATTAAGATTTTATTAGCATAAAATTATATTAAAATTTTATAACTATAATCTACTATATTAGTAGTTTAAAGAGTGGAAATTCATTATCTTAATGACTGCTGAAAAGGGCATTTGATAAACTGTATTCCTGTAATGTTTGAATTTTGTATAACTTGAGACTTTGTGGCTTTGGGTTTGTTATTTCTTTAAAGGTAAATAGTCCAGCAATAGGTGGGTGTGGTATTTCAAGATGACATGATAACAACATGAACAGAGGTTGGTCACAATGAGAATAGAATGGGAGAGGAAAGGTACTGGAGTATTTAAAAGGAAAACCATAGGACTGAATGACTGACTGCATAGAGAATGAACAGGAGGGATGAGGTCAAAAATTAATTTGTCACCAGAAATGATAAAGGAAATTGTTCCAGCTCTTCAGATGAAAAGATTGTTTTCCCTGTTTAAACTTCTTAACATGACAGTCTTTTAAAGGTCATATTCTAAATGTTCACAAAGATAATAGTTCCCAAAGAAAGCCAAAACTTTGATTTTCAAAATAAAATCTTATAACCATAGCAAAAAATGAAAATATAGACAAGGCAATCTCATTTCTCAATTCTTTGTTGAAATAGGGGATTTTTTTTAACAAAGTGTCCAATTGTAAAAGCTTAATTATTTTTATAACTTAAAAAAAAAAATAGGTGTGACTCCAGCATTTGTAGCGAAGCTGAGATGAAGGCTTCTGCGGCTCTCACAGGGGGTCCCCTTCCAGGTGGCCCTCGCTGTGGTCAGTTATCCTGCATTCCCCACGGGACCAGATGAGTTCTCAGTGTCCCCTATACACTGTGTCTCCAGACAGTTGTGAGGCAGGATCTACAGACCACGTCAGAGCACGCCCACATTTAACAGTAACAGGAAGCCATAGTCTTTGGTCTCACTTCGCAGAAGCAGAGTCAAGGTTGGGGCCTCTTTCAACCAATGGCAACATCTGTGTGCCGTAGAACAAATCATTCCATTTTAGTGAGCCTCAGTTCTCTTATTTATAAAATTGGAATTTCAGTACCCACTCTACCCACTTGATGAAATGGTTGAAAATAGCAAATAAAGCCACAGAAGAAATATTGCCCCATAAGCTGTAAATTACTATTAAAATGTCAGATATGCCATTGTAATGTTTAAAAATTATTTCTTAGAGGATTAACTGCCACCAACTGTAAAGGTTGCTATCCTGATTACAGCCTGGAGTCCATAAATGGATACACAGAGAAACAGTACAATCCAGTGATGCAGGAACATTAAATTGTTGTTTTGGACATAGTACTGAATAGTAATAGTAAACAGGGGATGCCTTGTAAAGCTCTCAAAAATTTTGCTATCTCATGCATAAGGAAGAAAAAGCTTAAATGTTGGTGTGGTTATGAAAAAAAACCCACAGAGATGGTTCATTAACCAGTTCCATCAGCCACATACCTGAAGTACTAATAATGATCAACCTTTGAACAGTATTAATTCAGTAAAATGGGTTTTTTTTCTAGCAATTTACTAGGTTTTTACTAGCAATAGTAGCAGTTTTAATTTTTGAAATTGCTGTTGATGTCAATTAACCAGAATCTGAAACTAAGGTTAACTGATGAATTTGTGAAACGAAATAAGTTTAAAATTTTAATGTTTTTCAGTGGCCAAAAAAATTTCAAGTGAATATGGCTTAAAGCATTTGTCAATAGGAGAAGCTCTGCGTTATGTATTAAGCAACCAACCAGATACAGAGCTGGCACTTATGTTAAATTGGCATCTTCATAAAGGAAGGACAGCCCCTGATGAACTGGCTCTTCAAGCCTTAGAATTATCTCTGATGGGAAGTACATGTAATACCGCAGGGTAAGCAGGATCAGGGGTTTGGGGGGCAGGAGAGAGGTACAAGATGGAGTTAAATCATTCAAAAAATTACTCACTGGAATCTAAAACACTCATCTTAAGCAGGGTTTAAAGCTCTTGTAAAGGGTGTGATCTGCTTCTCAAACTCTGGGCACCTGTATGGTTACATAGTTTAATTTTCTGTCAAGCTGAAACTTGACTTAACACTCACATGCCAGAATAGCAAGCAGGCCTCTTCACTCCCTCCAGCAACTCCTGCGCTGTCCAGAAGTCTCGGTTTACACAGTCCATAAAGGAGGCCCATGTGACTTCCACAGCCCAACAGAGCCTCTCACTGCCTATGGAGTGATGAAGGTGTGGCCCTCCCCTGTCCCCCAGGTGGTACTGGTTCAATGGAGATGGTCTCTCACTGGCCCAGCTCTCTGCCCAGGTAGCAATGCCCCTCTCTTAATGCCACATTTGGACAGGAGAGCCTCGTGTTTGAACTGTGTCTTCAGTTTACACCCACCTGCTCAGTCATGGCTCCCCCAGCACAGCCACTGGTTACACCCTGTAGTAAAAGCTGGTAAAACCTAAGGCCCTTCTCTTGAGCCCAGATCACTGACCTGGAATCCCACTGATTTACTCAAGGTTTTATATTAAGAGCCTCCTTGCCCTTCCCTGCCACTGGTCCTTAATCAAGTCCTTGGACAGTTCTCCTAATTTTAGTTATGAGGGAACAGAGTGTCGGGTTTTTCCCCAGAGAAGGCCCTGGGACTTATGCAAGCTAAGTTACCTCCTTCCTGGTGTTTAGCTTTGCATACAGAGGATCCTAGTGTGGGCAACCACAGTTGAGTCACAAAGGTTTTATTTCACCTTAATACCAGGCCAGTGACTGCCCATTCACCCTGAATTTCCCTAATCCTGAGGACCTCTCAAGTGACCTTTCACAGGACAAAGAAGTTGAGCTACTCTCCATTAAAAACCAACAACAGCAACCCCATACATTCTCTAGTTAGCTTGCGGGCTATGGGCTATGTTAATTTATAATCCTCTCCACCACGGATGGGAGAGCTAGCTGGCTGGAGAGCCCTGGGGAAGAACATCCTGTGACGTACTCCGACCAGCCCTTCCTGGCAACCATCAGCCAGCGTGCCCAGCTTGCTCCCATCTCAGAATGAGTTTCCTGACTTTGAGGGCCGCTTCTCCGAGAATTGTGGACGGCCTTTATTCCTCCTCTCAGTGTGATAGTGACACACACTACCTTAGACTGTTGGTCTAACAAATTCACCGTCATTTCTGCTCACTGGCCTGATAGGTCTGATAGAATGATTCTCTCCCAGATCCCATAGGCCTCTCTCACCAACTCCCCATCTCCCCTTGCACACCCAGGCTCCTCACAGAAGTTTACTACAAAAGCAAGCTTAGAATGCAATTTTTCCCATATTTGCTTAATTACTTACTAAAATACTATTAATTGTGCCAGGATCTGTTTTTTAAATTTTAAAACATATTAATGTGCTTCTTAAAGTCTTAATTTACTAGACACCTTGTCTTACAGCCACTGACCTTTCAATACAGAAATTGTACAACATCTGTTTGCTATAAAACTACAACGTTAAGATTGGGGTTGGGGAATTCTTCCCCTGCCAGCCATTCTGTTATAAGGACTGTTCATTAGTCCACTAGTTGTTGTTCATACCTGATCTACAATCTTTAAAACAACTCTAAGGGTTAATATCATTGCCCCTATTTTACCAAAAACTAAGGCTCAGAGAGTCAGACCAGGTTTCAGATCTAAGTCTGTGTGCCTCTGAAACCTGTTTCATGCTTAGAATAATAGCACCAATTAAATAACAGTGTTCAAGGTATTGTGTGTATTATCTCCCAAAGTCCGCCAAAATCTACCTCTGTGATGCTAAGCATCTGAATCAGAGCTGTGTCTGTATGTATGCTGCCTTCTTCTTGGCTCTTGGGCTTACACAGATAAACAGGGCAAAGTGACAAGATAAACCAAATTACACAAGGGACAGTACAGGGCTACTCCAAAAGATAGACTGGTTCTGGAAGACAGAAAGGCAGGTCTGAGAAAAAAGAAATCTGGAATTTTTATTTTCACATTTCTCCTTGTTAGTGTTGTGATCGATGGATACCCTGTAACTAAATATCAAGTGAGTCTCTTGGAAGCTAGGTCAGTCATCCCCATGGTCATCTTTGAGTTGGATGTGCCTTCCAAAGAGATTTTTAAAAGATTGCTCCTGGAAAAAAAAACAGAACCAAGGTAATATATGTGATGAAAACAATGATAAAAGAATGAACTTTACTCATCCTGGAAAAAAAAAAAACAGGGTTTTAACAGCTTTTTCCGTTCCTTCTCTGTTTCTCTATTAGTTTGCCTTATCCATTGCACAACAGCTCACAGATTATAGCTGTCAAGAACTCAAAGTACCGCAAAAATATTGATGAGATTAGGCAATATTATCAAGAACAACATCAGAACTGGTACGTGATTGATGGCTTTCACAGCAAATGGTGGGTATGGAATGAAGTCATTAAGAAGGTCCAGATGATGAATAAACATGTGCAGATATACCTGGAAAGAATAAAAGCAGGTACGATAACACATAACTCTGAAAAAAAAATATGAATTTGAAGTCTGTGCATGCCTGACATGTTACCATAATTTATTCAATTTGAACACTTGTTCCCATGACCTTAATCAGTAGTTTAAATACATGGAACTATCCAGTTATTGTGGGCATGTATATTTGTTCTAATAAATGACTGCCTCACTCAAGCTATCATTTATTGAAGCCCATGGAACCTATCACATGAAAACAATACACAGTCTCTCACCAGAAGAGTTTATAGTGTTTGGAATGCTGTGGAATAAGCTAGTTTCAAGAATAGTAGTTATATGAAGGCAGGGGTCTGTGGAGTGACACTTGGCAAAATTTTGTTTAATAATCCAAAATTAGTTATTTTTACTATTTGTATAATGAAGTTATGGTATTATATAAATGTTGATTCTATAAAAATTAAATCTGAACATAGAATGGCCATTTAATCTATATTTGGAATTCATGAAAGAAAATTTTTGGTTATATATTCCTAGAAGTTTCTTAATATTTTCCCCAAAATACACAAGCTATAAGGAAAGCTACATCTCATAGCTCTAAAAAGAATTTGTCTGTAGGGGTCTCACAGACATCTGGTTAATGACTTCTAACTTTGGAACTACGGAGAAGATATAATGAGGTATGAGGGAGCAACGTGACAGAGAATCTCGCACAAGGAAAAATGCAGTGAGGATTCTGATAATGATGACATCATTGAATCTTGATTTGCTTCATTATTGGGGCATAACCAGTAGCTTTGGTTCCTGTTTGTCTGCAGATTGGGTATTTGTTTTCGCCTGAGGATTACAAGGCATGAAGATGAGAGTGCAAGGGGAGAGATAACTGAGTTTTAGAAACCTACTCCAATAAGTTTTAGATAACAGCACAGTAGTAAAACATTCCACAGCAGACTTCAAAAGTGAAACTTGTGCCTCATTCGCCTTTCTGTTACCCTACTTCATCCTCCCTGCCTTAGATTGGGTTGCCTGCACACAGACTCCGGGTGAAAAGTTGGGTGCAGAAGCTTGACCAGGAAGTACTCTCAGGAATAGAGTTGTCAGGTTTAGCAAATAAAAATACAAGATTCCAAGTTAAATTTCAAATAAATAACAAATAACGTTTTTAGTATAAGTAGGTCCCAAATATTGCATGGGACACATTTATACTGAAAACTGTTCTTTGTTTATTTGAAATCCAAACTGAATTGGGCATTCTGTATTTGATCTGTCAGCCCTAGTCAGGAGATACACCTGAGAAAGCAAGGCTGGTAGAGTTGGGCAGAGGGAGACCAACCTGCAGTGTGGTGGAAACAGATGCCTCAGTCGATCCTGTAGAGAAGCACGGGAGCCAGGATGGACCTTCAAAATTTCCCATATTGAGGGGAGAGACCAGGCTTTATGTCTTCCCATTGGCCTGTCACTGAGCATGTCACTCTGGGAAGGGGTATAACCTGTGACAGAGGGGCAACTCCCAGGGCAGCTGTGAGCCATCAGCACTGAGGTTTCCAGCAGCTGGAGGATGGGGGCATTAGCCCCGATGAGGGATCTGGTTGGGGCACCAGAGTATCCACTACATTATTCCAGATAGACTTGCCTCTGGCTTGAATAGTTTAATCTAATTGAAGTTGCCCTCTTGCTCTTCTGCTTCACCTTCCACCTGCCAGTCTGTACCTGATGGTTTGAAATTTGTTTTGATTTTTTTTATAGTCTACAATTCCTTTGTATGCTATTCAAATGACCCTCCCCTATCAGGGGGCCAGTTTTACTCTAACTAATGAGATGGAGCAAGGTCAGGGTTAGAAAATTAAAGAGATTCCTCCTCATTCTGTCACATTCCAGAAAAGGATCTGTAGGCATTGCCAGATGGCATCAAGAATATCCCAAGAATCAGAAAAAGAGATATATTTGAGTGTCTTTTAGAACTTGATGTCATTTGATTCTAAATTACCCTGTCACCAAACCTGTCAGGATTGCTGAGGTCAGCACATCTGAGTTAAAGAGCAACGTAGGATTGTAAACTATAGTACCATAGAGTATAATATTATAGCATTACATCATACTAGTTTTAAAGTACTATGTATTATTAGACCGTAGTACAGTGCATTATAATACTTTGGAATAATAATAGTATACCACTGTAGTATAATAGTAGTGTAATATTCTTTGTAGGAAAGGACTATGGGGCTTCTTAACCTTTTCATCTATGTAATAAACAACAGATGGAATAGTGGATTAGTTTATCTATTGCTTCATAACAATTATTTCAAAACTTAGCATCTTAAAAACAGCACACACACATTCACTCACAGTTTCTGTGGGTCGGAAAACCAGGCACAACTTAACCAGACCTCTGCTTCAGGGTCTGTCACAAGGCTAGAGTCAAGGTGTTGGCCAGGATTATGGTCTCATCTGAGGACCCAACAGGAAAAGAATCCACTGTTCCACTTCCTCTTGTGCTATTGACAAGACTTCATTCCCTGAGGGTTGTTGGACTGAGGGTCTCAGTTTCTTGTCAGCTGTTGGTCAGAGACCACTTTGCCATATGGACCTTCCCAGCATGGCAGCTTGCCTTATGAAGGGAACAAGATAAAGCAAGAAAGAGTGCCAACATACAAAAATACATATGTTTGTGTATATCTATATATTACTTATAACATATATAAAGTTTATAGTAAGAATTAAGAACAACCAAACCATTTATCAACAGATAAATGGTTAAGTAAACAATATGTACATTTATACAATGGAATACTATGCTTCAATTCAAAAGAATTAGATAAATCACATAAACTGATATGGAAAGAAGTCAAGGACCATAACTAACTGATAAAAGCAAGTTTCAGAATAATGTTTACAGTATAGTGGCGTAAGCATCCTATATGCAAATATATATATACATGTGTATTTGTAAATGTATAAAGAAACATCAGAAAAGAATACAAACTCAACAGTGATTATCTCTTAGGAGGGATGTTGGATTGAGAGGCTGGAGGTATGAAGAGAAACTTCTTACTCTGGAATTTTACAATGTGCAATCATTTGTATAGTGCTAGCGTAATTGAAATTATTTTGATTTTGAAAATTAGTTGTGTTTTCTGTGAAAAATAAATATATAATAATAGTTAATCTCTTAATAATAGGAAAAGCTGCCTGCATTGACAAGTTATGTATCTCACCTGAAGAACTGATTTCTCGCCTGGGCGAATTTGGACAGTACTGCCCTGTCAGCCTGGCAGAATCATATGAATTAGTTGATTGCTCTGTAACTGATTCCTTGGAATTTGCAGCAGAGTTCAGAGGGCACTATTATAAAATGAGTTCTCAGGAAAAATTGAATGTAAGTTTGTTCCTAATTCTAGATATTTACTAGGGAAAGGAAATGTCTGTCTCAGAATTCATCAAACGGGAAGGGGTGGATACAGCTGGGAGCACCCAGGAACTGGGGACCAGGAGCCCCATTTTTGGAACCTTTGACTCTGGGACCAATGAGGCAACTCAGAAGCTAATCCTAAAACTGCATCCCAAGACATATTTTGGCACAAGGCAGAAGTTCAGGGTTAGTGATGGACCCTCCACCTGAGCCAGCTTGACAGGGAAGGAGATCCAATAGTGAGCCCACCCATGGAGGGGATGCTGAGCAGCTGGCCCCCAGGGGATTTCATTCCAAGGGTGCAGAAGGGAAGTCAAAATCAGTAGAAATGAAACAAGACCTGACTTACGTCTCCTGTGCCTTAAACTTTCTTCTATTTTAATTCCCTATATACCTTATATTTCTGTTTAATGAAACAGAATAAAGATTTGTTCTGATATCATAATTTAATAATATAAAAATGTTGGTGGTTAAATTAATCAGATGCCTCTGAACATTTTATTTTCCTCTGAAGAATTCAAAATTTTTCTCTTTTTTTTCAGTTTTATTAGGTAGAATTATTACAGTTTGACTGCACATACACATTATATTGCATGTAAATACATATATACAGTATAATGCACATTTTTTAGTTTACATATATGTACTAATTATTGTTTCTAAGGAAGAATTCAAAATTTTTTTTCACTTTATTAAGAAGACATGTATTTCTCCCTGCTTATTTAGGTGATAATCACAGAATCTTAAAAACTGGAAGTGACATTAGAGATAGTGTATTTGGTCTGCTCCTTTCATTTTACAGAGCGATAACTGAAGCTGGAGAAGTTAACTCACCTGCCAAAGGGCACCCACCTGGTTAGTTATTCTGCAGGACAGGAAGACAGGTGGCAAGTGACTATGCACTCCAGTGCATGGCACGTAGTAAGAGCTCAACAAATATTATTTGTATAAATGGATGAGTGAGTGAGTGAGTGAGTAGGTGAGTGAGTGAATGAAAGTCCAAGAGACCTTAGATGAAATCACTTGCAAGTATTACTATAAGGAACTTCCAGTCAGGGAAGAAGTTACTGTAATGCAGAAAGCAGCTCTCAGATGTTATGAAGGACCAAACATTGCTACTGAAAATGGAGAGAGTAGCAGGAGAGCCTCAGTGGATTTTTATTGGTGTAGTAATTGTTTCATATGGTCTTGTTGCTATAATCTTTTTTATAGAAATTTTTGGAGAATCCAGAATTATATGTGCCTCCATTAGCACCTCATCCACTCCCATCTGCCGAGATGATCCCTAAAAGGCTGACACTGTCAGAGCTGAAGAGCCGGTTCCCTAAGTGTGCTGAGCTCCAGGGCTACTGTCCAGTGACCTATAAGGACGGAAAACAAAGGCAAGTCCTCACCCTCGTGCAAGTACAGAATGATAGCTCTACTCGGAGTAAGTGGTCCCTATAACAATCTTAACATTTTGATCAAAAAGTCACTATTGTTAAACTGGAAAGTGTTCTGTTTCTTCCTTGAGCTGCAAAGATAGAAAAATAAAATATTTTTGACATTTTATTTACACAGTACAGCATACTAATTACACAATACACAGTTGTTTTTGTTTGTCTTTCAGATATGAAGCCCTAGTACCTGGTAGCATTAACTATGCTTTAGAATATCGTGATCGTATATATATTTGTGAGAGTAAAGAAAAGCTTCAGAAATTTTTGAGGTGAGACCATTCACTAAGTCACAAGTATTTATTTATTTATTTATTTATTTATTTATTTATTTATTTATTTATTTATTTATTATCTACATTAAATGCACCAGGCTGGGATAGATCTATATATACACACAGACGCACACACACAGACACGTACACGTGCACATAAACACACGCATAGCTGAAGGGGGCATCAGTTACTCATCCACTGCCAGACATTTCTGTTCTTCACAAGAAGTTGGAAATCAAATTTCTTCTTAAATTTTTCTGATTTTTAAACTTTTGTGACTGATTCAACTATAAAAAAAATACACTGTGGATTAAATCACATCTGCAGATAACCTTTGTGCAGTAGTTTGTGATCTCTAGTGGAGCTCACTGAAGAAATATAACTGTAAAAAGAGAAGAGACATCAGTTGCTGGAAGGGATATCAGATTGAAGGAGAGAAGGTTGTTTTTCTTTTTTCTTTCTTTTTCCATGGGAAAGATCTGAGCGTGTTTAAAATGCAGGTACACGGGAAGGATCCAGTAAAGAAGGAAATGCCAAAAGTGCGGGAGAGAGAAAATTTGCTCTATTAAGATATCTGGAGAGAGGGCTGAGTGGGGATCCAAAGTCTGGGTGGAGACTGTTCTTTGATGGGAGGTGAGCTCTGCCACGGGACAAGGAAGCTGTGTGAGGCTCTGCTCGTGGTGAGCCGTTGAGGAAGTTCTGTTCCAATGGCTTCTCTTTATAGAGCATGGCACTTGTGCAGGGGTTACTTGGGAGGGTTTAAAGTGAGAGGAGAATATAGAAAGTTTTATATAGTTTCTGTGAAAGACAAGAAAACTGAGAAGATATAAGCAGGGTTAGGAACCCCGGTGAAATTGGTGGCCATGAATTTCCAGGAGACCCAGTCTTCCCACTTGTGTCATTTTCTCCACTGGAGAAAAACAGGTAGTGAACATTATCTTTTCGTTGTCTCTCGTGTGTCTGCCTTCCTGTGCACACACAATGAGTACATTTGCGAGCATCTATCTAACGGATTTTGTGTTGCTAGGTTGCCACTGAAATACTGGGATCAGAAGCTTCCTCACAAACTTCCCCCGTTAAAGGAGCCGATGTGTCTCACGAGTCTGCCTTTGCCTGGATATCTGGAGCAGGTTCCTTTACGTGATTTCCTGTGTTTGGGTATTAGAGGACTACAGCAGTCTCTTCTTCAGCAATCACTTTTATTTGGGGAACAATGAAACTCAAGGCAGAGTTTCCTGATTTTAAGCTGTAAATTCACTTTTAACCTATTTTGGTTTTACATGGTTGTGAAAATAAAATGTGAGAAAAGCCCCTATTTCTGTAGCTAGTCCCAAATAGCTGCACTAAAGGGAAGAAAGGGTAGAATGTTAGAAAATTATTTACATTTGATGTGTAGTTTCTTATTTGGAATTTCAGCATCTGTAAAACTTTTTCTTAATTTGAAACGTGCTAAGTCAGTCTCTGAGAGGTTTTTCGCTGCTGAAAACAGTTGAGTTGCAGTATCACCACAACTGAACCACCAAACACATGTTTTGGCCAAAATCCAGGTGAAGCTATTCACTCAAGTCACAACTTATTTATCTAAATATAACTCTTTCTAAATATAGTCAAACTTACCAGTAGCAACCACTATTTTAAAAGCTTTTGGAAAAAATTCTGTAAAACAGATGCTGTGGACACAACTTCATACCTTTCCTACAAATTCTTAACCACTTTTTTTTTTTTTTTTCAGCTCTCCTAGGTGGTTAGCCTTCAATCTGGCTTAAAATCAAAAGACAAGATGAGGCTCACCCAGAGAGGAGTATTCTCTTTGCCTGCTAGGGGCTCCACAATCTTTTTTAAAAAATATATTTTATTTTGTTTTTGTTTGTTGTTTGTTTTTGTTTTGGGGGAGGTAATTAGGTTTATTTATTTACTTATTTATTTGAATGGAGGTACTGGGGATTGAACACAGGACCTCGTGTGTTAAGCATGCGCTCTACCACTGAGCTGTAGCCTTCCCACCTCCAGAATCTTGACCACAGCGATAACTGTGTTGTCTGGGATTCCTCATCAGGTGGCCCTGGGACCCGAGAGTGGGACGCAGTCTGACCACTTGTAAGCAATGGAAGCAAAGATGGGCCAAGACAACTCACAGTGTCCCCTTCTTTCTTTTTTAACTTTTTATTATGGAAAATTTCAAACATACAAAAATAGAGAGAATTGTGTAATGAAACCCATGTATCCATCACCTACCTGGCACTAAGCCAATTGTGGTTTTTATTTTTCTTAATCAAATGTATTTTGTGTTTCTTTCCTGTCGACTAAGTGCTCACTCACCCCTCTTTATAAGTTCCATTTCCAACCCCAGGAGGCTATTTGAGGCAAAGAAGAGCCTTTTTAATCTATTTGCCATTAAGAAAGGAAAACAAACTCAAATATACACAATTTGTTTCCTGCCTGCAGGGTATCGCAACTTCTCTGATTAAGGCAATGAATGCAGCAGGATGCTTAAAGCCCAAATTCCCCTTCTTAAGTATAAAGAGATCTGCACTACTGTACATAGCACTTCATCTAAAAGGTATGTCTTTTCTTTTCTTTTTTTTTTTTGGCTGGAAATGATATGCTACTCAGAACTAATTTAACATTAATTGTAGTATAACATGATAAAAAAAAACATGTCGAGCTGGGTTTGTTGCTTGCATGGGTGTGTGTGTGTATTGGTAGGAAATATTTTAGCAAAAATATCAAGCCTGAGTTTCCAGTTTTTAAAGCAGGGACTACAGGTAACATAATGAGCTGTCAATAATCCGTGCTGTATAGGAAGGTGAATAGCGGCAATTATGATCTAAAATAGAATAAGCCCCAAATCTTATTTGGGATTTGGATATATATTTTCTTGGCCATAGCTGTGCAGCTGAATCACACACACAGTTCTCTCTCTAATTAAATGATTCACTAACCTAACAGAAAACATTCACAGTTCTGTGAAATTTTCTACAGCCTTTAATCCCAAAAGTTCTGAATATACAAGAAAAAAATATAAGAAGAAGATGGAGCAGTTTATGGAGAGATGTGAACTCATTACATACCTGGGTGCCAAGATGACCAGAAAATACAAGGAACCTCAGTTTAGAGCTATTGACTTTGATCATAAATTACAGACCTTTCTCTCTCTTAGAAATAAAGACCCAGTCAATGGATAGTTTGCTTGGGTAACTGCACCCAGGATCTTAAGAGTTACCTGAAAAGGATAAGGGAAATAGGTTGAAAATCCGGCTCCCCCTGATGTACTTTTCCCTCCTGTGTGATGCACCACAGCTGCTACACTGGCTACATTGCAAATGGATTCAAAGCTCTGCCAGCAGGAAGGAGTGCTCTTCTGTAAGCCTAAGTTTTCATATAATTTTAAAGTTTATTGCTCTTTGCCTGAATTTTTATGCTTTAACAAAATAGTTATCCCATTTAGAATTCCATTTAGAATATTTAGGTGACTTACTTTACTTAATAAATCTATTGTTCATTTTCCCTTTTAACATATTCAGTAGAAAAGTCAGTCTGTTAAGGAAAAGTACTCAGTAAATGTTGGCTTTGAGAAACAAAATTAACATTGATATAAATAAGGTAGAAATACTGGTCACACTCTTAACATAAGGAGTTGTTTGCGAACTTCATGAACATAAAGACACTTTATCATTTTACCAACAAAATAAATGGATGCTGAGATAACTGATGACTGCCTCTTTTCTTTTTCTCAAGTATTCAAGGAAGCACACTTTCTACATTACTTTGTAATTAGAAATCACCTAGATAGTTGAGAAGGATAAAATCTAGAGTCTTTTTATGTGACATTATCAAGAAGTATATGCTAGAGGAAAATTACTAAATTGAATTTGAGATTTTAAAAGTAAGATTATCGATTTTTCAGCAGGAGTATGAGAAATCTAGAATGTGAATAGCAAGATTGGCTCTTTAAAAAAATAAAAAACACCACTGTTATCCGTGTAACCTTGGGTAAATCTCAATTTCTCTAAGCTTTTGTTTCTTAATCTCCAAAATGAATGATTTAGCTCTTTTTTTCCAGCTTTATTGAGGTATAACTGACAAATAAGATTATATATATTAAACTGTACCACATGATGATTTTGATATAGGTATACATTTGTGACATATTTACCACAATGTAGTTAATTAACACATCCATCACTTCACATAGTCACTTTGTGTGTCTGTGTGGGTGTGTTTGTGTGGAGCAAGAACACTTAAGAACCACTCTGTTAGCAAATTTCAAGTGTTATTACAGTATTATTAACTATAGTCACCATGCTGTACATTAGATCCTCAGAAAACTTGTCTTATAACTGAAAGCTTGTACCCTTTGACCAATATCTCCCCATTTCTCCCACCTCCTGCCCCAACCCCTAGAAGCCACCACCATTCTACTCTGCTTTTATGAGTTGGACCTTTTTTTTTTTTTAAGATTCCACGTGTAAGTGATACCATAAAGTATTTGTCTTTCTCTGGCTTATTTCACATAACATTATGGCTTTCAGATCCATTCATGTTGTCTTTATACCTATAATTTCAACAATGTTCATTACAAATTAGAATTCTATGATATACTTAATAATAAAATAATTTTTAAACAAAAGCTAGAAGCTTATTGACAAACTTAGGATAAATCCCAAAAGCCTTTGAACAGTTGCTGATAGACACGTAGATGAATCTATACTTTATCAGGAGACTGGGAGTTGTCAGTAGCTACCAAGTTTTACAAGAAACATAAGGTTCTACCCACTCTTCTCTTCCCACTTCTTAATGCTTGTAATTTACCATCTTCCCACAGTAAATGGGGAATCTTGTGTCCTGTCCACAGCACTCCTCAGCCTATGGGTATAAGAAGTCTCCTTTAGCAATTAAACCCAGACTTCATTGCTTCAGCGCCCTCACCTTTATGAAGGGCAGTAGCCATGCAAAGTACCCCCAAGTATCTTTTGAGAGACAGAGAGGATCTCATAGGCTCCAGAGCAAGTCCACCCCACTGGACTTGCCCCACATCTGCCGCCTTCTGGGGATCTTGTTCCTAATATGGTTTCACCCTGAGAATTCTACAAACCCAAGGGTGCTGTTTTCTGAGTTCTCCCAGCCCGTCTGTCATTGTTCTGGAGCTGCTGAGTTCTGCACAGAGGTGGGACGAATGCTCCCACTCTCCTGATTAGTCCCTGAGCTGAGAAAGGAACCAAGTGCCATGTGATTCTCCCTTTTCACCCCTCTTTCCCAGGGTCTCTTCTTCTGAGTAAATCTGTTTGACAGTGCAGGAGGTAGGAGCATTGGGTGGGGAGTGGGAATCAAATTTCCCAGAGTAGCTTATACCTCTGGACATTCCAAGTTCCTAACACTCATATAAATTATAGTTAGTTACACATAGGTGCCTATTTAGAATAACTACCGACAGGGCTCCCATTCCAGGCTGTTTGCTATGTGCCAGATAGTGCACTACTGGCTTTGCATACATTATCTTATTAAATTCTTACATGTTGTATTTATACACGAGAAGAGTTTCTCACCCAAGATTACATAAGTAGTAGAATCAGACTAACTCCAGAGCCTTGTTCTTCCCTTACCACCCCCTACACTGTGAGTCCATCTTGGAGACCACCATAATGGTGTCAGTGTTCCTAGGGCGTTTCATTGGCCAGGGTCCTTTGGGCACTCGTGCATGTATGTGCATGTGTGTGTGTGTGTGTGTGTACACTTTAGAGGATAAAAATATTATAGAAGACTCAGGAAAATCTTTTCCTTTGAGCCTGAGACTCCCTAGCCCCACTGCCTACATGCATTCACATCCTGCCTTTAATGGTTGCAAGTTGTGTTTTGTTTAGAAAGTTAGAGGTCTGTGTCCCTAGGGAGGGAGAACAGCATTTCTTCAATAAGAAAGGAGAACATGCATCATTTTAAAACCTCTTACTGAGATCTCCTTTTGTTTAGAAAATTATGCTTGCATATTATTATGAATAGTCTTATCAACTGATGGCTGAATATGATAAAAAGAATAGTCTGACTGGGTGTCCAGGGCCCTTGAATTTCTTCCCTGACAGAGACAGTAAGAGTGAGTTGCCTGCCCATGGTGCTCACTGAGAGTCATTACTTCTGTCCTCAAGGCTGCCACGGACCTCTTCAGGAAGAGGCTGAGGCAGTGCCCATCCCAGGGCCAAGGAGACTCTTCAGCCAGCCTGTGCCTCTACATGGCTTGTCTAGATGTCATTTTCACTACAACTAAACTCATAATTTCAGCCAGGGAGGAGAGAGTGCCCGTTTGACACACCCTAAGACAAAAGGTAATCTAACTATAGCAAATGAAATGTGGACAAGTAAGGAAACAATTTTATATTTATTTATTTACCAGTTAACACTCAGATCCATCAAATAGATATACTATATTTGACCATTCATATTGCTAGATTGTGTACTGTTGTATTATATTTTAAAATGTTGTGACTTCCCCATATTTGGGATTATTAACCTGAAATTAAAGTACTGGGTGAATTGGTATGAATTTAAAAAACTAAGAAGATAATGCCAAATGATTGTAAAGAAGTAACAAAATGGTGCTCTTGGGCACTCCTGGAAGCAGTATGAATTGCTGTAACTGTTTTGGAAGGCAGCTTAGTAATAGGAATTGCGACCCATAAGAATAAAGGGGCAGAAAGCAGAACCTTGTTCCTTTAATTTGAATTAATAGTGATATTGAACATTATTACATATGTTGGTCACCTGTTAAATTTCTTCTTTTGTGAATTGCTTTTATACGTTTTGCCCTCTTACTCATTGGGTAATTTTAAATTTTTTTGCATGAATTCTTTATGTAACATACACATCAGTCCTTTGTATTGGCAGTAAATGAGTCCTGTTTTTTAAGTACCAAAGAAAGAACTGTTCATCTTTCCCTCATAATATTGAATACTTTTCTAAGCTCTGGACATTCTCCCATCTTCAGAGATTTAATAAATATTCTAGTTTGTTTTCTTCTACTATGTATGTGTTTATATTTAATTCTTTAAGCCTCCTAGAATTCATTTCAGGATATGATGTGAGCTGTAGTTTTAAATTCTTCAAAACAAAAAGTAATAAATACTATGTTTTTTTTTTAACATTTTTGGTTTTATTACATATGTTTCATTTTATTCTCAAAGCAGTTATTAAAAGTTTTCATACATTCAGTGGTAAAGGGGAAGGAGTTCAAGAATAGGGAAAAAAATGAGAGAGATATTTTACATATGTATGCCTCTGTCTAGTTGTGGGTGATTTTTTATTTTATGTTTTTTCACTTGTTTTTGCTTTTACCAATGAAAGCCTGGGTAGAGGTATATCTACAAAGCCTGAGAGCCCTTAATTACGGGATAGTTTGGGGAAGAATTCTTAGAAGGGTAACATCTGAATTAAATGGACCTTTCAGAATCAAGGGAGGTAAGATTAGAGAAATAAATAAAAATTGAGATTCTAACTAGGAAGTGAAAGGCATTCTAGGAATTAGCAAACACATGTACTCACCAAACCTGTGAGCCAGGCATGTTGAGGATTGCTTAGTCCATATAAGTATATGCATATTTATAAGGAACTCTCCCAGTCTAGGGTAGGGGATAAAAATATAATCAGATACACACCACCCCTATGTAGTGCAGAAGATATGGAGCCTAGAAACTGGAGCACTACTGAATTAGTGCTATAAAATCCCTATAAAGTGCTTTATATTTATAGTCCCTATAAAGATGTCCCATTGGCATTGAACATTGTCAGTTATCTTTCTGTTCCCTTCATATCCCTTTAAGTCATAATGAGCCTTGGACTATAGTTTCTTCCAGCTAGTTATCAATCAACTATTATAGCCTACAAAGATGGTTTTTTAAAACATTTTTTATTGATTTATAATCATTTTACAATGTATCAAATTCCAGTGTAGAGCACAATTTTTCAGTTATACATGAACATATATATATTCATTGTCACCTTTTCTTCTCCGTGAGCTACCATAAGATCTTGTATATATTTCCCTGTGCTATACAGTATAATCTTGTTTATCTATTCTACAATTTTGAAATCCCTGTCTATCCCTTCCCACCCTCTGCCACCTTGGAAACCACAAGTTTGTATTCTATGTCTATGAGTCTATTTCTGTTTCTACAAAGATGTTTTTGATGCCCTTTGTAATGATAAAGGACTTTCACCAACCTCTAATTGCCAGCTCATCATGATCCTCTCCTTCCTTCAAACTCCTGCCATGTTCTCCATTGACCCAGTCCACCCAGAAGGCAATACATACTGGGCTCTGTTGATGGAGTCTTTGCAGCCTCCCAAGGCCAAAGATGGGGAGGAGGGTGGAGATTGGATTTGGAGGAGAAAGAGAAAAAGTCCCTCTTATTTATCATTATTCAGTCTTTAAGTGATTTTACTTACAACAATTTATAATCTATACTCTGGTAACTCCACTGTTAATATCTCAAATTCATGTCTCACCTCTGAACTCCAGACTGTATAACTGCCTACTGTATATCTTTGCTTGACATCTCAAATTTAATATGCCCACCCCACACTTGTTATCCACCCAATCTCTCTTCCTCCAGTTTTATGCCAGATCAGTTAATGGTAATACTGTATACTCAGTTGATTTGGCCCCTGACCTAAGGGTTAACCTTAACTGCATTCTTTCCTTCATGCCCCCCGCATCCATTCTCTCAACAAGCCCTGTCAAAGAGAACTAACTCCAAATATACTGTTGAGTCTGAGCTTTCCTCATGTTTTTCACTGTTTTCACCTAGTCTCTATGCCTCTACTCATGTCCCTCTAGGATCTACTTTCAACCTAGCACCTGGATAATCTTTAAATACATAAATCAAGTTCATCAGTCCCTTTATAAAATCTTCCAGGCTTCTCATATCAGTTAAAACAAAATCCAGATTCTACTCTTGGTATATGTTAATGTTAAGTGTCAATTTGGAGGATGTTTTTGGATGAGATTAAAATGTAAACCACACAGGGAATCACACACTATATTCAATATCTTGTAGTAACCTATAATGAAAAAGAATATGAAACAAATATATGTATGTATATGTATGACTGAACTATTATGCTGTACACCAGAAATTGACACATTGTAATCTGACTGTATGTCAATTTTAAATAAATAAATAAAATAAAAATAAAATGTAAATCAGTGACCTTTGAGTAAGCAGTTTGCCCTCCATAATATGGGTGGGTCTTGCCTAATCATGTGAGCCGATTTCTTATAATAAGTCTAAATCTCTATATCCTATTGATTCTGTTTCTCTAGAGAACTCTGACTAACACAGCATAAAATCCCTTACATGATCTAAACCTGCCTAACATCAAAATCTTCTCCAATTCTTTCTCTTTATCTGTTCCTTCCTTCTTTTGGACTGAATAATGACAAAGTCAGAAGACTAACACTACCTGACTTCAAGACTTAGCCATGCAAATTAAAACAACAATTACACACCTATTAGAATGGCCAAAATCCAGAACACTGACAATACCAAATGCCGATAAGAATATGGAGCAACAAGAACTCTTGATTCATGACTAGGAATGAAAATGGTGCAGTCACTTTGGAAGACACCTTGTCAATTTCTTACAAAACCAAACATAAATGATCCAGCCATAGCACTCCTTGATATTTACCCAAATGAGTTGAAAACTTATGTCCACACACAGACACAAAAAGATGCTTAGAGCAGCTCTAGCTGTAATTGCCAAAACTTTGAAGTAACCAAGACTTTTTCATAAGATGAATGGGTAAATAAACTGTTGTACCTCCAGACAATGGAATATTACTCATCACTACAAAGAAATGAGCTGTCAAGACATGAAAAGATATGGGGGAAACTTAAATGAATGTTACTAAGTGAAAGAAGCCAATCTGAAAAGACTACATTTCATATAATTCTAGCTATATGACATTCTGGAAAAGGCAAAACGATGGAGCCAGTAAAAAGATTAGTGGTTTCTAGGGGCTAGTAGGGAAAGAGGGGTGAATAGGTAGAGGGTTTTCAGAGCAGTACAACTATTCTGTATGATATTATAATGGTGGATACATGCCATTGTGCATTTGTCCAAATTTATAAAATGCATTTCACCAAGAATGAATGCTAATGTAAACTATGGACTTTGGCTGATAACGATGTGTCAATGTAGGTTCATCCATTATAAATGTACCATTCTGATGCTGGAGTTGACAGTGGGCAAGGCTGTGCATATGTGGAGTTAGGAGGTATATGGGAACTCTTTGTACTTTCTGTTCAATTCTGCTCTGAACCTAATACTGCTCTAAAAAATAAAATCTATTTAAAAGTGAAACAAATAGATGAATTTTGCAAATATCATTCTACTGAAGACTCTTGTCTTCCACTGTTGCTGTTGAGAAGTTATCAGTCAGTGTAAATGAGTTTCCTCTATAGGTAATTAGTATTTTCTTTCTACATTCTTTTAAGATCTCTTCAGCTTTGATGCTCTACACTTTGGCTACAATATATATATAGCTGTGAATGTCTTTTTAGTTTAGCCTTCTTAAAATTTGTTATGCTTCCCAAATCTGTAGACTTGTGTTTTGTACCAATTCTGGAAAATTTTCATCATTATCTCTAAATATCGTTTCTTTCCCTTCCTCACTAGTCTTTACATCTGGAATTATATGACAAATCACTCTCATTCTGTTCTTTATGTCTCTCAACATCCCTTCCATACTTTCCATCTCTTTATTTCAGACTAGCTATCTGGGCAATTTCATCTACTAAATCACAAATTCTCTCTTCAACTGTTTAACCTGTTCATAGAGTTTTACATATGATTATATGTAAATTTTATTGAAATTGTATCCATTTATTTTTAAATTTCATTGATGACATTTTAATTTCTAGGAAGATTTTGAGAGGAGGGTTCTTTTTAAGATTCTGATGGGTCACAAATTTTCAGGAGACTTTTCCTCCTCACCTGGAGTCAAGGCCAAGAAAGATACGGTTTCTTGCTATCTCCTTTTAACAGCAGGCAGATTTTTTGTTTTCTAACCCACCCTTTCACAGAGATTGTAGCCGTTTTGAGGGGCCTGACTTCTGTGGGAGGATCTTTGTTCCGAAGCCCTACTTCACACACACCAAAGGCTTTTTCTGCTGGTCCTAGTTTATCCATTAAAACCTAAGCCTCTAGGTCCTAGTTTCATTAAATGCCCCATGGCTCTAATGCTAGCTTACTACTCTGATTTCAGTTCTGTCTTTTGGCCTCTGGGGTTTCCTTTACTTACCTTAAGCTCTTTTAAGTTATGCACTTTTTGTTGTCATTTCTAGCTCTCTTGTAGTGGAAGGTTCTTTCATAATCTTATCTTCCTATATTGTCAGAATCAGGCATCCTTTCCAATGAGGGTTGTCAGATAAAATACATGATGCTCAGTTGTACCTGAATTTCAGATAATCACATTAATTTTTTCTAGTATAAGAATGTCCCATGTTTCTCCTAGAAGAAATAAAAGCAAGAATAAACAAATGGGACCTAATGAAACTTACAAGCTTCTTCACAGCAAAGGAAACCAGAAGTAAAACAAGAAGAAAACCTACGGAATGGGAGAAAATTTTTGCAAGTGAAACCGACAAAGGCTTGATCTCCAGAATATATAAGCAGCTTATACGACTCAATAAGAAAAAAATAAACAACCCAATCCAAAAATGGGCAGAAGACCTAAACAAGCAATTCTCCAAGGAAGACATACAAATGATCAAAAAGCACATGAAAAAATGCTCCATATCACTAATTATCAAAGAAATGCAAATCAAAACTACAATGAGGTATCACCTCACACCAGTCAGAATGGCCGTCATTCAAAAATCCACAAATGACAAATGCTGGAGAGGCTGTGGAGAAAGGGGAACCCTCCTACACTGCTGGTGGGAATGCAGTTTGGTGCAGCCACTATGGAAAACAGTGTGGAGATTCCTCAAAAGACTAGGAATAGACTTACCATATGACCCAGGAATCCCACTCCTGGGCTTGTATCCAGAAGGAAATCTACTTCAGGATGACACCTGCATCCCAATGTTCATAGCAGCACTATTTACAATAGCCAAAACATGGAAACAGCCTAAATGTCCATCAACAGGTGACTGGATAAAGAAGAGGTGGTATATTTATACAATGGAATACTACTCAGTTGCCATAAAAACCGACAACATAATGCCATTTGCAGCAACATGGATGCTCCTGGAGAATGCCATTCTAAGTGAAGTAAGCCAGAAAGAGAAAGAAAAATACCATATGAGATCGCTCATATGTGGAATCTAAAAAACAAAAACAAAAACAAACAAACAAAAACAAAGCGTAAATACAGGACAGAAATAGACTCACAGACAGAGAATACAGACTTGTGGTTACCGGGGGGTGGAGGGTGGGAAGGGATAGCCTGGGATTTCAAAATTGTAGAATAGATAAACAAGATTACACTGTATAGCACAGGGAAATATACACAAAATGTTATGAATAACTCACAGAGAAAAAAATGTGACAATGAGTGTGTATATGTCCATGAATGACTGAAAAATTGTGAACACTGGAATTTGACACATTGTAAAATGATTATAAATCAATAAAAAATGTTAAAAAAAAAAGAATGTCCCATGATATATTATTCATTGTTTATCTGAAATTCAAATTATACTGGATGTCCTATGTTTTTATTGGCAAAATGTGGTAACCTTTTACCTCCACTCCATCTCCTGCCATTTTTTCCCCTTCATTCACTGTGCTCCAACTCCACAGACCTTTCCTGTCCCTCAAAAGTATCACACTCATTTTCAGTCCCAGAGGCTTTATGTTTGCTTTTCCCTTGCCTGGAACGTTCTTATTCCAGATCGTCACACAGCTGGCTCCATATCATTTACCTCAGCACAAATGTCACCCTATCCTGATTCACTTTCCTTGTCAGTCTCTATCAGCTTTCCTTATAAAACTTAACACTTTCTGAAATTATATTACTTGTTTGTTTACTTATATTTTTGTCCTTTTTCCCCTTAGTAGAATGTAAGCTTTGTGAGGGCAAGGGCCTTGTTAGTTGCTATATCCATATCACCTGACACAGTGCCTGAAACTTAGTGGGTATTGAATAAATATTTATTGGGTAATTTGCCCCCCAAACTCTGCTCTGCAAGATTCAAAGTTATGAAGACCAGATGAAGGTAGATGAGCTGGCCTTAACCAAAAACACGGACAACAAACCTCTCAAGAAAAGTCAGCATGGATACTAAACAAAATTGCCATCAGAGGGCTAGTCTCTGTTGCAAGGAGCTGATGCCAGAAGATCCTCCAGACCCAGCTTCCCCTCATAGAGCCTCCCTTACTGAGCCATGACTGAATGAGGGAGTGGGAGTACCTGGCTTAACTGGTCACCGAGTCATTGTCAGCTGTTGGATTGAGGATTTGTGGAGGACCAGTGTTTTTCTGCAATTGTTGTGGCAGTGAGACAAAACAAGGTAGTCAAGTCCTTGGACTTACTTCTCTTCTGCTAGTGTGTAGAGGTCAGGCAGAGACCCCATTCTACTTGGACCCCACAAATCCTCGGGTTTAGAGGCAATTCAGGACAAAGAGGGAAACCTCAAAGAAGGAGATGATTTTAATAAAAACTAGTAAAAATTTTCAAGAGCCAGGATGTAATTATACCTCCAGTTTCAAAATCTTGGGAGATTAGACTCTGGAAAGGGGTAGGGGGTATTGTAAACAATTAGGTATTAGTGAAGTGTAGATTGAGAGAAAGTGCTGAAATAGAGAAGTAGGAGGGGACTGGATTTAGGTGGGGCTTGTAGACTACATCCAGAAACTTGGTCTTTATCAAGATGATACAAGGGATTCACAAAGAATCTAAGCGAGGGAGTGACTCCAGTCTCTGGATATGATTTGCACTTGGAGAGGTCTCCTTTACTCCTGCGTACTGGAGGGAACAACACTGCAATGAAGGCTAGTTAGAAACCCTTAGCAGTCTATTGAAGAAAGATATTGAAAGTCTGAATAATGATAATAATGATCATTTTAATCATAGTAGACATGAATTAAACCATTACGTCCATTACATACTTAATCTTGTTTACTCCACAGTCACCCAGTGTTGGCACTGGTGTTAACATCTGCATATCACGACTAAGGTGAACAAGGTTGACAGGGTAACTAAGGTCACTCAGTAACCACATCTATCCGACTAGAGGGCTCTCTTCACTCCCTTGGACTAAAGCATTGGATGAGGAGGAGGAGGATGACGACGATGACGATGAATGTAAAGGCGCTTTAACTCAGCATTCGTCACACATTCGAGACCTGAAAGCCAGCTTCAGCGTCTGGGAAGGGGAAGAGACAAAATTAGGGTGTCGGTGAGCAGCTAAAAGGATATAAAACTTCCATACTTCTAGAGTGACAACGCCATTACGGCCCACTCCTCGCAAACACTGAGACCCGCTAAGGCTCTCCACGCGGCTCCTCCCGGGACCTCAGGCCCCGCCCCGCCCCGCCCGGGGGCGCTTCTGCGGGCCACGTGGTCCCTCGTCCGCGCAGGCGGCTCCCGGCGCCGGCGCTTCCGGGTTGGCTGCGGCGACGGCGGCGGCGCAGGGGCAGAACCGGGCGGCGCAGGAACGCCGGCTGTTGGCCCCGCGGAGCTGGGGGCCTGGGCAGGCCCGGCCCGGGTGCGCCCGCCAGGCCGCGGGTGAGCGGCCCAGTTTCGGACCTCTCCCGGCGTCCCGAGAGGTACGTCCGCCGTCGGCCCACCGTCCGGGGGCGCGGGGCGCGCAGCCGTGTTGACGCCTCCCCAGCAGCCGCTCCCGGGTCCGGCCCGAGGGGCCCCGGGCTCGGAGGTAGGGGCCCCCCGTCGCCTCGCTCCCCGCTTCCAGCTTGGCGGACCGCGGGCTCCGGGGAATGGCCCGCCCGCCCGCAGCTGCGCGCCGCGTGTCGTCTGGCGCCAGCCTGAGCGATCCACGCCGCCCTTCCAGAGCGAGGCCGAATACGCCTTACAGTACTATTACTTAATTGCAGCTACCCCAAAATTCACTTCGCACGTGGACGTTGTCTTCGCCCTTTCCATTTTTGTTTCACAGACAAAATGGCTAATAACATGTAAAATCCAGACACTGTAGTTTTCATTCTGATGTTTATGCAACTATGGGAAGTTAGTGCAGGGAGAGACTTAAGGGGTGGTTGAGCCCAATTTCTTTATTTTACAGAGGAGAAAATGAACCCTGAGCGGTACCGTGGATGTCGGAAATTCACCCGGCTGGGTGATGGTACAATAAGTATGAGAACCTAAAGCTAAGTTTTTAAATAGTCTTTTAAGAGTGGTAAATGGTAAAATTTAGTTAAAGTGAAGTGAAGAGTAGGTGCTTTTGGAGTGGGATTGTTAGATAATGCCTCCTTTTTTTTAAATAATATTTTCTTATTTCAGGATTAATCCTTCTTGGGCTTCTAAAGAAAATGGCAGAGACATCATCAGAGCCTCCTGGGCAGCTTGTTGTACACTCAGACACCCACAGTGACACTGTCCTGGCCAGTTTTGAGAATCAGAGGAAGAAAGGCTTTCTGTGTGACATTACTTTAATCGTGGAGAATGTGCATTTCCGGGCCCATAAAGCTTTGCTTGCTGCCAGTAGTGAATACTTCTCAATGATGTTTGCTGAAGAGGGGGAGATCGGCCAGTCCATTTACATGCTGGAAGGCATGGTTGCTGACACATTTGGCATCCTGCTGGAATTTATCTACACAGGTTGTCTCCAGGCCAGTGAGAAAAGTACAGAACAAATCCTGGCCACTGCCCAGTTCTTAAAAGTCTATGACCTGGTAAAGGCTTATACAGACTTTCAGAATAATCACAGCTCCCCAAAGCCAACGACTCTGAACGCCGCTGGTGCTCCAGTGGTTGTTATTTCTAATAAGAAAAATGATCCTCCAAAGCGGAAACGGGGAAGACCCAGGAAAGTCAACGGTTTACAGGAGGGGAAATCAGAACTGACTGCAGAAGAGGAAACACAGCTCAGAGTGAACAACTCAGTTCAGAATAGACAAAACTTTGTGGTTAAAGACGGAGACAGTGGTATACTGAATGAGCAGGTTCCAGCAAAAGAATTGGAAGAGTCTGAGCCTGTTTGTGAGCCAGGTAGAGGGGAGGGAGTGCCGGCTGAAAAAGATGAGAACTGTGATCCCCAGACCCTTGACGGGCAGGACAGCCAGAGCCGGTGCAGCAAGCGGAGGATTCGGAGATCTGTCAAACTTAAAGATTACAAACTTGTTGGGGATGAAGATGACCAGGGTTCAGCCAAGAGGGTCTGTGGAAGGAGGAAGCGCCCCGGTGGCCCTGAGGCCCGTTGTAAAGACTGTGGCAAAGTGTTTAAGTACAATCACTTTTTAGCAATCCACCAGAGGAGCCACACAGGTAATTACACTTTCACAGCTTATTGGAATGTGATTTGGAGAAGTAACCATAATAATAGCTTTCGTTTATTGTGCACCATCTATGTGATGGGCATTGTCACAAAGTGTACATGTTACTGCAGTGAAGTCTCACAGCAGTCCTGTGAGATAGGTAATATTATCCTGGTTGTACAGATGGAAGAGACTTAAGTCCTAGAAAGCTTAAAGTAACTTGCCCAGGGCATCGATGTAGTGACAGAGCTGGAATTTGAACCCAAGGGACCTGATTCCAGGACCTCTCTTCTTATTTGAAGTTGTGGTTCAAGGCTTGAATGTCCAGGAAGCAAGCAAACTCTAGCCACATTTAATCTGCTTTATGATTCTTGAAGATTCCTCATCTTGACCGTAGCTGTGGGGTTTTAAACATTTTTTTTCCTTTTATTTATTTATTTTTATAATGGCGGTACTGGAGATTGAACCCAGGACCTCATGCATGCTAAGCATGTGCTCCACCTCTGAGCTATACCCTCCCTCCCAACCATAACTATGTTTTTGCCCAGGTCTGTCTGGACAGCTTTCTCACTCAGTCATCTAGCTGTAAATGTCCTTACCTCTTTGGTACCTCTAGCCCGGTGCTGGCCAATGGATCCCTGTGTGAGGATGGAACTGTTCTATATCTGTGCTGTCCATTATGGTGGCCACTAGCCACCTGTGTCCATATCTGTGTGTGTTGAGTGCTTGACATGTGGTGAGTATGACTGAGAAACTGAATATTTTGTTTTAATTAATTTCAGTGGCCACCACATTGGACAGTGCAGCCCTAGCCAGAAACCCCTTCCTCCTGTGAGCCTCTATTATACACCTAACACGTGCAGCTGTGGGTCGGGCGTAGTTATATCCCTGTTATATACCCCTCAACCTGATTGTAAGCTGAAGTACGGGGACTGATACTTAAGTCTTCCTTCATCCACAGCCATCCTGTGACCCAGGAGCGTCCAGCACTGTGGTTCTCAACCTGGCTGCACGTTACAGACTCCTAGGGAATTTGAAAAACTACCCGTGCCTGGTCCCAGCCCCAGAGCTTCTGACTTCATTATCTGGAGCTTTGGTGCTTTTTAAGGACAGTTAGGTTGAGAACCCTGAATTCTAGTTCTTTGAACTAAGTAGACACTTATTTGTTGAACGTAATGGAGGATCATTTAAAGAGTTAAATAGTTCTATAGGATTTGTTAAGGAAGACAGCATGTAGGATCTTCCCTTTTGCCCCCTGTATTCTGCAGTTTTGCATTAAATCACTTTAGTGTGGGTCTCTCTTCTTCCGTTTGGGTGGATACCAGTAGATCCATACAGTCTGGAAACTCGTATCCTTTACTTCCAGAAAAATTTCTTGAATTATTTCATAGATGTTTTCTCTACTCTTTCTCTGGAACTCTTGGTGTTTGGATGTTGAACCTCCTGGACCCATCCCCTAACATTTTTACCTTTTCTCTCCTATTTTCCATCACTTTTTGCTCTACTTTCTGGGGATTTCTTTATATTTTAACTTTTATTTTTCTATTTCTACTCTTACTTTTTTACTGGTAGGAGCTCTTTTCTCTGAGTTCCTTTTTTTTTTTTTTTTAAGTTAGAATCCTCTTTGTTTCACAATGTAATATTGTAACGTCTGTGAGCCTGCTAAAAACAGCATTTGCTTATTTCTTAGCTTTTAATGTTTTCTTCACTCTGGGCAGTCTCTGTTTTCTGCAAGTTGCTTCTTCTCTTGTCTGTTTCTGTATCTATTTCAACTACTAAAGGCCTTCCTTGACTGATGATTTGTGTGTGTGTGTTTTAATTGTATTTAATTATATGCAAGAATGGTTTGCTAAAAGCTGCGGGCAACTCTGTGGGTGTGGAGAGGGCCTGTGGGCATCCTCGCTGATCCCTGGCTCCTTCAGCTCTCTTTCCTCGGGCCCATCGCATTCCAGGAGAAGGCACTTCACCTCCCACCTGGAGGCTCTAGGCCTGGCTGCCAGTGTCTGGCACAAGAAGGGACCAAAGGCTGGGTTGGGGAGCGGTCTCATTGTCCCAGATGGAAACTTTGACTTATTCTCCCTATGGTGGTCCTGCTCCACCGATCTGGGAGGCCTCTAACCCGGAGTCCCCTAGTCCAGAGACCCTTTGTTTGATTTACCCTCTTCAGAGAACAGTCTCTATCTTCTGTTAGGGAGAGAGGTGGTCTCCTGGTTGCGTGAAGTAGGAGACTGGATCGGGGCAGGGGAGTTGCCAGCTACTTTTGGAACACTCATTTATCCTTCCTTACCCCCTACTTTCAGAGATAACGGGCGCCACCAATTCCTGAACCTTGCAGAGGCTCTGTCTTAAAATTAGGTCTTACTTCTCTTAGCACTCCTCACTGCTGGCATCAGATTCATCTGTTTGAGCTTGCAAAATTTTATTGCTGATGTCTCTCCCATTCATTGTCATTTTAATTGGAGAGAGGACAGAAAGATGTGCAGATTCTTGCTTATGCCATGTTTCTGGGGCTCTTGTTCCAGGGGAGCGACCTTTCAAATGTAATGAGTGTGGAAAAGGCTTTGCCCAGAAGCATTCCCTGCAAGTCCATACGCGGATGCACACAGGCGAGCGGCCATACACCTGCACCGTGTGCAGCAAGGCTCTCACCACCAAGCACTCGCTGCTGGAGCACATGAGCCTGCACTCAGGTAGCCAGGCTTGTACCAGAGGGCCCGCTGCCACCAGGTTCCAGTTCCCGGGGTGGGCATTACTGCCATCTGAGTGGTCTTTCCTCCCCGGTATCATTCTCCAAGCAGTGTCATTGAAAGACAGAATTATGCATCTGTCACAGTGTAGACTTCTGCACAGCAGTGAGCCTTAAACTAGGGCTTATAAACTGGCTGCTGGGAGTTCAACAAGCAGGCATGTTTTAACCACCAGAGTTTAGAATTATTTTACTTTGGATGCCTTTGGGGCAAATTTGAATTCTCCCAGTCTGTCCCAGTCTCCATCACTCCTTACTGCCTTTCATGTCTTTGCATATTTATGTTACAGTGACATGTGGGTTTGTAGACAAGTCAACTTGTGTTATTTATAGAAAATGGGGACCTCGGCCCACTATGGTATTTACCTCATTAGTGAGCTTTCTAGTTCTTTATAGTCTTTTGCATGTTTTGTTTTTTATTTGGCAGGACAGAAGTCTTTTACTTGTGATCAGTGTGGAAAATATTTCAGCCAGAAAAGACAACTAAAGAGCCATTACCGAGTTCATACAGGTACAATAAAGTGAGGGAAAATTGGGATTGAGGTGGGGAGCAATTACAAATTGTTTCTGAAATGTCAGATTCATGTTGCAGAAGATAAATGAGTTTTTAGGGAAATAATTCTTTAAAAAGCAATATAAATTGGGTGTCCTTGTATTATTCTCTACTACTCTGATTTATATTAAATTTCTATATTATCATTTTGGTGCCATACACAGAAGCCCTGCAAAATTGGTATCGTTCAAGGTGCCGCTTGACTAGGGGGCTCCTGCTAATTGGTTGTTAGTGGTGCCTGAACAATGGTGTCTCCTCCCCATAAGTGCCAGTCCGAGCTTTCTCCAGCTGGTTCCACCCATGGGCCTCTTTTCTTTTCTGCCAACTGAGAAGAAATGAAAAGGGGATTGGGAGCATCACTTAAGATCAGTTAGCCACAGTCACACCAGTGCTTCAAGGGGAAAAGGAGATTATATTTAGGGAGATTGGAAGGGTCCCACCTCTTTTTGGGAAGCAGTGAGTTGAGATGCATAGGAAAATACTCATTGTTAACCAGATTTAATTTAAAAATTGTTGTTTTATTAAAGTACCATATTTAAAGTGATTATTTTTCAGGGAAGTGCTTTAACACAAATCACTGAAGAAATGCAGGGACAGCATATATGCACTGACACTTTTTTTATTGTTGCGACAAGGCCACTCATTACCGGAATGCAACCACTGCCGCCGCAAATTCATGGATGTGTCTCAGCTAAAGAAACACCTACGAACACACACGGGTAAAACTCCATCTTGCCCTTTCTTCCTGTTTTTGGGAGAATGAGTTATGAAGTATTCGGAGTCCCCTCCTCAGGCTGTGTTTATTGTAAATTGAGTGGGGATTTTATAAGTAGATCATTTAAAAAGCTCAGGCAGAATACACTGTGCTATGGGGAAATCTCATCTCTGTAGGTTAGCAAAACCAAGAGTTCTTACTGAGCACTGTTCATTTATGAAACTTCACTTAATACCACGAAATAGAACAAGTCTGAATCAGGTTCTGTGTTTCAGTCTTAATTTACTTCATCAAAAGATTATCAAAATAATGTTTTTTAGAAAAGGAAGCAAAGTGAAGCAGACACAAAGGTAGCACAGGCACTGAGGATTTTTCCACTTTCTCTCCTAGAACCAGTACTTACAGCATTAGCATCGTCACCTCCAGAAAAATCAGCTTCCAGGAGGAAAAGGAGGAAGGATCAATTAGAGCCGGTCAAATTCTTTCACTTAAGATCAGAAAAGTAAAAATGTAGGCCTTTTAGAACTTTGGGTAAGAAGCACTTCTTAGGAAGAAACCTGTTAGATTTTTCTAAGAAAAACTTCCTATTGTAAGTTGATAATTTAATGATTCTGGTAAATTGTCCACCAAAATTATATATCAGATTGCTTTATGTTGCCTTGGACATTTTTTTTTAACACAAGTTTTTCTTCTTAAGGTCATTTACTTTCTTAAATATCTCACTGGGTCTGAGTTTTATAAAAATGGATCTCTAGACATTCTTTCCACAGACATCATTAATAGGATCTGTGAAATTTAATTCATCTTCTGAACACATATTAGCTGAACAGTTACTGGGTACCAGGCAGTCTTCATGGTCTTGAGGATAGCACAGTGCATGAGATGGACAGCTCTTGAGGGGTTGACGTTCAAACGGGGGGACAGAGGACAAGTGACTGTGTGACGTGTTAGGTGGGGGTAAGTGCTATGAAGAACTGAATGCAGGGCAAGGGGATGGGGCTGGGGCGGGCAGGGGAGGTGACATCGTGGACGGAGATGTGACTGCTGTGGGGACTGAGCGAGGGCTGTGTCTACCCGGGAGAAGAGCGTTGTGGGCAGAGGGAACGGGAGGTGCAGAGGCCTGAGGCAGGAGGGTTTCTGGTGGGCGTGGAAGTGCTGGGGCAGTGGGAGTGGGAGGGTGGGGTGCAGGTGGACGTCAGAGGCTGCTGGAGTCCCTGTCATGCAGGGGTTCCCAGTCCAGCATGTGCTTCAGTTACCTGAGAAGCTTTAAAATGGAAAAAGCCTGGTCCTGCCCCCAGAGACTCTAACTGAAGTGACTTGGAATGAGGCTCAGAAGTGGCGTTTTTAGAAGCTCTCCAGGTTTCTCTAGTGCGCACTTAGGCCTAAGAACTTTAGAGGCCGCAAAAAAAGACTTTGGGTTTTATTCTGAGTGAGATGACTAAGGAGAGGACTGATGTGATGTAATGTAGAGTTTTAATGAGATTGCTCCAGCTCCACGTGGGGTCAGGTGGGGAGGGGCAGGGGTGCAGGTGCCCTCGGGAGGGTGCAGAGACCCCCTGGGAGGCCGGTGCGGTAATCAGGGCTCTGCACAGGGTGGTAGCAATGGAAGCGGTGCTGAGTGGTCCAGTTCCGGATGTGGTCTGAAGGAAGGGCTGACATGATTTGCTCATGGTTAGATGTGGAGGGCTAAGAGGAAGGGAAGGCAGAAGCAGCTGGAAGGATGAGAAACTGGGGCAGACGGAGGAGTAAATCAAGAGTTAGATTTTAGACATGTGGGGTCTGAGATGTCTCTCTGACATCCATGTACATGTGTGGAGGAGGCAGCTGGACATTTGAGTCCGAGTTCAGAGGAGACCTGCAAGCAGAGATAACGGATGTACATGCTTACATGTAGGCCTTTGAATGGCATGTGGGGCTGTGAAGAGTCTGCAGGGGGAGCCCAGGGGCCTCAGTTCCTCTGGACAGTGCCAGAGCTGAGACATCGCATCTTCATCTTGTCTTCTGAGCATAAGGTGTCAGTGAGGCTTCTGGTCTTTCTGAGGAGAAGCGGGCCTTGAAGTAGGGGTGAAAAGCAGAACAAGTCCTCTCTCTGTAATCCCTGCAAACTGCTCCACCCTCTACTCTCGGGAGCAGGAGAGGGAAGTGGTGATGTGATGGGTGAAAAAGGAGATGACAAGGGCTCTGTAAAGTGGTTTGTATCCTTAGAAATAAGAAATGAAACCCGTCAAAGTATTAGGCTCTCTGAGGCCGGGACTGTGACTCATCTGTCCTTAGCACCGAGAGCGTGTATGATGTCGGGGTTGAGAAGAGTTGGTGTTGGCGTGCCACTTCCCTGCTCCCTCGGGGAGGTTTGGGAGAGGCACAGACAGAGGTGCGAACAGGCCCGGCAGGCAGGTGGTGCTGAGAAGGCCAAGCAAGAGCACCTGTTGTGACAGCAGGGCCACACCTACTGGAAAACCAACACTGTCATCTCTTAGCTCTTTAAGTGCAAACTCTCTCTGGGTTAGATGTCCTTTGCCAAGCACAAGAAGTCAGAGATAAGTAAGAGATGCTTTCTTCCCTAAGAGGTCATCTTCAGTTGGGTGGACAGATGCATTTTGACATGGAGGCAAGATGACAGGCAGTGTCGTGAGGTCACTGCAGCTCAGCTCTTGTCCCCGTATGTGGAGCTGGTCAGGCTGTCAGGCACTGAGCCAAGCCATGCCAAGCATAGGACTGAGAAAGCAGCAAATGTTTACACTTAACAAAGGGACTACACCTTTCTGTTGTCTGCAGTACTGCCTTCCTGACATCAGTGTACCTGAAAATAAGTTAGTGATCAAAAGATTGCTTGATGAGCTGGGGACAAGTTCAGGGAATTAGCCCAGAAGAAGCCTGGTGAGTGGCCTCTGACCCCAGTTCATACAGTATAGTCGCAGCCCTCCAGTGTCCCTGTCTCTTGCATATGATGTTAGGTAAACACCAATCCTCCCCTATTGGCTCCCACTCCCAGGCAGGTGCCCTGCCTGTGATACAGGTAACTGAGTCACAGCTTTCATTCACAGCCTCGTTTTGTTGGGTTGGATTTGAAGCTTCCTAAATCTCCTTAGCCCTGTGTCAAGACCATCCATTAACATTGCTGGTCCCCATCTTTGTGACATCAGGGGCCCCTCCTGCAATAGTCTCTTCCAGAGTCTACATGTGCTCTAGTGAGGACCTCAGTGGAGCGTGATAAAAGCCCCAGTAGAGATGTGAACACAGAGGTGATTAACTTTCCCTGGGAAGAGCTGGGGAAGCATCCCAGAGGAAAGACCTGGATCTTGAAGCCAGAGTAAGCGCTGGATTGACAGAGGAAGTGGGAAGAGGCGTTCCCAGAGGGGAACAGGATGCCTGGGGTTGAGAATGTGAGAGGCCCGGCGGGCCTGTGGTGAGGAGTTCCCTGATGAACAGCTAAAGTGGGATTGCTGACCAGGGGGCGGACCTGCGGTGAAGGCAAGGGGAGATCTCTCGGCAGAAAGGAGGCGTATTTTGCTTCCTGTATGGAAAAGGGCTACTCAAGCAGCCCCAAGAGGATGGTCAGAGAGGGAAGGTTCTGACAATAAGCCAGTTAACAGGCTCTTTGGGGAAGAAAGATGAAGGCCTTTGGGTCAGGAGAGTGGTAGGAAGAGAAGTACTTAAGAGATTCTTAGCCTAGGGAGAAAAGAAGTATGTGGATTTACTTCTGGGCTCTCTGTTCTGTTCCATTGATCCATGTGTCTTGTTTTTGTGCCAGTACAATGCTGTTGTGATTAATGTAGCTCTGCAGAGTTGTCTGAAGTCTGGGAGGGTTATGCCTCCAGCCTCATTCTTTTTCTTCAGTATTGGTTTGGCAGTTCTGGGTCTTTTATGGTTCCATATAAATTTTAGGATTATTTGTTCTAGTTCTGTGAAAAATGTCCTGGGTAATTTGATAGGGATCACATTAAATCTGCAGATTCTTCTAGGTGGTATGGTTATTTTAACTATTAATTTTTCCAACCCAAGAGCATGAGATATCTTTCCATTTCTTTGAATCATTTTCAGATTCCTTTATCAATGTTTTATAGTGCTCCATGTATAAGTCTTTCACCTCCTTCGTCAAGTTCATTCATAAGTATTTTATTTTTTTGATGCAATTTTAAAAGGGATTTTTTTTAACTTCCCCTTTCTGATATTTCATTATTGATGTAAAGAAATGCAACAGACTTCTGTATGTTAATCTTGTATCCTGCCACCTTTCTGAATTTGTTTATTCTAATCCCTTTTGTGTGGGGTCTTTAGAGTTTTCTATATATAGTATGCATCCGCATATAGTGACAGTTTTACCTCTTCTCTTCCAGTTTGGATCCCTTTTATTTCTTTCTGTCTGATTGCTGTGGCGAGGACTTCCGGTACTGTGTTGAACAGAAGTGATGAGAGTGGGCATCCTTGCCTTGTTTCAGATTTTAGCAGGAAGGCTTTCAGTGTTGTGCTGCTGTGGGTTTGTCATAAATGGCTTTTATTATGTTGAGATATATTCCCTCTGAACCCACTTTACCTTAAGTGAGGGTTGAATTTTATCAAATGCTTTTTCTGCATCTATTGAGATGATTGTGTGATTTTTTGGAAAGACAGTGGCAGTGGCCTGCTTTTAACCTTTGGAGTGGGTTAGGGTCATTGCTGCAAAGATGCAGATTGACCCAAGTTGTCATAAGCGTTCTGTGCCTAGATTGAACTTGGGGAAATAACTAGCCTAAATTTTCTAGTAGATGCTGTGAAAGGGAAATTACCTGACCATCCTCCACTTCACTCATCCCTTGCTGTTACCTACTTAAGTGGGATTTTGCTTTTCTTTTTCTTTCTTTTTTTAATTCATAGTCCCCTTGCCTTCGTTAGGATCAATAATTGTGTTTCTGGAGGGCATGGCAGTCTGTCATTGTATGTGCAGTATACAAACTAATGCTGAATAAATGCTGTAGAAGCCTTATTATTCCTAGTGGGTCTGGAGCAGTCATGACATCGTGTGTGGGCCTTAATTCCCACTCTGAAATTTGTTTATTCAACAAGGATTTCTGGAACATTTACCAGGCCCAGTTCTAGACACTGGGGTCCTCGGAGTGGACAAGCCCACAAATCATCCTACATAAGAACGGGAGACACAAGCAGGGGAGGGCATAGCTCAGTGGTAGAGCACATGCTTAGCATGTACAAGGTCCTGGGTTCAGTCCCCAGTACCTCCATCAAAAAAATAAATAAATAAACCTAATTACCTCCCCCAAAACAAAAGCAAATAAATAACAACAAAAATATATTTTTAAAAAAGAAAATATTAAAAAAAAAAAAAGTCAAGAACGGGATAGACACGTAAGTAATACGTAGAGTGTATAAGCCGGGGATGGCCTTGTGGGAAAACTAACTCAGGGAAGCCAGCCAAGACACACTGGGTCAGTACTCTCTGGTGATGAAGCCTCACTGATAAAGTGACACTTGAGCAGAGACTGGAAGGCAGTGTGGAGAGTGAACCTCTCTGGGAAACTCCTGGGGGAGACATGCCGGGGAGCGGGGATGGTAAGTGCAAGGGCCCGGGGCGGGGCTTGCTTGGGATGTGGTGTTCAGGGACTCTCTGGAAGCTGAGTTGGTGAGCAGGGGAGAGTGCCCGATGAGGTTAGGCAGGCTTGGGGTGAGGAATGGCCTTGGGCAGACAGACCTGGCAGCTCTCTGATTCCTTGTAGGCCCAGGGCTTTGGCTTTTATCTCCACAGACAGGATGGGGGGCTGTTGGAGCATTTGCAGCAGAACGTGATAGGATCTGACTGTGTATAGAATCACTCTGGTTGCCACATTCATGGTGGACGACAGAAGCAGGAGTAGGGCTGCTGCCGGGAAGTGGTGGCAGCCTGGGCCAGGGGTGACTGTGGAGGTGGCAAGAAGTTGTCAGGTTCTGGGAAAGGAGATGGAAATGGGAGTCATCCCTAATTGTGCACCATCCCGGGTGTCCTTGGAAGGTCACGCAGGAATATGAGAGTGTAAGTTACCTAAGGGAGGTCCACACAGAAGCAGATGTGGTTTCTGTCCATTTAATCGCCACCTCCTTGTTTCAGTTTTTAAGTGTTTGAGGGAAAGGACTGTACTTTATACTTCTCTGAGTCCTCGGGGCACTTAGCACACGGTGCTCAGGTACGCGGTAGGCACTTGCTAAGTGCTCCATTGATTCACTCACTCATGCCTACTGAGAATTCAAGTGGTACTGCCTTCATTCTTTTTTGTATTGTGATACCATGGGGTGACTTTTTCTTTTTGTTTTATTTTGGATGTATATCTCTGAACGCTTTCCCCTTTTTTAGGTGAGAAGCCATTTACTTGTGAAATCTGCGGCAAATCGTTCACAGCAAAGAGTTCTCTTCAGACCCACATCAGAATCCATCGGTAAAGTTTTGCACAGTTTTCTCACATGGAGTCCTCGTTCACTCCTAATATTCAGTAGGGTGACATATATTACCTTTATAGTCCTTTCCCCCAAATTACTACTCTGGTAGAAATTTCCTGAGTAGTTTATTAATTTGTTTTATCTTTTCAATAAAGAAATTTCTCACTTAGGCAAAATCAGGAAAACTGATTCTGAACAGCAAAAGTCTGCATTATTGATGTCATTTCTTGAATTTTAATTTTGGGTTGGGGGGCTACTCCAAAGCTTAAGTCTCATCAAAACTAAATATTAAATTTAATATTTTCTGGATAAATTTTTTTGTTAACACAACTTATTTCCAGATTTGACTTGTTCATCTAACACAATTAGGGGCTACTTAAATTTGTAATATTGAAATCAAACATGTATTTATTTGACTTCTAGAGTCTAAAAATTGGCTGTGAGAACTAAAACCAAAAAAGAATTTTATGCGTAATGTATTAACATTTACCTTCGTATCTGAAATACGCACAATGGAATCATAAAATTTTATCACATCTAACCCAGCCCCACAGCCCCATGCACCACCTGTCCTCAAATACCCACTCCCCCTTTTTTTCTTTAAGGTTAGAAAATGAAGCCCATGGAAGGTGTGACTTGCTCCAAACCCTTACGTTAGTAGGAGAACCCATGACTTACATCTCCCGGTTAAGCTAACTTTCCTTTCTTCTTGACTGCTTCTCCCTAACTAATCAGGAAGTAATAAATTGATGTTTTAAAAATAAAACGTATATTTTCTTGTAGAGGAGAAAAGCCATATTCCTGTGCTGTATGTGGCAAATCCTTCTCTGACTCGAGTGCCAAGAGGAGACACTGCATTCTACACACGGGCAAAAAGCCTTTCTCCTGCCCTGAGTGTAACTTACAGTTTGCTCGCTTAGACAACTTGAAGGCTCACTTGAAAATCCATAGCAAAGAGAAGCAGGCGTCCGATGCCAGCAGCGTTTCCGGCAATAATAATACTGAGGAGGTCAGGAATATTCTTCAGCTGCAGCCCTATCAACTCTCTACCTCTGGAGAGCAGGAGATTCAGCTTCTTGTAACAGATTCTGTACATAACATCAATTTCATGCCTGGTCCTAGCCAAGGAATCAGCATCGTCACTGCAGAGAGTTCCCAGAGCATGACCGCAGACCAGGCTGCTAATCTCACCCTGCTCACACAGCCGCCCGAGCAGCTGCAGAATTTAATTCTTTCAGCTCAGCAGGAGCAAACAGAGCACCTTCAGAGCCTCAATATGATTGAGAGCCAGATGGAACCCTCACAGACCGAGCCCGTGCACGTAATCACACTGTCCAAGGAAACTTTGGCACATCTTCACGCCCATCAGGAGCAAACAGAGGAGCTCCATTTAGCGAGCGCTTCAGATCCGGCTCAGCACCTGCAGCTGCCGCAGGCGCCTGCTCCGCCGCCACCCGCCCACCGCGTGCCCCAGCCCACACCGCTTAGCCAGGAGCAGAGCTGACCTGAAAACGCACTCCACTGCTCCGTTGGTCTCCTCTCCGCAAGCCTGCGGTGACTGGATTGTGTGCCTGAAGTCAGGCCTTTTGCAGCGCTCACTTACAGGTCTTACAGACCTTAGCTGAGCTGAGCTGAGCTGGAGCTATAATGCTTCCCATCCAGGAAACAAGATGTGTGTCATGTCTTACATCTAATGCTGATTTGGATCTGGCATTTCACTGTTGACGAATGGTTTGCATTTTCATGTACTATGTCTCTTACAGACTTGGGTAACTTTTCTTTGGGGACACTGAATTAGACTCTCCTGTGAGTATTAAATGTTCACAACCAGAGGTTATGGTCTTGCTGACCTTTCCAGTTATCTTTTTTATTTTTTAGAACAGAGGAAGTCATGTGTTGAATTGGGTAGAATGGTTGGTTCCCCCTCCTTATTTCTCTTAGGTGACACAGTTGCCACTACAAGACAAGTCAGGGCTAAATATGGCAGATTACAACTTGGGGGACTGTTCTTCTAACAATTTCCAGTCCCCTAAGACATGGTAACTTCTCAATATTTAATCTTTGTGTGGTGCAGTGGGCTAATAATATAAATGTCTATAATCTATAATCTATAGTCTATAATCTAAATGTCTGTTTTAACTCAAAATTCACATAACAAGAAAACCAAAAGGATAGGATTGTTTTTTAAATTCTGAACTCAACTTTTCTGAGATACATAGCTTTACATGTGTTTTAAAAGCAGGTTGTTGAAAATTTAAAAGTCTAATTAAAGTATAAAATTAGATCACGATATTCACCCCAAATAAATTCTGACTTTTTGTCAGCATTGATATTTGATCTTCATGATGAAGTTAAAGCTTTCTTAATTATCCTGGAATATAAAATTCAGTGTAATTTGTGTTAAATATACTCTGGATAATACTGGAATCTAATTGGTCTCTCAAAATGTTGTTCTGTGTATTGTGTCTAATAACTTTCTGGATAGGAACTTATTATAATCTATTTTTATTGCAAAGGTTAAATCTCACAAAATAGACACATCATTTAAAACAGAAAATTCTCATCTTAAAAATCATTTTGAGCCTCCAAGAGTTAGTAGCCAGCGTGTCTGTAATTGTGTGATTTTAAATAACCATCAGAAGATTAAATTATATTTGGGTTCAGTTTTCCAGCTATTTTATTGAATACTTTGACCACGTTCTCTCAAGTAAACTGATAGAGGATTTTTGAGAAAAGAAAGTGGGCACTAGTATATATAAACTAACATAATGCTGGTGGACAGTAGGGATAATCTCCCCTAAAATTAACAGGACTTCACATTAGTCACTTCTTTGTTTTAGATATCTTTGACTTCCACCTGAATCAAGCAAGTTTTTTTGGAGGTTAAAGTAATAGAGAATGATTCAGTTTTGAGAAAAGATGAAAGCATTTTTCTAACATATCTGCCAAACTATATTTTATTGTATATAATTAAAAAATTCCAAAATGATTTATCTTATATCTGTCAACCAAAGTATGTTAAATCAGACCTGACTGGAGATAATTTTTACAAATACTGTTATGCCCTAAATATTTCAGGTTCTTGATTTAGTCATTTAAACTATTTAACCTTATTGTTTAAAGTGCAGTGTTTTTACCAGCTTTTCAACCCCTACTGGCCCACATTTTCTCCAGGAGATACATAGTATTAAAGCAAATGAATGTTTAACTACTCACTCTGGGTAGCTAGATAATTATTCAGGAAATAAGGTCACATGACTATTTACAAGTCAAGTTTAACTAGCTTTATGGCGTCTACCTCTGCACTGTCAAAGAGAAATATAATGTGAGTCACATGTGTAACTTAAATTTTTCTAGTGGCTGCATTAAAAACAGAAAGGTGAGATGAATTTTAATAAGATAGCTTATTTATTCTAACATTTGCCAAATATTTCAACATGTAAATATCCAACATTAAAATGTACTAATAAGATAGTTTACATTTTTTTCATACTAAGTCTTCAAAATCTGGTGTGTATTTTACATTTACTGCACACTCAGTTTGTAGCTAATGTTCATGATACATACTTGATCTGTATTTAGAGTTCATACAATTTAGAGTTGAAAACCTAGATTCACACATTCAAGTAGTTGTAGACATAATTTTTTTCCCAGTAACAGAAACAAGTATCAGGTTTAAAATTTACATTAGGATTAAAAGTAAAGGCCACGTCCTCAGTCACAGTAGCCGCATTGTGAGTGCTTGTTAGCCTCTGTGGCCAGTGGCTCCTGTGACGCAGGCCTGCCTGCCTCTAGCGTGAGAGCCAGTCTCAGCTGTGAAAATCTCTTCTGGGAAGGTTCTGGGTTATTTGACCAGCTGTCAAAGGGAAGTGAGAAAAATATAGCTTCATAAATCTAGCCTCTCTCCTGCGTCCCAAATACACACTGTTGTCCCTTTAATGAAATCCTGAATTTTAAAGTTGAGTGACTACCCAAAGGAAATGTCATGTACGTAAAAATGTTTCTATTGTCTGAGAAATTGCTGGTTCATTGTTTCACAACTCACTTTGCACTAAGCTTGAGAACAGTCTTAGAAAGGGTTTTAACAAGTGTGGAAAGACAAACTGAACTTGTTAGGAATTAGAATATTATGCTTTCAAACTACTGAAATGACCTTGTTCCTCTTGAAGGTGACTCTCTGGTTTTCTCTCAGTAGAGGGCTGGCCTCAGGAAGACTTGAGCTCCTGCCATCAGAATGAGTTATTCTTGTGCTCGCCCCTGTGCTTCTCGAAAACTCTTCCTCTCCTCTGTGTATTTTTCTGCATTTGGTTCTTGTGTTGTAAATGTGAGCAGCCGGTTAAATGATGCTGAAGAATCTGAGAGTCTCATAGATGCTTACATCAAGGTTTTCATAAATTGGAGTAATAACAATATCTGCCACATACTGAGTCTCTACTATGGGCCAGGAGCAAAGCCAGGTGCGTGAGTTCTAAATCTTAGCGCTTCTGAAACCTTTACCACCTCATGGCGCACAAAAAGGATTTATTCAGCACCCTGGGTTAGAGGACTCCAGTCCCCTCTGGCCGTGACTGGTATATTCGTTTGCTGGGGAGGATTGCCATAACAGACACCACAGACTGGGCGGCTTAAACAATAGAAAATTATTTTCTCACAACTCTGGAGGCTGAGAGTCCCAAGATCTTGTATAGGCAGGACTGGTTTCTTCTGAGGCCTCCTAGCCATCTTTTCCTCCCTGTGTCTTCACATGGTCTTCCTCTGTGTGTTTGTCCTAATTTTATAAGGACACCACTCAGATTAGATTGGGGCTCACCCTAATGACCACCTTTTTCAAGGCACTATGTCCAAATGGCCCCTTTCTGAGAGACTGGATGTTAGGACAGCAACATGAATTTTTTAGGGGGTGGACACAGTTCAGCCCATAACAACTGGCATCTGGAATGAAGAGGGAAGCGGTGTCTGGGACACACCTATAACCTACTTGAAATACAATCTCATTTTACTTAATTTTTGTGACATTCCTATGAGGTAAGTAATATGCCTATTTTACAGATGAGATCATTGAGGCCCCCGAAAGATGAAGTTCATTGCCCAAAGTCACACACTAAGTGGCAGAGCTGGAACTGGGGTACCCAGCTGGCTGGTCCACTGTGGCTTCCACCAAATGGTCTTCCTAGCATCAGCCTTTTAAAATCTTAAGCTGGATTTCTCTTTACATATGATCTGCTTAATGTAACAGAAATTTTTGACTAAAATTGGGGGTCTGTATGAAATTTTAGCAATCAAACTTTTTACATAAAGCAATAATAGTAAAAGTTCTAGTCTTTCTCCTATAGAAATGTAATAACTACCATATTAGTAATACTTGTATTAGTATTTTACTACTATTGATTTAAAGCTTAATCAAAAGTTACACATTGGATGAAAAATCTTAACCAACATGAACTTTAAGCCCCTTTTTCAAACTTCAGACAGGATATTTTAAATTTAGGGCAGATTTGCTCTATTTTTGCTACCCTTATTTGGAAGTATTAAGGTAAATTTTCACCCTCAGTTTCCAAACTAAAATAAGCCTTTCTTAAGAATTGAAAGAAAACTCTATGTCTTGCTTTTGTAAAGAGCAGGTTTGGAGGAATGACCCCTAAAAAGATCCCCCTTGCCTTTTGTAAACAGCAGGTGTAAATGAATGACCTCTAAAAGAAGCTGAAATGTCACTGTGATAGTTTATCTTGCTTTCAAATTCTTTACACATAATTAAGCAACAAACACTTTTGTTGACTGGAATATATTCACGTATCATCATTCTCACTGGAAATGTACCACAGTAGGAGAGCTTTTATATTAAGCTTATTTGATCACATTCTCAACACAAAGTGTAGAAACTTGAATAAATGTAGGTAACATTTAGTTCTTTTTTTGGTTTGTTTTTAATAAGTGAAAAATACTACTCTATCCACTGTGACATGTAGAAAGGGAAAAATTTGAGTAGGAGTCAGGTCAGAGAACTTCTTTGTTCTTGGAGCATGGATTTATTATTTATTTTGAATTTTTAATATCCATAATATTAGATCATTTAAAATACGTATTTGAAGATTTTCCAGAATAGTTTGGCTCTTGATTTTAGTTCATTTGTATTTTTTTAATTGTCATTTTTATTGATGATGTGTATTCTAGTTCATTTGTATTTATCCTTGTTAGAGGAAAAGTTAAACTGAAGCTTCCTTAGTCTAAGTTAGAGATATAAAAAAGAATGTCTACATTTTAAAAATCTACCTCTCATAGATAATTCTAGTATGAGTAAGTGGCTTCTGGACACATTTTTTCCATAATCTTAATGTTTGAAGTATGAAAGTACTCTCATAAAAATAGGGGAAAGTATTTAAACAGATCCTGAACCTAATTGTATTTTAATCTTTGTTCCTTGTGTTATCTTAGAGTCTATGAAATCATGCTTTGACTTCTGGAGAAGGTACTTGAATAAAAAGCAGCATACAGAGGATAAAGTTGCAGGGAGCAGTAGGAAAGAAGGAGGAACCCAAATTTTGTATTCACTCACTCTTAACAGTTTAGAGAGAAAACTGGGAGTCCTTCTTGATGGGCCCCTCCTCCCCATAACACACACCCAATCCCTCACCAAGTTATGTCAGTTTCACCTCAAACTGTATTTTGAGTCCATCCACTTTGTGCATCCCAGCTGCTGCACCATCACCATGCCCTCTTGCCTGGACTCCTGCCAAGGCCTGCATTTCTTCCTCTCCCCCTTTCTCCACGGTAAGTGGTAATCTGTCTGGGCTCACCATTGTGCCCTCAGCACCAAGCAGAGTGCCTTGCTGAATGAATGGACAATGTGTTATTAAGGCAAATACAATCATTGCTCTGCTTACAATCCTGCAGTATCCCACTGCACTCAGAGGGAAATCCTCAACCCATCTTCCTCTTGAGTCCCTTCCTCATTCTCACTTCCAGCCACACTGTCTTCCTTGCTGTTCCCCAAACATACCCAGCAATTTCCTGCCTTGGGCTTTGAGGCAGGCAGTTTCTCAGGCTTAAAAGGTTTCTGCCCCTACTCTGTCTAATGTCTTCACGTCTGTCAGAATTCAGTGCAAGTGTCACTTCCTCACCCTCTAATCCTTCCTGACCCTCTAATCTCAGTCAAGCCACCCTTTCTTATCCATCTACAGCACTCTACACTTTGGACTTGGTAATTATTTTTACAGCAGGAGCTGTGTCTGCCTGGTCACACTGCAGGCACAGCTCCTGACCCAGAACAGTGGGTGTAGTGTTTGGACGCACTGACTTATACAGTGTAAGGCCATATACAGGACAGCTTAGATGTGTCACCTGCTAAGGATCTAGTTTCGGGCTACAGGCTTAGGAGATGAGAGATTGGGAGGTGAGGTAAGGATGGCATTGCAAGAAGACAGAACATGGTGTGGATTAGAGGAAAGGGATCCTATCTTAATGGCCCAGGTTTTTCACCTAGGCTACCACTGGCATGATTATTTGCAAAACATTGGAATGGGATTCTTTTAAAACTGACTTTTCATGTATCAGCCACTTCTTTGATTCAGTATGAATTAGCCAATGTGTTTGCACCAATATTTCTAGTTTCATATACATGTAATGTGGCTCATGTTTCAAATAAGATTCTAATTAAGAAGAGAAACATTTGTAGATAAATAATAATTTATTCTTTTAGCTTTAATAGAGGTCAATTTTTTTTTGAAGAAAGTTCCAATAGGGGGCCTAGATTGTACATTTCTTAGAATCACCAACACTTAATAATAGAATTTTAGAGTCAAAATATGTAGAAGAGGTTGAGTAACTAAACTGCCTCCGTTTAGAGATAAGATGGAAGATGGTGGTTGGTGATTTTTCAAGGTTACAGTAAGTTCGTGTGAAGCAAAGCTGGAATCTGACCAGATCTTCAAGATTACAAATCAATATATTCCCCATTGCTTTTTACTCCACTGTGTATCTTTAACATAAAGTGAAACTCCAAGTCAGCTGTTTTTTAAGCACTGATGAAGTTATTGTTCTGTGATCTTTTTTAAAGACAAGTTTCACCATCTGTCATTCAGAGAGCTACACAACACTGTGGATGTGACCCCAATTTATTGAGTCAAGGGGCAGACCCTGTTGGGCCTTTGCAAATGCACTAAGTCAGAGCAGCTGGTTATTTACCATCCGCTAATGAAAGGGAAATAAGGGTGATTCTAAAAGCCTTGTAACCTATTTGGAGTGGACTTTAGAACTCTTTTTATATGATGTATTTAAATATGGGTGTGTCTGATATTTGGCAGATTGATTTCAAGCCAAATGACTAGTCACACTCGAAAGCTAGGATGGACCCAGCTGGGAGGCTGCCCTAGTTTCCTGAGCCTAACCTGGCTGAATTCCCTGCCTCTCCAGGCAGGGAGCAGGCATTTCCCCTTCCCTGTCTCCTCTGTTCAGGCCAGGAGAAGTGAGTATACAGGTCTTTCTGGGTCTTAGTGTTTCCAAACAGAAAGCAAAGTGAGAATAAAGAGAAGGGAGAGGACACCAGCTCTTTCTGGTCCTTGGATCCCACAGAAAGGACCCACCCATTTATTTCTCTGTTTTGTCAGTGTTTCTGATGTAACAGTGTCACCCTCTCTAAACAAGAAACAGCTTCTTATAATGCCAGGCTTTCATTTGTCACGTTGGATAAACACTGGTGTGATGGAGTCCAGATAGACCTGGGTCTGGTCTGGTGAACTCCAGATAGACCACACTAGCTCTGCCACTTGCTGTGTAACTTGTTGCGGGTCGCAGAACCTCTGTGACCCTCGGTTTCCTTTTCAGTAAAATGGGACAGTAAAATGGGAAATGATCATTGAGATTAAGGTGATATTCATAGTAGACGTTCAATAAATGACAGTTGATGTTTTATAAATACTAACTAGTTGAATGACCTTGGGAAAGTGTCTTCACATTCAGCACTACTTCCTTATCAGGAATATGAGGAAGTTGATCCCCAAGGTCTCTCGAGCCCTTTTCAGCACTGACAGGTCTGTGGGTCCTTTCTCCAAGGCATCTTGATTATTGGGGGTACTAGCTTCTCACCCACACATCCCTCCCATTTCTGCCATTCTTAGTTGTCTTCTAATATTCCCATTCCCACCCCAAGACCCTCTTGTTCTCTCACTCTGCCACTGTGGAAGCTGCAGACTGCCGAGTTTCCAGGACTCGAATTTATGCCCATGCTCTCAGCCCGGGTCTAAGAGCAGACTGCTTGCAGGGGAGGCGGATCCCACGCTTGGATCCATCGTGGGGCGCTCGGGCCTTGCATCTCCCGGTAGAAGAACGCAAAGGTTCCGGCGCTGCCTACGGACCCAACAGCTTCTGCAAACTTCTTGCACAGCCCGAGCGCCGTCTCTGCCTAGTGTTCGGAGACGGAGGCGGAGTAGGCACTGCGTAATGGTGGGGTGCCTCGTCCGCCTGGGAAGGATTAGCTTTGTAGGCGCAGGCATCAGGATGGAGCCCGAGGCCGCGGGCGCGCTCTCGGGCTCTGGGCGCCTCCGACTCCTGGGTTATAGACCCCAGCCTGGCGGGGCCCGGGTCTCCGGGCCCCCAAGCGGAACGCGGCGTCTGCAGCGCCACGCCCATGGGCGGGCCCCAGGCTATCCCGAGCCGGGGATTGAGGTGTAATGAGATGCTAATGAGGCGCGAATAAATCCTCTGCAGGCCGCGCGTCCTTCACGGAAGCCCACACCCAGCCGGACACGGCGCACCCGGCGCGCAGCCCTGCAACGCCGGCTTTTGGTCCGCGCCTCCTCCACCTCCTTTCCCCCGCCCCACAACCCGCCCAGGCTGGGACGCCCGCCTGGCAGGAAGCGGCCCTTCCGGGCTCCGGAGCCCCCCGGGTAAGTTGTCCAGCTGCGGGAGCTGTGCGCCCCTTGCCCGCGGGGGCCCGGGGTGGGAGTAGGGGTGCGCTTTCGGGGAAAGGTGGCTCCGGGCGCTTGGGAATCCTGCCTGGCGGGTCCGGCCCGTCTCTCCGCAGTTACGACCTGCTCAGTCCTGCTCAGCCCAGCTCAGCACCTCTGCAGGCTTTATGGTCCAGAGTGTGAGTACCTCCCGACCCCCGCCTCCAGTAGTCAAGCTCCCTCTCCATCTTTCCAGACAGCTCCACCCCTTTGTCCTGGCGTTTCCCACTCTACTCACTTCTCTGAGGGCTTCCTCCTTCCACCACCACCCCCTCTCCACTGCTCAAGAAAGACCTTTGCCTTTCCTTACCACAGGTGACCTGTGGCGGCGATTTTAATCTCCTTCTGCCTCGGCCTGACCCGCTGGGCTCAGGCTGGGACCGGTGGGCGGTCGAGGGGGCTCAAGGGGATCAGTCCATTGGCTTCCCCCCATCAACTCCACCCACCTTTCCTAACTCCCCCGTGGGCAACCACATCCGCCATACCCTCTGATTCCTCCCGGTCCCAGCGTGAGAAGGCCCTCTCCCATACCCTTCAAGTTGCGTGGGGGCCCGAGCGAGGGAGGAGGGCACAAAGGGAGGCCTTGTCTCGGGAAATTCCTGGGAGATCATGCAGGGGATGGGGCGGGGGGGTCGATGGGGGTGGGAGAAAGCTGGGAGGAGCGAATCGTGCTGCCTTGTCGCCCCTCAACTCCTCAACGCCCGCTGGAGCAGTGACAAGTCACAGGGGAAGTATTTTGACCGCAGTGAGTCAGAAATAGACCCAACTGTGTGTCACTCAGTCAGATGCAACATCCTCAGGCTGTTTGTTAAGGTAGTTTTGGTGGTGGGAAGTGGAATCCACCGAGTTAGAAATGGTCAACCCCTCTCTCAGGAGGTAATCACGAGTGCAAAAGAGGAAAACTTTGCCCCTGGCATAACACACCCCATGGCCAGCGTGGCACTGAGTCCATCAAGGGGCACACGGCACAAGGAGGCGTGGGGTGAGATGGAACAGCATGTGTGCCCAGCTACTGGGGTTGCTGGTAGATCTGTCCTTGTCTGCACTGCAAGGAAAGCTTTCCTCCTGGGCACTTTGCCCTCTCCGCGTTTGAGAAATTCCCCATGCCCTGTTTCCAGGGCCTCAAGAAGGCAGAGTAAGAATGCCTGTCCCTTGGGCCTCAGAGATGGAATAGGGCTTGGAGCTCCCTGGACAGGAAGGCTGAGCTGGAGGCTCCCTGGCTTCCCGTGTGCCCTTTGTGCCCAGGACTGCTGATTTTTCATTTCCAAATTTGGCAAATTTCACTTGGAGTGGAGGGGTTAGCAGCTGTCTCTGGAGCAGCTGGCTGAGAGGAGCAGAGCCAATCAGGGATGGATCTGGAGCTCTCTGGGAATACCAGACTGCTTTCTTCTCCTCCCCTTCCTTTTCCCTTCCTCCTTTCTCCAGCCTCCTCCCTTCTCTTCCTTCCTTTTCTTCAGCAGCCACGTGCCTCTGCCCAGCTGCTCCCCTCTCTGGGAGCCCCCAGGGTCTCCATGGCCGCACCCACCGCCACCAACCCTGCGCATGCCCACTTTGAGAGCTTCCTGCAGGCCCAACTGTGCCAGGATGTGCTAAGCAGCTTCCAGGGGCTGTGCGGGGCCTTGGGGCTGGAGCCGGGAGGGGGGCTGCCCCAGTACCACAAGATCAAGGCCCAGCTCAACTACTGGAGCGCCAAGTCGCTGTGGGCCAAGCTGGACAAGCGAGCCAGCCAGCCTGTGTACCAGCAGGGCCGGGCCTGCACCAGCACCAAGGTGGGTACACAGTGCCTGGGATGGAGCTTGGAGAGTGGGGTAAGTCAGGGGAGGGAGGCCTGACGCCGTGCCCATATTGCCTTGTGTGTTCGCAGTGCCTAGTGGTGGGTGCGGGACCTTGCGGGCTGCGGGCTGCCGTGGAGCTGGCGATGCTCGGGGCCCACGTGGTGGTGGTGGAGAAGCGCACCAAGTTCTCTCGCCACAACGTGCTCCACCTCTGGCCCTTCACCATTCATGACCTTCGGGGACTTGGCGCCAAGAAGTTCTATGGGCGCTTTTGCACAGGCTCCCTGGACCACATCAGTGAGCACCGTGTGGTAGCCTGGAGGGGCGGGTGAGCCTGGGCTTAGAGACAGGCCAGTGAGGGCGCTGCTGGGCCAGCCAAGGGGCAGAGTGGACGACATTCACTTCAGCCAGGTAGCTTTCAGGACTCAGGTCCCTCACCTGTAAAATAGGCAGTTGGACTGAGTGATCCCTAAGACCTTCTCCTGCTCTGACAGGGGCATACCAGTGCTTGGGGAGGCTGTGGGGTCCCAGCATTCTGTTCCTAATGTCTTCTCCCTTCCAGGCATCCGGCAACTTCAGCTGCTTTTGTTGAAAGTGACATTATTGCTGGGGGTGGAAATCCACTGGGGTGTCACTTTCACCGGCCTCCAGCCCCCTCCCAAAAAAGGTGAGTACTTCTCTGAGCCTGACATCTGGCTCTGCCAAGGACATCTTGGCCTTGTGGAAGAAAAAGGGAGGGGTTGGGAATGAGCTGTCTCCCTTTCTAATAGTGTGGCCTTGTGTAAATCCCTACTGAGCTGCATTTTGAGCATCTGTAAAATGTGAAGTATTTCTTTCCTTCCCCACTTCCCATGGCTGTTGTGAAGGTATAATTTGATAGACAATGTGTCATCCCTTTCTAAACCATAAAGCCCTTTACATGTTTAATTATTTCACTGGCTTGTCCTGGGAATATGGGGGCCCCTTCAGATTTCCACGCTTTTGCACCACTCACACCCTCTGCCCCAGGGAGTGGCTGGCGTGCCCAGCTCCAGCCCAACCCCCCAGCCCAACTGACCAACTATGAATTTGATGTCCTCATCTCTGCTGCTGGAGGTAAATTCGTCCCTGAAGGTGAGTGATCTCTTCCCTTGAAGGAGCCAGCATCTTGGTTTCCTCTTGGGCTTTTTTGGGCTGTCCTTTTGCCACTCCCCACCTGTCCCCATCTCTAGGCTTCACAGTGCGAGAAATGCGTGGCAAACTGGCCATTGGCATCACAGCCAACTTTGTAAATGGGCGCACCGTGGAAGAGACGCAGGTGCCTGAAATCAGCGGCGTGGCCAGGATCTATAACCAGAGCTTCTTCCAGAGCCTGCTCAAAGCCACAGGTCAGGGCCCTGCCCACAGGGTTTCTCCTCCCCATGCCAGACTTTGGCCTGCCTCCCGCCTCTCCCTCTCAGATCTGTCCATAGTTCAAGGAATCTCATACTTTTCCATCTTTGCGGTCTTGGCAGCAAAGAACCCGTGCCCCTGGAGACTCAGCAGGTACAGCCCCAGCTGACCACCTAGTAGGACAAGTCTTAGAAATCTCTTACAAAAATGCATGGGATTTGCTCTGTGCTTCTTTATATATGCTTTACTATAGAAATGATGTAAATTCCAAATGAAAGTGGGACTTCCAGAAGACGCCCTATGTTTAGTTTGGGTTCACACTGTCATGTCCCCTGGAGTGTGCACACCCCAGTTGGAGAAGCCAGGCTGTCTTCTGCAAGCCTGTGACCACATGGTACAGGTCTCCCAGCTGCCACCCCACCCAAGTTTCTCTCTTTGCTCCACATCTTTAGGCCCCCTGGGCCTGGGACAGATAGGCCATTGTGTCACTAGAACTCATGGGCTCCTGTGGCGGTGGGCAGCCAATGCAGGCTAAGCTGTGATCCCATCTCTCGGAGGTCAAGCATGGCTGGGGTATGTGGAGAGGTGACACATAATGAGGAGGAGACACAACCCCTGAACCCTGCCCTGTCCCCACAGGCATTGATCTGGAGAACATTGTGTACTACAAGGATGATACCCACTACTTTGTGATGACAGCCAAGAAGCAGTGCCTGTTGCGGCTGGGGGTGCTGCGTCAGGTGGGGCCTGGGCCCAGGCAGAGAGGGGCAGGGTGGTGGGCCCCAGGAGACAGAGGCCAGGCCTGGGCACAGTCTCCCCCTTGATGCAGAGGGAACCCATCCTCTCTCCCCTGGGACTTGCATAGCAACCTGGCTCATATTCTGGGCTAAACACCATATACCAGCCACAAGACTATAGATGTAAGCTGCATGAGGGCAGGGGTTTTGTCTCTTTGTTTCTCTTGCTGATGATTCCCAGTACCCAGAGTGGTGCCTGGTATATAGTAAGTGTATATAAGTAAACTATTTGCTGAATGAACTAGTTGAACACCTCGTGTGCAGGTACTGTGCTGAGAGATTTATTTGCATTTTCTCACCTAATTCTCACGAGTACCTTGAGAAGTTAGGTATCTTATTTCTAAATCTCTGAGAAGCTCAGTGATTTGTCCGAATGAGTATACGGTAACAGTAATGAGACTGGGCCTTGGAGGCAGGGTGGGGCCTGAGACCCCAGCACAGGGTGAGTGTTGAGGGAAGGGCTTGAGCATGGGAGGACGTTGAAGTTGAAATTTTAGTCCTTGTTCAGCCTTCAACTGCTGTGTCATCTGGGGAAGCCCCTTCCTGGGGCCTCAGGATATGCACCTTCTACCCTAAGGGGACAGGATGGCCCAGTTTACCCTGTTGGTTCTGATCTGTTGGCCATGTAGGACTGGCCGGATACCGACCGGCTGCTTGGCAGCGCCAATGTGGTGCCCGAGGCTTTGCAGCGCTTTGCTCGAGCAGCTGCCAACTTTGCCACCCACGGCAAGCTTGGGAAGCTGGAGTTTGCCCAAGACGCCCACGGGCGGCCTGATGTCTCTGCCTTTGACTTCACAAGCATGATGCGGGCAGAGAGCTCCGCTCGGGTGCAGGAGAAGCACGGCGCCCGCCTGCTGCTGGGGCTGGTCGGGGACTGCCTGGTGGAGGTGAGGGGTCAATGTCGCTGACTGGGGAGGGAGAGGGGCTCTCTGGACTCCTTGTAAGGAAGCACAGGGGTTCTGTGGTTGAAGGAGGAAGTGGCCTCTTGGGAAGGAAGGGGTGAAAAAAGGTTTGCTTATTGTAAGGAGGAGCTGAGGGCGGCTTGGTGGGGTGAGGGCCCCTCTGCTTTGGCCCTTGGGCATCTGGGCTTGGGTACTCCTGTTGGACTCGCACTGAGCTGTTTTCCTGTCCTTCTGACCCCGCAGCCCTTCTGGCCGCTGGGCACTGGAGTGGCCCGGGGCTTCTTGGCCGCCTTTGATGCTGCCTGGATGGTGAAGCGGTGGGCAGAGGGCGTTGGGCCGCTAGAGGTGTTGGCAGAGCGGTGAGGCCTGAGTTGGGGGGTAGGGCAGGGCTGGATATAGGATAAGAGTCAGGAATAGGATCAGGGGTGCTGGGTGAGTAGATGGGGGCATAGGCAAAAGAAAGGCCTGGCAATTCTTGAGGGGTGGGTGCTGACAGTGCCCTCCCACCTGTGCCCCTGTCCCTCCCCCTCCCCCTCCAGAGAGAGCCTGTACCAGCTCCTGTCACAGACCTCCCCAGAAAATATGCACCACAATGTGGCCCAGTATGGGCTGGACCCAACCACCCGCTACCCCAACCTGAACCTCCGGGCCGTGACCCCCAATCAGGTCAGAACCCATGGTTCCCCAGACTTGCCAGGTCAGCCCCCGCCAGGTCAGGTCTTCCCTCCTGGCCGGCCCAGTCACTGCCTTTCGGGGTGAGTCCCACCCAGGCAGCCCCTCTTCCATGGGCTGAGAAGGGTGTGTGGTCAGCCTGCCTCAAGGCCTGAAAGGGGCTGCCTTAGGTACGAGACCTGTATAACGTGGAGGCCAAGGAGCCGGTTCGGAGGATCAGTGACAAGACAGACTCAGGAGAGCCGGCCACCGGTGAGCAGGCCTCCATCCAGGGCCATGTCCAAAATATTTACCAAGCAGTGAGGCACAAGCACCGAGCATCAGAATAGCTGTGGCCACCCCGCCAGCAGGGAGCAGAGTCTGGAGCACTGGTGGATAGTGGGGAGGTTGAGGGTGTCCTGGAGAGCGCAGGGGCAGCTGTCTGCCAACCTGTGTGGAAGTATTTCAGCATTTAAACCACTACTGTCACCAAGCAGCTGGATGGCAGCCATGCTGCACTATTCTCAGCCATCCTGCCCCTTCCCGCCTTGCAGACCCTAAACCTGCCTCTCCTTTTTAGCCTCTGCCCCTCAGTTCATAGCCTGCTGCCTCTATGGGGCTAGCGATGATTTCACTCCATTCATCCCCCTACTTTATTCCAAAAAAGTATTTTTTTCAAATGAAAAAATTGGGATGAAAGAGGTGCTACTGACACTGAGTGTTAGGCTGCGGCCCCCGTAGGGGTGCGTTCCCTGCCTCCCACTCCTATACAGGCCCCACACTCAGCAACTGGGCTCTGAGAGCCAGGGGGCCTTGGGCACAGCATAACCTCCTCTCCTAGGGTCAGCGGGCACCCAGGAGGAGCTGCTACGCTGGTGCCAGGAGCAGACAGCTGGGTACCCAGGTGTCCATGTCACCGACCTGTCTTCCTCCTGGGCTGACGGGCTGGCTCTGTGTGCCCTGGTGCACCGACTGCGGCCCAGCCTACTGTGAGTCAGGAATTGGGCTTGGGGGTCCCTGGCAGACCATACCTCTCTTTCATGCCCCTGCCCTGCCTCCAGGCAGGGTGGAATGGTGGGGGATCCCTGTGTAGGTGTTAGCACACCCAGCTGAGTCCCAGTGCCACCTCTTGCTAATAATCCTGCCCTAGTCACTTCACCTCCCTAGAGATGGTATTCCTGACTCTGCCTGCCCAGGAGAATCACATGCGTTCAATAGGGAAAGCTTTGTGAGTGGTAGAGGCCCCCAAGGCCAGCCTTTGTCTTTGGGAGCACGTGGGGGTAGCACAGAGAATAAATACCCTTTATGCCCTCTCCTCCCTCCTACTGTCCCTCTCCTCCCATGGGGTCAAGTTCTATTCTCCCATTGGCTTTTCTCCCCAACCCTCAACAGGGAACCCTCAGAGCTGCAGGGAGTGGGGGCTCTGGAAGCAACTTCTTGGGCGCTGAGGATGGCGGAGCACGAGCTGGGCATTACACCGGTGCTGTCTGCACAAGCAGTGGTGGCAGGGAGTGACCCACTGGGCCTCATTGCCTACCTCAGCCACTTCCACAGTGCCTTCAAGAACACACCCCACAACCCAGGTGACCTGGAGGGTAGGTGGGTGGGACAGAGATGGGGTGAGGAGATGTGGTGATGTGTGTGTGTGTGTTAAGAGACAGAGAGAGAGAGAGAGAGAGAAAGGAGAGAGCACCCTCTAACAGACAGCCTGTGAGAGGTATCTTTCCTTTCTGGGCCCACCGTCTACCCTGACTCCCTGCAGGCCCCGTCAGCCCAGGCTCCCCAGGCATTGCCGGTGCTGTACTCCTCCTTGGCAAACTGCAGAGGACCCTGCAACGGACCCGGGCCCAGGTGGAGAGTTTGAGTGGGGTTGGGCTGGACAGTGGGTTCCCTGTGGGGATTTCTGGGGTGATGGGAAGGAAGAGAATGAGGAAAGTGGAGGACTGGGGGCTCAGACCCCCAGGCTCAGAATGTAGGACTTGTTGCAGGAAAACGGGAAGGATGCTGGTGGTAAGAAGCCTCGCCTGGAGGTAAATGCTCACAGGGGCTGGACAGTCCCTTCCCATGTCCTGTCCCCCCCCCCAGGTTCTGTAACCCCCCATCCAATCTCCCTTCCTGGTCTTGCTCCCCTTCCTTCCAGTTCTTTCTATTCATCTGCACCCATACACTCCCCAGCTGAGCCTGCCCCTCTACCTCTGGGCCTGAGCACTTACCTTTTTAGGTAGAGGCTGAGACCCCAAGTACTGAGGAGCGACCTGTCCCAGAGCCCGTGACACCCCCATCTGAACACCAGGAGGTGAGAACAGGGGCTCTGTCTGCAGACAGGCCTATAAGGGCAGGGAGGGGTGTTTCAGAGGAAGGGAGGAATTTGCAGCCAGCCTTGACTGCAGCTGACCTGCAATCTGGGGGCCATTGCAGGCCGGTGCCGAGGACCTGTGTGCGCTCTGTGGGGAACACCTCTATATCCTGGAGCGCCTCTGTGCCGATGGCCGTTTCTTCCATCGGAGCTGCTTCCGCTGCCATATCTGTGAGGCCACATTGTGGCCAGGTGGCTATGGGCAGCACCCAGAAGATGGTAAGTGAGACTGGGAGGCCTCCAGAGGGACTTTGGGTCTGGCTCTGCCTGGGGGGCAGGAGCTTGAAGATGGAGGGGAAGTGGGGTGCTGGACATGAGGTAGAAACAGGCTAAAGATGACACTTTCTTCCCCTGAGCTCAGGGTCTTCTCTGTCCCCTCCAAAGCACCAAACATGGGGTTGTAAGGAATGGAGAGGGTAGTCAAAATTTACCTGCAAATGCAGTCCTTTCAGCCCCACTTTCCCTGATAATTGAGCAGCTTGGCACTGGGCTGCCTACATCTGATGCCTCCTCCCGTCTCTGACCTTCCCAGAACATTTCTACTGCCTCCAGCACCTACCCCAACCAGGCCACAAAGAGGATGGCAGTGACACAGGCCCCGAGAGTCAGGTAAAAGCTGTGAAAGTGTGTGTGAGGGGTGGGGAAGAGGGAAGGGCTCTCCAAGCCCAGCTGACTTTGCCAAGGGTAACCGAACGCTCTCTACTAGAGCATAAGTTCCACGATGGCAGGGATTTTTGTCCTGTTTCACTTATTGATGTATCCCACTGTTCAGGAAATGGCATACAGGAATGAATACCAGGGCCCACATCTGTCTAAAGGGGCAGCCTCAACCCACACTGAGCAGGTTCCTGACCAAAAGATACGGTGACTTTTCTAGGACCTTCCCACACCAGATGAGAGTAACATGCCATTAGGCCCCTCGACTCCTATGGCCCCCCAGGAGGGGACCAGTCCTGCCCTAGGCCTCAGCCAGCCCACCCGTCGCCTGATCCGCCTTTCTAGCCCGGAACGCCAGCAGTTATCCTCCCTTCATCTTACCCCTGACCCGGAAATGGAGCCTCCACCCAAGCCCCCCCGAAGCTGCTCTGCATTGGCCCACCAGGCCCTGGAGGGCAGCTTTGTGGGCTGGGGAGTACCAGCCCAGAGATCGCAAGGTAACTGCTGCCCCAGGGTGGGGATGGGGCTGGTGGTATTAGGATTCTTGGAAGGGGATGCTGGGGAATGGAAAGGGAGGTCGTGGGGATCCCAGGCCACGTCTACTTCTCTGCTCAGTTCTGGCAGCCATGGAGAATGAGGAAGAGAGTCCCTCCTCCAGTGAAGAGGAAGCAGAGGAAGAGGAAGATATGCCTTTGGATCCAGACACCACACAACAGGTTAAGTGGCAGGAACCTGGCCACCTATTCTGCCCAAGCCAGCACGCATCCACTAAATACACCCCCCCACCCTCTGCCCTGCCACAGCATGCTCCCTCCTCCAAGCCCAAATGTCTCCTAATGTCTTCTCACCCAGTTTTGACTCCTTCATGTCTCTAAGCTTCCATTTTTTCTATCAGAACTTACCCCACTTCCTGTCCAGGGTCTTTCTGGTCCCTTCCAAATGGAGCTTCCCCAGCCCCTATCCACCGCTGACTGGCCTGACCCTGCCACAGGTCCTGTGGAACTTGGCCAAGAACTCAGGCACCATGAACAATTACCCAACGTGGCGTCGGACTCTGCTGCGCCGTGCTAAGGAGGAGGAGATGAAGCGGTTCTGCAAGGCTCAGGTGGGGCCTAGGGGTTCCTGAAGTTCTGATGGGGTCAGAGTTCTGAGACTGGGCATCAGAGCTCCTCCCAGGCTCTGTTCTTGAGCAATCCACAGACTTCTGGGTCTCCTGTCCTGTACTCCTCAGGCCATCCAGCGGCGACTAAATGAGATTGAGGTGGCTCTGAGGGAGCTGGAGGCCAAGGGCACGAAGCTGGAGCTGGCCTTGAGGAGCCAGAGCAGTGAGTGAAGACAGGGGAGCGATGAGCTGGGACACCTCTGCCTCTGAGCACTGTTTAATGCCCCCAGCAACCCCCTACTCCACCCGGCTCTAGCCCACGGCAGGCTCCACTCTGCATGCCCATGACTCCTGTGACCCTGGCTGGAGGCCTCCTGACTGGCCCCCCTTTTTCCTTATCAGGTTCCCCCAAAAAGCAAAAGGCGCTATGGCTAGAACAGCTGCTGCAGCTTGTTCAGGAGAAAAACAGCCTGGTGGCTGAGGAGGCCGAGCTCATGATCACGTAAGGCGTGTCTAGGTTGGGGAGTGGGTGACAGTGGCCTATAAGCCAGGCCCCAGCCAGGTCCTTGGGCACCCCGGACACCTGTGCCTTTTCTCTTTCTGCCTCCACAGGGTACAGGAGTTGAACCTGGAGGAGAAACAGTGGCAGCTGGACCAAAAACTACGAACCTATATAAACCGGGAAGGTGGGTGGGATGTTGGGAGAGGCTGGTGTAAGCCTCATGATATCAGATACTGCCCAGGCAATGGTCCTCTAGTCTGAGTACCTCTGAGGCCGAACTGCCTCTTGAATTGGAGGAAGCCAGAGGACGGGGCTCCATGCCCTTACTCTGCACCTTCAGTGTAGTCAGAGCTGCACAATTGGGCTTTTATGCAAGATTTCCTTTGAAATGGTGCTGCTGCTAAACAATGGTAGAAAACCATTAGTGCTGATAAACCAAATTCAGACTGGGAAACAGCTGGTGTTGTAGAAGTTACACAGGCCGGGATTAGCTTGTGCCTCTCCTGCCTCCCTGCCAGTTCTCTGTTCTCTAAGCTTCCTCTCCTACGTGCAGAAATCCTGAAGACAGCTGCTGATCGGCAGGCTGAGGACCAGGTTCTGAGGCAGCTGGTGGACGTGGTGAACCAGCGAGATGCCCTCATCCGCTTCCGGGAGGAGCGCAGGCTCAGCGAGCTGGCCACAGGGTCAGGGGCCCAGGGCTAAAAGAGGGTGGGCTGCCTGTCTTATCCCGTGCAACGAAGACCACCTCACCCAAGCATGGTGCCACTCTGTTCATCTGGGCTGATTAGAAGAGGGCTTCACTGTTTATAATAAAAACGTCTCTGCCATAACGTTTTTGGCTGCCTGCAGCTGGGAGGTGGGGGAGTGTGCAGGGAGGTTGGAAGATGTGTAGGAGCCTGAAGGTCTACACTGTGACAATCACACGGACTGCTGGCCCCAGTCACTGCCTCTAAAAGGAAAAAGGCAGAGCCACAAAAGTGTCAAGCTTTATTGTTCCTCAGCTCTGTCCCCCTCCTGCCGTCCCGGTTGCAGAGCTGGCTGGGACTCTGGGCTCAGATCCTGGGCCTCCCTTGCCCTTCCTAGCACATGCTGGAGTTCAGCTCGGGCCCTACACAAGCCTTTGGCCTCCTGCACGTGGAAAAGGTAGACTGCACCTGCCCCCAGCACCAGTCCTACACTAGGGGTCCAGAGCAGTATAGCAACTTCCCTGATCCCTCCTCCAACTGCCAGGGCACACAGCAACGCCAGGAGCAGCAGACCCAGACCAATCACGTAGCCAGTGATGGTGGCCCACCAGAGAGCTTGAGCCATGCCCTGGTCCAGCTCTGTCCAGGCCTCCCTTAGCACACTGATCAATGCTGACCTCTCTGCTGGTCCTAGAACAAGACAGGGCAGTGGGGTGGGGGAGATGGTCAGAGTGGAGAGGCTGCCTTGTGGTGGGGAAGGGCCAAGGAAAAGGATGGGGATGACTCACCATGAGAATGGCTGGAGGTGTGCTGGGGGGGGCTGTGTCTCACACACAGAGTAGCCATCAGGGCTTCATGATCGGAGAGTGGGGTGCCACTGTGAGGGTCATGGCCTGTGGTAGTTTTGAAAGTCTTACAGGAGATGTATAGGCCAGAAACTGCCTAGGAAAAGGGCCAGAGAGAAACTTCTTTGTGAGGGTGTCTTCCCAAAGAATCAGCTGCTGGCTGTCCCATTCTCCAGCCATCAGTGATATAAGACTAGACTAGTTGGAAAAAGGATCAGCACAGGCTGGTGAAAGACAAAGAGACACAGTGGGTGAAGACATGTTGTGGGGAGAGGTCTGACCTTATAAAGCACATAGTCAATGCGGATGCCCAAGGGAAATTGCTCCAGCTCCCGCCGATTGACGTAGCAGTTCTCAGGTACCATTGTACAGCCTTCTTCTGAGCCCTAGGTGAATAGCTGGCTCGAGCTAGGATGTGGGGAAAGGAGGAGGGAGAGAAGCTGGGGGTGTAGGTGGGGAAATAGATAGCAGGTCCTCACCTTGAAGTCCCGGGTCTCAAGATAGGCATCACATAGCCCCGTCCACTCCTTCAGGAGGCGACAGCCCAGGTCTTTCGGGTGCAAGTTGAGATCCCCACACAACAGAACCATGTCGGCCTTCTTGGATGTGTGGCTGGAGTGACCAAGATAGTGAGGCAAGAATTCTCCCACCAGCTCTGTCCTAAAAGTGGGACCCTTGCCACTCCTCAGTCCCTGGACCCCATCCCACTTCCCCTGTCAAGCCCAGGCTCACACACTGGATGAACTGGGCCAGCTCCCAAGCTTGGGCCACACGATGTGCTAGGTAGACATCCTTCTGTCGATTGTACTCTGCATGGAGCTGAGTAAGATAGATGAGATTATGGCAGGTGAGACAGAGTCCCAGGGGCAGGGGCAAAACAAGCTTGTGTCTGTCACTTGGTATGGTGCTTCTTAAAAAATGTGTGAACCTGGACTGCTGGCCTTAGGAGATCCTGCCCAGAGACACCTCACCCCAAGGCAGCCCAGCCAGAGAAGTCCTACCTCTCCCTCCCAGGACAAGCCTGCCTGTCCCAGCCCTAAGCACTGCTGGCTTCACTCACATGGGTCACATAGGCATTGAGCACCAATCCGCTCAGATGGAGCACCAGCAGCCCCACAGCCTTCCCACAGAACCAGTCACCATGATGGATCTGCAGGCAAGAGAGGGGAGGAACTCAGGGCACTGCCATTCTCTTTCTGTCCATCCCCTATAGTCCAAGGAAGGGGACCTCCTTTACTATGTGTTAGTGGGGGGTGGGGAAGGGAGGTGGAAGAGGTCAGAGATCAGGCTCACCATGTAGGGGTAGCCATTGAGGGTGAAGACATGCTGGGTGAATTCCTGGATTGGGTGTTTGGAGAAGACACAGAGGCCACTGCCAATGATGCCGCTGAAAGCCAAGTCCTGATTAATAACCAGAAAAGCAGGGAGAGAAATACCCAGCCCCCTTCCCCTCCTTTGTCTCCCAGCTCTTATCAGCTACTTTTTTCTCTCTGTGTTGCAGGCACCAGCCTCCGAACAAAGCTCAAAGCAAAAGGCCTTGGTGGGGTGATATGACGGCCTGATAATAAAGCTAAGATGAGCTGAGGAGCTAGATTTTCCTCATTCTGCCTTCTGCTCCCACACCCAGCAGAGAAGACGCTTGGGTGAAGGAAGAGGGTACAGGAAGCATAGGGAAAGGCTGGCAGGGCCAACAGCCTCCAGATTTGAGAATAGGCTCCCAAGTGAGTCGGCTTCTCACCTCCTGAAGTAGTGTGCAGCTGGGTAGGTGGGCAACAGCTTCTGTCTCAGGTCCTGGAAGTCCTGTTCACTCCACACCTTAAGGAGCAGGTTAAAGATGCCAGGGAGAAAGCCCCGTCCCGCTTCCTCAGCCGCCCCCCACCTCCAGCCAGGGTTCCACACCGGTTCCGCTCGGCCCACCTCCTCCAGTAGAGCTAGGTCGAAGCTCTCCATGTTCAGGAAGTCTCCCAGGCGCTTCACGCGGTCAGCCCGGTGCTTGCTCAAGTAGGGAATGCCCCTGCGGACAAGAAGGGCCAGGGGAGGTGACGGCTCGGGGTGCCCTGCGCTCCAGGTACTACCGGAGCTGGGGCCAGGTGTGCGCCCTGGAGGTGCGGATGGTCCCCGCAACCCCGAGGTTGTAGGACCGAGCGGAGCCGCGGCCCGGATGTGAGCAAGGCCTTCTTCCTTTGGCTGTGTGGGAGCGAGCGGGACGGCGGCCCCAGGCCCGGGTCAGCAGACGCACTCACCAGCAGTTGAGGTTAAAGACCCTCAGTCGCAGGGTGAAGTTGGGCTTCATGGCGGGGACGCTCGGGGACGCTGGGCCTCCGCAGCGACGGCAACGGTGGGGACAGGGGCGGGCGGCACTCCTCCCGGGGCAAGGCGCAAAAGTGGTCGCACAGCCCTCCCGCTCCTAGGAGGGCCGCGGCCCCGAAGCCCGCGCTGCGGGGGACAGACTCCCGCGTTACCCCGGCAACCGGCCGGCTGGCCCCAATCGGGCCGCGCGCCAACCCGGAAAGGCGATTTGCGGCGAAATAGGGCGCTAACGGGAGGCGACGGAAGAGCCCGAGGACCCTGGGCAGGCAGGTGGTCGCAGAGGGGGCCCGGGCGGGCGGCGAGACGGGCGGAGGCACGCGGGGCGCGGGCTCCTGTACCTTCTCCCCGAAACTCGTCACTGGAGGCGGTCGCCCGCGAGTCCTTTCCCGCCTCTTTCCCGGCTCACTAGCAACAGGCTCAAAGTTGAGGAAAAGCCGGGCCTTCGCCGCCCTCCTCGCCCCTCGGCCCGCCCCTCGGCCCCTCCTCCTTGACGGCGGCGGGGGCGGGGCAGCGCGGTTACCCCGGCGACGCGCACTGTTTGTGGTCGGAGGAGTCTTCGCGCGCCGCCATGGCGAGCACACAGCAATCGGCCCCGTGCAGCTCGCAGTCGCCGCCCGAGCAGCCGCTGCAGGTGAAGGTAGTGGGGCTCTTCAAAAGTTCCAGCTTTCAGATTGCGAAGAGCGCCGCTGAGGTAACCGTGAAGAAACCACAAATGCGGGCTGCCCTTCCCGCTTCCGGGTTTTTCGCCTTCCGGTAGCGGGAGTAGCTGTTCAGGGAGGCGGTCCCGGCTGAGGTGGGCTACTTCTCGGTGGATCCGAGCGGGAACAAGTGCCGGTCCGGGCGGGAGTTTCCCCTTCGAGAAGGGCTACCTTTAAAGGGCTTTCCGAGCAAAGGAAGCACAAAAACCTTCGTGGGAATAAAAGTGATTCCTCCCTCTACATTACCACAGATTTTATTCCACATTAATTTTTAATTAAAATTATAGATTTTACAACTTCTTGGGAAAAAATGTTGCCATATAACTAGCTGATTTTTTTTTTTTTTTACAAACTCCCTCCTCAAGTAGTTTTTGAAAACTATTCATTTGGGAGGGTTTTTTTCCTTTAAATTTCCCATAGCAGCCACCGCATTATAATCGAATAGGTGCTTAAAAGAGTTAAGGAAAAACACTTTAACGGGAAGAATTTGGCCAGGTCAGTAATGCTGCAGCACACTTATAACCCTAATGCTGGAAAAATGCAGAAATGTATGAAATGTTGAAATGTAGAATTCAGCACGTCTTTGGGGTTTGCTACAGCAATGGGACTGTAAGATTGTGCCAAGCTTCTCTCCTTCAAAACCCTACCAGATTCCAGGAAAATGCCTTATTCATGTTCGTATCTCCCAAAGTACCCAGCTGGATACTTGACACAAAATGTTCCCAAATAGAAGAAATCTTAAGAAATTCCTATCCTCTTGCCTGTCTAAGTTCACAGAGTTAAAGTTTGTATTTATATAAACTCAGGAAATAGTAACTAATTTGTGAAGTAGATAAAGGATAAAGCTTACATCAAAATGGAGAGAACAAGTGTTCAGTCTGTGAAAAGGATACATGGATCATCAAAAAAAGTAGAAATTATGGACTGTGTTAGCTAGGCTGATAGGATCAGCAAAGTTTTAAGACCCAGGTTGTTTAATGAGTTTAAGGGATTTTTTTTTTTTTTGTCTTTTGTTTTTCTTAGCTCCTTTTCTGAAGGCACATGTTCTTCTCCACACTGTAGAGATCTTGGCAAATTTTTTTCTGTAAAGTCGTCTACATAAAAAATTATTACGCCTTCGGGGCCGTAGGCTCTTAGTCACTACTCAACTCTGCCCTTGTGCAAAAGCAGCTATAGACAGTATATAAATGAACGGTGGTTTTCCAATAAAAATTTATTATGGACACTGAAATTTGACTTGCATGTAACTTCACATGACATGAAATAATGTTTCTCATGATTTTTTTCAACTGTTTAAAACTCTAAAAATTATTCTTAGCTCTCAAGTCTTACAAAAACAGGCAGTGGTCCAGATGTGACTTGCTGGCCACAGCTCACCAACCCCTGTTGCAGAGGACATTAGGTTAAGAAAACAATTAGTAATGTTAATTTTCACTTTCTTAAGCTTTTGCCTACTATACCTCTGTTTGAATATGAAAACGTATCAGTGTCACATCAGTTCTTAGTAAAGGATCCTTGAATATATTCCCAACATGATCATTTGTGAGCAATCCCTGATGCCTTAATTAACTGACAAAGATTTAGATTTATAGGGTAAGTATTACATATATTCTAATTTGGATGTAGTCCATTCTGAAACAGACACTATATTATGAAGAAAGTATGATTAAGTAGCCTTAATTTCAAAACTATTGGGCTTATTAGTTTTTATGCCAAGTAGTCCCTCAGTGAGAAACAGCAGTCATCCTGCATGACCAGCTGAGACAGAGCACAGACACTGGAATTGAGAAAAAGGACACATCAGCTGTGGGTTGGCTACAGCAGTCTAAGAAGGAAACGGCCAGATTGCTGTTGCCCTGTTCTGCTACCCCTGGTCCCCAGGCAGGGTACACTCACATCCTGCCTTTTTCCCCTTTGGAATATTCATCCTTGATGAAGTGTGCCAGGCCAGTGTCCTCTTAGACCACGACAGAAGCAGCCAGCTGACACTTCCCTGTTGGCCTGTTTACTCTCATACCTGCTCAGGAAAGTGAGGCCTCACTACTATTGCCTCAGCTGCCTTCTCTTGCTTTAGGAGGAGGCAAAGTGGAACATATCAGGAACCAAAACTTTTTTTTGGTCAGAAATTGTTAACCAGTAAGAATTTTCTCAGATTCACACAGACAAAACAAAATATGTTAAATCAATACGTGCTCAATATCTAGACCAAAACATATTTAATATTTACTTCTCTTTTTCCCAAGGGGTAGAGCACAACAATATCATTTTGGTCATTCTGTCATCCTTTTGGTCATATGTCAGTGAATTAAAGCAATAAATTTCTTCAAAACATTTTGTCAAAAGTATCCAGAGATCTACTGAGGTTTAGTAAGAGCGTAATTTAGGGAAAAACTAATCCTAAAAGAACATGGTAGATCACAAAACTGTTGGCATAAACTCATTTTTTTTCATTTGTTTATTCTTTTGTTATGTGAGGATGGTCCACTATGTGCCAGATCTTGAGGCCAGTGGGATACTAAGACATCCTCTTTGTCCTCAAGGAACTTATTCTCTCCAGATCAGAGACAAATAAGTGTGGTCTGGGGAGGGACTTAATGGAGGGAAGCAGAGGGGCTTCTGGGAGCTGGCAAGGGGCATCTAAGACTGTGAGAGCTGGGTGTATGTTGTATAAAATTTTCTGGAGATACTATAAAAATGGGGGTGGGGTAGTGATTTCTACTTTAAAAGAGAACCTACTCTAAAATAATTATTCTATTTTGAAACATAGAATTTGAAGAGTAATTATCCATCCACATTTGAAGATCCTATAATAATTCCTGTTCAAGAATTTGCATGGGATCAATATCTACAGGAGAAGAAAAGGGTAAAGGATATTTGGGGTGTGGGAAATAAGCGAAGTTTTGCCTGAATTATTTACTTATGCATTGTTTTGGAAAAACTGAAGCAGTCGTTTTAATGCAACTAGATTTTATTTCTCTAAATTAGGCACTTTTCCTCTATTAATTCAATCATTTAGCAGGCTGATTTTAAGAAAAAGTAATACATTTAGAGGATTTTCTTTTGGAAGGCATGTGATAAAGGTAAGTTTTAAACTCTCAGTGCTGCAGTTTACCCCTGCTGATGCAGATATAGCATGGGAGCTTGCTTGTGTGGGGCTGTTGCCTAGGAGAGCTCTGATGGCAGGCACCAAGTTCCCACAGGGTTGCCTTGTAGGAAGCTTCAAGCCTGCCTTCTCCCCTCTGACAGTACCCTTGGAGAACCCCAGACCCTAAGACTAGCAGAGTTTGTCCAAGCATGGCTGATTGATTTCCTCTTAGGTGCCAACCTGATTAGTTGGTAGTGCTGCCTGGAGTATGTGATAAGAAGGATTCTAAGGTGGCATCCTGGCTCAGATATATCTCAGAGGACAGGCTGGAATGAATACACAAGAATATCCTGCTTGTCACCTCTGGCCCAGTCCTATAGAGAGTCCCAGTCCAGGTTTCCTTACCCTGCCCCATCTCCCAGTGGCTGATGAAATCCCATTTCCCCTGACCAGAGCAGTTTTGATTGTTCTGTGCTTGGTTGCACAAGGACGTCTTGTGACCTTGTGATTATCATGCAGATAATGTTGCTTTATGTGACCACTTCACTCTCTGCTCAGTCACATGAACGGCGCAAGACTGAGTCAAGGGTAACGTTTGTTAGTCTCTTACCATTTTCATAGCCATAATACATTTGCATTGGAATTCAGATAGAACCATAGCAAACACTTACATATGGCACTTATTATATGCCAGACACGATTCTAATGGCTTCTATAAATACTGACTCTAACCCTTATAACAACTGGGGTGGCCAAGGGTACTGGTTTTCCTGAATCTGAGAGGTTTGCTGGGATGCAGGAATTTTAATGCTAAAGCTGAGATAACCCTGGGCAAACAATGGTGGTTGGGCACTCTATCGTAAAACAATATGTTTCTTAATTTTTTCATCAAACTTCCTCTACTACTTATTGTATCATGCTCTCTACCTGCAGGACAGCCATGATTTCACACTTTGTGGTCTGTACCCATTCCCCTTACATACTCCCACCGTACTCTGAAAGATTGGTGTGCATTCCATTCCACAATTTCCATCCCTTGTCAGCCTGGGTTACTGACCTTGAGATGGTTTGTGTTCTCTTCCTCCTGTTTTTCTTATGGGGCCTGAATGAGGCTTCCCAGATAATCACTGCTGCCTCTTCCCACATGTTCTTTACTCCTTATCTTTCCCTTCTTCCCTTCCCCACCCTCATCTCCTGTACACTTGCCACCTTAATCTCTTCCTCCTTTTCAGGCCAGTTTTTTGTCCTCCTTCTATATAAGCATTGTCTTATGGCATATGTAGTGCATCTTTGCACATTAGAGGTTAGATCTGAGGTGGCCTTATGCTTCAGCAGATTGTAATACCACACCTGAGGGATGGCTTCAGAGCCTTTCAGAAAGCCTTTCTTCCCACTCCAAAAAAGGCAGCGTCTTACATGTTAGTGCTAGAAAGCCCTAAAAAACAATAAGGTCCAGCCCACTGTCTTGAGGCAGGTGAGGAGGGCTTCTCATATACAGAAGACACACAGACAAGGCATTTAATCTTCAGCTTCCAAGCCAAACACAAGGCCTCTGCACACAGCACCCTATAAGCAAATGAAACTAGACTAAGCACAGAGGAAAAGAAAAAGAAGTATCTTGGTTGGATAATAAACTATATGGTTATGGATGCCTCATTCCACCTTTGATTTTCTGCTGACCCTATTATTTTACAACCCAGGAATATCTCAAGGATCTGGGAAACATCTGTTTGAAATGTTATCAAAGGAAATAGCACTCCCATCTCCCAGTCTCTGAGAGTATGAGTCTAACTTTGGTGGCTTGTTCTACAAGTTGATAAAACTACCTCCTGTCAAAAAGGATTGGTGCAGCCACTGTGGAGGACAGTACAGAGGTTCCTTAAAAAACTAAAAATAGACTTCCCACCATGTGATCCAGCAATCCCACTCATGGGCATATACCTGGAGAAAAATAAAATTAAAAAAGACACATGCTCACCAATGTTCACAGCAACACTATTTACAATAGTCAAGACATGGAAACAACCCAAATATCCACCAACAGATGACTGAATGAAGGAGATGTGATACATATATACAACGGAATACTACTCAGCCATAAAAAAGAATAAAATAATACCATTTGCAGCAACATGGATGTACCTGAAAATCGTCATTCTAAGTGAAGTGGGCTGGAAAAAGAAAGAAAAATGCCATATGTTATCACTTATATGTGGAATCTGAAAAAAAAAAAAAAGACAACCTACAGGATGGGATACTTGCAAACAATGTGACTGACAAGGGATTAATTTCCAAAATATACCAACAATTCATATAGCTCAATATTTAAAAAAACCCAAACAACCCAATCAAAAAAATGGGCAGAAGACCTAAATAGACATTGCACCAAAGAAGACATACTGATGGCCAATAGGCACATGAAAAGGTGCTCAACATTGCTAATTAATAGAGAAATGCAAATCAAAACTACAATTAGGTGTCACTTCACACCAGTCAGAATGGCCATCATCACATAAATTCTGAAGAGGATGTGGAGAAAAGGGAACCTTCCTACATTGTTGTTGGAGATGTAAATTGGTGCAGCCACTATGAAGAACAGTATGGGGGTTCCTTAAAAAACAAGAAATAGAGTTACCATTTGATCCAGCAATCTCACTCCTGGGCATATATCTGGAAAAGACAAAAACTCTTAATTTGAAAAGATACATGCACCCCAACATTCACAGCAGCATTATTTACAAGAGCCAAGACATGGAAGCAACCTAAATGGTCAACGGCAGATAAATGGATAAAGAAGGTGGAATACCACTCAGCCATAAAAAAGAATGAAATAATGCCATTTGCAGGAACATGGATAGATGTAGAGATTATCATACTAAGTGAAGTATGTCAGAGAAAAACAAATACCATATGATATCACTTATATGTGGAATTGTAAAGAAGTGATACAAATGAATTTCTTTACAAAATAGAAACAGACTCACAGATGTAGAAAACAAACTATGGTTACCAAAGGGGGAAGGTAGGGAGGGATAAATTAGGAGTTTGGGATTAGCAGATACACGCTACTATATACAAAATAGACAAACAGCAAGGACCTACTGTATAGTACAGGGAACTAAATTCAGTATCTTATAATAACCTAAAATGGGAAAGAATCTGAAAAAGAATAGGTATTTGTATATATATGTATAACTGAACCACTTTACACCTGAAACTAACATAGCGCTGTAAATCAACTATACTTCAATAAAAAAAAATCATCTTCAGCCTCTAAATAAAGTGTACCTGCTATTGCATTGCTCCCACCAGGCTAACTAAAATGTCCATAACTAAACTTCTCCCCTTTTTAAAGTTCTATGTCCTATAAAATGTGAGAACCCTGATAAATTTAAACTGACCCATAACTTTCTCTGTGGTTGAAAGTTCAGCATGATGAAGTTTAGGAAGTGAGGAATCAGACGTGAGCTTCTCCTGAGAGAGGAGCCAGGAATGGAGCATGCTGGCAGCTGAAGGTAAACTGTTTCTCAGCCCCACACTTCTCTAGGTACAGTCTCCAGACCAGCAGCGGCAGACCTCCTGGGATTTTGTTAGAAATGCAAATGGTCAGACCCCATCCCAGAATCAGAAGCTCCTGGTGGGACTCAGGAACCTGTAATTCTGACTACACACTAAAACTGGAGAACAGCTGTCCCAGATGATGCATGGTTTTGCCAGGACTGGCACTAGGTGATAATAAACCAGATCTCCCTAAGGAGGGGACATTATTCAGTGGCCATGCTCTGGGATTTCAGAGGTTGGCCATCAATGTTGTGTGGATGAAAACACTAATGCACTTCATTTTGAGGGGCTTAGACTTAAAAGTGTTGACAAAAGTGAATTCTCTTCCTCAGTGCCTTGGGTGTGCCCCTGGAAAACCCTACTGGCCTGAGGAGGCATTTCCTCACCTGTTCTGATTTCCCTCCATTAAAAAGCACTTTTTCAATCCTTGGCATTGAAAACCATGTCTTACTTAGGACCCCAAACCAAGTATGCACACCGTAAAATATGCTCCAGAAATGAAGCTAGAGGACTGCATTTTCTTGTCAAATTAATATAGCAAGTATGCTATGCATACACAGATTTTTATTACCAGATTACCATCTATTTTCTAAGGTGGTACCATTTTAAAGATCACTTTTAGGTCATTCTTTGATTCCAGCAATGTCAGTTTCTTGAAAATGTTCTTAAATCCCTTTTGAGAGTAAAATTCTGAAAGATGGCAAAAAATACATTTTTAATAGATTCAGTCCTATGTTTGATCCCAAGCTCTGACTTACAGGTTAAGCAAGGTTTTTTGGTTTTCGTTTTTTTCCCCCATTACATTTTTCTGGTCCTTTTCCTTTACAGGAACTTAAGAATGAAATCTGGGAATATTCTGCCTATGTGATGTGTTTTATTAATGATCAGCTCCTCGGCAATGCCCTTGATCTTCAGAAATGGGCCCACAAGGTGTGGAATATAGTTGATTTTAAGTCCCCTGCACTTTATGAAGCACTTACAATGGATTATTCTGCCAAATTCTTAAGAGACACCAAGGCAAGTTATACTCATTTTTAAAGAAAAATAGTGGAATCTTTGAGCACGTATATTGATTCAGCATTAATTACTGATAACCTGGCAAAGGGACTATGGAAAAGGAGAAGACTAGGTTTTAGGTTTTCAATGACCTTATGATCCAGTTGCAAAGGATTATAATCCAGCAGGTGGTGTGTAAAGCAGCAGGCAGACAGCACAAGGAGAAGCACATCCCTGTTCAAACATTTCTACTTCCCATCAGAAGCTTATAATGCATGAATTATCACCCATTTTAAAATATAAAGACCCTCCCCCACCTCAGAGAAGGTTAAGCCTATCCTTCATTCACCTTTCGTATGAAATATTGAAATTAATACATTCTAACACCTAAGTGAGTTTGCATTCTCTTTCTAACACTAAGAGAATGGAAAGTTTGAGAAGAAAGGTGACATTTTAAAGCATGACATAGTTGGGGAGAGCAGGACTAGACAAGCTGTGGCATTGGGGAGGTTTCCAATGGTAGAGGACAGTCATGAAGCTTGAGGTCCAGAGGGCAAGAGACAGACATCAGGGTGGAATGGCAACAGAGGGGAAAGTATTTTGTAATTTTGCTCAGAAACCTTGTTGTAGCAACGGCTACCACGTGCTGAAAATCGTTTCAGGCCCACGATGGCCTGTGCTCACAGAAAGACCCAGTGCTAGAGCTGTATAAAGGCAAACACTTGCCTTGTTCATCCTTCTTTAACCACTGCCTCAAACAAGAGTCTGAAATGTCAGAGGTGCTCAATGCACTGAGGAAATGCTGGAAACTCTGGGGAGGAAATTAACATTGGGAAAATGAGAGGGTCAGTCAGGATTCTTGGTGCCAAAAATACCAAGCTGTTCTGATTAACTGGAAGAGGAAAAGTATGTATTAAAAGGTTGTTGGTAACCTCACAATTGACAGGAAAGCTGGAGAACCAGCTCTGGAAAGCAGGCAGGAACCAGGGGAGGCCTGGAAGCAGAAAAACGACCGGAGGCACACCCCAGGCTTATGGAGGCAGGACACTGCTGTGGTGTCTGCTAGCCCTGGGTTCACAATGCCGCCTTCACCAAGCGTAACTTCTCAGCTCTCTTGGGTCTTCGTCACTCCCTGGAGATCCAAGGCCCCAGGCAGGAGCACCTAACTAGTCCAGAGCCCAGGTCGTATCCCCACAGCCTGGCTCTCACAGAGCAGGGGCCAGGGGAGAAGGTTCTGCAGCGGCTGGTGCCACCCTGTGGAGAGTTTCCCAAATAGGAAAGGTGCTTAGGTGTTAAAACAAAACAAACAGATCCACTAAAGAAAGGTTGAATTTACTGTCCATTGTGAACCAAGAAGTTAGATTTTATCCAGAAGGAAGCTGAGCTAACAGAACTTTTCATCAAGAGTATGACATAATCCTCTTCCCTGTTCTGGAAAAATTTTTAGGGCTGTGTCCCAACAGGGTGGAGTGGGGAAAGCTTGGTGGCAGTGTGACCATTTGGAAAGTTGCTATAGTAGTGTGGGCTTGAAATAATGACAGCCTGAATTAATTAGTGGCAGTGAGGAGAGAGGACCCAGATTCCAGAGAATATCCTTGGATTTTTTGCACAGGTCCTAGATTCTTCGTGCTGAGTAAAACCCAGGGACTTGTTTGGAATGATATACAAGACAATTAGGTTTGGCTGCTAGGTGACATTACCTGTGTTACAGTCATTTGCTCTCTTTTCATTAGAATTTTTAGAATTATGTACTCTTGACAACCACATAAAGATAATATATTGATGCCCAGAGAAGTTTATTGATGCCTCAATGGACTCACTCATTTCTTAAGTCAATCATGAGTTCTAATACATCCTCTTTTTCTTCCTATGCCTGTGAAGTTTTCTATATTATTGCCACTTATTTTAAAGTTATAACATTCTTTTTTTTAAATGTTTTTTTAATGGAGGTACTGGGAATTGAACCCAGGAACCCATGCATGCTAAGCACACACTCTACCACTGAGCTATTCCCACCCCGCCAAAGTCATAATATACTTTTATAATTAAGAACTTATAGTACAGAAGCCGAGAGGCACAAACCCATTAATTATAATTAGCATGGGTGTAATACCTCATTCCTGGGTGCCAGACATTATAATATCATTTCAGTCTTTTAATTAAAAAAAAAAAGCTTAGAGTGACATAAAATAATGATAGTGATACATTTAAAAGTGATTTCATTTATGTCTCCTAGATTCTTAAGAAATAGGGCAGGGCAAACTATGTGCCTTGTTAAATCAGGCAGCATTTTTATGTATGAGTTGAAATGTAGTCGTGAGATTTGTCCTGCTCCCTAAATGAATGCTACTGTGATGGGGAAGAGTGTTTTCATTTCGGTTGCCTCTTCGTAGGGCTCAAAAGTGTTAGTTGTCTCTACTAGAAAGGATGTCAATTGAAAATAAGAGCTGGGGGTATCTGGGAACATGAATGAAATAACTTGAAAGCATAGTTTCCTCTCTTCCCTACCCCTGGTATTGCCCCTTCTATGCATAGAGTGGCCTTATCTTCCTGCTCAGAAAGGCTGTGGCCTATCCCTACTTAGCTGATCTGTGCACTCTCTGAAAGTCCACAACACACGGTAACCAAATTCATGGGACTCACGTTGGATCCTTTCCCAGAATTACTCAGGAAAGAAAAGAATTCCCAGTCTGCTGCTTTTCCCAAAGGGCCTGACTAATGTTCCTTTCCACACCTAGTCTGCAATGCAGTGGAGATCTAGGCCGTGTGTTCTCAGTCTTGTGTGATAGGTTAATGTTATTCATAGCTTTGCTATTGAAGGGTTTTAAAAAGCATGTTATTCAGGTTGTAAAACTTGGTATAATAAAACAAACTTATTTAAGTCATTCTTTTCATTTTGCTGTTACATTATCCACTCTTTATGCTGTTAATCATCTTATCACTGAAAACATTATTCTGTTATAATTTTGGTCATTTCTACGAACTTCCGAAACATTGACCTGCATTACCTTTTTTTCCTTGATTTTAATAGCATGATTTTGTGTTCTTGGACATTTCTATTGATTTTTATCCAATTGGAAGACTAATTTTTGAGGTAAGAGGTTTTGGGTGGTTTTGTTTTTTTTTTTTTTAATAAGCTGGGGGGAGTAAGAATCTCTAACTGTCAAAATATTAAGTGTTTAATCTTTTAAACCTTTTATCTTTATTTTATAGCTATACTGTGATACATGTCCCAAAACATGTAAAAATTTTCAGGTCTTGTGCACAGGAAAAGCAGGGTTTTCCCAAAGTGGCATCAGGCTACATTACACAGGTTCAATTTTTCATCGAGTAGTGCGGAATGGCTGGGTACAAGGAGGAGGTGAGTTTAAAACCTTAAATAGAACTTAACTGTAACATTAAATCAGAATGTCCAAAATTTTGTTTATCTGCCTTTGTAAAATTCATCTAGAATTAGGTATATTTAAATATTTATTTTTTTAAATTTCTTTAGGTTTATCCTGTTTGTTTGTTTGTTTGTTTTGGGGGGGAGAGGTAAATAGGTTTATTTCTTTCTTTATTTTTAGAGGAGGTACTGGGAATTGAACCCATGACCTCATACATGCTAAGCATGTGCTCTACCACTTGAGCTATACTGTCCCCCTTAGAATTAGGTATATTTAATATTATATGTTATATATATTTATTTAAAGGATACTTTATATGGCCACATGATGAATTAAGACATTCATACTTAAAAAAATTCCCCAATTATTAAGATAAACAAATCTAAAGTGTGTCACCAGGAATATTCCAGATTAAAAAGTGATATAAAAAAGAAGGAAAACATTTTTTTAATTAAAAGATGATTGCAAATTCTCACCTAAAGAAATAGTACATAGAAAATACAGTGCTCTTCAGAAACAGACTACAGGTGGGAATTTGAAAATGGAATAAATGAAAATCAGTTTATTTCTCACCAAAGATGTTACATTGTTACAACTGAAAAGTAAGATGTAAAGCATTTTGGTCTCCATCTTTGCTTTCTTTTCAGGTCAGTCCTTTGGAGTTACATAGACTAGATGCCTGATTAACAAAAACTAAGTTTTGGAGGCCTTTTAGGAGATATCCCATAGGGAGCAAGCAGGCAACAATTTAAAAATAACTGGCTTAGTGTGGAAGGAGATTTACTTGAATTTGGTGAAATATGCAGAGGCTTACATTAATAATGTTTATTTTTCTACAATCGGGAACATTCTAAGGCTGATGAGAAAAATGTAGATTTAATTCAACTATCTTTTATGTAAATCAGTTGTTTTTTCCTGTTTCTCCAAAATGAGATCATATTACAAATACTTTTTTCTAATCTCATTATTTTTTCACTTACTATAAATGGTATTCATAGTCAATGTCAATACACATAAACACATAAAATTTTTAGTGTCTGCCTAACTTTTCATCATACCGCTATGCCAGTTTAATGAATTCCCCATTGGTGAACCTTTATCTATTTTTTGTTAATATAAAACAGTCCTCAAGAGGGCCCACATCAGGGTCTCCTGATACTTAGCTCAACACTGACTTTTATGTGTTGGGCTCCCAGTGTTTGGTTTTTGCCTGGCCCTCCCCTGTAAGCCCCAGAGCAAGATTTGGGAAAAGTAGGTCATGTTATTTGTCTACTTATTTGAAGTAAACTTTCCAAATAGTAAGTGCACAGATCTCAGATCACGTTTTTAGATTGGGAGGCATTGATGTTTAAGGACAGTTTGGGGGAAAAATTCTGGTTACTAGATTCAAATCCAAACTGATACATACAAGTCATGCCATGTCAGATAAGGCACTTGTCATCTCTGAATCAGTGTCTTAATCATAAAATGGGGGTAATTATAGTTATCACAGGATGCGGTGAGGATTCAACACCATGGTATACTGAAAGTGCCAAGCTCTGTAAGCATTCTTCTTCAAATGTCAAGATTCCTACTAGGCTGTGGGTAGAATTTGGGAGTACAGGAGCTAACTGTGGGTTTGTGCTGTGCCTTAGGATGCTTCCAGGATTGCTCACCCTTTGGGACCAATAGGCCCTACACAGTCTTCATTCTTCCCCCGACCCCATCTCACCTTCTGCCCTCTCCCTCTCACTCACTCTGCTCCACACCCTGGCCTCCTAGTTGTTCCCTAAGCACATCAAACATATTATGTGCCTTGAAGTCTTTTGCCTGAGAGATCTCCACCTTTCTATTCCTCCTATATTCCTATAATCTGGAATATCCCTCTGCTTCACCCCCTGATCTGTTTCTGATTTTTACTAAGAGTTTATCTCAGCTGGCACTTACCTGACCACCCTCTTTAAAACTGCCACCTTTCTCTTCATATACCTCTCCTCATCCCCTCCCTGCTGCTCTCCTATCCCCTTACCCGGCCTTATTTTCCTTCCTAGCACTTTTCACCACTGGACAACAGTTAATATGTCTTTGTTAATTGATTTATTGTCAATTTCTTTTCACTAGAATATAAGTTCCATGAGGACAGAGATTTTTATCTATTTTGTTCACTGTTGAATCCTCAGGTTGGAGAACAGTGCCTGACATATAGTAGATGCTTCAAAAAATATTTGTTGAAAGAATGAATGAATGAACAGATAATTAAACAGGAAACATACATTCTATTCATTTCGAAAGTAAGAAGTTAAAGAAGATACTAAGTTGTTAAGGCTCTTTGGTAGGATTTTATCTGTGTCGCTTCTGCAAGGCCTACTGCCTTCAGGAGGATCTCTTGAGATATAGTTTAATACACTTTATCGTCATCACCATCATCATAATGATGCTGAAGATGATGATAATGACAGAATGCATTCCAAATGTGTGATGCTGCACAATAATAATGGCCCCTAATGAAAGAGCATGACCCTCTGCCAGGCACCACACCATGTGCTCTCCCTATACCACTGCATTTAATCACTTAATCTCAGAACTACCTGGGAGGCACTTCTCGTTATCCTTGTCTATGCAGATGAGGAAACAGTCTTGGAAAAGGTAATCAACATCAAGATTTAAATCAAAATCATCTGACTTTAAAGTTTACTTTTAACCACTATTCTGCATTACTAAATTTGTTGCCAGAAGTCTAGACGTAATATCAGATATCCAAAGCTGAATTCAAGGGGGGTTACTGCCACAAAAAATATTACATACTGATTGAAATGGTATCAATATAAAATATTCACCTGGGAGATCTGAAGCAAAGGACAGGAGTAATGGCAGGTATTGGAGAGATAGGGCAAGGGAGTGTCACTGGTGTGTATATAAGTTAGCAGGGGTGGAGAAATCATCTGGGCAGATTCTTCTGAGCAAAGCAAATTCTAGGACCTGAAGGAATTGGTGCTGGAACTCCTTCAACTTCCCCATCCTCGGATTTGGCCTCTGGCTATTGCAGCAGGCTCTGGAGAACAACTGTGGGCTGTGGGGTGAATCATGGGGGAGTATCAGGTGGAGTAGGTTGGAGACATAGATTTATCAATTAACTTCTGAGCCAGCTTTATGAAGTATGATTTAAATGTTACATGCCTTGTCCTGCAAAAATTCTCTCCACATGCTTGCTGTTGCATCAGATTTCTTTAAAATATCATAGACGCTTTTATTATAGATAAAGAGCTCATGTTGAGTTAAAATGGCACAATCCTTCAACAGATATTTATTGCACACTATTCAAGGAGGGCAGACAAGAGAGCTGAAGGAAGTAAAAGGGGTGATGGCAAGAACACAGACCTCAGAGAACTGTAGTTTCACTAGAGTTAGCTTTGCTTCCCTTTTAGCTGTGGATAGATTTAAAAAATAACTTGTGCATGGAGGGTTTTTATGGTAGGATCATTACCTAAGCCAAAATAAGCATATGATGCACATAATGTGAAATAGGTCATATAAATACCATTTTTTAAAACCACATTACATTACAAAGGAACTTCATTTCCAAAATACCAGATACATAAATGAGTTAATCACTATAGGGTTCCAAGGAATGAAATTTTGAACGTTAATTCTTTTTAGAGCATCTATTTTTATTTTTGTGTTAAAAAGACCTTACCATTCCTATTCCACCCTCTCAGCTTGACCTTTCTATTTTTCTGAAAAGCAAGATAGGCTATGGAATAGCTTGTGAAATAAGCAGAATTTATATGAACACATTTTCTTTAAATAGCACAATTACAATACTTCATCATTTCAAAGGTTTTGCATTATAATTTAACCTACTTCAGAGTTATGAGGGAAACAAATGGGATCATGAATATAAAAGGACTTACAAAGTACAAGTGAAATCATTATAGAAACATTTTCATGGTGCAGATATTGAAAAATTAGGTAACTTACTGTAGTCATTGGTGTAAGTGGAATCATAATTTAAAGCATTGTTTCCCTGCCATCACTGTATTTTCTATTTTAGTATCAGAATTCTAATGTTTATTTATTGCTGTTTCTCAGATATAGTTGCTGGAAAAGGAAATGGTGGAGAGTCAATTTATGGACCAACATTTGAAGGTATGTATCTTTAAATTTCGTCAGTTGTGTTCTAATTGATTATTCAGATTTAACAGGACTGGACAATTTCACAACCCCAAATAAGATAGTGTTGGGGGTAACATACTACAAGTACACACACTAAAAGTAGGAGTCAAAAGTGGGGTAGAGGGGAAGACACCCCAGCCCAGTTCAGAATAGCTTTGTACATATAATTTTTCACTTGCGTAATTATGTTATTTCTTTAGGATAAGTTCTTAGAATTAGGATTGCAGGGGTGGAAGGGAATTTATATATATATATTTTTAATTTTATTTTTTATTGATGTGTAGTTGATTTACAATGTTAGTTTCAGGTATACAGAGAGTGATTCAGTTGTGTATACACACACACACACACACACACACACACACACACACACACATACATTTTTTTCAGATTATTTTCCATTATAGCTTATTACAAGAAATTGAATATAGTTCCCTGTGCTATACAGTAGGTCCTTGTTATCTATTTTATATATAGTAATGTGTATCTGTTAATCCCAAATTAATCCTAATTTATCCCTCCCGCCACCTTCCCCTTTGGTAACCATAGTTTGTTTTCTATGTCCATGAGTCTATTTCTGGTTTGTAAATAAAATCTGTATCCTTTTATTTTTAGATTCCACATATAAGTGATATCATATGATATTTGTCTTTCTCTGTCTACTTTACTTAATATGATAATCTCTAGGCCTATCCATATTGCTGCGAATGGCTTTATTTCATTCTTTTTTATGGTTGAGTAATGGGAATTTATATTTTTAAGGCTTTTAATTTGCCAGGCTCATACTTAGAATTGGTACCTTGATAATCATCCTACTAAGACTGCCGTTCAGGATCCTGGGAAAAGGGTATGGTGGTGGCATAGTTAAAAAAAATTTTGAAATCCCAACATAAAAACAGGCCAAAAAATTAGATAGGAAAAACTAAAAACCCATGGGTAACATTTACAACAAAACTAGGTGACAAGGTATCTACACTAATTCCAAAAGACAAACAGGTAAGGCCAGACTACCAACAGCCACAGTCCACATGGTATCAGCATCTATGTGGGAGAGAGCAGAGCATCTGATAGACCTCAGAAAACAGAACCCCAAAACAGCCACTAGCAGGGGACTGTATGGGGCCCTCATGAGGCTTGAGGAGGCTGGAGCAGCCTAACCTCTGTGAACTCTGAAAGGCCTCTCGTCCAGGATAGGACTACACTAAGGAAGAATTGCTGGGAATGGAATCAAACTTACACAGAGTATTGGGACAACAGTGATAGAGAGTGGGAACAGAGCCAGGAAAGCTCAGCAAGCAATCTGCCATGTAGCTGAATGACGCGTGAAATAGCACGAGAGGGAGCTTTGTGAAGTTAGAATAACTACCTTCCTTCTAAAGCCACACCTCCTCCTCAACATTTAGGAAGACTAATTTTACATAAAAATAAATAAAATTGCATAAAAAGTAGAAAGTTTCATGGTTATTATTAAAAAAGGAGCATAGTAACATCGCTCTAGATAATGAAAATATACTAGAAAGACAGTTCACAGAACAGATCAAAACTAACAATTTCAAAACGAGCTAAAAGACATGAAGAAAATGATATAAGACAGGAAAGAACTCATAAGTCAAAATTAGAGAAATTTAGACATGAGGTTGTAGGACTGAGGAAAGAATGAACAATAAAAGAAAACTTCAGAAATGAACAAATTAGAAGGGACACAAATAAAACAGCAGACATGTGTATTAAAAGAAATAGAAGGTAGAAGGAGGAAATTTTTTAAAACCAAAAAGTGATGAAGAAAGATAAAAAGGATTTATAAGAAAGTGATAAATACTAAATACAGAAAGAGAAGATCCAGCATACAGATGATTAGTATTCTTAAGGAATTAAACCAATGCAAAGGAATGGAACAAATACTAAGAATTAAAATTGAAGAAACTTTTCCTAAAGTAGAAAAGGATTTAAAGGGGGACAGCTGCATATAAGTCAATGGTGTTCAGACACTCCCTCACACATACACAAAAATAAACTCAAAATGGCTTAAAGACTTAAATATTAGACACGACACCGTAAAACTCCTAGAAGAGAACATAGGTTAAACATTATCTGACATAAATTGTAGCAGTGTTTTCTTAGGTTCGTCTCCCAAGGCAAAAGAAATAAAGGCAAAAACAAATGAGACCTAATAATCAAACTTACAAGGTTTACACAGCAAAGGAAACCATAAACAAAAAGAAAAGACAACCTACAGACCAGGAGAAAATATTTGCATATGATGCAATCAACAAGGGATTAATTTCCAAAAATTGCAAACAGTTCATACAATTTAATATCAAAAAACAAAAACCCAATCAAAAAATGGCCAGAAGACCTGAATAAACATTTTAACAACAACAAAAACATACAGATGACTAACAGGCACATGAAAAGATGCTCAACATCACTAATTATTAGAGAAATGCAAATCAAAAGTACAGTGAGGTATCCCCTCACACACCAGTCAGAATGGCCATCTTTAAAAAGTCAACAAACAATAAATGCTGGCCAGTATGGAGGACAGTATGGAGGTTCCTTAAAAAACTAAAAATAAATTTACCATATGATCCAGCAATCCCACTCCTGAGCATATATCAGGAGGAAAATATAATTCAAAAAGACACATGCACCCCTGTGTTCATAGCGGCACTATTTAAGACAATAGCCAAGGCATGAAAACAACACAAATGTCCATCGATGGCCAACTAGATAAGGAAGATATGGTATATATACAATGGAATACTACTCAGCCATAAAAAGAATAAAATAATGCCATTTGCAGCAAGATGGATGGACCAGGAGATTGTCATTCTAAGTGAAGGTAAGTCAGAAAGAGAAAGAAAAATACCATATTATATCACTTATATGTGGAATCTAAAAAAAGGACATAAATGAACTTATTTACAAAACAGAAACTGACTCACAGATATAGACCACACCACAAATTTATGGTTACCAAAGGGGAAAGCAGGGAGGAGGGGTAAATTTGGATTTTGGGATTAGCAGATACATACTACTGTATACAAAATAGATAAACAACAAGATCCTACTATATAGCACAGTAAACTGTATTCAATATTTCATAATAAACTATAATGGGAAAGAATCCAAAAAAGAATATTTTTATGTTTTTAATATATATATAAATTTTATGTTTTATATATATATGAATCACTTTCCTGAACACAAGTAACTATCACAACACTGTAAATCAACTATACTTCAATTAAAAAAATTTTTTTAAGGATTTGATGTCCTGTATTTTGTTTTGGGTGGTGGTTACACAACTATATGCAATTGTCAAAATGCATCAAACTGAACATCTAAGATCTATACATTTTATTGTATGTTTATACCTCAAGTAAAAATGTCTAGAAACTTGAAACAAGTTATTGAAAGAGCAAAATGCTACCTGACAATATTGAACCAGAACAACCAACACCAGACATATTTTAGTAATGTTATTAGATATTAAAGAAGAAAAAAATTCTTTGGGCAGCTAGGCAAAAACAGGAAGTGATTTATAAGGGAAAGAAAAGTGCATTATCATCATATTCTTATGCCAGAAGAAAACACAGAATAATATATTTATGATGCTCAAGGAAATGAAATGTGAGCTGGGGACTTTATATCCAGTCAAACTGAATCTGAATTATAAAGGGCACACAGAGTTATCAACACAGGAAACTTCAGGGAATAATGATGCCATTATTACATGCCGAGTCCTTCCTGAGGAATCAATGACTGTAGAATGAGTTTCACACAAACAGGTTACCAGAGGGATAGAAGAGCATTAATCATACAGTTTCTTATAAAACTAAAATTTAATGAGGATTAAAAGGGTGACAGTATGATATATAAACACTATATGCTTAGTCTAACAATTTGAAAATGAAGGAAATGGAGAGAATATACACAAAATGTTCCACTATTTTCAGTAATTATACTGGGGATGGTGTTATTTATTCTCAGATTGTTGTATATATATAATAGAGGAAAAAGCAAGTAATTGTGGGATATTCTAATTTTATCATATCCCGTGTCCTTGAGAATTGGGATCTTCAATGTGGAAAAAAGGACATACAAATGTAAAATGATAGAGACTAAATATTCCATAGTCCTGAATTTGAATTGGAAATATCATTTTGAATTTAAAGATATCATACCTATATCTACATCTATATCTATATCTATAGTTCTACCCTTGGAATTCATCTACGACGACAGCCCCATAGCGATATACACTCCTAGCATTTCGATTGTTGTTTTGAAATGCCATTTCTCACTTCAAGAAACCAGGGCCTCTGGGACAAATGGTGGACCCCATTTCTGAGACAGGAAATTACAAAATGAGCCTGGAACCTTGTGTTTAGTCATGCTATCCTCAGACAGCCAAGAGCGCTATTAAAGATTTACTGGGGTTATGTCAGAGGGCTCAGGAGTCAATTTGAAGAGTTTCTCACTGGCCAAACATGGAGTAATTTGAATAGTAACTACAACTGATTGAAACCCAACAAATATTTTAAATCCATGAGTTCATAATGATATTGTACTATAAAATAAAGCTTAATTGTTTACCTTTAGAGGAATGATAGGAGATGAATTTATTATCTTGAAAACTGATAAACATAGGGAAAGAATTAAGCATTTATCCTGCCTTTCCTATAGAACTATACCAAATCATAGATAAGGGAAAAACATCTTATTATAAAAGTATTCCAATTAATAATGAAAAGGCTAAACAGAATTAGAATATCACCATTTTGCTGCCCTCAGTGAAATGATGGATCTAGACATTTGCTACATCGGTATCTACTAACTTTACAAAAACAAAAATACCCAGACACTGTGGGCCTTCTGTGGAGACAACACACTACCAAAGGGATATAGAACATGAGCCTGATGAAGCTTCTGGACCCAGCTGCCACTTTGCAAGAAATACAGCCAGTTCTGCTATAATGTGTTCTTAAAGATCTCTGTGCTATGCATAAAATTATGCAATAAAAAACACAGGACTTAACAGCAAAAATGAGGTTAAAAAACTTCTTCAGTGACACATTTAAAAATAAGACAGTAACCTAAAAAAAATAATAACATGGTTTTACATATATTATATGGTCAAGAAACACATAAAGACTGTAATAAATAAGGCACTTTACCCTGAAAACCCCCTGACGTTTGTGGAGGTGGCGTGGGAAGAGTTGCAGCTTGTGAGTGATCTTGAAGTTGCAGAAAGAGCATTCTCTGCAGTGAGAGGCAAGCTGTAACTCCAGATGTGGGTGGACATGGCTCACGCGTGGTGGCTGAGTGGCTGGTGGATGTCTGACTTGTGTATTCCTGTGCAGCTGGCTCAGTCCAGCTGGAGGCAGTTCCCTACATTCACCTGGTGCTTCTCCCAGAGGGAACTGCACATTAAGCAGGGGGGAGATTCACCATGCTCAGCCTGTGCCCTAGTACATCAATCAAGGTGAAACCATTTGCATCTTCAACACAACACAAGTATTAGAGCAGAACTGACAGGTCGGAGAACAGAGAAACGTGTTGAACCACCCCAGGTGTGTGCAATCGGCCAGCTCCAGCCTGGGAGAAATTCTAGAGGTTAAATAGCTCAGCTGTTTATTAACAGATAAAGTGTAAAGAAAAGAAAGGGATAGAGTAAGAACCTATGGAGTAAAAAAAGATTCATAAGGCATAAAAACCTTTTAAAATGGGAAAGACTAGTCAATAATACATAGGGAGGCATACTCTGATGGTAAACCTGTAAGGAAACATTAAGTACATGATTATGTAAAACTCAGGGGAATGGTTACTTTTGAGGAGGGTGAGAGGTACATACAAGGAACTTTGGGGAAGGCTGGCAGAATTCTTTTTCTTGGCCCGGATGGTAGTTAAAAGGTTGTTTGCCCTATAATAACCATAACAGTAATTCTTATTATACATTAGTCTCCCATGGCTTTTTGTGTCTATATTTTAATATAATAAAAAAGTTAAAAAATAATATTGACTTGATGGCCAAAGGAAAGGGAAAAGTAAAAGCTAGTTTTCCTTCTAAATTCATGTGGAGACAACTTTACCAAATAAAACCGTGCAAGTGACACTACTCATTTATTCATTCAAATAACATTAAACTCTTAGGTGCTAGAACCTTAGGAAACAAAAGTTATGACCAAGCATCCAGTGGCTTCAAGGTTTTTAGTGTTTTTGAGCAGATGTTTGAGCAGATAAACTGCTGGCATGGGGAAGACCCCAGTGCTGTGGGGAATGAAAGGGCAAGTGCCTGGGAGAGCTGGGGGTGGGGGCTCAGGGCAGCTTTTGGGTTGGGTCTTAAAAATAAGACACTGCCAGTTTTGGCAACTTTACCGGCATCCTTAATCCCTGATGAATATCCACACTTTTCCACCCCAGGGCCATTATCAGATCACCCAAACTCCTGCTTGGAGGCGCAGTTCTGGGCAGAACTCGGGCCTTCTGTCCAGTGGGAGATTGATCTCTTAGCTCATCTCCTTACCTGCCCCTCTGGGCACCCCTGTGCCTTTGTCCACTCCCCTCTGCCCTATCCTTAGATACTGTGGAAATTTAGTCTCCACCTGGAGGCCTGGCTCCTCTGGTCCCAGGGAGCCCAGTGGGTTTAGGGAAGCTCTGATTCCTCAGTTTGTCTGGCAGAGCAGAATTAGGAATTCAGTAACCTGTCAAGTGAAAAGGAGAGATGCTCCAGAAGGAAAGATGAATGGCTGAGAGAGAGCAGGGCTAGTACTCAGAACTGCTACGGCATGGGTTTCCCTCCTCCTTTCATACCCCTACCTGTGGAATCTTAATTCATCGACAGCCAGACCCTCCTCCATATTTTTCTCATTGGACTGTATTTCCACGAGATGCAGAATTAAAACCTTGGGCTTGTTAAAAACAATTACAACCACAAAAATCACTTCTATTAAGCATAAAACACTGAATTTTTAAAAATTGAAATAAATGATATGTAATTTAATTAGTTGATTGTTTTATAAATTGGTTAATCATTTTTTTAATTTGAGTAAAGTCTGTTTTGCTTTCTTTTGAATCACAGCTTTTTAAATTGTCTTCCAAAATCTTGTTTTGAATGTTAGAAGTTGAATATCAACAGTTTTTTCCCGTGTACTCCTTGTACACGATGCCTAATCCTTCCCACCCTCAAAGGATTGGTGACTAGATGGCTTGGGCTGACTAGAGGAAAGTTAATTGATATGAAAAGCAGAAGAAAAAAGGCATATATTTTTAAAATATTGTATTATCCTTGTTACATTAAGTAGACTAGTTTCTTAACATTAGCATGTGCCCTAATTCACAAATAGATACAGCACTTTAAAATCCATTTGTCTCATTCCTAGATGTCTTTGTCTTTAAATGATAATGGACATTAATAAAAAGCAGAAAGCCTAGTGCACTGTCAGTAGTCAATAATGCAACTAAAGTTATACCAAAGTATTTTCTTAATTAGAAATAAGAACTGAAGATAATATGATCTGGGTAATCATTTAAGGGTTATTCATTTTCTCTAAATTGTGAGATTTATCTTAAATACAGAAAGTGCATATGTACAATTTAAAAATAATTATAGAATGGTATGAAACGGAATATATGTATGTATATGGATGACTAAAACATTATGCTGTATACCAGAAATTAATTTTTTTCTTTTTTTCAGGGGTGGGGGGCAGGTAATTAGGTTTATTTATTTATTTATGTTTAGAGGAGGTACTGGGGTTTGAACCCAGGACCTTGTGCATGCTAAGCATGTGCTCTACTACTTGAGCTATACCCTTCCCCCATACACCAGAAATTGATACAACATTGTAAACTGACTACACTTCAATTAAAAAAATGAAAAAGAAAGAATTAACAGGATCAATCAATCAATCAATCAATCAATATGCTGGTAAAATTAGACAAGTAGGTTTAAAAAACGTATGTTGCAGGATTCAAGTCCGATTTCTACTTGATATTACTGTCTTCAGAAAATTATATGGAAATGTCCCAAAATGTCTGATTATTCTCTTTCCATAGAATGGTATGCAGTTTCTCCAGACTTGAGAAAGTAGTAGTTGCTTTCATTATAAACATCAGAATGATTTTTATTTTAAATAAATCCAGAAACTGATTTTCTTCAGCAGTTTAATTCTGATTTCTGTTTCAAACAAAGTTAAATTTCACCCTTAATGCTTTAAAAGTTCTCCCATAATCAGAATTTTTAGTAAAAATGTTACAACTCTATAAAATTTTCTCTCCAATTACCTCTAGAATTTAAGAAAAATTAATCATAATATATAAGGGTAATGAAAAATACCATTTTGTTAAAACTCTCTGAATTCTTTACTTTGGGCACATTTCTATGCCATGCAATTTTATGTGAAATGAATGGATTATTTCTCTATTCCACTGAAATGAATATGGAGTATCAATGTTATTATAAAGATACATTTGCACAAAAATGCTTTATTTGCATTTCATAAGATTTCAGAAGTCTTTATTCAGTATGCAGTTTAACAAGCTAAAAGTAACCACCATAGGTATGGCCTAATTGCTTCCTTGGTTTAGCTTTGAAACTTAAAATCAGAATAGTCAGTAACTGCAGTTTAAGAAAATCTTGACAGTTAACATTCATATCTCTCAGTTACGCCCAGAATTTGATAAAGTTATTGAAAGAAAACTTTTACTGAATTTCTTTTCCTTCTGTGTTTTTGAGTTTGGAGGCAAACCTTATTTAGTGCTGGAAATGGTTTTTTCCCCCAAATGGCGGTCTATTAACCACTGTACAATTCTTTTTACTTGTTAACCTTACACTAAAAAAACCACTTTCCATGAAATCTTGGTCAACCCACATAAGGTTTGAGATTAAAATTCATTTACAGACTACTAAAAATAAGCATAAATTAATTTATTTTCATCATCAATACTAAAGGCCACACATGTGCCAGGCAATGTTCCAGGAGGCCTGGGGGTAAAGCTATAATGAGACAAAGTCCCTGCCTTCACGTATAGAATACAGCCTGTAAACAATTACATAGGGTGTTTTAAAGACTCCAGTAAAGGTCTGTAGAAGATGCTGTGAGGGGAAGGATCTATCCATGAAAGGTTTCTCAAAGGAGGCATTTTAATGATCACATTGGTAGCTTGAATAAAATACTACTGTCAAAACAGCAGCACAAGAATGTTTGCTGACTTTTATTCCTAAAAAACATATGTGCCTCCTTTTACATTATTAATTTAAGGTACTTCCTTTTACATTATTAATATTCTTAGCAACCTTGTTTTTAGCTATGATAATGATAAACTAAAGGTAAATGCTCAAATAATTCTAATAAGACTTAGCAGCTTATCTTTTTTAACAGCCCAGTTGAAAGAAAGTAATATGAAACAAATAGAATATTAACAATTTGGAATGTATTGATAAACATGATAGAGAATCCTTGTTACCAAGAGTTCTGTTTGTGCTTTACATGTTTCAATCAATCAAGAAAACAGAAATATTTTCATGATAGGTCATTTATTGCTTATTTATTATTATTAAAGACTGTTTATTGTCTTTTCTAGATGAAAACTTCTCAATTCCTCACAATAAAAGGGGAGTTCTTGGAATGGTCAACAAAGGCCATCACAGCAATGGGTCACAGTTCTACATCACACTACAACCAACTCCCTATCTAGATAGAAAATATGTGGCTTTTGGGTACGTGCGTTGTAAGTTTGTTCATATAATGCTCATACGTGTAAAAATGTGGTTCAAAAAGATTTGGGTAAGTATTGTACAAAGTCTATGGGTTGCTAAAAATAGACTTTAAAAGGAAAAGTAATACAAATACTATAGACAAACATATTTAAGAATAAATATTTTTCCCTGAAATGATATATAAAGTGTTAGAACTTTTCTGAATAAGTATTAGATTATTCCAGCCTCTCCATTGGGATAATTACTGACTTTTCATCCCAAGAAAAAAATTTTAGGCCAGTGTTAATTTTAACCACAATTACTCCTTCAAGTATAATGCAGATGATATTTCCAGGCTGAAAAAGCAGAAAGTATATTTTCATCCAAAGAAGATTTCTTAAAGAGATGATTTTATTTTAACAGCTACATAACCTAAAATAATGTGTTATCCTCCATCTTCCCTGGTCTTAAGAAAGTGTATTCTGATTTTGGAAATGCATTCTTCAATTACTTTTAAATCCATATAACTCTCAAAATTTCTTAAATCATGTAAATGTCTTCCCTGTCATCCTGCTGGTAGTATCACTGCCCTCAACCACATGCTTAGTTGATTACTTCTATCTTTCGAAAAGTTACCTTTCTCAAGCACAAACGTGACTACTTTAAAATGTTTAATGCCTCCTTCACCACTTCCACCCCCAGACGCAGAGAGCCTAGAGTTCAGAGTGGCATTCTGTGTCCTTCATCCTCTGGCCCCACATCTTTTTTCAGCCTTCTGACTTACTCATTCAATAAGCATTTTATTAGGCACCTATTACATGCTAGTCACCATGCTCAGATGGGGAAAGAGTGATGAGACACAATGTCTGCCCCTCAGGGAGCCAATAGTGGATTAGAAAACCCAACAACTGTGAGACGGTGAGACCTGACTATGCAAATCCTATAAAGAGTGCACTGGGAGTACAGGAGAGACCATAAGGCAATAAACACCCTCCAACTCCTTTAGTAAATGTCAAAGCAGATCAGATGGTTACAGGATGGTAGTGGAGTGGAGGAGTGCTTAGTTTCCTTTTGATGATGGCTATTTTCCATGTGATTCACCTTTCTTTAAGGGAATCTCTCCCAGTAATTAGTTATCACCAACACCCTGGCCTCAGGGAGAGGCTGCACCTCTTTTATTGTTCTAGCCTAAGTATAGTCTCACTATATCTCTTAAACCTCTAAATCACAGCTGAGTCTGAGCTGAATATTTTAATTAATAGTGGTCCTACAGATCACTAGGGAGAAGCAGAAAGGTAGTACCATAACAGGCAACTAGATATTCTGACAAAATATAACCAACTCCTTCAGGGATACCTTCCTTCCTGCTGTAGGGCTGCATCCGGTGGTGGATGCTTTCTCTTCCCCATCATCACAGAGCATCCCCAGGATTATCTGGGCTTCTGGAGGCCCAGATGTGGTTAGCAAGGTCCAGAGAGATTCAGAAATCTCCTCTCCTATCTGAAACAGACCCACCTTCCAAGCCCTAGTTTCTGGTACTTGAATTTGCCTTGTCTTCAGATGAATGACCCTCAGAATACCCTTTAGGAGAGACTGCATCAACTCACAGTTTTGTTGATGGCCTTTCCCAATGGTTTCACAGGGAAAGAATATCAAAATACAAGCCTGTAAGATCTATATTCTCACATATATAGGTAGAAGGGGTGTATGTTTGGGATAGTGGTGGAGGGAATTAATTTCACTATAAGGGATGCCTAAAGTGGGGAGAGGCCCTGGAAAGCTTCATGAGAAGGTGAGATGAGTATTGAAAGTCATGGTGAAGTTAGCCAGATAGAGAAGACTGGAAATCAAAATGAGTAAAATCAGTTTTAGGAAGAGTGAAGAGCATTTGCAGAGGCCCTAAGGGGTAAGGAGCGCATCTTATCTCAAGTCATTTGGTCTGGCTACAGCTTCATGCCCAGGGGGAAATGGAGACAGCCAGGGCCCAGCTCCCACAGAACTGTGAGTGCCATGCTGCTGAGTGTAGACCCCCCACCACCACCTGAAGGGGCTGGGAAGCCATGGAAGAATTTTAAATTGGGAGCAGCATTACCAGGTTCTCATTCTGAAAAAAAAAATCTCTTTTTAGTAGAAGTGAGGAATTCATTGGCAGAGGATGAAAATGAAAGTAGGCCAGTTAAGAAGCCATGGTAGTAGCAGGCCATAAGTGATGTTTGGCCTAAGGCATTGGCAATACAAATGAGCAGGGGATAAATGGAAAAATTCAGGAGACATTTGGAAGTCAGATTCAACAGGGCTTTATGACTATTTAGATTTTGAAGGTGAGGTCATGGGTAAAGTCTAGAGCAATAGTGTCTAATAACTTTCCACAGTGTTAGAAATGTGCTATGATCTGTGCTGCCTAGTATGACAGCCACTAGCCACATGTGGCCACTGAGCATTTGAAATGTGGCTACTGCAACTAAGGAACTAAATTTAAATTAATTTAAATAACCACAGGTGGCTAGTGGCTACCATATTGGGCAATGAAGATCTGAGAAACTCCCAGGATTTTGGAACTGGTTGGATAGTTGGTGCCATTCACCAAGGTAGGGAATACAAGAGGGAGGGTATGGGTGAGAAGATCATGAATTCAAAATGGGTAAGTTATGTTTCAAATTAAGGTACCTATGTGACAGGAAGGTGGCAACTCCTGATACCAGGAGTAGGTATTCAAGCTGGGCAGGGGCTAGAGATGGAGATTTGGAAGCTGTCAACCTGGCAGCTGAGCTGCAGCCAGCCCAGGGTACCATCCTTCCCAGAACAGCCTCTGTGCCTCAGCTTGTCTTGTTCCTTTTTGCTTTCCTTCAGTCTGCCAAAATCCTGTTCAAGGCTTAGGTCAGAAACCCCTCCTATTACCAAAATCAAACTGCTTCTTTGCCTTCTTTGGTGCAACAAGAACAACTTGAAATAGGGACTGAGTCTCTCTCATCTTGTGCTCTAACACCTGTCACAGTGGCAAGAAGCACACAGTAGGTACTCATTCAATAATTGTGAAACCAATTTGGAGAAGAGGCTGTACATCATCTTTGGTCAGAGCTGAATCTGCCCATTTATCCCCTGCTCTTCATCCTCAGAATGTACCTTGTGTCCTGCTCTGTGTCATCTTTTCTAATTGGAATGGCAAAAATAGAGCCCCCCAAAAAAGAGATGGCTAGAGCATGGTCAGTGTCAGCACTGACTGTGTCCCCATAAAGGATCATGAAATGGAAATCACACCTTCCCCTCAGCCACTGCTTCAACCCAAACATTGGCAGAGGGCACAGTCCTATGTTTAGAGCTGTCTCTCTGGCCCCTGTGGCCCCCTCTGGTTGCAAGAACCATTAGAAGTCTAGTTCCACTCAGGGAGTTCTGGCTTGTGGCCAGGAAATGTCTACAGAAACCCAAACTAGCATGGCTTTGCGCTGTCTTTTATTCATGTGTTCAGTGGATGTTGATGAGGTGCCTCCTCTGTGCCAGGCACTGAGCACCAAGCAAAAGTATGATCTCTGCCCTCGTGAGAGAATCAGAAATTAATCCAGGAAACATACAAATAAATGTCAAATTTAACCCCGATCACTCTATAAAGCATAGGGGAACTTGATATAATCAGAAATGGGTGTCTGGGAAACTTCCCCCAAGGAAGTGATGACTGAGTAAGGTCTGAAGGAAGACTAGGAGGTGACCAGGCAAAGGGGTACTGGGAGGACATGAGCAAAGGCGACAGCTGTGGCAGGAAGGGCACACAGGGCTACTGAGGTGCTGAGAGCCAGTCCAATTGGAGCCAAGAGGACAGGGAGCATGTTGCAAGGTAGCCCCTTGGGGATTAGGGAGGCCAGCCATGGTAGTGATTTTTGGTCTTTATCGTAAGGATAATGGGAAATGACTGAAGTGTTTTATGCAGGGAGATGAGATCATAGTTGCATTTCTAAAAGGTCATTCTGATGGCCACGAGGATAACAGATGGGAAAGGTCCCAGAGCAGATGTGAAGGAACCATGGCAAAGTGGACACATCTAGAGCTATTTAAGACATTTATGACTGATATTAATTTAATTTGTAGGAAATAGCCTTAGCTAAGCCAGATAGGACTCAGTTTAGGAATGTAATCTAAATGTGAAAATTTAAGACTGAGTATGTTTTCCATTTTTTCCCCTATATAGGCAATTGATTGAAGGAACAGATGTTCTTCAACAACTAGAACTGGTTCCCACAGAAAATGAAAGACCAGTACAACAATGTAGAATTATTGATAGTGGAGATCTTTATGCTTAATTTTCATATCAATAATTTCTGACAATTTTTTTATCATATATCTGATCCGCTGTTTCTAGATTTAATTAAACAGTGCTTGATAAAATTTAATTTGAAAACTGTGGCAGACGTTGTAGATTAGCTCACCCAACACCCACTCTTTCCCCAGTTTCCTATCTTGTCTCTGCTATAAAGACAGTAAAAGCAAGATTACACACTATTTCAGCCTCCTTTGCAGCTAGGAGTGGCTGTGGGACCCTCCACCCAGTCTTGAATGCAGAGAGGCTGGAGCCATGAAGGTCAGGCCAAGAGAACAACACAGAAGTCAGCCCCAACCCTCGAGCTGTGGAACCAATACCAACAACTACCTACATCTGGGCTTCTTACTATCTGAGGCAGATAGACCCCTGCCTGTTGGTTGACTCTTTTGTTACTTGTAGCCAAAACCATTCTTAATTTAGCAGCAGAACATAATGGCCTCTGAATCCTAAAACATTTGTACCTATAATAGAATTATGTTGTTGTCTGTAATTATACTTCTGCCATAAGAAACTTGGTAAATAACCGAATAGGAAAGAGGTAATAGAAAAAAATTCATTGTAATAGTTCACTGTTCATACACAGCATTTAGAAACGGGTACACACTTTGGATGCCTTTATATGACATGAATAGAATGCTCGTCTCTGAGCCATTCTAACCATACGAAAACCAAGAGCTTGGGTTATAGTCTCTGGTGGTGGGTTCCTGAGATGTTACTGGGATCCAGCTTTATCAGCTGTTCCCTTAAGCTGAGATGCTTAAACTCCTGTCACCTTGGGAACTTTTTCAACACAGGCTGCTGGACCCCATCCTTGACCCGCAGAATCTTGAGATGTGGGACCGGGATTGTATGTACTGTCAGCTCTCCCCCCGGAGGTTCTTACTTAGTCACCTGGGCACTGGTTACTTGGGAATCACTGCAAGATGTAAGTAACAGGTTTCAGCCTCCTTTCTGTAGCCAGTGAAGTGCTTGCCTCTGTCAGCGGTGACCATGCTCTGCTGCCACCATCCGTGCTGTTGCACTGTTGTTCTGCCCAGAGCCATTGAGCTTTTCTTGCCCTTAGCCAAAGCTTTGTCTTCCAAGAATGATCTCTCTTTGAGCCAGTCTTAAGGAGACAGCCCTCTAATTGACTTGAAGCTTGCCAGATAGCCAAAGGATTAAAAAAATTTTTTTTTCTTTTTAATGGGGGTACTGGGGATTGAACCTAGAGCCTCGTAAGTGCTAAACATGTGCTCTACCACTGAGCTATTACTCTCACCACTTTAATTTTTAATTTTGAAATGATTATAGATTCATAGGAAGTTGCAAAAATTCTATAGGGCAGTCCTGTGTACGGATCACCCAGTTTCCCCAGTGGCCTATCCTACACAGCTAGAGTACAACATCAAAACCAGGCAGTTGACACTGGTACAGCTGTCATTTTATCATGTGTAGATCTGCGTGACTGGTACCACAATCAAGATACAGACCTTCTTGAGTGCCACAAAGACCTCCCTCAGGATAGCCCTTTATGGTTACACCTACTCCCCTGCTCCCTATCATCCCTACCCCCTGACAACTGGCATATTCTTTCTTTTTAAAATAACAGCTTCATTCATATTGGCATATACTTCTATCCTAAGATCTGAGAGGAGGATGGGGAGAAAGCATACTGCCTGCATTACATTCTCAACTCCCCCAAGGGCAGCAGAGTTAAGAACGTGTGTTCTAGAGCCAGACCGCCTGGGTTTGGAATCCTGGCTCTGCCCTTTACTTGCTGTACGAACTCAGGCAAGAACTTCACTGTGCCTCTATTTCCTCATCTCAAAACAGTAGCACCTATCCCAGAGTTGTTGTAAGGGTTCAAGGAATCAATCGTGTGTAGACACGACCTTGAGTAGGCCTGTAAGTGCGCGATACATGCATGCTTAATAAACTCCTGGTGCCGAGGAACTTGTATTTAAAAAAAAGTTCCTCAATGACTAACAGCTAGACTAAGGAAACACTGAAGAGGAGGTTTCTCCTCTTCTATTCTTACGAGTTTTGGCCACCCTGAGAATTCAAGCTGTTTATATGAAACCTCCAGATCCGCTCGCTAGGCCTCTGGAGGGGTTTCTCTGGACAGATTGGTAACATCTCAAACAAAGGGACGCTGGGCTTGCTACAAAGACTCTCACCAACTCATGAAGCATGTGATGGATGAAACTGACGCTTTGCAAAGATCATGGTTAAAACAAATTACAAGCCTTAGTCATGTAATAACAAGCAGTAGGGCAATTCATACTGGCAATGAACCTGTATATTAGGGCATAAAGCATTTGTCTGATACTATGAAAGAACTGAGATCTTTGCATGGGTATAAGAAACTGATCTCAGCTCCCTTTATTTTTCAGCTTAGCTGCAATGTAAAAGTAGAACTCTGCTAACCACCGTCTAAAGGATGGCAAGATCATGATGCCTGTGTTTAATTTCAAGTCCTACTTTCAGGCTGTGTAGAAACTTTAATCACAGATCTGTCTATGCAGTGTTTTTTATTACCATCATCACACCGTGATACTTCTGTAATAGAATATATTCTGTCTTAAAATGATTCATATGTTTAACCATGTTGTTTGGAGAAACTGATTGTTACAAAGGACTTAAAAACTTATTCCAATTAACGCCAAGTATAATATTTTGATTTAACCAAATTGAGAGACTTCGATTTGATTAAACAAAGGAATTCTAAATTTTACCAAGTCTACAAGTATAAGAGTAAAGGCATTGTGATGATCTATACAAAAAGTTAGTTATGTGACTTTGCCCTAACTGCTGATATGGCAAAGTCAAGTACACATTGCTAGATCTTACACTAAGCCATGTTAATAAGTGGAGTGTGTAGTATCTGGACATTTTTCTTATTAGTGGAGATTTGAGATAAATATTTAAAATTCTAACCTGCAAGAAACCTGCTTAAAGCAGGTCTCCAGCCAAAAGCCCTGACTCGGGCTGTCCAGCTCTCTCCTTGTGTCATCTTATTTTTTTCCTTAGATGGCCTGTCCTTTCCTTGATTTCTGTATAGGACTCTGTATCTTATCAGTGGTGTCACTTTTGTTTTTGTTTTTTGTGTGGTTAAGCCCTTGTGATGAATATATTAAATAAATAAATTCTGGGTTTTTAAAAAAATTAAATTGTATTTATTATTATTTTGGGGGTAGGTAATTAGATGTATTTATTTATTTTTTTAATGGCAGTACCAAGGATTAAACCCATGATCTCATGCATGCTAAGCATTTGTTCTACCACTTGAGCTATACCCTCCTGCCTGTTTTTTTTTTTTTTTTCCTTAACAACAACAAAAAATTCTAAGAGGTTGGTATAGCTCAGTGGTAGAGTGCATGCTTAGCCTGCATGAGGTCCTAGGTTCAATCCCTAGTACCTACATTAAAATAAATAAATAAACCTAATTACCTGCCCCCCAAGAAAAAATTTTTTAAAAAACTGTCTAAAGAATATGTTTTCCCCAACTCCAAACAATGCCAGCTATTTGCTAATGAATGGTCTGGCAACCTCAGGATTCCATACTCGAATATTTACACTTTATACACATTTTAAATCATGTGTATTTGTTTTAGTCCTGGCTACCTAGCAATAAGGTTGTCAAATCATTTAACCTTTCATTTTTCTCATTTGTAAAAAGTACTTACGGAAGTAAGGAAGTTGTCAGCTCCTTTCTGGCTCTAAAACTTTAGTGAGTCCCTGAGTAAATTTATAGAATCAATAACAATACCATTATTTACTTTTCAATTTCATTATTAAAATGGGGGTACATCTATCTCATGGTGGTTTGAGGATTAATTGAGATGATGTGTGAAGACACCACTAGTGATCCTTGACATACAGCATAAGTTCAATAAAAATTAGTTACCCTTCTGAAATATCAACCCACAAAAACCAGTCAACTGCCACCGACAAAAATAACATCATCATCATCAACGTCACTTCAAGAAACATCAAGTCCCTGTTATGCTATTCTCACATTAATTTTCAATTGACAGAATTAACTCAAAGGTATATTATCAAAATTAAAACTGATCTCTACCAACCTAGTGATACTCTCTCTCCCTGGAAACTCATTTTTTAAACAATTATATTGCTTATACTATCCACTACCCTTCCCAAAATGGAATCACAACTTAAACTGGCAAATCTAGTCAGTCCATATCTGCAATAAATTTTATACATCATACAAAATATTTGTAACAAACTCAGTAGCAACATATACAACATAAATTACAAAGTTTGATACTTGAAAGGGAGCTTTGAAATGTGGTAAATCATAGATTCTTTTACTTCCATGTGCATAAGAAATGCTTGAATATTAAAAAAAAGAAAATTTAAAAAATAAAATAAAGAAATGCTTGAGCCTATTAAAACACAGATTCCTGTGCCTCCCTCAGTTTCTGATTCAGTGGGTCTGGAGCTGGTTGGAGAATTTGCCTTTTTAACATGTTTCAGGTGATGCTGATCTGCTGGTCTGGAGACCACACGTTAAGAACCACGGGGATGTGTTAAAGCCATAGACAGACATATGAGGGACTTGTGGCACGCAGGTATGTGGAAGAAGGATAAAAGTTATAAAACACAAGTGTGACAACAGAAAAGAATGAGGCAAAATGATGAGACAAGAAACTTTGATTTCATTAAGGCAGCAGGGAGGTAAGCAAATACTGAACAATCAGAAGGGGCAGTGACTAGAGGTCTGATACAAGGTCCTAGAGCTCCTGGCTGGACCAGAGGTGAGCCCTCCACTGCTGAAGAGGCAACAGGCAGTCTGGGGTCTCAGGGAAGGAACTGGGACACCTGGGCTGCTCAGGGCAGTGCTATTTACCATTCAGTACAGAATCAATTGAATATTTTAATAACCAGAATATCCATCTGATTGTGTCCCGGGTGAAAATCAGCTCTCCAAGACAGGATTGGGAGGAGCACAACAGATACCTGGGTGCAGGGGAAGGTAGTAGCTAACGCTGGATATCAGAAACTGCCTGGGGTGTAGTATAGCTTGAACTTGGGGGATGTTATCTAAAAGTATTCTTTCTGTTTCCTAAAGGACTAAGAGATATAATGGAAAAAGCTCCAGCATACCCAGGATTTAAAGCAGATAAACTATAAATGCGTCTCAGGTGCCAGCACACAGGGAACCTAGGCTGAGCTCCGTGACTCCAGCACATTCAGAAATTTTGTTTGTACCCAGACCTTACACACATTTGTAGAACAAACAAAAAACCAAACAAAGAGAAAAAACTTTCCAACATGTCTTGCTTGATGTAATTTTGTACTGAAAGGAATTGCAGCCATTTAGGAGGATAGAATAGTTCTCCATGGGTCAAAGTGCAAAGCAGTCTTCTCAGACTTTAATAGGTGTGCATACGGCTCTCGTGCAAATGCGGGGTATGCATCAGGTCTGAGGTGAGGCCCAAGACATCGTGTTTCTAACAAGTTTTCAAGTGGTATGAATGATATTGGTTCATGATCTACACTTTGAGAAGAGTAAAGCTGTGTGTGGTTTGCAGATGGCAGATTAGAAACATCTGGGGAGCTTTTAAAAATCCTGATGCCCAGACATTATACCAGACTAATTAAATCAGTATTCAGGCATTAGTACTTTTCAAAACTTCCTGTTGGTTCCTATGTTCAGCCAAGGTTGAGAACAATTGCTCTAAATTGTAATGCTTCTCTCTGAAACCCTGCAAGTTATCAAGGAAATATCTGTTGTCAAAGTGGAGAGCCTCCTAATGAGAGTATCTCTAGTATCTTAACACCAACCCTAATCACAGTGTTAATAGTAAGAATCTGACCATACAGTTTCAGCTCACTAATAATCTCTGATTTATTACAATCCTTTTCCAATTTTGTGCAAGTTACTTAAATATTACAGCAGGTTTAATACGTGTTAAAACTGTATTATAGATGCCAATCCCTGCTCTGAAATGGCGAAAGTAACTTTGGAAGTCTTCCTTGATCTAGCTCAACAGATGCCATGTAAAATAAAATAAAATTAGCCAATGCTTTTTCTAGTTTTAAAACAAGAGTGAAATGTCCCCTTACAAAGACTAACAAAAATCTGAGGACTAGAGTTGAACGCCCAGATGGTAAACTGTTAAACAATGGCCTCCACAATGGGATGTGTTCATCTTGGCGCTTAAACAAGATAATCCATTAGGATCTGGAAAGAGAATACAACTTCTATTATATTTCAACCTAAAAATGTAAAAGTTGACTAGTGCCTTCAATTGTCATATGGTCATGTGCTAAATAAATACTGTTTAAAGGTATCCTGAGAGAACAGCTACCTTTCATTGTTTGAAGGCTGATGATGGCTGCAGCCTCACTTGGCTGCACTCTCATGCTTCTGGCTGTAGGTTGGATCAGTCAAAAAGCATCAGTTTGTTTACATCCAAGCGAATCTCCAACTAGTGTAGTCGATGGAACAAATATGTTCATAGTCATGAGGGTACAGAAGGACCCCACTGATTACATTTTAGTTTAGGAAGGCTTTCATGGTTAGGCAAAAAAAGATATAGCACTTCTGTAGTCATCTTCGGCACGGGTGGGGATGCTGTTCAGAGCAAAGCAGATCTCAAAAAGCAAGTTCTGTTATTTTTAGGGTAAATATGCATAATTAAAATTGAATAACTACAAATAGCTGAAACCAGCGTTTAATACAGCTTTTACAATCTAACTTTTACCATTTGATATAAACATGGATGCCCTTGTGAATATTTCTGTGATTGGGCATCAGATGGCGCTCACCCTAACTAAAAGCCTGATCAGTGACAGAACATGAACAGGCATTTCGAAATCCAGCCCTGATGATAAACGATTGCGCCTTTCAGTCAAGTCACTTCTGAGTCTCGGTTTCACTTGTAAAGTGAAGGTGGGAACGGACCAGAGGGATTTCCAACCCATATCATCTTTGATTGACTACAGCAGTGTCACCGACTGGCTGCTACTACCGCTGGGTGAAATCGCAAGAAATTTGGAAAAGTCAGGGAAAGTGTGACAGAGATAGATGGTGTGCGGCTCCGACTGGAAGATAGGAGACCGCTTTCGGTGTTTCAGTCGGTCACACAACGTGGGCGGCGGAGCACAAACTCCTCAACCACGAGGTGTCTCTATTTCCCTAGATTGTTCTAACACAGGGTTACTTCCAGCAAAATCGATTTTCAAGGAAAAAAGCGCAGGTCCTCTGAACGATACATATGCAAGCACCTCGGAACGCAGGACGACAGTACAAACTTAACTTTTGCGCACCGCTTAGAAACCACTTCCGCTCAGCAGCACTCAGGTCCAGGAGGCGTGGCCCCCGAGATCACATGGGGCCGCGGAATTACTGCCCAGCAGGTCTTTCAGGGGGACGCCGTCACCACGTCATGTAGGTTGTTGAATCCAAGCCGGGGTGGGAGCCTTCTCTATCTCAGGGACGAGAATAGCTCCTACACGTCCAGTGTGGCACCCTGAGGGCAAATAAAAGAGTTTCCTGAGTCTGAACAGTTTCTTTGCTATATTACAGTCACTTGTAGGGACATCTTCCCTCTATTTCCTCTCGACGCTCTTGTTTCCCCTCCCGTGGGGTTTCAGTTGGTATCGCCGGCGCCCCGCCTCCGCACGCCACGGCTTGGGATTCCTCACGTGACCCCGGCGCGCGCCCGTAAGGGGAGCGGAGTCTCCGAGGCGGCGCCTTAGGGAATAGAGGGACAAACGCAGCGTTGGGTGCCTCAGTCTTCGCTCGAAAGTCAGTCCCAAGGACGCGATGTTGGGACTCTCCCGCCCGCTGCTTTGGGCGGCCGGTTGCCTGGCCGCTCTGTGCGTGCTGACCGCGGCTCAGAGCTCCGATTTGACCCCGAACGTGACTACACCCACTACTTCACCGACGACCACCAAGATAGCCCCGGTGACGACGACGACGCATCCGACGGTCACCACTCCAGCACCTGGTGAGCGCTGGTTCAACGGGCTTTCCGCGCCCGTCCGTCCGGCCTTGCCGCATCCTCTGCCCGTGGTGGGCGCGGGGCCGGGGCGGGCCGCTCTTGGGCAACATGGCGGCCCGTCCGAGGCCGGAGCGGCCGTGGTGGCCGCAGTCAGGGAGCGCCCTGGGGAAAGGGGCCGCCGAGCCTTGGGGCCATCGGGCTTCGTTTCCGACCCCGCAGTGTCCCGCGCCGAAGTGGCAATTTAAAAGTGCGTCGTAATCCCCAGCCTCACTTCAGGCTCGGAAGAGGGGACGTGGCTTCCTTCCGCGGTGGCGGCGGTAGGGTTGATGGTGGGGCGAGGCGACCGCCTCCAAAGTTGGCGATGAGACCGAACTCCCACTCCCTGGGGTTAGTCGTTTGTCCATCCAGGTGTATTTTCCGAAGGGAAGCTTCTCCCGAAGTTGGTTAAAGAGGGGAAGAGACGCTGAAGACGTTAATGCTCGCTGGTGCCTCAAAAAATAAGTCGCCCAAGATTTAATTACATAGTTTTTGCGGATAGGTATGGGACATATCTGAGTTTGAGCATTTAATTAATAAAAATCTTACATTTCATGCTATGCGCAAAGAAGGAAAAGTACACTCGTGTCCCCGGTGCTTCGCGTATGTCTCTTCGTATGTTAGGCTGAACTAGACGATAGATGGTGAAACCTGGGAAGTGGTTGGGATTAAAGTAACTCGGCGGAACCATGTGTTTAGTAGATTGTGAAGCTGAGATTGAAACCCAGATGTGTCAGTTTTCTAAAACCTGATCAGAAACACTTTCTGTTAAGCTCTGCAGTCGATTTGGGAGCTGGTTGAGGCATACACTGAATCTTAGGACAGGAAATGTCAGTGCTGTGACCACACAGGGAGATAAATTTGAAGTAGCAAAGTGAAGAACCTCTTTTAGATATTTAAAGCCTGCAGTCTAGTGTGATTGGTTATCCTAGTTAATATTGGGTAAGGAGTAACTGGCATTTTGACCGAAGAATTGCTGAAGTGTAAGGATTCTTACCTTGGCTTATTTTACAGGCTGTTCGTGTTGTTCTACAGTGTCTTCCCTGGTTTTTGTATTTTGTAAGAGTTTAATGAAATATATAATAAACTTAATGTTGTTTGTTAAGCTTTAGGAATATGTAATGGTGAAGTTCAAACATTTTAAATGAGGAAAATTGCAGTACAATACTGGAAATTCTAATCGCGCAATTTCTAAGATAATAGAGCAGGATATGTTTTTGTCTTGTGCTTATTTGGTAGTTTCCTCCTAGAATTGTTGTTTTGGGGAGTGTGTGTGTGTTTAAAGAGAGGCTTGGAAATATGTTAATTGTATTTGTGTAATTGAAATGAGTGCGAAGGAGATGATTTGTGTTTTCTGTAAGTGGTAGTTGGATAAGCTGCAGTCTAAAGGGCAGCACGTTTAGTTCGTTTTAATTAACTTTCACTATACTACCCAAGCATTCATCATCAAACAAAAGATTTTAAACAACTAGCATTTTCATCTATATGCGAACCTCTAAAGAACATACTTCTACCTTATGACCCCTCACAACCCCCTCCCCCAGAGAACGTCCCAGTCTCTGATAAATATTGAAATGCAGTGCCTCTGTGCAGAACTATTTTTAGGCACGGGGAAAACAAATGAGAATGTTTTGGGGGGCATCTAGCTTTTAGGAAAATGGATAGAGCCCAATCCTATAGTCCATTTGTTTGTCCAGACATTAAATTAATGTCTTATCTCAGGGTCATTTGGCTTAAATTATTGACAGAGACCTTGCTCTCTTGTTAAATTATGTGTACGTGAATGTAGCCCCCCTCCAGATGGGTTGTATTTCACACTCTTGTGTGGAGAATCCCAGAAAGAGTGGATCATTTACCAGTCTCTGCTTTTCAAAATGGGCACCATCGGAGCTTGGGTTCAACCAGTAGTAAGTCTCTTATTACTATTACATATTCCAGTGTATCATCTGATGTTTTGGGGTAGTGATTTCCCTATGTGTAGTGTTGGTCTTGTAACATAGTGTCTTTTCCACTATTTTTCTTTTTTAATGATACTTTAAATGCCTCAAGAAACACTGAGTGTCTGTGAAATAGTTGCTGTGTAAAAAATGTGTAAAAAGGCGTTGTTTAAATATGTACCACGAAATACTGAGCATTCCTGCTAGGTTGTACTTTTTTCCCTTTCTCATGAGTTGACTTCTGGCTTCTTAAATCATTTATAATGATTGGAATTTCTTAGTAAGCTACATTATAATTTTTTTCTTCTGTGTGTGGGTTAAAAAACATAATGTGAGATCTACCCTCTTAAAATTTTAAGTGTATTGTACAGTATTAACTATAAGCATAGTGTCGAATAGAAAATCCCCAGAATTTTTCATCTTGCTTGAAACTTTATATTAATTGAACAGCAAACCTACATTTCTCCTCCCCCCAGCCCCTGGCAACTATCATTTTATTTTCTGCTTCAGAGTTTGATAATTTTAGATACGTTATAAGTGGAATCATGCAGTATTTGCTCTTTTGTGACTAGCTAATTTCACTTAGTATGTCCTCAAGTTTCATCCAAGTTGTAGTGTATGACAGGATTTCCTTTTTTAATGGCTGAATAGTGTTCCATTGTGTGTGTAACACGTTTTTATCCATTCATCTGTGGATGGGTTATAAAGTTTTGCCATTTCTCTGAATTAGCAAGTCTGATATTGTATGTAATGCTTATTGTTGTTTAAAAAAGATAAGTCGTACAAACTCAAAATGAGATACCAACTAATTGATTTTATGTATTTTAACCCTCAACGCCCTATCCCCATCCTCCCAGAAATCTGTGAAAGCCGCAAAAGCTGTGTTTCCTGTTTTAATGCTAGCACTGCTAATACTGCCTGCTTTTGGATAGAATGTAAAGGTAAGAAACTTTGGGATTGCTTTAATTTTGAGAACTCATTGTTTTGTTCTTAGCATTTGAAAATTATGTAGAGCATTTAGAATGGTGTGTACTATTTATTTTGCAAATCACGCACTTTTTCTTTGAAGTACCAGTTGCTTAATACTCCCCCTGAAATATTTTCATGTCTCCCATTCTTTCCCCTTTAATTTCTTAGGCTTGATAATTAATGGTCACTAGTTTAAAAAAGGAAGAGAGAATTCAGACCTTTGTAGTTAGATTAGTGTACTCATACACTGAAATTCGCTATGAAAGTAAGTTGTGAAATTTACCCCTGAAAACTGTTCCCCAGAAAAATGTTTCAGGCATTTCTCATCTGTAGATGTTCTTCGAGATGAACTATAAAGAGACCGTATGAAACTTTGTTTAATACTTAGCTAGGGGAAAAGAATGAGATAGAGTTGACTTGTGCTTCTGTTAAGTTTTAAAGTTACCTTTAATTTGATTGAGGGATAAAGAGCTAGATGGAGATACTTTGAAATGCCATTAAGGTTTTTATTAGAACCACAGGATTACAGCATGAAGTATTCTGACTTCTTAAGGTAAAGTGGTTGCATTTTTTTCTTACCGGTAAAACAGTCTCTCAGGTTTTTTTTTATACAAAGAAAAAGCCAAAGCTACACGTTAAGCGTTTTTATTAGTCACTGAAAAAATTAAGAGTACTGAAATTATGTCACTGTGTAACAAAGTTTAAAAGCCTCTTATAAAAGTACGGTATTAGCTTAATTTGGGGTTAAATTAATTTTTTTGTTGTGTGAGGATCACTTATTTTTAGGTCATAAAATGAAGTTTAAAAGTGCACCCCTCCACGTATGGCAGAGTTGGCAAGTTTTGGAGATTGAATGCCTCACTGTAGGATATATTGGAGAAAGCTTTCCCTTAAACTTTAGCTACAAGTCTTCCCATCCAGGAAAGCGGTTTTAGAAAGTGTGTAAGACTACAGAGATCTGGAACAGAGGTCCCACTGCTGATGTGAGGCACCTCCCCTGTTTACTAAGCCCGTATTAGATTCTGAGCACTTTCCCCTACTGACTCAGCCCTCCTGTGGATTCTAGCAGCCTTCCTTATGCAGTACCACAACTCTGAGATTGCTTTGTTTCTGATTCATCTGTTTAGTATATTCATGTGGATTTAAAAAGGGTATTTGGAGACATCCTGAGTGATAGGTGTAAAATAATGGGAAAAAGAAAATAATGAAGTGTTTTGTTGATCTGTGTTCTTCTAAAGAGTTTATACCTGAGTTTAATTTTTGGAAGCAGTTCTGAAGCATAGTAAGTCAAAGATATTAGTGAATAATTGGTGCTGGGGTTATTTTATTCACTTGTTTGTTTTTTGTTTTGTTTTCTTCCCCCCATAACAGGTAGAAGCTATTGTTCAGATAATTCAACAGTTAGTGATTGCCAGGTGGTGAATGGCACAGAATTCTGTTCTGGTAAGTATTCACATTGGTTTCTGGGAAAAGTGGCCGCAGAGAGGTAAGGAAGATCATTGCCTCAGGAAGTTTTATTTCAGAATTTGGCTTATTTATAGCATATTCATATTGATTGCTGAAAGGACAGTGCTTTGAAGCTTGGTTTAATCATTTGGCTGTGTATACTGTGGAGTTCTTGAAGTGCAGATGCCTCCTCTACTTTTTTTTTTTTTTTTTTTTTTTTTTTTAACTTTTCCAGAAGCTCACTGCATTTTAGACTTTCTTCTCTTGGTCACATTTTGCAGGCTTCGACGGCCTTGTTCTGGCACTTTCCTGGTTACAGTGCTGCTGATATCACAGTGTGCAGCACAGTCTGCGCTGTGGTTAAATGAGTCCTCTCTGTGTTCACCCATTTTCTCTACTTTAATTTGAGGAACTTGACTATTTAACCTTAACTCTTTGCCCAGGAAATAATTAAAATTCCTGGATGAAAGCTGATTTTTCTAACAAGATCATAAATTAATGGGAAAGAAAAACTCTTAATTGGTATGTAGATAATAATTAAATAAAGTTTTATTGGAGTGTGTCAGTAACCTTGAAAGATTACCTGTAACTATTTAATTTTAGTAGGAGTTTCTCCATTCCCCATCTATCCCCCCAGCCCAACTTGAACTTTGTAACTGAGACTTTGATTAGTTTGAGATCAGTTATACCCTATGTAGAGAGCATGATATGGTTTAGGTGGTAAATGAACAGTTTTAACATTTATTTTAATGTGGGTACCTGTGATTTTTTTGATAATACTGCTTTTCTAAGCAGTACAATAATACAAGAGGAAGTAAAACATTTAAAAATATAGTAATTTAAAGAAAAATTGAGTAAGTAATTCTACTCATTTGATAATGTATCAGTTAGAATTAGTTTTGGCTGTTAAGGACATAAAACCCCAAATTACAATGGTTTAATCGATAGATTAATTTGGCTCTTGTGTGAAGGAAGTCTGGGCTTGAGTGCAGCTAGAGGGTAGAGTGGCATTTCTACAACCATTAGAGATCTGGATACCTTCTAGGTTTTTGGTCTGTCCTTTGTCAAAAATGACTTTGACCTTATTCTCCAAGGTGAGTGTTCATGTTCCAGCCATCAAATTGGTTTTCCTACCAGCAGGAAGAAGGGAAAAAGAGAGGCCCCTATCTACTTTGCAGATGCTTCCTAGAAGTTACATGTGACTATCTAGCTGCAAAGGAGGCTAAGAAACGTCTTGGAGGAGAGAGAGTGTATCACTAAAAATCGTTGCTTCTATTTCTAAAAAAGGGAGACCAGTATTGGGACAGAGCAATTGTCAGTCTTCTCCACAGGTTAAATGGAAAAATTGTAAAAGTTGTTCTCGAATGCAGGTTGGGAAATAGCATTATAGATTGTGGTATGTTAGACAGCTTTGACTTACATGTTTGTTTTTTTAAATAGTGCCCACTACCACACCGTTGCCAACCAGTTCTACAGGTAATACAAGATAATTGACTCTTTTCGTCCTCCTCCTTTCAGGGTTTTTAAGCTTTCTAGATGAATAACTTTAGTAATAAAATATCTAAAAGTGATTAGTATAATTTTAAAAATTAGTAGACATATTTAGCCTTTGACCATAATATTTGCATTAATATGTACTGTTTATGACAGTGACACACAACTATAGTGTTTCACATTCACGGAATTGAGCAGATTTGGTGCAGCTTTGTGTATTGAGTCTGCAAACTATTTGTGGATTTGTGGAAATCTTGGGACATACAGAAGCCTAAAGGATATTAAAATTCCTATAATTCTCATCATCTAGAAGTATACCAAAGTGTTTTAAGTTCTTCTAGTGTTTCCTCTGTGTGTATCTGAATAAATACTCTTACTAGGAAGTTGGATGATATGTCCATGACTTTTTGAATTGTCTTCCCTCTTACTGCACGCATTATTGTACGCCCTTTAGCCTTCTACTCTTAGTTGTATAGTTAGGTCATCTTTCATTTTCCATGCAGTGAACATCTTACAGGGAAATATTTGCTGTCATTTCTAGTAGGATTGATTCAAACAGCATTCTAGGTTAGAGGATGACTGTCTTAAGATTTTCAATACTGATTGCTTTCCAGAAAGATAATACTTTTCATTCCTATCAATAATTGGAGTTTTTCACCACACCTTCAGCAGCATTAAGTCATATCTCCTTTTAAAAAATCTTTACCAATTTGATAGGAAGGGTAAATAATTTTTTAAAAAATCTACTCCAGGATAAGTACTAGGCTAGAAGATAGGGATATAGAGACAGAGGTAGGGTAGCAGTTTGTCTGTTGTAGGAACTATGAAAGGTCTGGAAGCAGCATCGTGTGTTGGGGGATTTGTAGGAAGATGTGTGTATTGAGTAATACGTGATGGCAGCTTCCTGGAGATGTTGATTGGTTCATTCTTGAAATTACCCTGATAAAATAGAAGAAGAGCTTCTCAAGCAAAGTAGGGTGGTCAGCACATGTGAAGGAGATGTGAGAGAGGATAATGAGGTCAGGGAATTGCATTTGGGGTGTTCAGTACAAGGTGAGGACAAGCTAAGCTAGAATGGCAACAGGTCAAGAGCCAGATTGGGAATTGCCATTGTATGCCTTGCTGGTGTGTTTGAAGTGTGAAGGTCATATGATGAGATTTGCATTTTAATAAAATAACTTACTCTGATTGTGTGGAGAGGTGCTTGGAAAGAGGCAAGAGTGAACACAGGGAGATTAGATACTCTGTTGCAGTAATTCTAGAGAACCACTGGGGAGGAGTTGCAGATGTATTCAGATAGGCTTAGTAAGTAGAAAAGAAAGGACTTGATTGAGGTGATCGGAGAGCTCTTAGCTAAAAAATACTGATAATCAGTGTAGGCAGTAAGAGTCCACTGCAGCAGCTTTTTAGCTTTCTGGAGAGAATTGGGCTTGAGGACTACACTCTTGGGAACAATAATGCCTAAGAGGTGGGAAGAGGACTGGATAGGAAACTTGAGTAGGGATGGGCAGAGAAGTGTGTGTAAGAAAAACTGTGTGTTTTAAGTGTTCAGTTTTTCAGAGGAGGAAGTGGTCAGATGCTGTAACAAGGACAAGAATTCATTTTGAAAGACCTAGGCTAGCTTGTACCAGCTTCTGCTGCCCAGTTGTACACAGCTCATCCAACTGCAACCTCAGTGATACTGTATTGGTAGCTTGAATTAAGGGCTGCAGTGGAAATAGTCACTCCATGGAAATCTGCAAATGCTATAAAACTTACCTGGGAGAGCACATTGTGTGGTGTGTTCATAAACCATTAATACCCATTAGAAGTCATTGACTGAGATGTTAAAGGTTAATGAAAGCCGAGATGTTGAGAGAAAATGAATTTCCAGAAGGTGGGATATGAACAGAAGGGGAGAGAGGGGGAAATAGTTTTCCCAAAACCATTGTGGGTTGCTTTTAATTTCTTCCTTACGAGTCTTGATGTAGTTCTGCTTGTTTCATACTGGGTTCTCTGCGAACTGTCATGAGTTTCTTGTTTTCTCTCGCTTTGGTTCTGTAAAGTGGAAGGAAGCCAGGGCTTGCTTACAGAAAATGCATCAGTTGCGTGGCAATTAGTGGTTGAAATGCATATGTTTTTATGATCTCTTTCCATGGCAGCTGCTGAAGAGAGAAATTAAGGAACTGTTTAAGAAACAATGCAAAGAAAATCTGATTTATATAGTTAAGTAGGGTTATTTATATAGTCTTCCACCAGTACAAATAATATATAAGTATTATATATCTTAGAATGACTAAAATTATGTCAGAAATATAGTGGAAAATGTTCATATTAAGTGGAACACAAACTGTATGAAGTAGTTCTAGTACAATTTTATTTTTTAATTATATACATGTCTGGAAAAATGACTGGCAGGAAGTAGCATGTTTCTTTGAATGATAGGCTCACTTCACTGTCTCCACTGTGTTTTCTACGTTTTTGGTGGCAGCTTTTATAACCTATGAATTATAATTTTTTTAATGAACATGGAGTAGGTCAGTAGAGGTATTCCCTAAGTTGTGCCTAATACTGAAAATTTTATTTATGTAATACTTTGGTCAGAAGTAAAAGTGTGTAAATGTTTTGCCTGTTTCAAAAAGTAATTTTTTTAACCATGTTAAGAGGGTGGGTAATGAGAACCAAATAACAAATTTGCAAATTTTTCCCCTCTAACGATGTCAGATAGGATTAGTAGTATTACTTTAAGATTGAAAAGAATTTGATATATGTTTAATTTATAAATAGCATTTTTTGTGGTTTCACAGAATATATAAGCACAAAACTTTGAAGGGATTATGGGTCTTAAAAATCTAGGAATTCTGTGTAAGAATCACTCCTATCAGAAAATGAGATCAAATATTTCCCAGTAAGATGCTTGTAACATGGAGAAATGAGAGATGACCTAACTGTCCACTGGTGGGTGGGGTACAATGCTAACAGTGAGAAAGGAGTACAAATGTGTGTGAACGTACTATAGTGTTTGTTAGTATCTGTTAGTAGTATTGATTCTAACAGAAGTCTCTTTTATATAGTGCTTTAGTTCCTAAAATGTTTTTACATTCAAAATAATTCTTCCCATGAGTGTACATTTTGTTAGACATCATCAGATAATTATTTGAACTCATGCAGTATGGTAAACTAGAGTTTATTACCCTTGGGCTCTTAAAATCTAAATTAGGGGAACTATGGCCCCCAGGGCACCTGTTCTTATAAATAAAATTTTTTTGGACTCCAGCCATGCCCATTCATTTACTTGTCTTTGGCTGCTTTTGCATTAGACAGTGCACAGAGTCTAAAATATTTACTGTCTGCCCTGTTAGAAAAGTTTGCCAACCCCCTGAAAAGTTTGCCAACCCCCTGAAATGAAGTAGATAAAGCTAATCTTGATACCTATATAAGAAATACTGAAATTGTATTTTTATAATCATAACTTTTTAAGTTAATGGTTTTTGTCTTAGAATAGAGATTAGTTATAAAGAACCTGTGTAATTCCCTCATCTAAATACTAATTCTTGCCCTCCTGCATGTCTTTGTGCAAACTTTATCCAGGTGTGTACATAGATGTTTATATTTTCATGTGTACATATATGCTAACATGGATACAATTTTATGATTGTTTAATGTTTTAAAATACATTTAAAAGCTAGTATTCTGGATGTGTAGATGTATTAGTGAACCATTACCTGAGATTTGGCCTTTATTCTCTAAAAAATTGAAAGCATGTTGAAGTTGGTAGCAGTCTTTTTACAAGATAGATGCTAGATAATTGAGAAAATTAGAAATTCAAGTTTTTAATACATTTTGTTCACATTCCAGCTAAAACCACAACTCTGCCTTCCCCTTCTACAACTTCCACCACAGCTACTACTACAGGTAATTGAGGTTTTTTTAAACTAATAGTGAGATAGGATGTGTCTGCAGTGTTGCCTTTTACTATTTCTGCCATCACTTTGCAGTTTTATTCTTGAATAGTTATGAACTGAATTTCATCTCTTATATTTAGAGTACCAAGATAGTAGACTGTTAAAGCAGTAATAAGAGGTTTTGCTGAGAGTCCTCTTCTAGTTTTTTAATGTGTAATTACACTTGGCATGATATGTTAGGATTGAATGATAATGATTTTCCAATAAGCCTTTTAGTACAACTTATAGGTGAAGTTGAATTTCTTATACCTTAAAAATTAAATACTGATTACTGTTAGGGATTCATTTTATTAGAGCATAGCACTTTGAATGAAGATGATAAATTCATCCTTTTTTACTGTGAAAGGTCTAAAAAGCCAAGATCATGACCAAATGTGCACTTCAATCATATTTCTTACCATTTCTTATTACAGTACAACCCTTGATACAGTGCATGTGAAAATTAACTTTTTATTAATTAATGATTTGAAATGTTATAAAGCAAATCATATTTAGGTTATGCCACAGGACACTGTAGGTACACAGGTTAGGAAGCCTTCCCTCCAGCCTTATTTATAGTACTGTTGTTTTGATTCTGGTGAATCTTTTATATTTTTAAAATTCTTTTGGCTTTATTCTGGTGCTACCTTTTTTTAAGTTTCAGTGAAGTCATTCTGTCTTCACAAGAAGAAATACAGAGCAGTTGGAATTAATTTTAAAGCTGATCGGCTTATACAGCCACCAGAGTAGTGTTTATTTGCTATTCTGTTTAAGAAAAAAGTAAAATTATTTTAAATACAAAATTGCTTTTTGTTAAAGTGGATGGTGCTCCACTTGAAACATTTTATTCCTTGAAAAGGAATTTAAAATTTTGTGTTTTTTTTCCTTGTTACTTGGTAATACTTTCTCATAAAATTTGCAATGAGAATTAAGATACCTTTAATAATGAGTTCTTTGCTTGTTAGAATTACAGATCGCAGATTTATATGATTATTTATAATCGCAGATTATTAAAATTATTTTTGTAATTTGAAAAATTGTAATCATTTTATTTACCTTAGCAAAATTCAAAAGTTGTATGAATTTTTAACATAAATATTAATATTTGCTCTAGCAATTAACTAAAATATATAGTCTGAAGAAATTGCAAATTTTAAAAGTGCTTGACATGTTCTCAGCATAATTTACATAACATAAACATTTTCTATCATTTTCATGTTTGAAATTACATAGCAGTATTGACCACTTGATACTGCTGGGTAGAATGTAGAATGGAATTGATAAATGGTTGTTTTCCTCAATTAGGGATAAATTCTAACTCTAAAGACTTAATGCAAGAGAAAACACATCATGGAATTTAACACACGGCAAAATAGAAGCTCAGCTGGGTCTTAAAATTATGGTAGAGAATTGTGAGACTCATTAAGTATTGTGATTTCTTGTATCTCATTTAACAGGTGCAACTAATACCACTTTAACTCCGACTTCACAACCTGTGAGGAAGTCAACCTTTGACGCAGCCAGTTTCATTGGAGGAATTGTCCTTGTCTTGGGTGTGCAGGCTGTAATTTTCTTTCTCTATAAATTCTGCAAATCTAAAGAACGAAACTACCACACTCTGTAAACAGACCCACTAAATTAACAAGGACTGGCATGTAACTCACTGAAACCAAAATATTATCTTTCAAGATGTCCCACATGGAAGACGCTATTCCAGGATCTTTAAAATTTCAAAGGATGCATATAGGAGCATCACCCTTGAAGAAAAAAAAAATCAGTTAAATCATTTTGCTCAATGGGAATATTTAAAATATTCTGCATGAATCCTTGTGGCTGTCTTCTTTTATTTTAAATGGCTGCTGCTGTGGGATTATATTCTCTCTTCTTGACATGCCAAATGTAACTCTGTACGTGATGGAAAACATTGTCCTGCACAGACAACCTCATGACTCTTTTGGCAGTTTAAATGTAGTCATTATAAAGCCTGAAAGCTGCATTATTTTCATCCTAACTCAGGATGTAGTCAGAATTGAGAAGAATGTGCCAAATGAGCATCAATCAGGTGGATTTTTTGGTTATCATTACAAAAGTGGAATAAATTTATAAATTTAGTATCCTTAGAGTAAAATTTTGTGCTCGATAACAGTTATTTTTTCTACATTAGAAATAAGATGCCACACAGGGAATTACATTCCAGATTTAAAGAAATGAATGGAAAGAATACAAAACATTAAAGTATAGTAGGTTGTTCATACTTGTGAAGCACCTTATATCATTGAGAAAATAAAGAACAGTGCCTTAAAAGCCAGACTGAAAGGTAGAAGATAACCTAGCATGTTGGTGATTTGTTCTTTCTCATTAATGAAGGGAAAGGTTGGTCTGAGGATGTAACTGTTGATCTGAGCAGTAGTAAACCTGTTTTTAGATACCATACTGTTACCTTCTTTATTTCAAGCCTAACTTAAAGGATGTTATACAAAGTCAGAATCCTTCGTATATTAATAAGCCTCCCAACATTTTTCTTGTGGCTGTTAAAAGGTATAAAGTTGATTTAATTATATTTTCCTTTGTACTTCAAAAAAGTATCACTGTTGTACCTTGAAAGGATTTCCACCAAACTTTCTTGAAAAGCAACTTCTGTGAGCCAAGAAGGAAATAAGTTGTTTTAGAATCATTTACTAACAATTTAAATAAGACAATCATTTTAAGTTTTGAGACAGCGAGTATGAGCAGTGTAATTTCAGAAAATCTAAGGATTTGGACTTGATCCGATTACTGTAGATTTTTAATGATGATTGCCCTGGATAAACAGATTGTGCTTTTCCTTTTTCCTCCTCTCCCATCTTTCTTAGTTTCAATTCCTGTAGTATGATAAACATGTGTACTTTTATGTCTTTAGTTTTTCTATGAAGTGGTAGTTTTTTCAGCGTTAGAGGGATATTTTTTCCCTGCCTTTGACACGTTGGGTTAGTTCAGGGGCTTAAATTAGTTTGAAGTGAGCTTTTGCTTTTCTAGGTCATTAAGGTTTTTTGTTTTAGTTTCTTTAGCCTGTAGTGGCTGAGTTTAGCACTTGGTTTTCGGTACTTTATAGTAGGAAATGACAAGTTGCTTTAGTCCATTTCATAAGCCAAAATTCCTTGCATTTGGATAATTAAAGGTCCTTAAAATGGAGATTTACTGTTTCTTTGTTACTTGCTGGTACAGCTAAAGTTTGTTTTATGTGCACATTTGTACATACACCTAATGTTTTCAAGTGCCTTAATTGTTTAAAATCTCTGGCTTCAAAGGTTTTTGGGAAAAGGTAGGCTTACCTCACATTCTTGTGTTTCCCTCAGTAGTAATATTCTAGGTACCTCACAGAATTTTATTATGGTGCCATGGCTGTTTTTAGTGAGTGCTATAAGATAGAAGATTTAGTTGAAAATTCACAAAATTTCTATTCCTCCCAAAGTGACAAAAATTAGCTACAGTGCTATAATTGTCATTTACCTAGATACAAATACCTTGCCACATGTTAACACTGTAGCTGTTTTTGTGAAAGGGTAGCTGATGAGGCCTCTCATCTTCTGTAATTTGGAATACTGCTCTAACAGAATCATAATATGGAATTCAATTTTGCAGGAAAAGCTCTTAAAACAACTCACGGCCTTTTCCCTTCTTCCTTTAGCAGTTTAGTATCTTGAGCCATTAATAATTTTTTTTTTTAATCCAGAAGGTATATAGAAACCTTTTCAGATTTTTCATCTGATTTGTTCATGCAGATGTAGTTCTATTAAAATCCCTTGTTTTACCTTACAGACATTTGTTGCACAGGCAGACACTGCTGTATTTAGAAATTTCTATTTCAGTTCATTAAAAACTGCAAAACCAATCTGTATCATGTACCAAACTGATTTAAAATAAACCTACATGTTTATTGGATTAATCTGCTCTTTTTTTTATTAACTAAAGTGTGTTTTTGCATTTTGATTATGAAATTTAATGCCAGTGAATTTATCTTACTCATCTGTCTGGAGATTGGTTGTCCACTCAGTTTTCAGTTTCTCATCAAGATCAGCAGATAGTAACTAAGGTACGTATTCATCAGTGGAGAACAGCCTTAGAAGTGATAGAGGGACCGCTTGGTATGCCTGTGGGAGTAACATGCATGTTGATCTTTCTAAAATCAATAGAAATCATCTACTGGTTTACCAAGTGAAGAGTTTATGAGAATACCAATTGTTGTTAGATACCTGAAAGCTTGTTTGTAATTCTGCCTTTTTAGTTTAGATTGTAAGTAAAGTAAAATTGGGCTTCTGTTCAGAGTCCTTGGTATAACTATCTAGTGCCAAGCCACATGTTGTTATGTGAAATCTGGTTCTGTAGGCCCATGTTTTGGGCAAAATTATATTCTATATTACATCACAGAACTTGGATTAAGGAGAGAGAATAAATACTTCCCTGTAAGCCTTAAAGCCTAGAAGAGTAGACTGAAGACTTCCTGAAACTTTGCTAGAGATGAATTGTTATTTTGTTAAGAATGGCATTCATAGTGGTTTTTTTAGATGAGAATAAAAAGTCCTTTGTGTTTCCGCATGTAGGTACCATCCTTGTGCGCTCTCTTAATTTGTGTAGATACCTATTGCTGCTGGTATTTACCTTCTGCCTAAAGGATGTTCTTTAACCTTGAACATTTCTGATTTTGATAGTAGAGGTATTATTGATGAATTCTTCCAGTTTTTGTGTGTCTGCCTTCGTTTCTGAAAAATGTTTTCATTGGATATAGAATTCTAGGTTGACATTTTTACTTTCATTGCTTTTATGATGTTGGTCCACTGTCTTCTGTGTGTCATGTCCTATAAGAAATCTGTCATCTTTATCTTTTGTTCTTCAGTACGTATCTTTTTTTTTCATCTGTTGCTTAAGATTTTCCTTCTTACCACTCATTTTGAGTATTTTGATTGTAGTATGCTGTGCTGTTTCTTGAGGTTTGTTGAGTTTCTTGGATCTGTGGTTTTTCATCAAATTTGGTAACTTTTCAACCATTATTTCTTTAAATACCGTTTTCTGCCCTCTCCATTCTCTCTGTAGGGTACTCTAATTACACAGAGACTGCTAGAAGGTAACTCACAACTCACCCATGCAGTGTTTGTTTTTTAAAAACATATTTTTCTGTTTCATATTGTTATTACCATCTTCAAGTTCTCTAATATTACCTTCTGCTACATCTAATCTGTTAATCTTACCCAGTGTGTTTTTCATTTCAGATATCTTCATTTTTAAAAGTTCAGTTTGGGTGTTTTTCATGTTTCTACACGTTATGTCTTTAGTTTTTGAACATACAGTGTAACAACTTTTAACGTGGATCAGTTTCTTTTGATTGATGTTTTTACTCATTGTAGGTCATATTTTCCTATTTCTTTGCATGCTTGGTAATTTTTTATTGCATGCCAGAGGTAAATTTAAACATGTTTGGTGCTGGTTGTTTTTGTGTTGGGATGTAGTTAAGTTTCTTAAACAGTTGGATCCTTTCAGGTCTTCCTTTTAGGCTTTGTTAGGTGAGAGCAGAGCATCATTTGTTCTAGGGCTCATTGCTCCCCAGTCCTGAGTACCCAGTGCCCCCTGGATTATTAGGCTTTCCCTTAACTTTAAGCTCCATATCTCAACCCAGGAGCTCTGCTGAGCTCTGCCTGGGTGTCCCCTTCCTGCATCATGGCTTAGAAATTCAAGGCAGTAAGCTGGGTCAATAGTTGCCTATCTTTCAGGGATCATTGTCCTTCTTTGCTTAAAGTCCAGTGTATTGAAAACCACTGTTTAATGTGTTTTGTCCAGTTTTTCATTTGTTTCAGGGTATATCCAGTCTCTTATTTCATCTTGGCCAGATAGGGATTTTAAAGTCTTCATTTTTAATTATTTAAGTAATAGATAAGTATATATCCTTGATTATTTTTTTTTGAAACTATTAAAGTCTGATTTGGCCATCCTTAGCCCTTTCCCCTTCCTCGCCCTCCCCCACTTTCCAGAGGTAATAACTAGAACTGGTTTGGTGTTAAACACTTCCCCTCAACAATTTATATACACATAACTAAGTGTAGCTTTAGAAAATATATGACGTGGATTTTTATTTTAACATTATCCTGCAACTTTTTTTCACTCATTAGCTATACCAGATTCTTAAGTTCTCTGTTGGTATATGTAGTGTGAATATCGTAAGTATCTACCTGTTGAAGGATGATTAGGTTTGCAATCTGTAGTTTATCCTGACAGTTTTGTGGGGAATATCTTTGTACCTGCTACCTGTTTGTGAATATTTCTCTAGAGTAAACAAGGAGAAGTGGACAGCTCTGTCAAAGGGGTTCCACTTTGAAAGTTTTAACACTGAGATTTCCTTCCAGTTTCCACCATCAGTTATCAGAGTGTTTTCTGTATCTTTACCATCTGATACTGGAAAAGTTAAATTTAAATATTCTGGTGAGTAGAATGATTTATTTGGTTGATATCATTAATTTGTCCTTCCTCTGTGAATTTCCTGTTTTTCTGTTTTCTTATTTTGTAGGCTTTTTAATCTTAAAATATGCTGGATGCTAAGCCATAGTCAATAGACTTTGTTCAGTCACTGTTATCTTCAAGTCTTTGATTACAGTGCCTGTATCAGCAGGAGACAGAAGCTATGTAATACGAGCAGTAAAAGTTTGATGTAAAAAAGTATTCACTATAGGAGAATAGATTGAAGTGATGGGGCATATATGTAATATTTTAAAAAATAAAAATCTACAAAGCAGTGGAGATAACTCTCAAAAATATAGAAATGGTCAGTCTAGGAAATGGCCACTACATGTGCTCCCTCAGGCTGAATTCCAGAAATCATTAGCGAGGATACAATTGTGGCTCTTGAGATGAAGTCTATGGTAGTGTTAACTCCATCTGAGGTGTGCCAGGAAAGCTGTCTGTGAGGAGATGTTACACCAGTGGCAATCTGAAGTCATCCAACAAGGGAGTGCAGAGTAAGGTAACACTCCACTGCTGTGCTGTGTGCACTGTTAGAGCTGGGCACTGTGGGAGTCTGCCTGGAACCAGGAAGTGAAATCTCTGCAGTACTTTGTACTGACAAAATGGCATGCTACCTAGCAAAGAAGTATTCATATGGTCCAGCTCCATTTTCACCATGATAATGGACGGAGCAGGCAACAAGAGGGTAAGTTCATAGCCCTTGTTTCTAAATTTATGACCTTCCTCTATATTCTCAGTATTTCTTTTGCCTTTGGTAAAAACCTCAGTTGGTCAGGGTTTTTAATCCGGCAGAGTGACACAAGTGTTCATTACTGAGGGGTCTGAATCTTCCAGTTGTCCTGTGTAGTTTGGTCACTGTAGTTTTTCATTAACCTTTTTTTATTGGGTACAGAATTCTCAGGCACCCAGAGACTCCCGTGTTCCAGATACAGTTCTTGCCTCCATTATGTACCAGCAATACAGTCTCCCCTTGGTAATCAGGATTGATTGATCCAGGTGGTGGATCAATTTCTGCTGCCAATTGGTGTAGTGGCAAAGAATCCCTAGGTGCCCAAGTGGCAGTCTCACCTAGGTCAGTAGACCTGTTGTGTTCCTGGTTGAAGCATCCCTTGGAAACTAAGACCTTTAAACCAGCACAGTTCGAGGTTGCTGGGATGAGAAGTATAATCGTGAGAGGAGACACTCCCACTTATACCCCCTGATCTTGGACCCATATATTCATCTCAAACCATATGCCACTTCTAAGACAGAATTCCATCCTTTCAGGTTGGTAGCTCTGAACTGTTGTTATAACAATATTTGGTGAACTGTTCCACTTTTCAGTTAGACCAGCTATTTCTGGGTGTTGGAGTATGTTAATTTCACGAGCATGCATTCACTGAAGCATTTCCTTTTTTGTGAAATTGATTTGTTGGTTAGAAGAAACGGCATAGGAAATGCCATAATGGTGGATAAGGCATTCTGTGAATACAGGGATCAGGTGGTAGTGCTGGCAGAAGCATTACGGACAGTAAGGCAATCCATATTCAGAATGTCTGTTCTAGTGAAGTTGAATCTCTGCCCCATCTATGATGGAAGAGGTCCAGTGTAATCAGACTGCCACCAGGTGGATGGCTGTTACCCATGGAATTGGTGCCATATTGCAGCCTCAGTATTGGTCTCGACTCTTGACAGATGAGGCACTTGCCAGTAGTGCATACCAGCCTTAGCAAGGGGAAGTCCGTATTTTTGGACCCATTCAAAGCCTCTGTCTCTGCCACCAAGGCTGTGTTGTTCATGGATCCTTTGAGCAAGCCCTGGGGTAGCTAGGGAGTGAAGCTGACTAACACTCAGAATGCATTATTTTGTCCTATGGATTAATAAAAGCTTTCTCTGCTGTGGGTGATTTTTGATGGGCATTGACACGGGACATGAATATCTTCACAGTGCTTGCCCAGCCAGATTTCTTTGTCACCAAACTTTCAATCCTGTTTTGTCCCAAGTCCCTGACTATCCAGCAAAACCATCAGCAGCTGCCCAGGAGGTAGTATATAGCTGTACTTTTGGCCATCTCTCAGGTAAGACATAGTGGACAACCAAATGTACTCTCAAAGTTCTGGTCACAGGGAGGATTTTTTCACCATGGTCCTTCAGGTCTACCAGTGAGTGGTGCAGATGTCCACTCTTGGGTGGAACCAACATATGCAGACCTATCTATAAACCAGGCTTGATCCCCCCCCCCCCCTTTCTTGGCCAGCTAGGTTTAGAAACACCTCAGGTGAGAGGTACAGATTTGAGAGAGAAGAGGCAGTGAAAGTTGGTCTTAAAAAAAAAGTCTGAGCCATGTGTTCAAGGAAGCTATTTGTACCTTGCAGACAAGCTCAAGCAAACTAAGTCTGTTGTATACCATTTCCATTGGTGGTAGATTCCTGCTGTGCATGCCCAACCAAGTTTATGACTAAGTGGGTCCTGCAACACCCAAATTACGATGGGAAGTTCAGGCTACATGACCACCTTCTATCCCATGATTAGGCATTCAGTCTCTACCAAGGTCCAAAAGAGTAGTTACCGTCAGAAGAAGGCATAGATTTGCTCTAAAATCCTAGGAGTCTGCTCTGTGATTCTCCTCCTGGTGCTTGACAGAAGTTCCATACAATGTCCCTATATGCCTGGACACTTAGTGTCATTGGCTCTGCTGGATCATAGGACCAAAATGATAGAGCAGCTTATAGTGTAACTCAGATTCACAACAGGGCTGCCTTAAGAGGTTACCTGCTCAGAATTGGTAATCTTATGGATGACTGTCTAGGAGCATTCTCAAAGGCAGTATATGTTGCCTTCAAAATCCAAAAAGGCCTGAGCATCATGCCTCTTTTTCTGTGGTAACATCTTGTGAGATGAAGTAGTATGTCTTTCATCTTGGGGGTTCATCACTGAAACTTTGTTACGTGTTGGAGGACTTACCTTTCACCCTCTAGTTTTTAATGTTTTACCTCAGTACTTGATACTTGCAGCTCATCATATCCAGTCAGCATGCTGTTGTCAGTGTAGTGGAGCAGTGTGATGTTCTGTGGAATATCATGATCAAGGTCTCTCTGGACTCAATCCTGGCAGAAAGCAGAATTGACAAAGCCTTGAGGCAAGACTTTGAGGGTGTTCTGTGGTCCTGCCAGGTAAAAGCAAACTGCTTCTTGTGGTCTTTGCAATTTGGCATGGAGCAAAAGGCCTTATAACAGCATAGCAAGTGCCAAGGACATATCCATTTACCCCAGTAAAGATACTATATCTGGGGTAGCAGCTGTGATTGGAATCATTAACTGGTGAAGGGGTGGACCTGATAGTGCCTAGTCATTTTCCAAGACCCATCTGTTTCCTACGCAGGCCAAAGTGGTGTGTTAAGTGGTGTTGTGACAGGTATCACCACCCTCACTTCTTTCAAGTCTTTGATGGTGGCAATTAATCTGCAATTTCTGCAGTGTAATACTGCTTCTAGTTTACTTTCTTTATAGAAAGGGGAAGTTCCAGGGGCTTTTAATTATCCCTCCCTACAATAATGAGCCTTCAACTATTGGGTCAGAGGACCAATAATTGGAATCTGAAATATGGCTATTCCAGTTACACATTCAGGAAGTAGGGAAATAACCACACTGGACCAACTGGGTCTACTGTAATTTGGACCTGAGCTAAGACAACTCCTATCATCTCACCTTGTAAGCCTTCATTTTGATGAGCCATACTGGTGTTTTGGGTCCCCAGGAATTAGAATTAATTTAGAGGTAGTTCCTAGTAAACACCAAATAGGCTAGATACTATTTCTTCCCTCCGAAGACTAGTCACTGTAGCAAATAATTATAGATCCTTAGGACAATGTTTGTAGGGAGACTTAAGATACGTGCATACAGCCATGGTGTAAGGTGGGGAATCTAACCTCCCCTGTAGTTAAAGGGCCCTGACCTGTGAATTGACGTAGGTCTGGAATCAGGGTGAGAGGCTGTGACTCTCCATTGTGCTGTCTCAAGTCAGGTTTTGGCTACCAGAGTTTTTCCTGTATAGATCAAGCAATATCCTTGTTGGCTGCCCATTTCATTTGTGGGGACTCATGACCACCAAAAATCTTTGTGTGCCAAGGCGTCCTGACTCCTCGTGTGTCCCTGCTGCCCTTTATAATAGATATCCCACTTTGTCTTTGGTGTTTGGCTTCTGCTACTGTGGAATTGCATCATCATTGAAATGAGAGCCCATCTCAACAGCAGTGAGAAACAAGATTGTGAACTCGGCTATCATCGTAATTTAGCATTCTGCCCCTTAAAATTTGTGCTTGATTTTTAGCAATATTATCTCCCTGACTACAAGAAATAAGAGATTTTTTAAAGGCTATTGTGAAAGCTCTCTGGTACTCAGACCATAATTTGAGCTAAGAATAAAGGACCCGAGCTTGTCATTTTCTTTCCTAAGTGCTGAAGTGCATTCAGAAAACTGCATCCGACACCGTAGTGTCTGTGGTCATCACTGACAAAGCTTAACATCTTGCCAGTTGGCAAAGAAGGAAATATTTACAGGGTCCAGGTTCATTATTTCACAGCAGAAAATGAAGGATGAATTTGGAGGTGAGAGGTCATAAATTGTTAAGTGGTATCATACCTGGTCATGCCGAATTTTTAGTTATGGTACCAGAGTCACCAATCATCTTGGTTTTTGCTTTTATGTTCTATTTCAGAAATAAGTTTGTATGTCTTTGCAAGTGTGTATGCATTTTGAACTTAATCCATTCAGCATTCATTGTGTATAGTGTAAGGTAATGATTTAATCTACTTTAAATAGACTCTCCCTTTTCTTTAATTTAAAAAGCTACATATATCATATGTAAATTTATGTATTTATGTTTCTCTGATCTCTTCTGTTCCATTCATCTATTTATTTATTCCTTTACCCAAGATAAACTTTCTTGTTTGAACAAAAAGACTCTGATTCAGACTTTACAAGTCTGAAGAGGGTTTTGCCATTTGTAGAAGAATAAAATTAGACTGTTAAGAGAGAATGATGTTCTTAAGTGCTTTGAAATTTACCTGGATCAGTGTCTGTTCTGGTTTTCCACTTGCTGGTAAATACTGTCAGGCAGCAATGCCTTCTCTCCTGGCTGTCCCACCTAATCAGTAACCCAAGGTAACCATTTGTATTAAGAGGCTGCTGGTTGACCAGAGGCAAGGCTCAGGTTGTAGAAATGCAAATCAACTCTCAGTGTTTTAAAATTCAGGGCCAAACCCTATTTTACCTGGGACATTCAGATGTAATCATCTCAGTCTTTCCATACTATCTTCACAGTACTGATAGTAAAAAATTAGATAAAAGGCTTAATGGAGTTTAGAATCATTTTTATTCATTCAAATGCTCATAGAAATAAAACTTGGAAAAAGGATATATGTTATCAATCAGGCCTGAATGGGATTCTGGATGGATCCGTTTTGACTTGAAAAGCTGAAAGTTGGACATTTTCTGCCACATTGGGTAGGAAGACATGGTCATTTCTTTTTTTGTGTTTAATAGGTGCAGGTACCTGCAATATAAATATTAAGTAGATATTGGAGACTTTACAAAAGATGGTGAATAATTCTTAATCATAGCATCACTACAAGTCACTGTTACAAGACCAAGATCATTGGTTCAGTCTAGGTTGGGCCTTTTAGTGTGCCTTCCTGTACATATTTTGCCTCTTACTATAGAGGGAACTGGTCAGGATTGAATCCATCAATGGAAAGCCATTTCCAGCTAAGAAAGGACAGATAGCTTGTATTTGGAGTAATCTAAAAATTCTTTAACATTTTATCATTTGTGTTAGTGCAGTGCTACTTTTTAAAAGAAAATCATTGGTGGTCTTATATTCCAGCCATGTATAAATTCTTTTTAATCTATTTATCTGACTTACCTCATAGGCCTTGCTTAAGAAGTGAGACCTTAGATTTGAAGAGGACCCAACTAATTTTGTGCTTTTCCTGGACCTCAGGCTTTTTGCTTGGGGTCTCTATACTGTACACAAGCCAGTGGGCCCTCAAGACACTTCCTTACTTATTAGGGCTTATTTATTTAGTAAGGCAATATAGCCAACAGTTAGCCTTAGACCATTACCCTTCTAAATCTTTGAAACCTAGTGAATCTCCACTAATGTACTTAGTTACTTAGCAGCCTTCTCAGCTATGAGTTTTGATCACCAATCTGCTGCACAGTAGGAACATTTGCTTTGGGGAGTGAAATGGGGGTGGAGTGAATCTTAAAAGCCCTTGTGGTTCCATACAGATCAACTGAACATTGCTAAGAGCTTTTGTAGAAACTGACACATACTAGAATTTCACCTTCTGATGAAAGATGACTGACAGATTGATGGGTCAAGCAAATGGTGGGCATTAATAATGCAGTCCTATTTGGTCAAGGATCTCAATTGGGTATGTTCCTGACTTGCTTCTTCCCTTTCTGTGTGTGGTCCCTTAACTGTATATTTAGAAATCCTACAACAAACTTTTGGTCCAATAACTAAACCATCGGCTTCAGAATTACACCTTCAAAAGAGGCCTAAGGATGGCATATTTTCTCTGACAATGAATAATTTTTCCCCCTAATTCTTCTCATGGTAAGAGGGAAGAAATTCTTAAATGTGTGATTAGATATATAAATCTGGAGAAGATTCTAGAAAACAATGAAGCAAAGAGTATAATACTCATTAAAATAGTACAGAGAAGGCAGTGAAAGAGGGTGTAAATGGTGTTTTACGTAAACTCAAAGCTGAAATATTAAAAGAAAATTCTTCAGATATGTGCTATGCTTCAATCTAACCTACATTCCAGGAATTTTCTTGGGAGGGTAGATTTCTCACTTGTTTTAAAATGACTTTTGAAACTATTTCTGCTCTGCCAAGGAACTCAGATAAAGGCTCTGATGCTGCTGGTTAATTACTGTTGATGACTGAAAAACAAGAAGAAATTCAGGAACAGAACACAGCAAGGTGCTGGTACTGATGTCCACACTCATTTACTGATGTACTGAGTAAGTGCTTTTGGGCTTGTTTCAACATCAGAATGTTATTATTGAGGAGTGGCGTCAGCAAGATGGCATAATAGGAAGCCCTGGACCCTCCTTCCCCCATAAACACAGTGATTCAGCAAGAGTTCATGGACAAATTCCCTTTATGAGAAACCCAGAATTCTGTCATCCAGACCCAAGTACTGAGATAAGATCCTGATATATAATTTTTTAATGTAAATTTGAAGTAACCCTAAATCTATAATTTCATATTTATAATTTTCATTGTTGCAACTACATAATCAATTTTATCATTACTTACAGTCTTTGGCCTTTGAATCCTTATTTTATTGCCCATAAGATCAGTCTTTAAAAGGTGTTGCTGGGAGTATCTGGATGATGTGGAAGCAGAATGTAGGGAGTAGTGAGTCTGGGATATAAGGCCTATAATGTGAAAAAGGTTAAGTTATATCTCTGGTTGTAACGTACAGGCCTAGATTCAATCCATAAAATTTTATAGATTAAAATGGGCATCTGATTCAGCTTCATCAATTTTGAGTGATGATGTCAAAACCAGGATGAAGTCTTTAGCCTGAGGGTCACATGAAAGAGAAAGTGAAAGAGATGATGGGTTCCTTGGACTTGTGGGTGAAAGCGGACTGAGCAATATTTAAGGATATATTAATAGGACTTGGCAATTAACTGGATTTGCAGGGTGAAGAAGAATAGTTCCCAAATTTCTGGCTCAAGCAGTTGGACAGATGTTAGTTTTATTTTATGGTGGATTTTGTGATCATGGCATATACCTGCTCAATAAGTCATTGTTGGTTATAAGATCAGAAGGATAGGTGGGAAATACATGTATGTAGAGAGGAAGCGGATAAAGATTAGCTCAAGGCCTCTGAAAAGGCAGGGGCCCATGGATCCTGTTCACAGGGATTGTCCCACAGAAGAAAAGGGGCATCTTATCCACTTTAACAGGAGGGAGGGAGTAGCAGCTGAGTATAGATGTAGGTAGGCTGGGGACAAGTAGAGGGAGTTCCCATTGGATGGAAGAGGAGGATTGTGAAGGACTGAAGAGACCAGGAAAATTTAAAATAGTTGCTGCATTATAATAACTTTAAATGGAGTATGAGCTATAAAAATATTGAATCACTATGTTGCACACCTGAAACTACCATGATATTGTAAATCAACTATACTTCAGTTAAAATAAAAAAATAAAATAGGTGCTGTGAAGAGTGAGTGAGGCTGACCCCACCCTCAGCTGTAGGGGATAACATGAGCTAGGCGTAAGCCCACCAGCCATTTTACTACCCAGCTTCAGTGATTTGTCCAAAATTGGTCACATGACCCACATTAGCCTGGTCAAAACCTGATTCTTTTTAATTGTCCCCTCTCCACACTGCACTCCTGTGATGTGAGCTTGAACACAGGTTGGAAGCCACGGAGGTGGCAGCCCTCTTGCTTCCTGGGGCTCCACTTCCCCTGTGCTCTTAGCACGCTTAGGGCCCAGAGCTGCAGGGAAATCAGTCCTCAAGAAATAGTTCATGGGCAATCTACCCAGGCAATAGAAATAAAAGCAGAAATAAACAATGGGACCTGATTAAACTTCTAAGCTTTGCACAGCAAAGGAAACCATAAGTAAAACAAAATGACAACCTCTGGAATGGGAGAAAATATTTGCAAATGATGCCACTGACAAAAATTTCATTTCCAGAATATATAAACAGTGCATACAACTTAATACCCAAAAAACAACCCAATCCAAAAATGGACAGAAAACCCAAACAAGCAATTCTCCAGTGAAGACATACAAATGGCCAATAGGCACATGAAAAAGTGCTCAATAATTACCAGAGAACTGCAAATCAAAACTACAATGAGGTATCACCTCACACCAGTCAGAATGGCCAATGGCCATCCTTAAAAAGTCCACAAATGACAAATTCTAGAGAGGATGTGGAGAAAAGGGAACCCTCCTACATTGCTGGTGGGAATGCAGTTTGGTGCAGCCCTTACAGAAAACAGTATGGAGATTCCTCAAGAAACTAAAAATAGACTTACCATATGATCCAGCAGTCCCACTCCTGGGTATATATCTGGAGGGAACTCTAATTTGAAAAGATACATGTACCCCAATGTTCACATCAGCACTATTTACAGTAGCCAAGACATGGAAGCAACCTAAATGTCTATGGACAGTGACTGGAAGAAGCTGTGGTTTATACAATAGAATACTACTACGCCATTCAAAGAATAAAATAATGTCATTTGCACCAACATAGATGGACCTAGAGATCGTCATTCTAACTGAAGTAAACCAGAAAGAGAAAGAAAAATACCATATGAAATCACTCATATGTGATATCTGTTTTAAAAAAAGAGGACACTAAGAGGACATTAATGAACTCATCTACAAAACAGACTTGCAAACATAGTAAACAATCTTATGGTCACTGGGGGAAAGAGGGTGGGAAGGGATAAATTTGGGAGTTTGAGATTTGCAGATGTTAGCCACTATATATAAAAACATTAAAAAAATTTCTGTATAGCACAAGGAACTATATTCAATATCTTATAATAACCTTTTATGAAAATAAATATATGTATGTATATGCATGACTGGGACATTGTGCTGTACACCAGAAAATGACACATTGTAACTGACTGTACTTCACTTTAAATAAATAAATAAAAATAAAAAATAAAATTGCTTCCAGGTCCAGGGGAAAAAGAAAAAAATAGTTCAAACCTCGATCAAGCCAACTTAAGCAAGTCTACCTCTGAACATTTCAGTTTTGTGAGCCAGTAATTTCTCCGCTGCTGGGACCCGAACATGCAGGGATTTCATTTTTTTTAAAGCATTTTTTTTTGGTTAATACGTCTTTATTAATTGAAGTATATACTCAGTTACAGTGTATCAATTTCTGATGTACTGCATAATGTTTCAGTCATACATATACATACAAATATTCGTTTTTGTATTATTTTTCATTATAGGTTTCTTAAGCATTTTGAGAGTAACTGCACTAGAACAAATTGCAATTTCTCAGGCCCCACTGTCAGGGCCCAGGCAGTGGGCACAGAGGCAGGACAGAGCACCCTTGGCTTCTGAGAGTCCAGTTTTGCTCTTAGAAAATCTGAAGTATCTTGATCTTTGCTTGATATTTGGAAATGATCTTTCTGCTTCTGATAGACTGTTTTCTCACATCATTCACACTAGGAAGTGACAAAAGGAAACACAGACAAGGACACACATGTATCGAAGTGTAATAAACAACATTTGCAAAATGATCTAGTGCTACTATACTATGTGGCAGACAGTCATTAGAATACACCTTTGAGGTGGGTATTTCACAGGCGAAGTAACCTGTCCAAGGTCACAGCTAGCAGTGACAGGGGCAGGATTTGAACCTTAGCTGTCTTACTCCAAAGTCCACAGCCTCAACCATCAGGCTACACTGTAGAACAGAAAGAAGAGGTTTGGCTGATCTTAATAATAGGCTGATCATGGTTACTCATACTGGGTGATATTTTTGATAGATCTGGACGAGAACTTCCTCATCTTAAAGGGGAGGAAGCTAGTTTCAAGACGTCTGAGTCTGGCCTCTGCTCCATTGCTGCTTGCTGGCTGCACTGTCCAGAGTGCTGTTTTGATTGCTATTTCCATAGGACTCCTCAAGCCCCCAGGACCCAAGAATCTACAAGTAACATCTGAGAAATGTGGTCATTAATGTCCTGTCCAGGAGGAAGAAATTTTCCTTTACCCTTCTAGGTTCTTCTGGCTAGTCTAAGAATTAAATTGACATGAAATTGATTAACAGGAGAAGATCAAACAAACGTTTAATAACATGTATACCTGGGAGAGGCCCAGGAGAACTGAATAACTTGCCAAAATTGCTGAAGCCCTCACCTTAAATACCATCCTCAGCTAAAGCCCGAAGAGGCTGCTGACGGTCGGGGAAAGTCAGCCATGGGAGGTTACCCAGAAAAGCACAATAAACAACGATCAGTTGGTTATACATACTTGTCTTTTCCATTGATAAGTTTCTAGAGGTTTGGTCATTCTCTTCCTGGCACAGAAGAGGGAGACATCCCTACAAATGGAGGTTTCCCTTACAAATATAATAAATGTTTCTTACAAAAAGGCAACTCTTGGTTGATTTTCAGAGCCCTTCCCATGTCTGCTGTTTCTCAAAAAATAATCAACTTAAAACAATATGCCAAAGACATATCTTAGGGTGGCAAATTCTGCTCCTCTATAGTCCCAAGGTGTTAAGGTGTATTAACATCCAGTGAAGTACCCAATGTTCTTTAGGTGATATATTACACCTAGAGCCAGTTTTTATGATTGAAATCTTTTAGTGCCGCATGTCAGTACACCAAGGTGAACTAAAGTAGAGTTCTGACTGCAAATCAGAGTGAAGGTTCATTCATTCACTCAATAAACATGGAGCACCCACTCAATAACCACTGAATTGTTATCGTTGGTCCCTGAGACCCTCCTTCAATTCAGACCAGACCCTGGACGCTTATTCTACACAGAGTAGGGGTATCCTTACCGCCTGGTGAGTTCACCTGGTCCAACAATCGCTCAGCATCATTAAGCTGACTCTGCAGCTCTTTTACCCGCTGGAAAGCGTCCACCTTCACACTGCGCTCCTGGGCAAGCCGGCTTCTCATCTGAAGGGAAAAGCACGTGGGAAGCAGAGATGCTTTTTGGTGCACACTTTAGTTCCCTGGGAGGGGCAGGGGTGGGGAAGGGCGGCTTCTAGGGAGAGTTGTGGGTCCCAGGTTACCCCAGAATATAAGTCATGAAGTCCTGGTCAGGCTGAACTCAGCCTTCTGAGAATGAAGAGCTCTAGGAAGGCCAAGAACTTGAAAGAGGAACAGAGGCCTTGAAACCCTTTATTACCTTATAATAGCCAGGAGTTTACTCACAAAAGTTATATTTTTTATGTTTATTTCACCAGAGGGAAGCGGGGGCGGGGAGCCAGTTCACAGAGGACCTTGTGGGCCAAGCCAGGCATCTACCACCCCAAAGACCTGTGGGAAACCCTGGATGGCTTCAAGCCAAGACTTGATCTCCCAGATCTCAACCCTGAGTTCAGCTCATCTGCAGGGAATGCCCTGGCCACCATCTCCAGGCCTGACACAAGGCCCACACCTGGAGGCAAACTGTTTAATCTCTCCTGGCGCTCCTGACCCCAAGTCCCCTTGGCCAGGGAGTCACTGGGTCCAAAATGCACCTCACCTGCAGAGGTCACAGGTATTTCTCTTTTTAAATTTATGCCTATCATCTCCTAATTGTTTTTAATGATAAAAAAGTAATAGTGTAATGGGTTGAATAGTGTACCCCACAAAGTCATGTTCACCTGAAACCTCAAAATGTGACCTCGTTTGGAAATAGAGTCTTTGCAGATGTAATTAAGATGAAGTCATACTGCATTAAGGGTGGGCCCTAAATCCCATGTTGATGTCCTTACAAAAAGTGGAGAGGGTACCCACACACAGAGACACAGGGAAGAGGCCATGTGACGAGGGAGGCAGGGAGTGGGGAGCTGTGGCTACAGGCTGAGGAATGTCAGCCACTGCCTGCAGCCCCCAGAAGCTACAAGAGGCATGGAAAAGGCTCTTCCAGAGCCTCCTAAAGGAACCAACGCCTTGATTTCAGACTCTGGCCTCCTGAACTGTGAGAGGATAAAACTTTTATCCTTTTTTCTGGTCATTTATTTTTATAGAATTCTCCTTACTAATCTCCCCCTTGAGTACTTGAAACACTTGGCCAATAATTTAACTTTCCCATTTCTGTTTCCTAATATCTCTGGTGAATTAAGTGATTTATTCATTCAATGGATACCTGTGAAGCACCAGCCCTGGAAAGTGCTAGGTTTTTTCTCCCCTTTTGTGTTGAAATACATTCTGTGGTCCCCTTTGTTGAACTTTGCATGAGTTCACATTTACATTATATTATTTCCTCCTCTTTTTTTTTTTCTTAATAAAAACATATTGTGTCTGGAAACCACTTCTGCCTTTCCTTTTTTATCTCTGCAGTTCCAGAAACACCATGAATAAAATCCCTTATAATAGCCTCCATAACACTTGCTGCCTTTCCGGATTGTCAGAATTTTCTAAAGGATCCCTTCTAGTTCAAACATTAGAGCTGGGTAGAAATACATTTTTCTAGTGGTTAGAAAGGTGCTAAGATCTGGGCCTGGAAGCGGTCAAGCCATCATCTTTCACCATAGGCAGCCTGAGCAATCGCCCAGGTGTAGATATTTCCACGCCCAAGGTGGGCCTGGCGGTGACAGAGGGGAGGAGCACCGCTGTGGAGGCATGAGAGGCCTGGAAGAGACGGGAAGAATGAAACGGCACCCCGGTTTGCCAGCCTCACTGGACTCACCTGTCGCAGTTCTCTCTGGATTTTCTTCTGCTGGAGCTGGTCCAGTTTAGAGGCCCTCTCGGCCTCTTCAGTAAGGAGCTGCAGGTGCTGTTCTTTCTGCTCCACATCCTCCAGCAGCTTCTCCATGCTGGAGGATTTCATTAAATCCAGCTGCTGCCGGTGGCGAGCTTCCTGGGTCGCTCTGTGTTCTAACTCTTTCAGCAGTTGAGCCTGTGGCAGGAAAAGGCCAAAGGGGACAGAAAGAGGCAGTTTTTTCTTCTCAGCAGAAGGCAGGGAATGAGAGATTGACCAACACAACCATCCCCTCCCTTAGCGCCCAGGGGCAGAACTGGGTGGAGCTGGGTGCCACGGCCCAGCTGTCCCGTGTAAGCCCCAAGGCAACAGTCGGGGGTTGGGGGGAACAAGACAAAACAAGGAAACCACAGAAGCCAGGCAAGTGGTAAGGCCACTCTCCAGCAATACCAGGTTAAATCATTTGGTCTCTTATTACCACAATTGGATGCTAATGTGTATGTTAGATAACTTATTAACCAAATAGTCTTATCTATCAAAACTGTATTTGCACTATCACTGAGCCTTAATCGTACAATAGCAGTGGAAGGGGAAGGGAGGTGTTAATCTTGCCTCTGTTTTGATTTTCAAAGTAGCTTTCGGGGAAGCCAGATTCCAGATGGTTAGAAAAGGAAAAAAGTAGTAATAAAATTGTTCTGTTCTGAAATTTTCCAGTAGTCACTAGATGCTCGACCCTTAATTATAATATTAATAATGATGATTAATATTTGTATGGTAACTTTACATAATTATACATCATAATTCACCTGGCACACAATAATGGAGGAATTAGGATCCAAAAGGAACAGATTATATTTTATGTTTTAAAAATAAGCCCAGTTTCCCAGGCTGTTATTTCTGTAAATCTTGATCTCTCTGCTTCATTCTTGCTCAGAGAGTTGGCACAGTTATTAAGAGCTCAGACTTAAAAAACCTTTATTTTGGTTCCCACCCCTACAGAGCAGCAGTAACTTCTGAAATTAAGACTTAGCGTGGGTCATCAGGAAAGGAACCAAGACTCTCTGCTGATGGCCACACTTGTGGAAAGCGTGCTTGGAGCATGAAAGGCATGTGTTAGAGGCCCAGACCCAGACCCCACGATGCCCTCTGGGTAAAAAGATCCTCAGAGAAACACACACACACAAAACAATCTTAGGTATGAGTAATATTTCACCATCTTAGCCAAATATGAATAAGAACAAAGCCTTTTAGCCACTGCCCCTGGTTTCTGGGCTAGAAAGGAGGGAACAGGGGAGCCGAGGTCCAGGCCATCTTTCTCTGGCCATGTGGCACTCTGGGGACAGCTACAGGCAGCAAGGTGCCGCTTCTGGTCGCCAGACTGTGTTCAAAGAGAGGGAGGAAGAAGGGTTCGGAGGCTCAGGTACCTGGTTCTCCTGCTGCCTGCACACCCTCGCGTTGTCGGCCTGAGCCCTGGCCAAGGCCTGCCGCAGAGCCAACAGCTGTTGACGAAACAGAGTCACTTCGTGTTCTGCCATTAGCTTGATGCTCAAACACTCTTTTTTACTTTGCATAGCTTCCTGTGAACATCCCAAACACAGTAAGGCAAGAGATAAGTTTCGTCTCCTTATTTTCAGTTTCACAACCAGCCTCCAAACCACAGCATCATCTACTGTTTTTTTAAAGTTTCTGGTAGAACAGAGCTCCTGCTGGTCACTTGCCTCCATGATGTCAATGAAGAAGAGTGTGACAGATCAGAGTAGATAAAGACTTTCAGAAACAGTAAGGAAAAGTTTCCAAACCACTATTGATATGTGCTTTGGTTTCAATTTGCCTTAAAGCCAATGTTCCACTTATCGTTATTTCATTTTCTGCAGATAATCTTGTTGGAAACTCAGATTGGCAGTGTTTTGACACGGCTGCCAGCACTTGGTAAAGTCTCTCCTTCCATCTTTTCCCTTCCCTTGTGCTAAACTCTCTCCTCTCTTCTCCCATTTGCTTGTCATTTGCTTCTGGCTCTTTCCCGTTTCTCCCGGGGCTCTGACCTTGCCCTCTCCCAGGAACACTTCCCAGCTGTCGGATCCTTTAGGAGGGTCGGACTTGCTACCTGACACCAGTGCAGCTGCTGCAGCCCAGGGGACCAGGCTGCCCCAGCCCTGGGCCGGGCCTCCCTTCCTCCCCCAGTCTCACCTCCTCGGCCCTCCTCAGCTGGCCCCGGAAGCGCGCCTGCTGCACTGCCAGCCTCCAGTGGCCCAGGCTCCTCACTTTGCACACCAGGGCGGCCAGGCTGCTGTTGTCCTGCTCCAGGACTCGCAGCTGCTCCTGCTTAGAAGGCTCACTTTCAGAAAAGGCTGCCCCAAGCACTTTTCTTGGGAAGGGCATGAATCCTGACATCAGAAACATGCCTTCCAGAAGATGAGACAATTGTGCAGTAAGCCCCAGTGCCTTTAAATGACTGAAGCAAAGCTCTCTCAGGGGAACAGGACCAGAATGCAAAGAGAGTGGGGTCAGATGCTAGGGTTAAATGCTGACTGCCCCTCACCCCCTAGCTAAATGAGACCACATACTTCAGCTGCGTTTTCTTTCATTTCTTCCTCAGGTCTGGCAGAGCCCCATTTTTTCTTTAGGTCCTTCATGTTGTCAATCCCTTCTGTCCTTACTTCGATGAGCTCGCACACTTTCTGGATCAAATTAAGCTGATTCTCATCCAGTTTCTCCTGCAAATTGCAGAAATCAAGTTCAGGAAGCGCAGTTGAAGAAGAGTCCTTTTGCCATCTAAGATCCAGCTTTCAGAAATGATTTCACATTAAAACACCATCCACCCAAACAATGATTCCATCGAGTACTGCCTGGAAGTCTCTCTAGTGGCCCCTTTAGTGTTCTCTTCAACCCTCAGGGCTGCATCATATGGACACCTGCACATCTTAGAGCCTGCTGCCAATGTCAGGCGCCGAGGCAAGTTGAGCCATCGAAGAGGGAGGTCACGGGTGAAAAACTGAATCGCACCCCCAACCCCTTCACCCCAAACACACGCAAAGGGTTACTTGGGAATTTGAACCTAGGGCCTTTTGCTCTCAGGTTGACTCAGCAGTATCTGACCAGATAAGACACTGTCCATGAGCCGCTAACAGGGAACTCCATTAAAAATAGGTAAGGTAGAGGGAGGAATCAGGCTGGTTGTCTTCCTCCTCAGCACCAGCAGGTATCTCATTGTGAAACAGCCCTTCTGGATGGTTATGGCTGGTGGCTAAATGGTGAAACAGCTTGATCACTGGGAAGTACAACTGGAGACCCAGCATCCTTGGGTGAGGGGTGAGTGTGGGGTGTCCTTTCATCTCTGAACCACCTCCCTGGAGAGGAAACAGGAGGTTAGCGCCAGCTGGGGAACCACAGCAGGAAGTCTGGCTACTGGCCACACAGCAAAAGCTTCAGCACCTTCTTGGGGCCCTGGGGTAGAACAGGAATTCCCTATTTTCAGGGGCTTGTGGAACTAATTGAGCCTGGGAGAAGTAGAGAGTGTACCTTTTGTCTAGGAATCTGGCAGAAGCCAAAAAGAAATTTTTCAACAATTTCACACCCAAAAGATGGCTTAGTAAATTCCAGACTTCACTGTGTGCTCACCCTTCTCCCACAGCACCAGGCCCCAATGCATGTTGGTTTGGCTCCTTTCATGTTTGTAAGCATTTGTATTTTGTGGACATTTTCCAGTAAAAAGGAATGTCCAATCCTCTCTGGAATGACCAGGCCAAGGGAGAGCATCAGTGGAAACTCCTTTCAATGGAATGACTCCAAGGATCACCCTAGAATTCCCCAGGAGAGACAGTGAAGGCCCCCAAAATCTCTAGGGAACATCCAATAGCAGGGAAGGGGGTAGTTTTGGGGGAAGCTGTGGACTTGGAGGTGGTAGGTTTGTAATGAAATTCACACTTGTGGGGCAGCTGGACCAGGCTCCGTGATGGCCCATTTTAGGCATGAGGTCTCCATCTTAAAACTGCTCAGACACCATAAGAAAGTGAAGGGCTTCCACAGTGCTGTGGGCACATGGCACCCACCACTCCTCTCCTGGGTGGGCCTTCACTGGCAGGTCAGCAGGGTGTGAGAGAAAGGATGGTGGGCGTTTTGAGGGTTGGAAAATCTCCAAAAGCTGATTCAGATTCTGGATCTGCCCACTGAGCTGTCGGCAGGTGCCTGTTGCTACCTACACTGGGGTTTGGCCTGCCCAGAGCACTGTGTTGTCCATTTTAGATGGTCACTGAATAGGCAGAACAGTGACATAAACTGCTAGTTTTGCAGAAGAAGGATCCCCCTTCCCTGACCAACAATCAGATGGCAACAATGGCAGGAGAGTGAGGAAAAAAGCAAATATCTAAATTATTTAAAATTCAGTGCCTATTGTGGTAAAATAACGACCACCCATCGCTGACTGTCTTCAGTGAAAGCCTGGAGCTGGAGAATTCTCTTGGCGCCACTGAGCCCATTCTGTCACGATCCCTCTGTGTGCAGCCACCGCAGGGGTCAGGTGTGCCCAGGGCCCCCCAGGACTGACCAGACGTCCGACACCAGTCACTTACTTTGATGTGCAAACACGTCACAAACAAAGCTTGGACCAGGGCTTCATATTCTTCTTGGACTTCTTTTCTAATCTGCTTTTTGAGATTCAGAGTCTCCTCCTCCAAATCCGTGAGCTGGGCTCTCAGGGCAGTGATTTCCATGATCATGTTGTGACTGAGCTCTGCAACCTAGCGGCAGAAGTGTTTTTTTTTAATGGAAAATCATTCAGGAATTCCAAACTGCCCAGAACAGTTCCTCATATATGAATGTTGAATTTGCACTTCGCTTTGAACCTAATGAAGAGGTGGATCTCCTATTGTGCAGGTGTGGGTGGAAGAAGCTGAGGCTGGTTTAAGGGTCTAAGGCATGTAATAGGTGCTCAGTAAATGGCTGCTGAATGAATGAGCCCAGAGGAGATGTCCCTTAAGCACTTTTCATTTGGAGAGAATACTTCAGCTGTCTTGGCCTCCATTTCCAAACCGGCCTTTCCTTGACACCTTAACCTAAATATTTCTTCGTCAGAAGGCACATTGGCCTTAAAGGAAAACAGCAGCAACAACAACAAAACCCCCAAGCTCCTAAATATAATAACAGAAAGAAAAAACAAATCAATAAAAAATAACAAAAGCCACCAAAAAACTTAAAAAAAAAAAGTGCTCATTGCCTAAAAGTGCAGCACACTCCTTGAATGTCTCTGCAGTGGACCCATCACTGAAGGGACTTTTACAGAAAGGGGCATGAGAAAGTGACACGAGGAAGTCCCATGTCTGGCTCCTGCTGAGATTGTGGACTTGAGAGTGGAGAAGAGAACCTCTTTAGTGATAACTGGCCTACCTGACCAGCACTGCTTTCAGGTGGACTCTGACCTCTTCGCATGATGCCTAATTCCTAAGAGAAGAAAGCAGTGCATCACCAAACTCCAACATTTATTCAGTTCAACACGCTCCAAACACCTCTTATTTGTGCTACTGGTGCCTCATTCTGAGCTCCTCAGGCTCTGCCTGGAGCCAGGACCATGCTTGCTGCCCCCCGGACTTCAGGAAGCATCACAAGACAGCATCAGCGCCCACGTATCCCCACTGGTGCAGAGGCCTCAGCCGTGGGGCAAGTCAGACTGAGCACAAAGCTAAGATCATGTGATATTTTAATGCTTCATTTGATTTTTTTAAATACTTTTGCACTTTTCTTATGTACAAAGACTACTCTGGACCTCTGACGCAATCCATTTCAAAGCAGTGTGTAATCTAGGGCAGGAGAAGTGACTCATGGATCCAACCTGTGGGATCTCATTTTAAGAAGTCTCATGGATGAGACCCATGCTGTGCCTCCAGAAGACAGAGTTTACTCAAGGACTCTGGCTTCTTTGCTGGACCAGGAACAGCACAAGATCCCTTGTGTTTGCTGAGGGTGGGAAGGTCAGCTATGCACCTTCCCTGGGGGGTCAGCTCCTTTGTCCCTCACCTCTTATATTCCCCTCTGGACACTACCAAAGCACACAACCTAGTGTTGGTGGTGCCATCTCCTTCACCACTGAGAATACCAGAGCCCAAGAAAATGAGCCAAAGAGAAGAGAAATTTGGAGAGTACCATTTATCCTCATTTCTCACATAAGAACACCTCCCTGGACCCTGTTTTACTTTCTCTTCAGAGTGACTCCTGTGCCTCCCTTCCCAGACCTTCCCCAACGCAGTTCTCATCTGTCTGGGAACATACTTGCTCCTTCTGGCGGAGCTTCTGCCTCGCATGCTCCAACAAGTGCTCGTAACACATGGAGTAGCTCTCGAAGTTGCTGCGTTCTCTGGCCATCACATCACAGCCCAGGGAAAGGAGGCAGGCCTCGAGGTGGTCTTTACTGAAAGTGATCTGAAAAGGAAGGGGCATCGTTCACAGCAGCTCCAGCAGGGCAGCCCCACCATGGCAGGGCTCATGGCTCACATTGTCTTGGCTCACAGACCCACCTCCATTTCTCCTCCACAGAGAAACAGCAGCTCCAGCCTTGTACACCTCTCTTTCAGGTCTGCTCTTAACATTTGCAGGGCCAGGGACGAGCGTACAAATGGAGGCCCATGTGCCATATGTCTAAGTGTCCTAAATATTGTAAGGTTACAAATCAAACTATTAAAATGAAAATGTTTGGGGGGAGGTTATAGCTCAGTGGTAGAGTGCATGCTTAGCATGCACAAAGTCCTAGGTTCAATCCCCAGTACCTCCTCTAAAAATAAATAAACTGATTACCTTCCCACCTAAAAAGAAGAAGAAGAAGAGGAAGGGGAAGGGGAAAGAGGAGAAGGAGGAAAAGAAGAAGAAGGAGGAGGAGAAGGAGGAGAAGGAGGAGAAGAAGAAAAAGAAAAAGAAAAAGTTTAACTGTCTTACTTTGAAGACTACACTGGGTTCTATGCTGAAGTATAATGACTTGGGGAGAGCTGGTCCCCAACCCATAGTTTACAGTTTGACCCCATTCGCTTCCTATCTTTGGTGTCACATCACATCACACTGTTGGCGGGAGGGCTGCATATGCATATGTAAGCAGGCAGCCTAGCCACCCACTCCGCTGCACTGCTGCCCTTGCCCATGCCCCAGGCAAGGGTGTGCACACTGGTGGTGAGGCCCGCTCTCCCTCTGGGGAAGATGATCTGGGGAAGAGGCCTTGGATTCAGGGAATTCCAGGGTCCCAGATATCTGGAGCACTGTCCAGAAGGAAGACCAGGAAAGGAAACCATAAACAAAATAAAAAGACAACCTATGGAATGGGAGAAAATATTTGCAAATGATGTGACTGACAAGGGCTTAACTTCCAAAATATACAAAGAGTTCATAGAACTCAATAACAAAAAACAATCTAATCCAAAAATGGGCAGAAGATTTAAACAAACATTTCTCCAATGAAGACATGCAAATGGCCAATAGGCACGTGAAAAGATGCTCAATATTGCTAATTATCAAAGAAATGCAAATCAAAACTACAGTGAGGTATCACCTCACCCTGGTCAGAATGGCCATTATTAAAAGTCCACAAATGATAAATGCTGGAGAGGATGTGGAGAAAAGGGATGGGAGTGTGCATTGGTGCAGCCACTATGGAAAACAATATGGAGAATCCTTAAAAAACTAAAAATAGTTACCATATGATCCAGCAATCCCACTCCCGGGCATATATCCAGAGGAAACTCCACTTCAAAAAGATACAAGTACCCCAATGTTCATAGCAGCACTATTTACAGTAGCCAAGACGTGGAAGAAACCTCAATGTTTATCAACAGATGATTGGCTACAATGGAATACTACATAGCCATAAAAAAGAATGAAGTGATGCCATTTGCAGCAACATAGATGGACCTAGAGATTATCATACTAAGTGAAATAAATCAGAAAGACAAATACCATCTGATATCACTTATATGTGAAATCTAATATTTGACATGAACTTATTTACAAAATAGAAACAGACTCACAGACATAGAAAACAAGCTTATGTTTACCAAAGGGGAAGTAGGGGGAGGGATAAATTAGGAGTTTGGGATTAGCAGATACATCTACTATATATAAAACAGATAAACAGTGAGGTCCTACAGTATAACAGGGAACTATATTCAATATCCTGTAATAAACCATAATGAAAATGAACATGAAAAAGAATGTGTATGTGTGTGTATATATATGACTGAATCCCGATGCTGTACTCCATAAACTAACACAACATTGTAAATCAACTATATACTTCAATTTAAAAAAAAGAAAGCACACCAGGGATCTGAGTGGACATGTCCCCTTGGCAGTGGGGATTTGCTGTGGGGAAGGGTGGGGCCCTCTGAAGTGGGGCATCTGGCAGGGGCCCCCCTTGTCCTGGTCAAAGGGCCAGAGTGCTGACTCTCCAGGCAGTCCCATTCCCTCCTTTCTCCAGGCATCTGGGCATACTTTTTTGAAGAGGCAGCCATTAAGAAATAGAGGAAAAATCTACCCCTCCAAGGCAGGCTTAGGTTTAGGCTCCAAGAGAAATGGGAGCCAATATGTGGAAGGTGGGGCAGATCCACCTGACTAGGAACTGCATGTCCACAGGAGTGCTTGTGTGTGTCTCTGCATGTCTACATCAGTGGGTGTGTCCATGTGCATTTGTGGATATGTCTGTGTGTGTATGTGTGTCTCTATCCACTAGTGTATGTATGCATGTGTCTGTGTGTATCTCTGTGTCTTTGTGAGTGTCTGTACAGGTCTCTGTGTGTCTATATGTGTCCCTCTACATGTGTCAGTGAGTGTATCTAGAGGTCAGCTTGCTTGGTGAGCTTTATCTGTGACACTTCCAGGGTCAGGAGGGCTCCAGGCTAGGTTCTCCTTCCAGCCTGGGGTGGTTCCCTGGCTGATTTGATTATCCTGGTGACACTGTCTTATCAGTGCCACTGGCCTCCAGAGAAAGCCTGGACAGGCTTTGCCAGGTGAGTTTTTGAGGCAAACTAGCAGAGATGGCAGATAGTGAGAAAGCCCAGTCTTGATGGAGTGAGGAAAGTGGCTCGCTCACCCCTGCTGACTGGCGGGGAAATCAGTGTGGTATTTTGGAGGACAGACGAGCAGTATCTATGAAAAAAATGTTAAATATTCATGCTCTTTGACCCAGTAATTCCTCTTCTAGGAATTTATCTTTAGAGAATAAAAAAAGTTATACACAAAAACATATGTTAACAGATATTCTTTATAGTAGCCCTTCCAATAGAAAAGAAAAATGGAAACAATTGAAGTGCTTAATAATAAACAGGTTGAATCTGTCTCATTCATCTATACGATGAAACACTAAATAGCCACCAAAAATTTTGCTGTGGACGTATGTTAATTGACAAGGAAACATGTTTACAACATAGAGTCACGTGAAAAAAAGTACATCATCACAAAAAGGCATATAGAAGAATCTTATTTTGTTAAAAAAGTGCATGAATAAAGTTGTTAATGAAGTCTGGAAGACACACCAAAATAATAATACTGGCTATCAATGAGGGTAAGATTATGAGTGTATTTTCTAATATAATCATAAAATGTATATATAATTAAAATAATTATATATAAAATATATGTGCAATTTCATATATACACTAAAATGTGATGTAATATTTACATACCTACTAAAGTGTATATACTAATTAAAAAATAGTAAAGCTCTGGTAAAGGTTATCAACTGTAGCAGCTTGTCAGGATGCCCTGAAGATGTGCAGAATGGAAACAGTAGATGAAAACCTCTGTTCACGGGGGATTTTATGAGCAGAAACCAGGCATTCAGCCCCCCCCCCCCCACTTTCTAGGCCTCCGCAAGGGTCCCTTAGTTGGGGTGGGGGATGAGAGCAACCCATCCTGCCCTGGAAAGTGAGCAGTAGGATAGTCAGAGTCAGCTGCTCACACAAGGCACAGGGCAGCAAGACTCCACCCCTGGGACCTCGACTTCTTTCTGGTGAAAGGGCCAAGGCTATGTGAATCAGTATTGACAAAGGAAATACCTCCCGGTTCTGTATGATAAACGCCTGAAACCCTGAGAAGTCATGAGACCACATTTGAGGCCAGCAGGGTGTGGCCAGTGACCTCATCCACAGTGGCTGGGCCCAGTGCTCGGAGTCAGCCACAGAGTGACTCACCCCTCACTGTCCTGGACAGCAGTGCCCACACCTGAGCATGCCAACAGGGCCTCCAACAGCTTTTTAGCAGGGCAAACAGTTCTCAAACTAATGCCACTGTAGCCACTGCAGATAGAGGATCCCAAACAAACAGAAATGTAGACTCAAACCACAGGGACCCTCTGCCATCCCCTCTTAGCGAACATGCTATTCACTCAGCAAGGATGAGGAAGCCTTGCATGGGTCTGTGCTATACCAAACAGGTCAGGACTCCCCCGAGCATCTCCAGAGGCCAGAGAAACCATGTTGCTTCCTTCCCTCAGTGGCTCTGCTGAGGCCTCAGAAAGTTGGGCTGAAATATCAGCTCAAGGGGATGGTACACAAGGTGAGTATGAAGGCAGGGAAAGGGGTAAGGGCCCAGCCAGAGCATCGCAGTGGGGACATGGAATGGGGAGCATGCCTGAGTGGAGCCGACAGGAAGCTGAGACTGACAGGTGACAGAGAGTATGGGGGCTCCCAGTTCCCAGCAGTCCCTCTCCCCTGGTGAACTTCGCTCCTGCAGACTGAATACTCAGCCTTCCAGAAGCCACTGAGAAGCAGTGCTGTGGGACCTCAGCTGATGTGGCTTCTTTTGGCACAATCCTTCTATGAGCTCTCAGAGCAATTTATTTCTTAAAAGCTATTCTGCAACCCACTCCTGCCTTTAGTTCACTAAATATCAGCTCCATATCAAAATGCAGCACAAAGGGGCTTCATGTAGCAACTTCCCCTCCAAGGCAGGCCCCAGGGTTGCAATAAGAACCAGAGTGATGACCGCTGGCCCAGTGCCCTACAGTGGGCTGAATTCTTCGCCAGCATTTAAACCTGAACTGTGTTGGATGGCATCGGCTGGAGGAGCCCCAGATCACCCCATGGATTCTTCTGGAGAGGCAGCCTGGGGAGGAGCATGGTAGGTGCCAGGCCTTGTTAGGGTAAAAGTCTGGCCCTGCTGGGAGCAAACTGAATTTCTGTGGTTTGCCTCCTCTCAGAGCCCCTCATAATAATTCACTTACCATCAGGCACACACAAGGTGTTTTGATGATGTATCTAAAACCAACTCCACTGACAAAATGCTTCAGTGACTTTCCACTGACTCTGGGATGAAATCCAAACTCAAGGATTGCACACAAAGCCATTCAGCATCTGGCCCTGCCCACCTTCACAACGTCCTTCTCTAAACTCTGCTATACTCCTTCCTAGATTGCTCTGCCTTTCCTCCCCTACCCCTCTTCATCTGGCCAAAACCTACGTGTGCTTCAAGGCTTGGCCCAAACAGCACCTCCTCCAGGAAGTCTTCCCTGACTACTTCCTGCCCCACACCCAGCTGGATTGTGTACCCCTTCTCTGAGCTCACACAGCACCCTGTGTGTGCTTCTATCAAAGCACTTAATGTGAAGTACCTTTTCTGGGCATTGCTGGTTCACCTAACTTTTTCCATTAGCTCTTTAAGGGCAGGGACTGTACCTTTTGCCTTGTGTCTCTAATAAAGTGCCTGGGAGAGAAGAGGAGCTCTATAAACACTTGCTGAATGAGTGGACTCTCGGCATAGGCATGAAAATGGTTCTGGAATCCACAAAATAGACTATTACAGTTCTGATCTGCAAAAAAGGGTCAGTCTCTAACTTCAGGCCAGTGTGTTTGGTATAAAATTTGGCCTAGATGTTAGAACTGATTGTGAAAGGCTTGTGTTCTAGAATTTGAAGAAGGAAGCAAAAATCACTGGAAGCCAACATGAGTTCAAGAATAGTCAGGTCAGATTAACCTTTTCCTGCAGGCAGTGTATGTGGATTTCAGCAGGACAGGGGAGAAGGGTTCCCACGATGCTCTTTCGAACAAGTGGAGAACACTGGCTGGGTGATAGGGCAACTCGAGGAGCTTCTAGCCCCTGAAAGACTGTGCCCAAAGTACCTGGTCAGCCTGGAGGGGACCCAGAGTGGGCAGTACAGTGCTCGGGGCCTGTCCTGTCACACACTGTCACTAATGGCTTGAATGAAGACACCAAGGGCAAGCTGACATGGACCTGGGAGGGAGAGAGAGTATGCTAGATGATAAAAATCTAGGTTTTTTTTTTTTTTTTTTTTTTAAAGATTTGAAGAGGTTCAAAGAGTGGGCCAAGTTGAACGAGAACAAGGCTGATATGGTGGCAGGAGGCCCGAAGGCCATGTGTGGGCCTTGGGTGACTGTTAGCCTATTGAGTCAGCTGTGATGAACCCGACAAAGTCATGGGCAATTATCCAAGCAGAGCACCCAGGACCAGGGCTCTCTTTGCAGGTTAGATGACCTTGAGTTTAGAAGAGACTGACCAGGAGGGGAGGGGCGCTCACTGAAAGTAGTAAAGGAAAGGAGGCTGGTTTGGTCTGAAGGAGGGGAGGCGGGACTCAGGCTCCTGCAGTCTGCTCTGCACACAGGCGCCCAGCTTTGCTGTGTTTCCCCGTCCACGTGCCTGGGACGGGCTGCACTGCCTGGAGGAAGGGGTAACAATCCGTAATCCACCACCCAGAGGGACAGCTGTTTGGGTTTGTCCTCCTAGAGCCAGCCCTTCATTGTCAGCTTACAAAGAGAGTATTCACACATGTGAGCACTAGTGCCACCCGAGCTTCTTGGACTGGCCTGCCTTCCCCTCAGATATCGAAAGGCTTGTTGTGAGGGGTGGGAACCATGATCTGTGGTGTCCCAGGGACTAGGATCTCTGGTGGAGCCAGTGGGGAGGCCAAATCCAGCTCTGTAAGAGCTGTGCGAAACAAGAGCTGCCAGGAATGGGGGGTGGGGGCAGTGACTGAGAAAAGGGGAGCTCTCTGTCACTGCAGAGGGCCCAGAAGAGGCCAGGAGCCCGCCAGGCAGAGACTTTGGAGGGAGCTCACATCCTGGGGCCCTGTTTTTCCGGGACTGCCACAGGCTGACCCCAGCCTCTTCAGTGTGCCCTGGGTACCTGACAGGGATTTGCCCTGTCTCCTGACACCCACATTTCTTTCCTAGAAGAGCCTGTCTTCAATGTCAGATGAAGTCTATAGATAAGGGATGAGCAGATCTTGAGCTATAAACTTTTTGTTTGTTTTAACTGTGGCCAATTTGCCATCTTAGCCACTTGTAAGTGTACAGTTCAGTGGCATTAAGTCCCTTTGCACTGCTGTGCGATCAATCTCTAGAATGCTTTTCATCTTGCAAAACTGAAACTCTGGACCTGTCAAGCACTAACCCCGCATTCCTCTCCCCTCAGCCCAATGACCACCTTATACCTTCTGTCTTCATATTCTAGGTGCCTCATGTAAGTGGGATCATGGAGCATGTGTGCTTTTATGATTGGCTTACTTCACTTAGCGTGAGGTCTTCCATAATGAAGCATGTACCAGAATTTCCTTCCTTTTAAGGAAAGTCATAAAATTTTTAATTCAAACATTTTTTTCCAAACATGCCCCACCCTAATCACCTCTGGTTGAAAACCTCTGGGCTGCAGAGACCCAAAAGGAACCACTTCAGAAGCCCCTCATCAGAACACACATACTACATTGGGTATAACTGAAAGCTTAAAGCAAATACATGTAAATCACCAAGTTCTGAGGAAGAACATGTATCCAGACAAGCATTTGTGAATTTCCATCTCATAAGTAAGAATTAAAGTGTTTATTATAAAATTACGAGGAATATTTGAAGAGCTTAGAAAAATACAAATTTGGAGAAAATGTTGTTTCAAAAAATTGGGCACATTTTGCCAAGTCAGGTTTTTCTGTTTTTCAAATGGTTGAATTTCAAAGGAAACTGAATTTATATCTACTTACTGCACTTAGGCTTAATTTGGTAAAGATCTTAAAAGCTCTGTTACAGCCAGATACCCACATGCACTCTCTTATCCTAACTTTTCAGCAGATTTCTTTGATTAGAAAGGCACTTCCTGTCAAAGACTAAACAGTTTAAAACTCTGAGGTCTGTGTGTATGCATGTTGTATGTATTAAATATCTATTACTGTTAAATATATATTATGTAAAGTTGCTATGGAGTCACATGTTTATACACCCACACACAAATTGTTCATACTGGCTTCCTTTGTGGAAAGAAAATTGAGGACAGTGGAGTAGAGGAGGGGTGAAAACGTTACCTTCCTGAGCTGTTAGTTTTTTTCATATTGTACATTTAAAAAATGTTTCCTAGGTAATGGTATCAGAGGCTATTTTGGTTTCTCTCTTTTAAATTTTTTATACTAAAAAATTGACAACAGGAAATGGTAAAAATAACTCATCCATAAATAAACTCCAAGGTTACTTTAAAAAATTGGCCAAATCTGAAATTAGCCAACACGCATATTCTAATTCCCCTCCTGTCTTTGTTAGAAATCAGTCTTTTTCCAAAATTAAAATGGTAACAAGTGATTACTATGTTGAGTTCAGCTTTGGTTTTCATATCTTCAGTCTAAGGGAGTAAGGGAAGCATTCGGAGGTATGTTGAGGGGAAACTCTTCCTTGTTTGGGTTTATGTTAAAGAAAAAAAAAAAAGACACACTCCAGAATGACTAATTTTCAATACATACCTCTACTCCACCATCCTGGTAATTCTCCAGTAATCTCTGTATAAACTTTTCCACAATTTGTGGTCTAATAACTGAAAAGTTTTCTTTCATGACTTGGTGTTTCCAAAGGTCTAGGGGGAGAAACATACCAACACTAGTATCATGAGATCTCAAACAACTGTTAATGGCTGCAAAATGGCAACTGTCTGAGACATAACACTGGACACAAGCTGTCATTTCCAAATACAAGAAAACTAATGGGTGAGAAGGGGAGGGAGGAGGTGGCTGAGAACATATGACCCTCCAGAACATGGGAATAAGGAAGATCTCTGTTAACAAAGATTCCTAACAAAAGATTTGCAAAAGCACCTCTGAAGTCCAGTGAACAATGTTCTGTTACCATAACTAAAAATCTCAGATCAAACGTTATTACTGCCCTATATGACATCTGTTTTCATAAAGTCCCAAATGTATCTGAACAATTATTTTGACCTAATGCAACTATCGGAAATAAAAGAACTATTATATTTATCTATTTAAGCACATTCCTGATGTTACAAGGCAAAATTAATTTCAACATAGAGTTAATTTTAAGAGAAAAATCAAAAGAGAGGAGTCACAGATCAGAAATACTGATAGCTGACAGACTATGATATGAACTTTATAAAGCTATGAACTTCAGCTCCTGGACTGAAGCAGCAATAGGGCTGATACATATGTGATGAGGCATACACAATTATTCAGAGTAGCATTGTTTAAGAGAGCAAAAGCTTAGAAACAACACATAAGCTGTGGTATATCCTTCCAATGGGATAGTATGCAGCTATGAAAAAAGGATTTTCTCTATGCCCTGATGTGAAAAGAATCATAGATTGCTAAGTGGAAAATATGAGATGCCAAAAAATGGATATAAAATGCTGTATTTTGTAAGAAATATATAGCTAATATAATAAAGGGGGAGGATATCCCCTCAAGCCTATTCAAGGTCATTGCTCCCAAAATTCAGCTTTCTCCGGTATCATCACTTCTCCCCTATTTCCTGGATCACTCACAACACACTTTATTTCTCCCACCTCATAAATATCCTTCACTTGACTCCATTTCCCCTGTCAGCTTTTGCCTCATGTCTTTGTTCCCTTTTTAACAAAACTCTCAGAAAGAGCTGCCTACACTTACTGTCTGCAACTTCTTCCAAAATCTTTCTTAGACCCACTCACCCAGCTTTTACCTCCACCACTTCATGGAAACTGATTTTGTCATCAATACCAGTGACCTCAACATGGCTAAAGACAGTGGTTTTACTTGACAGTCAACAACATTTCACACAATTTGTCACTCACTCTTGCTTAAGAAACTTTCATCACCAGACACTGGGATAGCAGTCTGTCCTAGTTTTCCTCTACCTCACTGCTCCTTGTAGGTCACTTTTGCTGGTTCTCCTTTCCCCTCCCCATCTCCCACTCTTAATACTAGTGTCCTAGGACTCAGCCCTTGGTTCACTTCCCTTTTTCTATCTACACTCCCTTGGCCATCTCATCTAGACTCATGGTTAAATGCCATCCATGTGCTGAGTACCCTCCAAATTATATTAACACCTACTTGGCATCTCTTCTTAGATGTCTGAAAGGCATTTCAAACCTCACTTGTGCATAATGAAATTCCTGATCTTCCCTCCTTAACTTGCCATCTCAACCGATGGCAGTTCAATTTTCCCAACTGCTCAGGTCAAAAATCTTACAGTCATCATGGATTCTTCCCTTTTTCCCAAGCCCAAGACCCAATCCATCAGTGACTACTTCAAAAATATGCCCACAGTCTGACCTTAATACTTATATGACTCTCAGCCTTTTTTGATCCACCATCTCCTCCGGCTTGGATTATTGCAATAGCCTCAAAACCAGCCTCTCCCTTCTTCCACCCTTTCTTCTCAACACAGCAGCCAGAGAGATTCTATTTAAATATAAGTCAGATCATGCCACTCAAAATCTTGGACAGGCTCCCCAACACATTCAGAGTAAACACTGAAGTCCTTGCAAAGTCCTGCACGATCTGTCTGTCCTCCTTTCACTGCTCCTCTCTGACTTCATCTCCTACTACTCTCCCTAACTCTGTCCACTCCAGCTACTCTTGGGTCTTTGCTGTTCCAAAAATATGATAGGCAAGGTCTGCTTCCAGCCTTTGTATGGGCTATTTGTCTTTCTGCCATGATTTCCCCCAGATACCCACATAGCTAACTCCCTCACCTTCTTCAGCTTTGCTCAAAATGTTACTTTCTCAGGGATGTCTATTCTGACCACTCTATTTAAAATTGCAATGTGCAAAGTGCCTCCACACCACCATCCTCCTTACTCCATTATTTTCTTATTCCTTATGTTTACTGATTCTTGTCCGTCTACCCGCTTCGAATGATAAACTCCATGAGAGTAAGGATTTCTGCTCCAGGGGTGGAGTAAGGGTAGTACCTTCTTATCCATGGTTTCACTTTCTACACTTTCATGCAGTCTGAAAATATTAAATGGAAAATTGCAGAAATGAACAATTCCTAAGTTTTAAATTGTGTGCTGTTCTGAGTAGCATGATGAAATCTCACACCATCTGTTCCATCCCGCATGGGACCCCCAACCACCACCACAGTCTGCTCGTGACATCCAGCCATGGACATCAGAATGACTCGATGATCCAGGATCACCTGAAGCAGATGCTCCTCCTTCTGACCTATCATCAGAAGGTCAATAGTAGCCAAATGCTGTATCACAATGCCTACATCATTCACCTCACTTCATCTCATCCTGTAGGTATTTTACACCTCATACCATAAGAAGGGTGAGTGCAGTACATTAAGACATTTTGAGAGAGAGATCACAGTCACATAACTCTTATTAAAGTACATCATTATGATCATTCTATTTTATTATTAGTTATTGTTAATTTCTTACTTAATGTGCTTTATAATTTAAGCATTATCATAGGTATGTATATATAGAAAAAAACATAGCATATATAGGGCTCAGTACTCTCCCTGGTTTCAGGCATGCACTGAGGGTCTTGGAACATGGGTAAGGGGGGGACTACTGTATCTCCAAAACAGTGCCTAAAATATAGTAGCCTAGACAACAGCAGGGGCCTGGAAAGTAGGTATTGAATGAAAGGATGAATTAGTATATGCATAAAAAACACTGAAATGACATATAAAAAGCTAATAAAAGTGGTTACACAGGGGCAGCAGAAGGGGGTCAGTGGTGGCAACCAGATCTCTAAATCTGTATGTTTTATATCATTTTGAGTTTTGAGTCAGGTGAATGTATTATCTGTTAGAAAAATCAAATTTAAAAATAATATGACAGCGCTGGAACAATGAAAGTATGTCAACCCTCCTTAACTTCCATATGGGACAGCAGAAGTCCCTGTGTATAGTATGTTGAGTAGGGTCTACTTCCTTGTGTGTGGCCCCAGAGGAGTCTTTTTTTTTTTTTATTGAGGTATTACTGACCTATAATACTATGTTAGTTCCAGGTGCACAAATAATGATTTGATTATTTCTATACATTACAAAATGATCACCACCATAAGTCTAGTTACCATCTGTCACCATACAAAATTATCACAGTATGGTTAACCACACTCCCTGTGCTGTGCATTTCCTCCCGGGACTCCTTTATTTTGTAACTGGAAGCTTGTCCCTCTTAATCTCCCTTACCTCTTTCTCTCCTCCTCCCACTCCAGGGGAGTCTTGAGACAAAGAGAGACCTGAGGAGTCAGAGGGAGGAGCCAAGCCCCGCCCCACTCCCTTTCGTTGCGGATAGGGCTGGCCAGAGCCTCCTCAGGCCTCTCCCTGCCCCCAGCTGTTTGTAATTTTAGATGAGCTTTCCTGCCCATACTTTCATTTTTCTGACTGGCCACTCAGCGCAGAAAGAGGAAGTGTCCCACAAAATCCTCCCAGAAATGTGGATATGACAGAGCAGGAGACTGGGGTTTGCACTCAATGTTATTTACTGGGGGTCCTGTTTTTCAAAATGGGATTCCACATTTCTTCTACAGTTGGCTCCTTTCCATCATAAACATATAAATCTGATTTTGCTTTTCCTTTAGGTTACTAAAGGTGAGTAGACATTTCACCACTGCCCTAGCATAGTTGGTAGAAAACCCAAAAGAGCCTAGAAGTTCATGCTTCTTCATATGTATAAGACTTCCATAAGCCTAAACTTTGAGATGACAGAGCTCATGTATGTTTCAGAAATTTTCAGACAAGAAATTGGATACTTTTCCCAGGGTACTCTCCTGGCGGGTCTCTGGCTCACAGATAAGCCTAGTGAGGGACCACTTCTAGTTTGGAGACCCTCCCTTGGATTGGGGTTTAGCTCTGGGCTCAGCTGAAGGGGAAATATTTTAGCAAAGTGCTGGAAAATCTTCCCAGCATGCTTCTTCCTCTTGAGTTCAAGTTCAGACATTCATCTGCATCTGTAGGCAGGAGTCAGGGGAAGTCAGAGTGAGAAGAATTCATCCAGGAGAAGTAGTTCCTGGCCAAGTGGTGTTGATGGTCTCCAAATGTGTCCCATTTTCAATGTGTGTGTGGTCATGGTTCCTTTAAGACAAAGCATGGAGGTGGGAGGGAGACAGTGCACTGGGGATTCAATTAGGGTTTTTTCTTCCCTCTCACTCTGTTCCCAGGCTATTTGACTGGAGGAAACTTTGACTTCCTGGCGGCCAAACCACTTTCCCTCTTTTCCTCTCTAAAGCCCCCAGCAGCACCCCACTGCCCAGAAAGGGCACCTTGGTTTGGCACCACTTCACTTCTCTGACTCAACCACCAGACCCCTGTGCCTGAGCAGCACCTTGGGCCTCTGCTGAGGCAGAACTGAAACTTGAAGGCACACAGCTGCCAAATACGGTTGTTCTCTTGACCAGCGGGAGCAGGGGTGGGGCAGTGGGTAGGTTGAAAACCTTTCTGCTTCCAGCATCTGTATGAATTTTGCACTCCTGTGTTTCTCAAACTGCTCCCCAGAGCACTAGTTCCTTGAGTTGATGATAGATATTCCCAAGGGAAGAAAAGGGTTCAAATAAACTTAAAGAACATTTCATACTTTTTCTGGATGTTTACAATGCACAGTAGGATAGTAAAGGCTCTGAGAAGGTTCAGAGTAAAGGAATCTTTTTAACATTATTTACCCCCATTTTTCAAATTTATTTTTAAAAAGCAAACAAAACCCTTCCCCCCTAGTCCCTGCCAAACACCTGTAGAAATCCTCCTGTCCGATGCAATGAAGACTAATTTGGCTGGTCAATCAAAAGAGCCTGTTAAGCTAGAGAGTGCTTAAAAATGACATGTCCTATCTTAAACATTTTATTTAAATTAAAAATACACAATGCTCGCTTCAGCAGCATGTGTACTAAAATTGGAACAATACAGAGAAGATTAGCACGGCCCCTGTGCAAGGATGACCCGCAAATGCATGAAGAGTTCCACGTTTTTACATCACTTATATGCGGAATCTAAAAAACTGAGACAAATGAACTTATTTACAAAATAAAAACAGACTCACAGACATAGAAAACAAACTTATGGTTACCAAGGGGGAAAGGAGTTTGGGATTAGCAGATACAAACTACTACATACAAAATAGATAAACAACAAGGTCCTACTGCATAGGACAGGGAACTATATTCAATACTTTGTAATAGCCTATAATGAAAAAGAAAAGAAATATATAAATAGAAATATATAAAATGACTGAATCACTATGCTGTACACCAGAAACTAATACAACATTGTAAATCAACTAGACTTCAGTTAAAAAAAAAACCCCAAATACATAAACATGTGCCAATCTTCTAATGTAGAGCTAGGCCTTTTCTTTGTACGTGCCCCCTCATCAGGGTACTGTACCATCTCTCTTCTCTATATCATAATACATAGTGCATAGTCTACAATTTCTTGTGTGTGTGTGTGTGTGTGTGTGTGTGTGTGTGTGTGTGTTTTGTTTGTTTCTTTTTATGGAGAGAAAACGACCATGAAACAATCCAAATGCTTCATTTTTTCTTTTCATAGCAGTTTTAGGTTCATAGAAAAATTGAGCAGACCACACAGAGAGTGCCTGTACCCTCACCCAAAACACACAGCCTCCCAATCAACATCCCCCTCCGGTGTGGTAAATCAGCTACAACTGATGAACCTACACTGACACATCATTATCATCCAAAGTCCATAGTGTACTTTATTGTTCACTCTCGTGAAACTGTGGGTTTGATAACTGTTTAGCAGCATGTATCCATTATTGTAGTATCATACAGAATGGTTTCACTGCCCTAAATTCTCTGTTAATTCATCCTTCTCTGTCAACGGCTGCAATCACTGATCTTTTCACTGTCTCTACAGTTTTATCTTTTCTCAAATGTCATATAGTTGGAATCATACACTATGTAGCCTTTTCAGATTAGTAATATGCATTTAAGCTTCCTTCATGTCTTTTCATGATTTGATAGTTCATTTCTTTTTAGTGTTCAGTAATATTTCATCAACAGGATGTACCACAGTTTATCTATTTCGACTTAGTTTTTATAGAGCAGATTTCTTTCTGTCCTATTTCAGGTCCTCCTATTTCATTGGTTTACATGATAATTAAACGACTCAAACAAAATGACAAGTAAAACGAGCACCAACAGGTTTGAAGCCAACAACGATCAACAATGCTGGGTAAACTTGCAACCCAAATGCTTTCTCCTGAGTGCTTTCTCCGCTTGTGAATGGAGAATGGAAATGGAAAGCAGCAGGTAATCCACTGAGTCTGTTAGTGAAGGGTGGTTGGGAGAATGACTGCATTAACACGTGGAGGAATTAGTGTTGCAGGGCACACTGCTGAGGAAATGCTGACTGAGACCATGTTCTCCCACGTGTTTTGACTGTGCTTCCTTCAAGCAAAACATTTTTGTTCACTCACCTCTAACATACGTATGTGTATGTATTCCTGACTACTACCTCCAGGACGATCACTGGCTAATACTGCAAAGCACGATGTACTGAGGGTGAGGGTCATCATCAATGAGAATGCAGCTCGACCCACATTCTCAACAGTTTCCTTGACCTTTAAAATTTTTTGTCTGATTTCTTAGGGGGGATTAGGTTATCTTTTTTAACCCAACAATGTGGGTGAAGATAAGTATGTGCTAGGATTAGAACTGTCAACTCTACTATTTTTCATTATTCACCTGTGGATTGCTTCCCCATGGTTGCTTCAGGACATCTCAGTGAAGAGTGTGACATGGGCTTCTTACATACAGACTTCATTTAGAAGTTCTAATATTTTCCTCCCATACCCCTGGGATATATGCCTCCACATTGGAGACTGCTGGCCTTATAACTGCTCAGGGAAATTTAAAGAATCAGTTAAAAGTGACTTCAATGCCAAAATGTCAATGATGGGGAATGGCAGAGCCTTTTGGGATTAGGGGAGCCCATCTCTGATAAACCCTGAGGCTGCATGAGGATGTCTGGGGCTGCTCCTGGACATTCTTAGGGGAGCACAAATTATCAAGGACTAGCCCCAGACCAGGTGTGGCTGCCATCTTTTCAGATGCTCACTGACAAACTGCAAGCTCACTCAGAAGCTCCAAGACAAGGTAGGGAGGAGGGAAGGAAATACAGGGGAGAAGTATTTGAGGGTTCCCTTTAGACAAGTATCAACGGAGACACTGGAGGGGACAACAGGGAGAAAGGAGACCCTGAGGGAAGAACAAGAGCCTCCGATGTCCCCTGTTCTCCATACCCTCCATTCCCGGCTCCCTCTGGAGAAAGCCCTGGCCCCAAGCTAAACTTGACCACAAAGGGTGGTCTCTGCATGAAGAAGCAGCCCCCGTTGGAAGCCTGATCCACCCCGGCTGCTTCCTGCTGCTGAGCCGAGCAGTAGGCGAGTGGGAATTCCATGGTTTGAGCACCCTCTTCCATGTTTCCAGCCCACAGAGGTCTCAGGAAGACTAAGTCAAAGAAGTGTATAGAAAAGCAGCCCTGGTACACAGTGGGGACTCCATCACTTGTACTGGGGGAACTCAGTACAGGAGGAAACCCAGGCCTCCATGCTGAACCATACTGAACTGATGCAAAACAAAAACCAACAATTATAAAATGCTCTCACTATTGGCATTTATTTTTAAAGCCTTATGAGTATAGACTCTAAACAAGATTTTAGAATTGGCCAGTATACTCTAGCCAAGGTAAGATTTAGTAATATCAACCTTACCACTGTTAAAAATAACTCTACCCTCCCCTCAACCCTGCCTGCCTTCCCTCAGCTCCTGCCTGAAGGCCCTTTCCAAGGTCAGCTGACAAACACCCTGCACAAGGCAGCGCACAGTACATCTGCGAAGCAAAGTAGCTTTTTCCCCTGGGCCCCAACCTGACGTCTCATAAGAGCCAAAGACCCGAAACACGGAGACAGTTGCACCTGCTATGTTCTTGTGGATTTTCTCTAAGGACTTGGAAGGGAGCCTCCTGGATGCAGCAGACACAGCACAAACAACGGATGCTTTGTGTCTCGTTAAGTGTTCTGTAATCAGAGCTCAACCACGCTCAGCTCTCTGGTGACATTCAGATGCCCAGTTGGTCAGGCTCGCCCTCCCACTGCACAGCCTTACCCAAAAGTCCTACCTACAGAACACAGTTACTCCAAGCCCCGATAAACTGACAATGTCTTAGACGAGGACAGAGGTTATTAATTAACATTGTAATGTCTGTGGGCCTTGTCTCAAAAGGAAAACCTAATTTAATCAGACAATTCCCCTGCAGCTCAAAGGTTGTGGGTTTTCTTACAGAATTAGTAGGAGTTAGAAGTCACTGTAGTTCAGAAAGGACCAGTCACATAATCTATGGTGCACTGTGCAGAATAAAAAATGCAGGCCTTCTTGTTCAAAAACCAGGAGAAGAGGTGTCATTATAGGTAACTAAAATACAAAGTGTTTTTCTTTTTTCTGCAGTCTCTCTCCTGGCCTGTCATGGTGTTTCTATTTGTTTTTAATGTTGAACTCCCAGGGCATGAGAATGCTTGCAGGGCAAGTATGACTTTTACAGGCACTGACCTATGACTGGGCGCTTGAATGCATGTGGTCTACCAGCTACTGGACTGAGGCTACATGTCCTAGTCGGGGGCAAAGAAGTTGAGCATCTCTCCTTCCCATGGGCCCACTGCTCCAACCCACTGTGTATGGGCAACCCCAAGGGCATTGCAACCTCTGCCCTGGGATAGTCTAGGTACCCAGGGATGGGCAGCAGGCTCAATCCCACTGTGTCACCATCAAACATATTACGGTGCTGCCAGCTTGGCATCCCTGAGATAATGCCAGGCACACGTGCCCCACCCCGACCCTCGCTGCACTGAGGCCCCCACCAGGGTGGAGAGTGGCAGTGATTACTGGATAGGAATGGTGATGGGGAGATTAGGGGTGACTGGAGTGCCAGAGAGCAGACGATCAGGCAGCTGAGAACTCCTCCTGGCAAGGTGAGGAGGCAGCAGGAGGTGGGACAGCATGAGCCCAGGCTCCAAGCCTTTAGTGCATGGTCACTGGATGCCAAATACAAATACAAATTCTGAGTTAACATGAAGAGTTTCAAGATGGCACCTATAGAGCATTAAACCCTAAGTGCCCCTGTGTGAGTCCTAAGGGAGTGAACTGGTCACTTGCCCATGAAGTCACCCTGACTTTAGATCTCAGAAGAAAGGAAACAATTCTTATTGCCTTCCCACCCAAATATATATATTTGTGATACACACACACACACACAGGCAATATATACACATTACAAATAAGAAAAGCGTTATGTGTTTCCCCCATGTCAACTATATTTCAGTTATAAGATAATCAGCAGCACTGAGACTGAAGTTAACAAATATTTTGTATTTAAAAGCCCTTTAAGTGGAAGAAAATCTATCCAAGTGTTAAAAGTACTCCTCTCCGGGCCACAGTGTTAAGAAGTCATTTTTATACAATTTTCTGGGCATTGTAGTGTTTTGTTTTTAAACCATGAATACAGATACGTGAATTTTATAATTAGGAAAAAATAATTAAAATGTTGTTTTATGAAGTATTAAAATAAACATACTTTACCTGTAGGGAGAGTATGCCGCTCCTTGGACTTTTCTGACACAACCAGTGCTCTCTCTCTGTTTACTTTTCTTAATACCTCCTGGATCATATGAATTTCAAGATTTTCTAGAAGTTTCTGAAGCTAGAGTAAGAAGTTTGAGAGTCACTCTCCACTTTCAGCTTACACTCTCGGCTCCTAAATCCCTGCAGAAGGGCCGCGGGCTGGGTCCTGCCAGCTACTGTCTCTCAGGGAAGAAGGATTCCTTTCTTGGGTTCCTGAGTTGGGTAGATACACCTTTTTGGAGAGCAACATCTTTTCTTCCTGGCCCACATCTTGATTGATAAAATATGACCCCCTTTTACCAAGTTCTGCTAAATTGCAAAGTGCTCAATATCTGAAGTGACCTCATATGTTTTGGAGTCTTTAAATGTGGCCAGGAATTTCATGGGCTATTATTATAAGAGAAATGCTTAGATTTGAAACTCGATTTAGATACCAAGGAGGATTTCACAAGAAGATTTAACTCCATACACAATCAACAGAAAACTTTGTTCCAATATCTGTGGGCCCTTCCTCTACCCAGTATGCTAGCAGAGCCCACACTTCTCCTGTCAGAGGACCCCAGGTGCTAGAGACGAACCAGAGTTCAGAAGAGTAAGCAGTGGGCTTAGGACTGGGGGCTGTGCTGAGGAGGAGCAGTGCTGAGTCCTCCATGCTGCTCAGTGGACATGCACCTCTGCATCGACACCCGGCCAGCTAGAGTCTTTGCTCCCTGTTACAATAAGCACAGCCAGGCAGAGCCCGTGTCCAGGACTGAAGGGAACAAACACTTGGGAAACAACCTTTTCAAATAGATCATCAACACACACACCATATAGGCTGGTGCATAAATTGTGTTGTTCTCAGGAAAAAAATCACAGGAGCTATTTTAAACATTCCATCTCCATGGGTGTGTGTGTTGTGGCAGGTGGATACTTGTATGCTGGATTTTATGTTTCAGATGCTAGTGGTTATGGTTTTCTATTGTTTTTTTTCATGGTGGTTGGTGCACTTTAATCTGAGGAAAATAAAAATATGAACACCTAGACTTACAGAACTGAGACGTTAGGGGTGGTTATTTGCTTAATCAAAGCCCTATGTGCCTTTAAGCACTTAGTTTCCTCAGCGTCTGTTCAACGATTTACAAACGCTCAATTTACACTTCACTTCTGAGAAAGAAACACCACTTGGGTATAGCTGTAGTTTCACATGCTAATGTCATAGAGTAAATTTTTAAGCCAAGTTCAAAACAGCCTTGCATACCTGCTGAGTTTTTATTTCAATTTCTGAAGATCCTTTGGGGGGAAGAATAGACTGACTACTTATTATAAGTTCTTCAAATTCATCTTCTTTCCCCATCCGCCTAGCTATGGCTTTCATGCTGGGGTAGAGAATGTCCGTTCTAGTAAAGAAGAGAGGCAGAAATGAGCAAACATATTTTTTCTCTTTCAGATTCTCTGACAATTCTGTTTCCTGTCATCATGCATAAACCTCCAACCCATCACAGACACTCACAGTGACATCTAAACTCACCACGGTTGCCACTCCCTTAGTCAATATTAAATCTTGAGGCTTTTTCCCATTGGGCACATTTAATTTCAGTCATTTTCTAAAATATGGACACGTCTTTTTATTTCCTATTTACCAGGAAAGCTGACTGTCATAATTCATAAGCTAGACAATTTGGACTAGGCCACCAACGTGAGCGTCTGTGTTCTTAGTAAGGTCCAGGGTGGTGGGTGGGTGCTTAGCAAATGCTGGTTTGATAACAGACACATGGCATCTGCCAGCTAAGTCATCCCAACCGGGGCCTGAAGCTGCGAAAACCACCCAGCATTCGGCAGACCTAAGACCTCACGCTGCCCCATGTTGTACCTTTGGCTGCAGAGCCTCTGACTTGGGTCTAACGGGGCAGAGAACAGGGAGGAGGTCACAGCAAGACCCCCTACCCCACCCACCCAATGCTCACTGGGATCCTATGAGCTAAAATGTTTAAAGTCAGCACTGCAGGGACATTTCAGAAACACCAGCTCCCAGGGACAGGACTCTGGGTAAATGATCTACAGTGCTGCAGTGACCTCCGACGCCGTCCCTGCAGTCAACAGGATCCAGCTTTTCCTGTAAAGCACCGTCTCTGCAGACATACCGCCCAGCTTCCTCTGGACTCATAGACCAAACTTCCTTCCCCGCGCAAGGGCAGGAATCTGCCAGTCCCCAGGTTCACATGAATTTCCCCCTCAGCAACACTCACCTATAGAGCTCCAAGAACTGTTTGTGGAAAGAGAGAGAATTGATATCCTGGCTTCGCAGCTTCAGTCGGCCCCAATGCTCCTTTAGCACTTCCAGCTGCTTCCACAGCACCAGAAATGATCTCAGCAAAGCGAGGGACATCACTGCATTGCACGGGCCCCCCAGCAGCTCGGATGCCTTTGGGCTGCTTTGGAACTGACTTCTAAATCCTGGCACTCCGGACAAATCTGGCTGAAAGCATTAGAGAAAATCTTCTGTATTGATCATGGACCAGCACAGGGTAACCTTTTACATGCAGCCCACACAGAATGAAGTCTTTGGAGAATGACTTTTTTCTCTGGGAGGAATGGTTTACAGGCCTGCAGCCCACATGGAGCTTAGGGAGGAGAAGCATCCTTCCTGAACAGACAGTAAACACAGCGGACAGAAATGTCTCCACTCCAGCTTTCTGCTTAACTCTTGAACCACTCACTTAAAACTCTTCTACTTGGGTGCTAACATTTTATCTGTTATTAGAAACATTGAGCCTCTGCATCTTGGAAAATGGTCTCTGACACACTCAAGATTTAACTCCCCTCATCATGGTAGAGCTATAACATAGCCTTAAATTGGGGATTTTATCCATTTTATGAGTAAGAAAATGGAAACTTAAGCTTATCTTATCTCCTGTTCTTTCTCCCACCCTTTAAAAGTTAGGCAGAGAACATGTCTCTTGATTAGAATTTATTATTCAATAGGCAATTTTTCTTTAAAATTCTGATTTGTTCATTGATTCATTGGTGCTTTCCTTATATGAGTGCTTGTGGAGGAGCTGCTGTGAGGCCTGGAGGATGTGGAGGAAACCAAGTTTTCAGGCCCTTGCTCTCCCGCACCTGTGGTGGGAGGGCCGGGCTACCCAGAGTAACAGGCAGAACGGGGACCTGCATCTGGCCCTTGGCCTGATGCCAGTGTCTCAGTCACAGAAACAGGAGCTTTCCTTTCAGACGAAGATGGCAAATCTGAACCATGGTGTTTTGACCAGAAAGGCCTCAGAGAACATTTAGGTAACACCACCTTGGATACTCAAGTTTCCTGGCTAGGAACTGGAAGAACCACCACCTGGTGTAACTGGGTCCAGATCAGTGCTATCAACATATTAATATATGGGGTTGGGGGAGGGAAGCAGGGCTGCCAGAAAGAGCATTGGTCAGAGGAAGTGCTGACAAGCAAAACCCACAGCAGAGGGAAAGCAAACTCCACTGACAGCTGGCAACCCCTCCAACTAGTAGCCTACCTCTTCAACAAGCAGCTAATGCATGCACTTCCAGATTTATTTTATCCCCAGAAACCTTTCAGCATATGTATCTTACTTACTCAGTGACCCAAAATATCAATAGACCAAGGCTGAGCCTGGTGACAAGGAGGGCCAGCCCACATACAGGCCCCTCTGCTCAAAAATCCCCAAAGTCCCTCGAGGAACCTAGGGCTACTGGGGCAGTTTTACAGTCCCTGAGATCATCCATCACCTTCACTTGTGAGTCTTGGCAACTGAAGTCTAAGAGATCTCAGAACAAGAGGCACAGCTGGGACAGGAAACCTGGAGTCCTAAGTCATAGGCAGTACAAACTCCAGTGTTTCCTACTGTCTATGAATATTGAAAGACTCTTAAATAAAGCCAATCATAAAATAAAACTAATTAAAAATAATTTTAAGACAAACTTACCTTGTTAATATATTCACATTCAGAGATATCTTCTCTCCCTAAGTGTTTTAAGGGATGCAAGAAGAGACAGGAGACAGGATAAAGAACCGGGTGGGGGAGGGTGGGACTGCCAGGGAAAGATGGTACTCCATCAGCAACAGAGCCAAAAAAGGGTAAACAGAGGGACCAAAGGGCCTGGCATACTTCTTGATCTTGACACTGCTTGGCTGAGTACCAGCTTTGCACATGCTCCCTCCAGATAAAGCATCAAATTCTGCAGTGAAATTTACATGGCATTTCTAAACACACTTCCTTTTCCACTAATTGGCTTGAAGTGGACTTGTGATGCAGTTTTAGCCAGTAAGACAGAAGAAAAATCTACTGGAAGTCTTATGGAAAAAGATTTCCCTCCTTGATAAAAAGATAAAACTCCTTAAGGAGACAGTTTTCTCATTCCTGTTTTCACCTTAACAAGATAAGGGAGACATTTTGCTGACACGCCCAGGATGGCAGAGCTGGGTGCCTGCACCAACCAGAATTGCTTCCTTCTAGACTTGTTTTGAAAGACAAATACACTCTCTAATTTAAGTTGAGACTAGTACAACAACTCTTACTTAGAGCGGGTGTGCCCTCACTGGCACAGAGGGGCATGGCTCAAAGGTGGGAAATCAGACAAAACTTCTTAAAGAGTGGCTTGGAAGTTGAAACCTGAAGGACAAGTAGGAGTTAATCAGATGGTAAAGCAGAGAGTGGGAGGAGAGGGAAGTGTTCCACCAGAGGGGCCAGTATGCATGAAGGTACTGAGGAGAGAGCATGGTGCATTTGACAAAATGAAAGAAGTTGGCGGTAGAGAGACTAGCAGGACTCAGGTCATGAAGATCTGTTTGAGGCACTTGGACGCTATTCTCAGGGCATTTGGAAGTCACTGAAGAGTTACAGGAGGGAAGCGACATAATCAGGTTCACATTTAAAAATATCACCCTGGTGAACAGATGTGAAGGAGAGAAAAGTGAATACAGGGAGTCCACGTAGAGGTTATGATCACAGCCCAGCATGAGAAGATGATGGCGATTTGGACTAGTGGAGGGGGTGGGGAGGGAGGATGGAGAAAACGTGAAAGACATTAAAATAATAGGATAGTAAAACTTGGTGTCTGATGGTGGGGTAGGATAGAGAGAAGTCAAAGATGGGTGTCCAGATGTTTTGGCTTGGGTGGCTGCACAGGTGGTGGTCAACTGACAGGGAATAAGGAAGGAGGAGCAAGTCTGGGGGCAATAAAATGAGCTCAGTTTGGGACACATTGTCTCTGAGATGGAACAAGGCAGTTGAACATATGAATCTGATAGGATTGAGGCTTGGGCTGGACATGTAGAGTTTGGAGTCATCATATGTAAAGCCATCACAGTTATAAAAGTAGATGGGTTTGCCTTGGGAGAGGGTGAGGAGTGGAACAACACAGCAGGTTAAGACTCTGAGGGAGCTCCAGGGCCAGACTGTGAGGCTGGAGTCTGGGTTTCCTTTCTCTCTCGGCAAGTGACTTTAGGCACATCACTTAGCCTGTGTCTCAGTATTCTTACCTGTAAAATGAGAATAATGAAAGCATCAACCTCATGAAATTATTGTGAGAATTGAAGGAATTAATAATTAATAAAACACTCTGAACAGATCTCAGTCATAGACAATGATGTTAATGGTGTTCAGGGCCAACTCACTGATTACACACAGAAGGCACAGTGTTTAGGGCCCACAAAATGTTTTAATTTCTTTTAAAATCAGAAAAAAGACATTCACATTAAATAAAATGCTTTAATGTACCATATTAATATATTTTTTCTTTGTATTAACACAGCTGTAAACTCTACCTTTCAATGTCTTTTTAGGGAGTAATGGGCGCACAAAAACAAAAGCAGCTAGAGTCATGGAGTCAGAATGCAGCCCTTTTAGTAGGAGGAGCGGGACAGAGCCAGGAAACCCACGCCCTCAGGACTGGCAGAGGGAGGAGAGTTGGCAGAGAGGTCTGAGAAGGCGTGGCCAGAAATATCAGCAGGAATTGGAGAGAGTTGTGTTTTGGAAGCCAAGGGCCGAGAGGCTTTAAGAAGGACACCCTGTGTCAGATGCTGCCAAGGAGTCAGGTTGGAAGGCGACTAAAAAGAAACCAAGGGATTTAGTGACGAGAACCATGGAGCCTTGATGAGAGTAGTCTTAGTGGTGAGATGGGAAGAAGTCAGACTGCAGTTTCCAAGGAGTGGATAGAAAGTAAGGGAATGGAGATGGCTGGTGCAGAAAGTTAAGCTCTGAAAAGGGGGCTCTTTAAATCGGGCACGAGCTAGCTCACCCTGTGTCCAGACAAGTCTCTGTCTGTTTCCACATATGTGCAGAAATTATTTCAAGTTATGATACTAGGTGGATTACCAGCTCTTGGTACCTTACAGCTTCAGAGGGACAAGTCCAGAGAAGGGAGGCTTGCCTAGGAGTCCATAGGTTAGTTCAGTGATGAAGACTGGACCCAGGCGGGAGATGTTCACTTAGGGCCTCTATCAACCCCTCTGGTCCTTCCAACTCCAGTCCTAAATGTGTGACTCACAAGGAAGAGCAGCCAGTTGGAGTATTTGTTCCATTTGGTTTCAGTGGACCCCCTCACAAGTTTGTTCTACTTTTAAAATTAGAAGAAATGGATATACCACTAATTACACTGAATACTGTAAAGGAAAGTACTTTGGAGGGGCTCTCATTGGTTACCCCTGCTTCACTGCTGCTCCCGTGTGGCACTGGCACAGTCCTGGGACCCTGGAAGAGGCTATGGGACAGATGTGGCTTTCTAGCCCACCTCTCAAATAGAAAAGTGCTCAGTGCAATATAGCATTAGCCAATTATGAAGACTGTTCACCAAGGATACCTGTATATTTTTGTCCAGTGTGACTTGCTGTCCTGGGGAACCCTCCATGATCACATGATAGTTGCTCAGAAGTACATCTTCCATTAGCAGTTGCATGCCCACCAGCTCTCCGTGAGCCACCTTGAGGTCGCGGTCACTCAGCCTACAGAGGCATAGCTAAAAACAAAAAAGAACAAAACGAAACCAAAACATCCATTCTGAAGTCTTCTAGGTACCCCTTACACATGGTTTTATGGGAGGAAAACTAGGGGTAGTTGTGTTTACAAGCCCCGCCCTCTCAACTATTGAAAAAAAAATCCATAAAAATAAGAGCAACGTTTCTAGCTCAAAGTCCTCCTTGATCATCTCAGACTTTTGGCTCTGTAGGGAAGTCCAAGTTTCCCAAAACTGATAGTTGTGTCTGTACATGGTGAATGTATAGTGTGATATCAATTTTCCTTTAAAAGTACAGATCTAAACACATGTAAGCACAGGGAAAATACTAGGAAAAAAAAAAAAAAAACCAAAATGAACTGTGACCGTCTCCTAGTGGGGGATTAAGATTGATTTTTTAAACCATTCTTACCATTTCACTTAAAAAATTGTACTTATGGAGACTTTTGAGCATACACAAAAGCAAACAGAATGGTTCCCATCACCTAGTCCCAAGAACCACCAAGCCATGGCCAGTCCTGCCCCGTCCCAGCCCTCCCAACCTCCATATTATCTTGAAGCAAATTTATGATTGACTTTCATGTTGTTATTAATACTTTTCTGTTTTTTAAATAAAAACACAATAATATTTGCTTAAATAATCAGAAGGAAAACATATACTTGAAAGAAATTCTCCTGTTGAGTCCTACTTAAAGAGTTTTCTTCCTACCACTGTAGGTGGGTCAGGAGTCATAGGCTTCTGAGCTGTCAGCCTGGGAGCTTCTCTAAGTGGCTTGGAGGGTGGCTGGAAGTGGATAACTGCTCCCTCAGATCATTACTGGCCTGGGGAGTTTCAGCTGCTACACAGCTGATGCCAGCTGAAACCATGATTTTCTTCTGCCACAAGAAAACATGACTCACCTTGTGGCACTGGGTTTATAGCTTCATAACCAAACACCTTGCTTATCTCATAGATTATTTATCACTGGCCAGAGTAGGAAGGATCTGACCTATGGACCCAAAGATACCTTTTGCAGTCTGCATTTAGTTCCCTCTGTGACAAGTGGAAAGATCTATCCTACCTGCATATTATATTCTAGGGTATCTGGGCTGCTACTCATAAGTGGAAATGGTCCTCCATCTTCCAGAAATGCTCTCCAAGGGAACAGCACAAATGCCTAAAGAAGAAACGAATAATAAATACAATAATGCTGTATTGTATCCATAAATAATAGACATCTACATGTGAATGAGACGTCTGTGTCTGCACACCAAAACACTGTGTGATGATTTATTTACTATGTAGAAGTAGTTATTGAAGGATGGTCCCTAATGATGCAGAGGAGAGAGAAGTAATCTTATTTTTTTTAATTGATTTTTCAGAAGTGGCTAAACACAGAAGGATACTTAAAATGAAGTACTAGTCAATACCAGTGTTTGGAAGTCCCAGAATAGTATAAAACCAATGGAACATATTTATAATCAACAGAAGTGAATGTACTCAAGTTTTCTCAACATTAAGAACCTTAAAAATTTGCCCTTTATCGCCATTGTGCTACAGTTCTATGTAACAACTCAAAACCAATGCCATAATGTTACACACGGGCCTCTTATCTTCTGCACGTCACTGTTCGACAGCCAAGGCATCGCCTATTCCCTGTGGAGCCACATGCAGCCTTGGATATAGTGGGCTTTTCCATCTGACCCCATTCTACACTTCCAGACCTGCTACTGGCTTCAGACAATTCCTAGAGTTGGAGTAGATGCAGGTAGCAGGGAGCCAGGACACCCGTGTCCACCTGACCCCAGGCACACAAAGGCAGCAGGAGCAGGCCGAATGGCCATGGTCCAACTCTGTCTTCTGGGTTTAAATAAGGGTAGGGTTGGGTCAAGAGTCATTGGCTTGTAGCTAGGGAAGGTAGAAGTGTGGGACTTATATGGAGTTGATGTCGGCATTACTTGGCTTAGCTTTGAAACATAAAAACATTAAGTTGGAGGTTTTGGAATCAGAAGACTTGGGCTTGGGAGATGGTTTTAAAGATATGTTCACAAAGTCTTTGATTCTCTTCCCAGTAAGAGATGGAACTTCTTGATCTCAGCCTGGGGAGAGACCCTGAGCCAGAACTACCTAGCTAAGCTGTTCCCGGACCCCTGAACCTCAGAAACTATCTGAGATAATGAATGTTTATTGTTTTCATCTGCTAAGTTTGGGGGTAATTTGCTACCAGGCCATAGATTACTACAGCAGTTTGTGACCCAGCGCCACTGTGGCTGCCCAGCAGTCTGATCTCTGGCCTTTCTCAACCCTAAACTCTTTAGTTGTAGAAGATGGGTAATAGAGCTGGAGTCTGGGAGCAATGACAGTTGGCCAGGATAACCTTTGATAACACATGTTGTAACCAGGGCTGTTCAAAACTCAGCTGCTGGCCTAATTTATGCATCATCATTGCTATCATTATTATCTATTACATGGAGGAGATCAGGTGTTGGTTTTGCTACCAGCTGTGAGCAGATAAACTGTGTTCCCAATTAGCCTGTGGAGTAGTTTGCAGGCAGAGCCTCTGACTGGGATTAACAGCGGCCCATGGGGCCCAGGCCACCCTACCGTGCGAGGGAAGGGGAGCCAACCAAGGCTGCAGGGCATTAGGCACACAGAGTCCCTGCAAAATTTAAGCCAAACAGAAACAGAGTGACAAGATCCCCTACCTATGACACACACAGATACAAATAGCTCTCAACACACCTAGAGGCTCTGTGGATCCAGTGGTGGGGGCAGGCTGAGCTGTGAAGCAAAAATGCTCTTCACCGGAGAGTTGCTGAGTGGTGGCAACCCATGGTACATGCCGTCTGTGACAGACTGGTAGGCAGGAGCATTCCCAGCTGTCAGAAATGTTCTTCTACCAAAAGACGGAGGGAATCTCATTAAAAGCAGTCATTTGGGGGTGGGGGGAGGGTATAGCTCAGCGGCAGAGTGTGTGCTTAGCATGCACGAGGTCCTGGGTTCAATCCCCAGCACCTCTATTAAGTAAATAAGTAGATAGATAAACCTAATTACCTGCCCCCCCAAAAAAAGTGAAACAAAAAAATTTTAAAAAGTATATACTTAAGTTTCTAAAGCTCAAAACTGTCTTCAAGGTTACTGTAGCAAGGTAACATTTTGAGATAGCAATGAGTTTCTTCCTCAGCCATCCCTCACTCCTCCTTCTCTACACACTGCCCTCCACTCTCACAGTTCACTGTCCTCACGGGAAAGGCAGCCACCCTCCAGATCAGCACTGTCTAATAGGACTTTCTGTGATGTGGAAATGTTCTATAGTTCACTGTCCAACATGGTCGCCGCCAGCCACTTGTGGCTGTGGAGCACTCGAGACGTGGCTACTGTGACTGAGGAACTGATTTTTAAGTTTTATTTCGTCTACATCAATATTACTTTAAACTTTTAAATGAAATAGCCACACATGGCTACTGTATTGGACAGTTCAGCTGTAGCTCTAGAACAAAGATGTTGATTGTTGAGTTATTTTAAGACCAATAGCTGAGACAGCAATTGTTGATATGTAAAACCAAATTTTAAGTTGAATAATAAGAGCCTGGGGTTTGAGAGATTGAAACCTTCTTGTTTTGTTTTGAATAAAACTTGGCTTTGCATATCAGGAACTAAAAATTCTGAAGACTAGAGCATGAAACTTGTACCATAAGTCACAGAGAAGGAAGTATGCTTGATAAATCACAATCCTTTTGTTGCCCCAAAGGAAATGAGTTTAGCAAGCAAGGAAAGACTGTTTCTAGAGCTTAGATCTTGTAGATGCCTAAGAAAAGATTCTGCTACAGGATAAATTGGAGGGAGTGGCCTAAGGTCCCCAGAACAGAAGGCATCTTTTGCCTAAATCCTTCATGGGCTTGGCCCAAGTCAAGCATAAAGCAGACATCAAAAAGAAGGAAATTAGCAATGACTGAGGGAGACATCAGCACTGAGGGAAATGAGGCAGCCTCACAGAGACCAGCAGACACAGTGTTGGGGAAGGATCTGGGGAGTGCCTAAGACCCCATGAAGGGGTATCCAGGTGGGGTGCTGAGCAGCACTCTGACCAGAGGCGATATGGGGTTGGACAGAGATGGGTGGGGTGGCCGCTCCTCTTCAATGGCTGGGATGATTTATAAGCACCCCCAGGCACTTCTGAGAGGGATGAAGGAGGAGAGGGTGTGGTGTAAGGCTTAAAGTTAAGGTCCAATATTACATTTTCTCCCCTTCTCAATTTACAGGGGTAAGGTGCTCTTGTCAAACAAGCTCCCTTATCAAAGGGACCAAGTGCAATCAATGCCCGCTTATCCCTAAGGAGTGGTTTCAGTTCGCTGCTGAACAAAAAATTATTCAAACAAACCAATCATATCCTCCTGTGGGGACCAGCAGGCAGCACACCCTCCTACTACAAAGCCTGCCTCCCGAGCCCCTAGTTGCACAAGTGCAAACACTCTATGGCCCTGCATGGCATGCAATGTTCTGTTCCCCTCGGCTATGAGTACATGTCACTAAGAAAATGCTGCTGTTCTCATCTGTCCAGTGTTTAGGGTCATGTATTTGGCCATCCCCATAACCTTGATGCAGAATCCTTTCCTCACCAACAGGGTGAAAAGGAGGCAATTAAAACAAAGGGAAGAGGGGATAATCTTGAATTAACTGATTTTAGATCTCAAACTGACCACTTTTAAACTCTAAATGTGGCTGAATGACATGGAATCAGAAAGTTTAATCTTTTTGCCATCAGCAGAAGTAGGGGCTTATGAACTTAATTTCAAAGACAGATAAAGGGAATTCTAAATTTTTACATCAAACCATTGCATTAGTGCAAAAATCATACCACCCTTTTCACATATTAGTGAGAATTAACAAAAGATAGTTGCATACTGTTACATTCTGAGACACTGGACAAAATCATTGATTTCCCCTGCTAGCTCAAGGATGGAGTTTGGAGTTGCTCAATGGATAGATAAACATTTTCTCCCGTTTCTCATGTTTTATCTTGATTCTCAATGGGCCCTGCCAAGGAACCCATGATTCACTCAACAGCCATATGACAGTGATGTATCGAGGACAGGAAGATACATCCGAGATGCAAAGATGGGACCTACGTGGTTCTGACCTTCCAGCCCAATAGGGACCAGTGAGACAGACCTCATTATCCAGCTGCTCCTGACCTTCTTCTTCTGATCTTCCTCCCAAGGCACTTTCTACATACACATCTCCCTTATAGGTTGTATTATATCTTCTTAAAACAGTGATACTTCGGACAAAAAATGTGGCCTGCCATTTCAGTAAACAATGAACGCTGCCTGCTATTAAACCCTCAGCCCCCGCAGCCATGAGGAGACGGTGTGCCCTGAGGAGAATTCAGGATGGAAAAAAGCAGGATCCTGGCCCTTGGAAGGTGAAGATGCATATCCAAGGAATGATTTCAATGAGCCCAGACTGTTGCATCTTCCCATACATAGACAAGCACTAAAATCATTAACTTGAGATGTTTCTTTGTGATTAGTGGTAATCCTTCAATGTCCAACTACATGGGTTTTTTCTTTGTTTGTTTGTTTTGGAGCAGTCCCTCAAAGTTAGCTGAGAGGCTATCCCCTGGGCTATAGTCCTCAGTAAGGTCCTGAATAAGACATAACTCACAATTTCTGGTTGTGAGTTTCTTCTTCAGTTGACAGTACCAAAAAGCAGAGTATTCTAATGGAGACATTTATTTCCAGCCTAAATTAAGAGCACAGAACCCCAGTACCCCTCAAGCCTCTCCATGGCCGGCTCCTTCCATGTCATTCCTGCGCTTCTTGGCCACCAATCTGTGGAATTATTTCTCTCTCACTCAGCCTCTGGGTCCAGCTTTGTTTACATCTTACTATTCAATCCTTGACTGCACTGCTTATATTTTAAAATTTACTTTTTGGTTATTATGATGTTTTGACATCTAAAAAAACTCTGCTGGCTGGGAAGAGACTGCCTCTCCTTCGCTGGCCAATTCTTAGAGATAGTTGAGGACCCAACAAGGAATATGCCTTTGATACATAAACTAGCCAATCTGGGCCATTCCTCCTCAGACCCTTGCAATCCAGGAGGCAATATTCCTCTGCTTTAATCATCCCAGGGCTAGTGTACGGGCAACTAGAGACCACCCCTACAGCCCAAAGCGTGCTGGAATTATCCAAACTAGCTGATCCTAAACTGTTCCCCTGCCCTGCCTTGCCTTTCCAGGCCATGGTCTCAACACCCTTCCTTGCTCCTGATCCACGTGGCCGTGTGTGACATGGCTCGATGCCTGTTTCTAGGAACTGAGAGTATAAAACTTAATTTTCCTGAGTTTCTCTTCTGTCTCTTCTTGTGGCTACACTGCACTGAGCATCACAGAAAAGAACATAGAACACTGACATACTCTCTTATCTTGGTAAGTTTGTGCAGAACTTTTAACTACTAAGTGCCAAAGCCCACCACAATTCTTGGCAGAGTTTTAGAGCCCCAAACACATACTAGATCTGTTCATTTATAGATGCTTGGAGACTACTCAAAAATATCAATCCATCAGACATTAATATGACTGCTATCCTAAGCTACAGAATCATAGAATATGATACATTCTCTAGAGAATCAGAGTTAGAGTCTAGGCACCACCATTGATCAAATCCTTGGTTATCCTTTTCCTCACTTTCCTGATTTTTCAGTCTAGTCACTGTCCTTGCAGGATCCATTGCTGGGCCAACTGATATTCTTCTAAATCCAAGGACCCCCATTCCTGGGCTCTCAGATCTGCCTGTGATTCCTCAACAGATAAAGTACATTCTTTACTGGGCATGTTTGCCCTAACAAACTAATAGCCCTAGCTGATGCCTAATCTCACAATAGCTCAGGCTGGCTTATTTCAGCCCTTATGAGAGTCATAAACCCCACCGTCCTTCACAGACCATAAACCTCTTACCTCACCTACAACCAATCAGAGACTTGTACACAAGCCAATCAGGCACCTTGTGACCCGACCTTATAAAAGACCCCAACAACCGGCCCTTGGTGCTCACACAGACACTTCTCGCCTGTGTGGCCCGCTGTTGTCTATGGCAGCGTACCCTAATAAACTCCTTTTCTATTCCCATACTTTATCTCTGGTAAATTCTTTTACCAACCCGCACATCACCATGTCACCAACGGGCCCCCCTGTTGTGTCCCACAACACTCATCTCCCTTCTGAACAGAACTGTGTATTAGGGAGCTGTACAGTGTAATGCTATGCAAGGAAAGGGGTTTCAAGATGATAACCAACATTTTAAGTCCTATATCTTCTTTTGTTTCCTTCCTCTCCATGGACCCCATATTCTGAAAGATTTTTCTATCAAATTAAGCATTTTCCTATTTTTAACTCAAAACCACATACTCATCCAGCCTAAGCTCTGAGCTATAGGAAGAAATGAAGAAACATGATATAAAGGGAAGAACAGGGCTCCGCAGTCAGAAAAACTGTATGAATGTAAGTTCTGCTACAACAAGCTGTGTGACCCTGGGCAAGTTTCACAACTTCTCTGACTCATCATCTCATCTGTAAAAATGATGACATCATTGCTATCCCACAGAGTTGGCATGTGGTGGGAACTCAACCAAAGAAAGTTCCCTCTCCTCCTTATCTCACTCGGTTCTTATGATTTCAGTTTTAAAAAGAAAGAAATGTGATATTTTCCTTACCAGCAAAACTTTGGGGCAAATGTGTTTTTCATCATGCCTTTAGAAATACTGAAAACAGATTACTGTGACAACTCACTCAGACCCTGGTAAGCCCTCAGTTGGTAAGCCCTGGCCTGTGCCTTCTGCAGGGGAGGGTCTAATCAGCGCAGCTTGTCAGCAGTAAAACCTATAGGAATGAAAGATTGGCTTGTTGCTTATGACGTGGTGAATCTGCCAACTGTCGGCCCCTAATAAAGTCAGGTCTCCCCAGTAGCCCACTAAAATGCCAGAAGAGATGCACCACAGTCTCCAAACTGTTCTGCTGCATTCCAGCTGCCTGACTGTCAACAAGCAGTCCAGGGTTTCCTAGATCACCAATCACCTCGTGTGTGAGACAGCTACCCACAGCGTGATCCCAGGCAAGCTGGCTCTAGCCATCAGGAGTAGGGAATTCATGGGGCAAATGCTAGGGTTTTTCCTGGATGCAAGGATATAAAGAAGACCAAAACACACCTGCAAAGTGGCCTGGGGAGGCCAGGCAAAAGTTGTGGCTCTTCACTTCTCAGACACTTGAGACCAGGACTGTGGTCCTGAGCTAGGCTCAGCACACATGAGGCCTTCCCTGTATCTCCTAGGAATCTCCAGAGAACCCTAAAGCACACTGTAATATCTGTGTGTTCAGAGACACTTAAATTGATGAGCATAAAACTAAATTGAGAAATGAAGAGAAAATCCACACAAATTCAAGGACTAAGAAATTGGTGTTGCTTCTTGAGAGACCCCTTGACATACCCCTAAATCAGGCTTACTGCAGGAAATTACTGCACCTCCGGTTTATTCCACAATCTTCTCCTTTATACACTAGTCACTCTGAATGTCAATAATACATTCAGATTAGTGACATTTTCATGCCATAGGTTTTTAGCCTGTTCTAGAGAGTTCCTCTGAAGATTTTTTTTTTCCCCTCCATTCTTGAATTTCAAAGGAATTCAATCCTTTAAATCAGGGAGTGGCAAACTCTTTCTTAAAGGGTCAGAGAGTAAATATTTTCAGCTCTGTGGATCATATGATCTCTGTTGCAACTATTCAACTCTGTGGTTGTAGTATAAAAGTAGTCAGAGATTATCCATAAATGAGTAGGCCTGGCTGTGTTCCCAAAACTTTCATTTCTGGACACTGAAATTTGAGTTCCACATAATTTTCTTATGTCACAAAATACTACTCTTGAATTTTCCCCCCAATCATTTAAACACATAATAGCCACTCTTACAAAGTCAGGCAGGGGCCTGTGGCAGTAGCTCGCTTGTCTCTAACTTAAACAGATGAGATTGATTAGAAGCACTCAAGCATTTACCTTCAATGCAAATAGTTAATTCACCTGAAATTAAAGATAAGCTCAATCCTCAGGCATTTCTTGCATTGGTTAATAAAAAACTCCTGCAGGTTGGTGGACGCTACCATTGGGAGACAGACCGATTTCCATCAGGCTCTTGCCTGCGTTTGGCAGAGGACAGGTCAACCGGAGAAGAGAGAAACTTTTATGCTTAGCAGCATGCATCTGTCCTACAACCTGAGCTGATCTATGCCACAGAGAAGCAGGGGCCAGCTATGAGGGGACTCCACGGGGCCACTGTCCTGTGGTCCCTGACCTACACCCTTCCTCACCTCCCCCAGTCTACAGAAGAGTGCTGATCTCATTCCAGGTAAGAGTTCAGTTCCTTCTCTTCAAACTCTGGAGAACCCTTCAGTTTACACAAGCAAAAAGTTCCCTGGGGTAAACAGTCATGTTTGCTCAGAGTTGGTGAGCTCTGGGAAGGGTGTGGGAACTTCCCTAAGCTTCCTGTCTCTCTTAGTTATCTAAGGATGACTCTTTGTTTGCAAGTTCAACACTAAGTAAAATCTTCAAGAGGGGTGACATTTGTTTTTTAGCTTTTCTTTTTCTCCGACCTCCTGCCTTCTCTTTAGACTCTCTCTTTCCACCCATATGCTGCTGTCTGGCATCCATCCTAGTTCTCAGGCTTTGGAGCCAAGTGCACCGGGGTTCTAATTCTGATCCGCCACATACTAGCTGTGGCAAACAGCTAGTGATTCCAAACACATACACACCCTGAAAAGCTCTGAAGAAAAAAGTCTGGAGGAAATACAATAAGTGAAGAACTCCTGGAGGTATACCATCCTGGGTGGTTCCCTGAGGTCCTCTGAAAAATATACTGAATAATCTGAAACCAGACATGGGACCCAGTACCCTCCATTCCTGCAGACTGTGCCCGGGCAAAGAAAACCCCGCAAAGCAATTCCTGAGGGAAGCAGAGTGGTTCTCCTGGGAGAATAGAGGCAAGCTGAACTCTCTGCAGCTGGAATCCAAAAAGAACTTCTGGGATATAGTCCTATTTCTTCACGCTATGTAAATTCCTTGCAAATTCTGACTTGGGATTTCAGAGCCCAGAGGGCTAGTGAATGGCTATGCTGACAATGAGTTAGAGCTTTTATCTCCTACCAGCTTGACAAAGATATACCTTGAAAGCTGTCAATCAAAAGAAAATGAATGAGCCTGATTTTTTTTTTTTTGTCCTGCCGAATTTACATTCTAAATCGGGTCCCCTAATGCTCAGAGTAAAGAAAACTCAATGTGAAAGAAGAAAATATAGCTCAGTACGTGTTCCACATTTCCATTCGCTATGGACGCCTGTGCTAACAGTGGGAAGCCATTATAATCCACGGATAAGAGCATTGCCCCCCAGGTCCCCCTCATGGACTAAATACTCACACTGGGAATTAATCAAATGAAGTTAATTAATTCTGACAATTTCAGAATAAGCAGAGACCCTCAGGCCTGACCTTGTCCCTTTCCACACACAACTTATTATTTATACAAGAAACATTGTGACTCTCACTCCAAACTAATTTTCTCATCAGCCATGATTAATTAACCAAACAAACATTATTTTTGTATGCAGAGTGTTTAATACCTACAAGGCCAGAGGTAAATTAATTTATTTATAAATTTAACTCAGGTAGTCAATTCCATTGGCTTCAGATGTGCAGTGAAATTCTGCTCTTTTGAAAGGTAATTAAGGGGCTGAAAAAACAAAAAACTCTTAGGAAGAATCATCTTCAAAACTATAAAAAATATGATTCCCCATAAAACATCTTGTTGTTATGCAAACTAACTGTATTGAAATCACATTTAATAAAATCAAGAATATTATTGTCCAACAGGAACACAGTCCACCATGAGGGACAGCCTTTGCCGCAGAACATGTTTGGCAGCCGCAGTGTCCTGGATCAGGTTGTGCCCCTGACTATTTTAAGTTTATTATCTAATTGTGACAAGTGTGGTCTCCCTCCATGATCACTCAGAAACACCTGCCCCACAGAATTTACTGGACAGGATTAGCACTCCAGCCCTTACCGGATGAGGTACCTCACTGCAGCATCAAACTGCAGAAACATAACCTCCCTTCGGAGGAGGAGGGCCTGGGACACCTGGGTGGGGTCTTGGGGGCTCTGGAGGCTGTCAATCATATTCTGCAGCTCTTGAAGCTCAGACGCTAGAAGACAGACAACATTTTAGTTAGACAGTGTGAAATACAGGCTACCCTAGCTGCCCTATGAACCATCATTTCACCTCCAAAGCTAACTTTTTACCTAAATTGACTTCCCTTTCTTTGTAAGTATACTAATTATGTTTTGCAAGATCAGCAAAGCCTTATGTTCTAGAACCTGAGGTCTGATTTGTCTTTCCTTCCTTCCTTCCTCAGGAATGTAATAACTTGCTTTGCTTTTCAGCAGATTAAGAACATACTATTGAAAGAAAGTTTCAAAATTTACAAGGCTACAGACTTCACATAGCTTGAAAAAGAGAAAGTACAAGAAACAGGAAAGTATAGGCCTCGGAGATCTATTGGCGGTTTGAAATTTTTATAGATCATAAACCAGCACTCATTTCACATAGCCATGCCATCCAAATCAGCCTTGTCACTGACTCATCCTGTCAATGGCTCATGAATTAAAAAAGACTCGACCATCCAAGGCAAGTATAAATACATACATACATACATACATACATGTATACATACACATACACACATCCTTCTAGGAGATTCTAGATTTTAGGAGTAGGTGTGAGAGATTCTCAATTGGCTTATTTCTTGGACCCTTATTGCAAAAGCCCACTGCATATAAACAGATTCATATGTGTTTTGAATGGAAATTTAAGTAAGTGCCCTTGGAGCACTCAATACTTGTTTGAGTCTAGATGGTTGTACTAGCGTCTCTATTATTGATTCAGGAAATGAGTTGTTCAAAATGGGAGAGTTACAGCAAGAACGCGAGCCCGTAGGGAGCACTGGTGAGGCGGATAGGTGGGCCTCACTTCCAGGACCCCTAGATTGTCAGCTGATTGGTCATGCTCATTAACTCCCTGTAAGGAGAGTGATAGTTTTCTACTTGAGAGGACATCCCTGCTATGGGACAAGAAGGACTGTGGAAATTGGTCACCGGGCCTATATGTAGCCCAAGGCAGAAGTAAGATAGCAGACCCATGAGGCATTTCCAGAGGTACTCGATATCAACAGCTTGTCCTGACTTGAGCAGCCTTGCACCCTATCTGGCCTGGGTACTGGATCTCTTCCCTCATTTCTGGCGTGGAAAGAAGGGGAAATGAAGAAGCAAGGACACCATCCATGAGAGTCTGACCAGGGCAGAATCAGGTCTGAGAACGGTTGTTAACGTGTACTTGCAGTATACTCTTTTGGCTTTAGGAAAGATGAGCAGTTCAGATTTCATATCCATTTGATGTCTTACACACAACAGAAAAGCGTTTCTGGAGTGTTTTTCTAGCCACAAAAGAATTGAGGCCAATTGTCAGAATTTTTATGACTCCTATAAATCTGATGGTCATATTGGGCTGAAAAGAAACTTTCACCAGAAGAGGAGTCACAGAGCAAATTGAACAAGGACTTTAAGAACTTTGTGGTGGACAGGAGGAGGGGTAGTCAGTGAGCCTTATTCGCTCAAGGTCTAGTGTGCTTGGTCTATGAACAATACACTCTGTCAGGCGACAAGGCAGCAATCAGGGGAAAGGTTTATATGCAATGACAATGCAAAAAGAATACAGAGTTTGCACATATCTTGTGATTAAAGCCCTGTGAAATGTATTAGGGCAAGGGCTAGAAGGAAGTAAAAATAGATAAAAATAGTTCACTTGTTAGAATGGTTGGATTACAGGTGATTTTTCTTTTCATTAGTTCCATTATTGTTTATATAATGCTGTATTTGCACATTTGAACAATCACTTCACAGCAAAATTGAAATACATATCATTAAAATGAAGGTGGGGCCTACCCTTTCCTTGCTTTGTACTTACACATAATACTCCTCGGTCAGGCCTCCCTCCCTTGCGGGGTCACACTGCCCAGTGGAAGGGGAGGTGGTGGGCACAGGCAGGGAAGGCAGCCCGTCTGTGAGGATGGTTGCCACGTGGCTGTGGTGGGGGTGCTGGGGGCAGACCCTGCACCAGGCAACACCAGGAAACAAACTGGCCTTTTCTTGGGCCTTTCCCCATGAGGCTTCCGTTTGGGAAATTAGACAGAGAGAGAGGAATCACAGGGGGCCCTGCCTCCGTGTGAATCCTCAAAGCTGGTACATTTTGGTCCTGAAACCCTACGCTCAGTGGGTCGTATCAGGTTTGAACTGCCCTCCTAATCCTTTATAGGGAAATCACAGTGCAAACGCCCACATTCTAATTACATCCCCTGCTTCCCCCAGGTTGTTGCTGGCTTTCAGGGAAGGAGAGGGTTTGACAGCATCCACGGTGTCTAAGAGCTGCTTCCTCAGTCAAGCAGGAGGAACACAGCCAAAATTGGAAGTGACTCTTTAGAAAATATGTTAAAGCATATAAAAAAGCATATAAAAATCATTTTATCTAATTCCCAACAGCTCTGAAATGGCTAAAAGGAGTTGGGTGGGTACATGAACAGACCCAGCTCATCTTTTCACCTTCATTCTCCTTGCCGCCTCTGGGAAGCAGGCCAGGGACTGAGCAGCCTAGCCTTTTTCAAAAGATGATTATCTCAGACTGGGATTATTTTTTTAGTTCTGTTTTCTCTTTATCTATTTTCAGCAAAGCAGAGTATGCAAACCTTTGCACATTCTCCCTGTAGCACAGACGTTCTTACTGGCAACATGACAAGGTATGTGTCTCTAATTGCACACCTTTCACAGCCTGGGCCACGTATTTCAGTGGTTTCCGGTCCATAAGCATATAAATAGTAAGAAACCAATTTCCTTCATCCTGAATTCTAGGTCCGCAACAATTGGGCCTCATTTCCCACTACCCCTCAGTGTCCCACTGGTGGGTTCCTTATTCTCTGGACTGGTCACGTGCAGTTCTGCCTGTTACCTTTGCCAGTATCCTGTTCTTGTCCTGCCAGGACCATCCCTCCTATTTTCCTCCATCGATTCAAGGGAAGGTAAGTCCCCCCAGATCACCTTCTGTGTGGGCTTTTCCCTCCCAGGGGCTATAGGACTTCCTGTGCAGCGACTTCTTCTGGAAACCTGGCTCTGCTCTATCTTGGCTTCTATATCTCATCTCCATATAACACTTGTCTCCCTGTCTCCCTTTCCTGGCCCCACCTCCTTTCTCCAGTCCTTTACCTAAAGCCCAGCCCCACACCCTCCCAATATCAGCTCCCCTGAGAGCATCTTAGTTTATTTCCTAAGTAAACCTCTTTTACAACAGTCCCCAAATTAGTAAAAAGGAAAGGATTTAAGAGTGCTTTGGAACTTCTGTAATCTCCTGATGAAGACTTGCTAGTAGTTCTGAAAGCTCATTGGTCTGCAACAATTCTGTGCTTTCTGCTGAGGCAGCATCAACCCTTTCTTTATGCTGCCTCTCCTCAGATACAGTCATCAATCTTCTTCCCAGATCACCACTCATACCGTCCCTGCATCTCCCATCTGAATGTTCACTGTTCGTTAGCACAATGCAAATCTACTGGCAAACAAGTCAGAGTCTCCCACAAACATTTCCTTGATGCACCGGCCAGAGAGGAATAGATTCAGTTCTATCGCATTTGTTTTAAGACTGGTAGGTTTAAATAGGCACATTACCTCATTTTTTGGCTCTTCATATCCTTGAAAATCGTTGGCTACTATGTCATAATATATTGCTGTTAGTTGATTAATACTTACATGACTAACGACATAATTTGGATGGGAGTCAAATTATTAAAATAATAAGATCAGTTTCCCTGCTTCTGATAATCCCAGCTTCCTAAGCATTTCAGTGTCTTTAATTTACCTCATGCATTGATCTGAGAATTTGCGCTGAGTTAAGAGTTCATGGATTAGCACTGGGCAGATGAAACTAAAGCTTCAGTTGTTCTTACTAACAGGACCACTGGGGCACTGTTAGCTAACTGAGGGCTAGCTGCAAGCTTCTTGGTGGTGAAGGCACAGCCCTGACCTTGCCACATTAGTACACAAAGGCCAGGAGAGGAAGGGACTGAAAGCAAACTACTGTTCAATGGGGACTTGTACCTCCTTCTAGAATTTTCAGAGTTTAATCCACAGAATATCTCTATGAGACAGACATTGCCACCCCTGTTTCATAGATAGATAGAGAGAGACCCAGAGAGGAAAGTGCCCAGCTTCTGGTAAAACAAGTGACAGAGCCAGGGTAAAAACCCAGGCCCCCCAGCTTCTGACGAGGCATATTTTTCTGTTTAACCTGTAAATGTGGAACCAATCCGTTTGGAGACAGCATATAATGGAACTTTCCCTTTGACCTTCTGTCATTTGTGAGGAAATATTTTAGTTCTGTCTTTCCAAGTAATAAGAGCTTCATAGTAATTAACTAGATGTGAGAAGCCCTTTCACAATGTATATGTATATCAAATCATCACGATGATCACTTTAAATATCTTATAATTTGATTTGTCAATTATAATTCAATAAAGCCCCCCCAAAAAAAAGCTTCACAGAATTTGAACTGAATATTGAAGGTGATTTTAATCACCTTTAATCACTTACCAATCCCCTCAGTTCCTCCCCAGTTACCTCTCAGAGGGTTAGGACTTAGAGGAAATTCAAAACATGCTGGACAATTTCCAAGTTTGGCAAAACTGAAAAGGTAGGCCACAATGTCATGGAGAGAGGCTATCAGCTGTAGAGTCAGCTTTAAGGCTCTAAAAGCTGCCTGTGGGTAAAAGCAATACAAGAGAATAAATTTCAAGAAGTTTCTAAGGGGCATATAAAGTATATAAGTGTTGATTAGGGATAATATCTTTAAACAAGAATATTTAGATAAACATTTTCACAGTATAATAAAGGATAATAATTACAGGATAATGTCTGGAAAAAAGAATAAGCATTTTCATGCACCAAGGCTATATCTGTCTTTGGATAACTCCTGCGGAGGGGGCAAGGTTAAAAGCAATGTGTATCTCTTTGTTTAAAGCCATTGGTAGCCATAAACACATCAAAACATTTTTATATGACCAACCATCAATGAATTACAAGGGTCACAAATAAATTCCTAGCAGGACTCAGATTCAGACAACATTGCCCTGAGGGAATACCTGTAAGCAAAACATAAATATTTATCAACATAGTTCAAACCCATGACTAAAAATCAAACAATGGATCTTAAATATCAATATTCAGTAAAGGAAAAATGAAACACTATGATTAATTGCAGAAGGTAGTATTTTTACATTAAAGAAAAAACCCTAAAAATTCTTCAATGAAATAAAGGGGAGTTCTATTTTTAATTTTTTTAAACATTTTTTATTGATTTATAATCATTTTACAATGTTGTGTCGAATTCCAGTGTAAAGCACAATTTTTCATATTTTTAATTTTTTGAGGAACCTGCACACTGTTTTCCATAAAGGTTGCAACAATTTACATTCCCATCAACAGTGCACGAGAGTTCCCTTTTCTCCTCAATCTCACCAGCACTTGTCTCATCTTTTTTAGAACAGTCATCCTAAGGGGTGTGAGGTGGTAGCTCATCAACGTTTTGATTTGCATTTCCTTGATGATTAGTGACATTGAGTACCTTTTCATTTATGTGTTGGTCATTGGTATGTCTCCTTAGGAAAAATGTCTATTCAGGTCCTTTACCCATTTTAAAATCAAAGTATTGGGTTTTTCTAATTTTTCCTTTGTGTTTAGTTTGTTTGGTTTGGTTTTGGCTTTGCTACTGAGTTATATGAGTTCCTAACATATCTGAGGTATTGCTACCCTTTATCAGATATGTAGTTTGCAAATATTTTCTCCCATTATGTAGGTTGCCTTCTCCTTTTGTTGATTATTTTCTTTGCTATACAGAAGCTTTTTAATTTGATATTGTCCCACTTGGTTATTTTTGCTTTTGTTGCTTGTGCTTTTGGTTGATATCCAAAAAATCATTGCCAAGACAGGAGTCAAAGAGTTTTTCCCCTGGTTTCCTCTAAGAGTTCATAGTTTCCAGTCTTATATTCAAGTTTTTAATCTATTTCAAAATTATTTTTGTGAGTGGTGTAAGATAGGGATCCAGTTTCATTCTTTTGTATGTATACCTAGCATAAGATCCAGCAATCCTACTTCTGGGTATATACCCAAAGGACATAAAATCAGTATATCAAGGAAATTATCTGCACTTCCATGTTCACTGCAGCATTACAATAGGCAAGATATGGAAAAAACCTAAATGTCCAGTAGATGGGTAAATGTATAAATGTCCCTCTCTCTCTCTCTCACTCACACACACACACACAGAGGAATATTATTCAGACATAAAAAAGAAGGAAACCTTGCCATTGACAACAACATGGGTAAGCCTGGATGACATTATGCTAAGTGAAATAAGCCAGACAAACTGTGTGATCTTCCTCAAATGTGGAATCTAAAAAAAAAAAAAGGCAAACTTATAGAAAGGTGGTTACCAGAAGATGGGGGAAATGGGGTAATGTTGACCAAAGGGTACAAACTTTATAAGATAAATAAGTCCTGAAGCTCTAATGTACAGCATGGTGACTATAGTTTGTTTTTTTTGTTTTTGTTTTTTGAGGGGAGGGAAGTAATTAGGTTTATTTATTTATTTATTTTTGGAGGAGGTACTGGGGATTGAACCCAGGACCTTGTGCATGCTAAACTAAGCATGTGCTCTACCCATTGAGCTATATCCTACCCGCCTGGTGACTGTAGTTAATAACACTGTATTGTATACTTGAAATTTGCTACAAAAGTTAGATGAGCATTCTCACCACCAAAAAAAAAAAAAAAAAAAGGTAACTATGTGAGGTGATGAATGTATTAATTAACTATGGTAATCATTTCACAATGTATATGTATATCAAATCATCACGCTGTACACTCTAAATACATACAATTTTATTTGCTAATTGCACTTCAATAAAGCTGGAGGGAAGAAAAAAAAAAGAAAGGGTGAGAAACCTAAGTTGCTAAACAGGTTTTCACTTACAAAGAAAAATCAGAATGTTCCCACATTGCCATTTTCAACATTGCACTTTATTTAGCTAATACTTGAATGGTTCATGTATTTCTATATCTACTCTTTTTTTTATGATTACCCTCTCTCAGTAAATGAGGTACTTAGAGGAGCCCCTCAAAAAAGGAACCAGCTAATTACTGTGATTAAATGTGATCTCAGCCTCTCCTTAGCTTCAGCACATCAGGGTGGGGTTTTCTTAAAGGGTTAGGGAGGAAACTAAGGATTAATAAGGGATGTCAGAAGCTCCAATTAGTGTTCAGTAATTACCAGGGAGAAGTAGAACCATGAAATAATGAGGCATAAGGGAAATGATGATAAAGCTGGCAAAACTATGAGGAGCTGTGAGATTTCAGTTATTAGATGTTCCTGAAAACAAATATACAAACAAATAAACAAACAAAACAAAGAAGAGATACTCTCTGAAACTGATATGTTTCAACGTGAGACATAAAAACAGCCAGTTTCCAGGCTGGCACACGTAAAAAATACACACCTTTTCTGGCAGAGTTTTGAACATAACCAGCACTTCAGAAGGATGGGGTATGAACCATAAATTGAGGAAGATTTTTCCATCAGCAGACAGCAAACATCGTGGCCAGGGCTGAAAACTCCTGCGGCATGAGAAGAAAGCTTGGGTGGCACAGATCTCTCTGTGTAAAAGAGGTGTCCCGGTGTGAACTATTTATACCGCGGCCCTCCAGCTGCAGTGCCAGAGTCCAGGGTGTGGTGACACCCAGTGTCTCAGCTGCGGGGCAGCAGGCCTCCTTTCCAGGCCACTCACAAGTGGCCACAGTTATAAATAGCTCAGCCGGAGAAGAGCAGTTGGGCTGGTTTTAGTCTCACTGTCTTGGGAGGAAGGCGTGGGCATAGAGGGAGGGAAAGGTGTGGTAAGGAAGGAAGGGGAGGGCATGAATGAAGTGCCGGCATCATACTGGGGGTGACATTTTCTCACTCAGTTCTTAAGACAATCTTATGATTGTTCTTCCTGTTCTGCAGATGAGGAAACTGAGGCCCTATGAGGTTACATAGATGTTGCCGACCCAGTTCCTAAGAAATGAAGTAGAGATTTAAGTGCAGGTCTGTCCAGTTCTAGAATCCAGGCTCTACAGACCAGCCTCTATTTTCCTTTCCTCTCCACCAAGCCTCCTGCCAGGTTCTCCAGACTCTGGCCCTCTTTTCCTTCTTTCTCCTTCTCTTTTTAAAATTTTTTTTATTTTTAAAATTTTGTTGAAGTATAGTCATTACAGTGTGTCAATTTCTGGTGTATAGTATAATGTCCCAGTAATGTATGTATGTATATATATACACACACACACATATATTTGTTTTCATATTCTTTTTCATTAAAGGTTATTATAAGATATTGAATATAGTTCCCTGTGCTATACAGAATAAATTTATTTTTTATCTATTTGTATATATAGTAGATCTCCTTTCCTTTTATTTTTTATTTTTAATGGAGGTACTGAGAATTGAGCCCAGGACCTCGTGCACACTAAGCACGTGCTGTACCACTGAGCTATATCTTCCCCCTCTTTCTCCTTTCTTTCTCCTCCAAATACCTTATCATTTCTTAGGCAGCAGTATCGCTATCTCTGTTGCAGGTTATATACAAACACATAATCCATGTATGTCTGGTTTAAGGATTCACACAAGCCCAGGTACCCACTCCCTGGCCTGGGAAATAGAATGTCACCAGGTCCTTTGAAGCCCCATGTGCATCTCCCTGGTGGCCCCCAGAGGAACCATCATTCTGAATTTCACACTAATCAATGTTAGCTTTCCTTTGGAGTTTTACCACAAATGGATACACCATTAAAAGATTATTTTGTTGGGTTTACCTGTTTTTGACCTTCATACACACGGAAGCTCTTTCTACTACGTGTCCCTGGAGGGAGGTGGCAGCCTGATCTGGTTTCTACATCATCTATAGAGGCAGCCCACTGTAACAGAGGGTGGAGGTTGGAGGACTGTTTCCTATTTGAATGGATTCAGTGCCTTTGAGTCTAATTAACTGTGTTCATCTACTGTGGAAAATGGTGATATATTCAGTTAATAGGTGTGGAATCCGGCATCAGGGGACTAGATTTGGGGACCAACTTCCATCATCCACAGCTGTGTGCTGTGTAGGCATAGACGAATTATCCTCTTTGAGTATTTTCGTCCATAAAATCGGAATAATGATTCCTAACTAACAAGATTGGTGTAAGGAATAATTTTTAAAAAGAGTACCCAGCATGTGAAAAGTGTTTTATACATTGTGAGGTGCTATATAAAGTTTGGTATTATGATGCTAAGGTGTGCGTGCCTGGAAAGTGGCCGGGGGTGGGGGCCAAGGCATGCATGTGGTCCAGTCAAGAGGCATGCAGGAACTCTCAGAGTCATTCGGTAAGAAGTGGGGACCTGAACAGGCTAATGAGGAGATGTCCTAGAACTGAGAGTTATGAGGGAAGCCCAGAGACTAGTGCCACCTCACACCTGTCTTGGTTATGCTAGATCAGGCAGGCTTGATGAGACACACAAACAGCAGAAGGAGGTGTGCAGCAGAAGTGGAGCCCCCTCCCCACCACGATCCCCAGCCCAGGGCGCCCTGGGCCCACTCAGCTCTGCTCTTCCTGCTCTCCTCCTGGTCCTGGGCAATTGTGTTCATTCTCTGGCTGCAATTGCCATCCATGCCTCCTGAATTCAAATCCACATGCCTGGTCCCTCCACAGCTCCATCCTGGCTGGCAGTGCCTCAGACCACCTCACTCAAAAAAGGCAAGAACTGAACTCTTCATTCCCTCCCACCCCAATCCTGGGCTTCCTCTTGTGTGAAAAGAACCACAACCCCCAAGTCCTCAAAACCAGATACTGGGGAGTCATTTTTAAATGCTTCCTTCTTCACTCCTCAGGTCCTACTGTTTTACTCTCTGGTACCCAGTTTCCATTCCCACTCCGTTGTGTATAGCAAGGACTCTCAATGGGAGGGTCTCACTGTCTAGGGGGCATTTTTGGAAATCATAGGGGCATTTTTTTGACTGTCATTATTTCTGAGTCCTTAGGAGAGATTCAGATGACCTTTTCTACTTCTTAAAGTAAAATGTAATTCATTTTAACTGAGGGCTGACTGTTTTCCATATCAAACATTCTGAATATGAAACCTAAAATTACCAAAACTCTACTTGAAGTCAATCAATGGCCTTAAACCTACCTCTTTCAAGTCTCAGGGTTTTAATTAGGTAATTTGGAGCTCAGGAACAAAGTATGGTGTTAGTTTGGAGAACTTTCCTTATTTCAGCAACCACAAAGTCAGACTATCCTGTCCTGGACCAGATCAAAACCAGCTTAAACCCATCTTATCGCTATTATTCAGTTTACAGTGTTTGAAGGTGCCCTGAGGAAACTTTGAATATCAACAGTAAAACATCACAAGGCCCACATCTGAGCTCATGGGCTTATGGGCCATGTGGCTGGCGCGCAACAGTGTGGCTGAATCCAGTCTTGGCCTCTGAAAAGCATGTGTCTCTGGAGCCACAGGGCCATCTATCTGTACCTCTTCGTTCTCATCTGCTATTTCCTGCCATTTCCCTCCTGCCTGCAGCAGGCAGCCCTCTGCAGAGGAGGGGCAGAGAGGGCAGCAGAAAGCTTTAAGGTGCTCAGTGCAAAGCGAAGCCTGGTTCTCAGTCCCACAAGGATACCTCCCACCTTGGGATGGCCCATCAGCTCCGCAGCCTGACAATTTCTTGACCTGCTTAGTATCACCTTTCTGTACCTCCATTTCCCTTCACCGCCCACTCTCAGCCATACTCCAGACCTTGTCATCACCTGGAATCATATTACCTCCAAAGACTTACACTTGAATATCCTACTTTCTCAGCTCAACATTTTTTTCTCCCAGTTTTCTCATGCATTCACTCCCACAAAACCTCCTTCATCCCCACAAAATATGCTCCTTGATGTCCTTGAGCCCTCAGGCCTCCCCTTCCATCTGTCACTCCCCTTCTGACCCTCTCTGTCCCCCCACCACGCTGGGCCTCACAGCCCAACATGTGAACTACTCTCCCACCATCACCTGCAATTCTCTGCTTCTTTGTACTCACGACCCACCTGTCTAGCAAAACCCCAACTCTGGATTCCTCCAGCTTGTCCGATTTCTGCTTCTAGTCACACCCTGCTGAGCACAGCTGGAGGATATCACACTGCTAATTATACTGAGGCAACAACAAGCAAATGGTTTCCAGCCTGAGCTGTGTCAGACCTGGGATAATCGGTTTTCTTTCCTTTGATCAGCTCTCATGCCCATTTCCTTTTTCAATAATTCGAAGTCTTCCTTAAGTTTCATACCAAATTCCTAGCAGCAGATGATGACATGGTCTGTTATTTCATAACAGTGAATTAAAGGGGCTGAAACTGCCTCCACGTCCTGTGGGCCCATTCCCCCCCTCCCCATCCTCCCTTTCAAAGCAAGGTCAAAGGCAGAGGTGCACACCTGGGACATGAAATGTAGACAGCCTCTGTCCTCAAGGATCTTACATTCCAGGGGCAGATAAACATGTGAGTCTGATGCTATGATAGAAGCAGGAGGAACAGAAGTAGGTGAAAGTGCAGAGAAAATCCAGAATAAAAAGTGTCTGAGACTTGTCATGAGACACACGGAAGAAACTCACAGCTGAGGCGTCTGAGCTGTGGTTTACTATTTCCGTCTCCACATCTCTTCCTCTTAATGGCATTACCATCCTTTCTTCCCCATTAAAAAAATGTGATAACACACACATAACATAAAATTTACCATATTTATTGTTTTTAGGTGCACAGTTCAGTGGTGTTAAGTACATTCACACTGTTGTGCAACCATCACCATCATCTCTCTCTAGAAAAGAATCTTTTCCCATCTTCCAAAACTGAAAAGCTATACCCATTAAACAACAGTGACACTGCCATCTTTTTATCCACCCAAGTGAGAGACTTTGGGTGATTTCCTAGATTCCTCTTCCTTCTCCTTGCTCAGCTCTGCATGAAATCCAGCATCTGGACTGGCTGATTTCACCCACTCACCATCCCCTGTCTCTACAGTTTCATAAGTTCCTAAATGGTCACTGACCATCATTTTGCTCCCTTTCTCCCTGCTTGTTGAAGGATCAACACCAGCCTTCTGGATCTTACCCATCACTCTGCACACCTGTTTCCCCCAGCTCATCCTCACATACCAGGGAGAGGAGACACTGGGAAGTCCATGTGCTGTCTCACATCTCTGTGCCACTGCACATGTGGGTCTCCCAGCTTGAACTGAATTTCTTCTCCTTGTCCAACTGAAACACTCACTAGTCATCCTTCAAGACCCAGGTCAAGGGTCCCCTTTTCTTTGAAGCCTGCCCAGCACCCCATCCCCACTTCCCTCATCCTTCAGATAACATTGAATGTTTCCTGGTGGGGGCTTTTATTATACTTTTATTTTATTCTTTATCACAATGTACTGTAATTGCCTATTACCCCTTGCTGGAAGAACCATGTCTAATTCATTGCTGTGCAGTGCTTGGCACCAAGACTGCCATGTACTGCGGTTCAGTTTGTTCCCTGAGGCAGCCAGCAATGGCTGAGATCCAGCCTATATTTGCCAAGCTCTGCACCCTGGCATGGGGCTACACCTGCCCAGAGGACATGGTACCTTCTTCTAATCTGCATCAAACAGCAGTACTGGAGAGTGGTGGCTCTGCCTGTCACACTGTAAAGGCTTAATAAAGGCTTCAATGAGGTTAGTGCCCTCTCTCTGTCCATTCTTTGCTCCTCTACCAGCCAACACCACTGGTCTTAGGAGTGCGGCTGAGTGTCATCATAGTCTCCAGACTCCAGGCTCCTCTAGAGCCATAAGGGGATAGATCCCTCAAGAGGCATCCTTTGGAGGAGAGCTTCCTTTGGCTCCTCTTCTTTTTAGATTCTGGTTCACAGGCAGGGCTTCTGTGCTAAAACTAAGCAGTATGTTACAGCCTTTTAAGGAAGAAGTATTTTCTTAGAATTTTAAGCCTACAGAATTTATGGAGGTCTTCTAGTCAAGGGGATGGCCAACACAACCCCCTTTCCCCTTTCTCCTATTCCATCATCATGATAGACACTGCCAATCATTCACAACAATCTCACAAGCTTGGGATGTCTCAGTCCTCAGCAGGACACCAACATGTAGTTGGAATTGACATTTAAAGTAAAATTTATTTCTTATCCTCCATCTAACTCAACTCCTTATTTTATGATTATGATGAGGACCTCTGTCTTCCATGACCCTCATTCTTCAGCTCTGTCCTCTGTCCCTTCATCTCTCATGAACCTTGGCCTGAGATGACTCCCATTGATCATTTCATGAACACTCTTAAATGGCCCCTTTCTAGCAAGTCTTTCCTCAAGAGTCCCATTCCTTGGAATAAAGCTCTAGACACTAAGCACTTATCATGTCTAACTTTAAAGAGATGCTTCAATTTCCTTACTCTTTAGATGAAGAGTTGAAGTCTGGAGAATGAGGAAAAGTGATTTGCCTAAGACCTCAGAACAACTTATGACTGAGCTGGGTCAAATCCAAATATTCTAACTCCCAGGTTATGACTCTCTGCACGATACCCTCTCATGGATGAGGTTCAATTTTTATTGATACTCTAGGCATGGATTTGTGGACTTTGGAGTTAGAAAGAATCATGTACATTATCTTTTCCAAACTTCCACAGAACACAGAAGTTCCTTTCTCTACACTCCACTTTATGTAAGTGTATTAAAAGGGATATGCTAAAAATTGAGAGAGTTTAGGAAGCATGAGACAGGTGTAGCGGAGAACCTCTGAATCTGTGTGACTTGGGCTCTGGGTGGGCACTCACTTTGCTCATACCTTCCTGGCCCAAAGCTCTGTCCTGAAATGACCACACATTAACGGGCCAGATGATTGAGGGCTCTAGTCTCTCTCCCTTAAATTACTGTTTCCCCTTAATCTTTAGGGAACACATGTCATTCACAAAAAGCACTAAAGGAATAGACCAAGACCTGCACACTGGAGAAATTTTTTTCCCTATTTCCTGGTTTTCTTATTTGGTTGCAGCAAATAAAACAGATCAGAATCCAAATAGACTTCCTGAATCCATTTTATCCTAAATACAAATGTAGCAAACCTGTGGATAGACTTCTATAAACTATTTTAAAATTTGATCCCAAATGTAGATTGGGCTTATAAATGGTTTACATGGCTAGTAGGTGGATGAGAGAATGGAACTAAGAAATCTCAGAGGATTATCCTGTGATGTTTCATAGGAGAGAAAGATGCGCTTCATTCCATTGGGCAACAGATGTCCAGTCAAAACTTTCAGCAAAATAGTCAGTCTACTGAGGCATCTTTGCCCTACTCCTCTAAGGCATTCTTCCATTAGGTAAATCCTGAAGTCTACCCAAGGGAATGTACCCAAGAGATGAAACACTGGTAATCCACACACTAGGCACCTTATAAGTATTAAGGTTGGACTGGCCACTATGTTGATATCCAGCTATCGGATGGCCAAGGGCAGATGGACTCAACTTCTTTCATTCTCTAGCATTCTCTAACCTATTCTATTATCCCCATTGCCTTGGTGAACTCCAATCTACCTGTCACCTCCTCTGTGAATCTCTCTCTGAGGCCTTGGGCTAGAGTCAAACATGTTCTCTTTTGTGTCCTCACAGGATTTTTCACATAACTCTAACATGTTATCTTTGAAATCTTTGAAGTTGCTTGTTTGTGTATAGAGCTTTCCTTCACTAGGCTGAATTTATTGCCAGAGTCAATGACTCACCTTTGTAACTCCAGCATACAAGCAAAGTGCCTAGTACTAAGTAAGCACTGAACAAATAATGGTTGAACAATTCATGAATGGTAAGTGAGTGAAAGAATGGTCTGATACAAATGGTCTTACAATTCCATTCCATCTCTCTGTCCTATGACCATATTTTTAAGTATTACTGTTACTCAGCATTAAGCCCCGTGCTGTAAGGGAAAAACAGTAAGGAGGGAGGTAAGTTCACCCTACAGGGTATTTTGCTCCCTCTTGGAGGCTGAGTAACTGTGTAACATCCCCTTCTTTTTCTTAAAGGAAACGTGGTCAGTTATAGAACAAGTATGACAAGTCCTCCATCCAGGTGAGTGAACTCTAGGTAGGCTGAATTAAGAGCATTTGGATACGTATGTACATGTATGACTGAAACATTATGCTGTACACCAGAAATTGACACAACATTGTAAACTGACTATACTTCAATAAAAAAAAAAAGGACTTTTGGAAAACCGGATAAGGCACAATAAGGAAGTATGGAAGCAGCTCCAATTTCATCACTTAGTATCACTCTACATATATATTTTTTCTCTATCAGAGAAGTACAGAAGGACACTGATTTATCCAAGGCACTGGAGTATCATTGGTTTTGTTTTGTTTTGTTTTCTTGAATATTTCTTCTACTTTATTGAGTAAACTATCTAAAGCCAGAACAGTTCAAGATCAAGTTTACTTATTTGTTTGCTTATTTTAGATGCTGGCTTATATAAAAGGGTGTGACTGATGAAAATCTCTGGGCACTGCAGGGGAAAACAAAACTGCATAGATTGAAAAAGCAGTCAAACAGCCCATAAACAAAGAACTCTTTCTGGGTTCAAATACAAAGATACTCTTATTCATAGAGTGTCAATTCTTTCTTTTGCCCTTCTAGACCAGAAATTCAAGGTCAAATGCAGTAAAGGGAGCAAGATTTCCATCCCAAACTTAACATGCCTTTCCACTGGGAGGGGTTGGGGATGGGAGTGGTGAATAACAAGGTCATACCACACCTAAAGGAAAGGAAAGGAAATTCCGTACCTGGGGTCAGCCTCGAGGCCCTCTTTGGAGTCCCTCAACCCCTTCTTTTCTTGTGGTTGTCCCAGCATGAAAAAGGTATCCCTGATGGTTGGGAAATGGTTCAGCAGGGCTCTCAGGCTGTTGCAGTATGCCATGATCTGACCCCGAAGAGCATAGTGAGACATACGGTGGTTGAACCTGGAAAGTCAGAAGAAGAGATGATGTTCAGAGGCGAATCCAAGTTGTTCTCTCTCTCACTGAAGTTCCAGAATCCACTTCTATGGACACATTTCAAAGAGAATAGAGGACGTCTCTCAGGAAGAAACTTCTGTCTTTGTCAGGTTGCTACTGCCTGAAGGCAGAGGAATGGACATTTTCCACATGCCTCTTACCCTTCACTTCCAATGCTTCTTCCTCTGTGTGTCAGAGGCCTGTTTAGTTTGCTCTCACCCAATAGGACTGTGGCTTATTTAAACATAAACCAGTTGATTCATTGTCTGGATTTCTATCTAATACTGCTATGTGTTGAGTTCAGAGTTAGAAATCAGCATGTGTAGTTCACATATATTCTGTACTTACTTCTGACAATATTCAACTATGACATCTCTCTTGACTTTCCCAATTTCATCCTGTGATAAAAGAGGAAGACAGTTCTCCTGTTAGACAGTTGGCTATAAGAATTCCCCAAGCTCGTACATGTATACAGACTCACAGGCAACTGAAAGCAGGAGAAGGCCACACAGCTGAGGTATTCTTTCTGAAGGTCAGCCTGCAGGGAGGCACTCCTCCGCGGGTATTTCCTACTTCTACACATCTTGTGAGTATACCAAGAATGCAAGGCCCACTCTTTACCTGAACCATTTCTCACAGTTATGTTTGCAGAGAGCAGTCTGGATGGATGAGGTCATGTCTCCCTCCAGGAAAAAGAAGAGGTTTGCTATAAAATCAGTGGATTCCCAAGCTCAGTGTTACTCAATGGTGACACAAAACTGCATACGTACCCCTGGGCTCCTGCATGTTGCCCTCGTGGGACTTGGGAGGCAGAGGGAACTGACACAAGCAGGAGGCTCACGATGCTGGCTCTGCTGTGAGTAATGAAGTTCTCTGTCTCTGACCGAGGAGTCTTGTGCTTTCTGCCAGCATCCTCAGAATGGTAACAGGCTAACTTATTAGCTTAAGTAGGCTAAAATCCCGGACCTTGACAAAACTGACAGTTTTATTGCCTGAGTCCTTTTTAATGGGATAGGCACCAGATATTCCTGAAGGGCAGTTAATGAGCTCATATATTTTTCACTTGGTCAATATTTTTTTGAATATTACAGTAAAAAAAAAGTAATTTAATATCTCAATTACTTATTAAAAGGGGTCTTTTGCCCCCATCATTGCTCAGCAGTAATCTAGAAGGTCTAGCCTCCATCATATCCAATTTGTAGAACTGGATTAGCTAAACTGAAGTCTTTCCCTTTCAGTCACAGGTAGAAACAAAGCCTAGAGATTGTAAATCTTGTCATTTCTTTCCCAAATTACTACATATTAGCCTGATGACTTCCTCATCAAAAAATTAATGAGTAATGAAATGATATCTATAAAATTAAGCAACACTTCAAAGCTTGAATTTTATAATACTTTTCAAAAGATTAGGCTAGTATAAAACCCTTATATAGAGACATGGCGGTGGTGTCTGAGAAACCAAGATTATAGGTAAGTTAGATGGCAAGAGCCCTCGCTCACCTTGTCTAAGCCCCCTACGCACCTGCGGGTCACTCAGGAGTGGTCCAGTGTTCCAGAGCAGGTGCTGAAACTAGTTCTGTTTACAAAGTGACAAAAAAAAAATGGCCTTGGAAAATTGTACATATTTTTAAAACTAGACTGCAATTAGCTTGAATTCCTTCCCTTCTATTTCTGATTGAACACCCTTTTTCAGTTCTTTGTATTTTCAATGGTTCTATCCAAATAGGCTGAAAGCAACAGATTTGCTCAGATGTAAAAGATGATGAGAGCTTTGGGGAGCCCTTCTTACTACACTCACGAGGTTCCTTGCTCTGTCAGCCGTGGCCTGTTTCCTGAGGAGGAAGGCATTCAGCATCATGTCCCGCAGCCCCACCTTTTCTAGTTGAATAGACACGAAAGCTTCTGGAGCCCTGACAAGTGAACAGAGACACTTGAGCCCAAGGCAGGATATAGGAGGACATAACAAGGAGACCACTCAAGAGCTCTCTGGAAGACAGGAACACCTGAGGCTGCACACGGGACACTGCAGCAAGAGAGAAGTTCTCACCAGCTTCAAGCGTTTCTCATTCTAATCACTGGGATGCTGATGTGTCGCCATCCTGGTTGGGGACCCTCGTGTGCCTGATTCATGCATCAGCAGTCCCTGCTCAGTCCCAAACTTCATAGCCTGGACCAGTGTTTGTACTACCCTGTGCCTTTGTGCCTTCCTGGCCTGAAAGGTAGGGGTACCTGGACTGAAGTGGCCTCCTAAGGATCCTTACGACCAGACACATTGATCCTAAATCTTCCATTCTTTGGGAATGTGGAGTAAGGACACTTGAACTCTGGACATGTGTCAGATTAATGGTATCTTGGGGAATAGAGTAGTCTTGTCTGTTATTTTTTTTTTTCATTCTAAATTTGCCAGAATTAGACTAGGGTGTCATTGATATGCCTCAATAAAATATTGAGTATTCATAATTATTACCGAATACAAACCTCTCTCTTTCTCTGTCATAGTAAAAGATCAAGATATAATAGGGCATCTCTGGCTTATAAATATCTGTCTGTAGAGACTGGGCCTCTCTATTTTAATATTCTAAGCAAGAAGAAAAGTTTGAATATTTTAAACAGAAAAAAGCACCTTCTGTGCTTTTCTGTTTAAAATAGACATGGAAATTTTGGAGATACTCATATTCTTCTTCCTGATGCTCTAAACTCTTTGGAGTTATAAAAAATACAGAGAGAGGGAAGAAGGAGGGGAAGAGGGGAAGAGAAAGGAAGGAAGATGGGGAGAAAAGAAGAAAAAAGAGGTTAAAATTAAGAACTGTTGACTCTCCTTCAGAGATTGGAGAATAATAGGAGGGGCTGAACCTTCTCAGTGTTCATACAAGGTCTTCACACAAGGTCTTAAAAACTTAACACATGCTGGTCACTCTGGGAGTTTAGACATCCTTTGGTCGCACAACACTATGCTATTAACAGACTTAAAAGACAATAGTTTTGTTATTATAAACAACCCCCCACCTCCACTCCTGTGCTGTACCTTTTGGTAGACTGGAATCTTTCTGAAGGATGAGTAAGGGTGTCTGGGACTTTTGGAGTTGGGGCTAACAGCACGTTTTCTATGCCATTCACAATTCTGGAATTTCTTCTTCTGGTTGGACCCACTCCACTATTATTTCTCAGATCTGAACTTATTTCCTAAAATATTTCAAACCAAAGTCAATTAAATTAAATTTGTTGGATTTGTAAGTCCTGTGGTACTGGCTGTAAAATTATCTCACAGCCATAACTGACCCCCAAATACAGGTAAATGGCTAGGTCCACAGCAGGTAGGAGGAAGCAGAAGGGAGAGAAGACAGAGTAGGGAGGGAAGGGAAGAGAGATACCACTGTGAATAATGAAGGGGTGAGGCACTAAGTGTGACTATTTCCAGAATACAGCAGAGTTGTCTAAAGTGCTCTGGAAAACAACTCTCCATTCTACCAGGTGGCTGGTTAGAGTGCTTTGCATAGAGTGGCCTCTTAAGAAATATATTTGATGGACTTCATGGCTGCAAGATCTGAAAAACTGTCTCAGGGTGCCCATTCTGGGGTAGCCTAAGCAGATGGATGTGGGCTGTATATGCTGCCATGCACAATGTAATGATGGAGGAGGGAGCGGTAGAGGGAAGGTGGGGAGAGAGGGGAAGGTAGAAGGGGAAGAGGAAAAGGGAATTCTGTATCTTCCAATGTTCCTTTTGGCCTTTTGGTTATGGAGCTACAGGGCATGATGGATGGAATTCTTTTACATTTTTCTAAAATACTAACTAAAAAAAAAAATATTAAGCCTTCAAAGGAAAGACTATTCTCCTTTGAGTTTTCCATATCTGAATTACTGAAGGAGACATCAGGAAAATGGGGTAAAAGAAAAAATCTTGAGTAAGAAGTCTAAAGTTTGCATCCTGTTTTTCTGAAAACTCTTGGGCTATCCCAGTATCCTAGAAATAGTAAAATATACCAGTTCAGAAGACTCAAGAAGTCTTAGAAAGGCTATGAGTGAGCCAATAGGGAAGAAAACAGGCTCTATTGTCAGATCCCAGTGCTGACACTCAGCTGGTGATCTTGGCTCTGTTCCTTAAGCTTTCAGAACCTGTTTTTCTTACCTAGAAAAAGGGGATGATATCCTCCATCTCCTGGGGCTGTTGGGAGGATTTCATGAGCCCAGATATTTTCATCCCTTAGCTCACTGCCTGGCCTGGACCAGAGAAGCTGCTGAATTGAACGCCTTAGCTCCCTGATTCTCATACCTGCACTCAAGATCTCACAAATGCTCGTCTTTCATTTCTGTTCTCAACTGCTGCTTCTTTTCCAGCCCCCTTCCTACAAATATGTTCACATCTATTTTATTCTGAATTTTCCTACCCTCTCCAGCTTCCTCTTTAATTCTGACCCAACTTCTGAAAGAGTTATTACTGACTAAATGTTTGTGTCTTCCCCTAAATTCTTATGTTGAAGCCCTAACCCCACAATGTGATGGTATTGAAGATGGGGACCTTTGGGAGGTAATTAGAGTTAGATGAAGTCATAAGGGTGGGGCCCTAATCAGATAGGACTGATGTCCTTATAAGAAGAGGAAGAGACACCAAAATATTCTCTGCCATGTGAGGTACACTGAGAATGTGTAAGGAAGAGAGCTCTCATTAGAAGCTGACCATGCTAGCTCCTTGATCTTGGACTTCTAGCCTTCATCACTATGAAAAAATAAATTTCTGCTGTGTAAACCACTCAGTTGATGATATTTTTTATGGCTACCCCAGCAGACTAATGCAGGAGCTACAATTATATCTGCTTCTACATTTGTATCATTCTCTCACTCCTTAGCTCGGGAAGTCTGGCTTTCACTGCAACCCCATTAGAACTGCTCTCTCAGAGTCAGCAATGAACTTTCGAGAATGTCAAATAGCTTCATTTTAATCCCTACTCTTCTAGTTCTTCCCCCTACGTTTAACTCTATCAACTTCTTCCTCCACTTTCTCTCTCTTCTCCTCTTCCCTCCCTCCCCTAAAAACAATAGCTTTATTGAGATATAATTGACATTCAAGAAATAGCACATACTTAAAGTGTACAATTAAATAAGTGTTGACATATTTATACAACTGTGAAACCATCACTGCTGTCAAAATAATGACCATGGCCATTCCTCTCACCCAGCCCCCTTCCTCAAGCAACTGCTGCTCTGCTTTCTGCAACTATAGATTAGAATGTATTTCCTAGAATTTTATATAAATACAGTCATGCAGGATGTACTCTGTTTTTTGGTCTGGCTTCATCTCTATTGTATATATCAATAATTCATTTCTTTGTATTGCTGAGTAATATTCCATTACATGAATATACCACAATTTGTGTATCCATCCACCTAGTGATGGACATTTGAGTTCTTTTCTGTTCTTGGTTATTTAAAATAAAGCTGCTATAAACATTTACCTTTGTCTTTGTATGGAATGTGCTTTCATTTTGCTTTAATAAATACCTAGGAGTGAAATGTCTGGATCATATGATAAGTATATGTTTAACTTTTTAAGAAACTGCCAAACAGTTTTCCAAGGCAACTGACCATTTGGCATTCCCATCAACAGCATATGAGCATTCCAGATCCTCCACGTCCTGCCAAGACTCAGAACAGTCAGTTTAAATTTTAACCATTCTAGTGGGTATAGGGTGGTTTCTCACTGGAGTTTTAACTGCATTCTCTAATAACTAATGCTGTTGAACATTATTTTATGTGGTTATTTGCCATCTGTACAACTTTTCGGTGACTCATTTCTTCTTGAAACACTCTCCACCTTTGGCTTTGATAGCAGTGAACAATTTTATTCTCTTTCTCTTTCCTTCCTTCTTCCCTTTCCTCCCTTCCTCTTGTTCCCTTTTAATGTCTCTGTCATTTATTCCTCCTTATTATATCATCAGACCTCTTTTTATCTTACATTTGTAACAGTATATAAACACAGACACACACATATAGATTACTATATATATTCACATATTCATATATATAAAAATAACCCTAATGCCTTCCCACCCCTGCTCTGTGTTCCTACCCAGTGACTTTCAACATTTGCTCCCTGGATGGATCTCAGGGAGTGACTTATAAGCCTCTCAATCTCCATTTAAACCAGAAAAACCCCACTTTTATCTGTTTTACCTCTTGGTACTCTTCATAAGATTACATTAAAATAAAAAGATTACATTGAATAAAAGATTCTGTATGTCAACTATGCATGAAAACCACAGGTGGGATCAAGCTGGGCCTCTCACTTTTTCCCTAGTACCCTTCTGCCCTTTCATATGCCTATGCCTGAGTATCTGAAAGGTCTTCTCTCTACTTAGAATGATCATATGGTCATCTCTGCCCATTAAAAACTCATTCTTCAAGTTTTCCCAAATGGCTCCACTCTATGCTTCCCCTCCTGGTTCCCCAGATGTGACCTCTCTTTTCTTTAAATTCCTTCTATAGCTTGTGAACCTCTTTTATGTCTTGTATTTGAACCACTTATGGGCCTGTCCCCCTTTTATACACCAGATATAAGGTCCTCAGGAATGTGAACCATACTTCAGTATTATCTGATGAGCCTAACTTAAAGTAAGTACTGAATTAAGATTTTGGGAGTTGAATTTTTAAAAATCAATATAACTCACTCTATCCCTATTTTCTACTTAAGTATTTGATTTCTATGGAAATTAGTATTTGGCAGTAGAAATGGGGATAGGGTATTCTTGCCATACTCATAAATTAATACTCTCATTAATGTGAAAAGTAGAAATAGATAAACAGAGATAATAAATAAATGTGATAAAGGATAAATGTAGTGAGCTATATAGAATCCATAAGGCTTAAAGAATGTTTAAGATCATCTGGAAAGTTGATTTCCTAAAATTGTATTTAATTTTACACTTAAATTACATTCACCAATATGTACACACAAGAGAGAACTATATAGTTGTTTTAAAAAATGGGAGGGATCTCTATGAACTTATTTGGAGTGATTTCCAGGATATACTGTTACGTGAAAAAAACAAAATGCAAAAGAGTATTACATATAGATAAAATCCCAAACCCATTCATGATAAAATCATCAACCAGCTGAGAATAGAAGCAATGTCCTCAATCTGGTAAAAGTTATCTAAGAAAAACTCATGGCTAAGGTCATATTTAATGGGGAAAGATTGAAAATTTTCCCTTAAGATCAGGAATAATATCCACTCTCACCATTTCTATTGAACCTGTACTGGAGGATCTAGCTGGGCAATTAGGCAAGAAAAAGTAATAAAGGGCATCCAGAATGAAATGAAACAAGTAAATCTATCTCTATTTGCAGATGACATAATCTTTTATATAGAAGATCCTAAGGAATACATACATATCCACACAACTAAGCTATTTACAAGTTTAGAAAGTTTGCAAGATACAAGATCAATTGTATTTCTATACACTAGTAATGAACACTGAAAACAGAATTAAGAAAACAATCCATTTATAATAATATAAAAAAGAATAAAATATCTTTGCATTAATTTAACCATAGAAGTACAGGATCTGTACACTGAAAACTATAAAATACTGTTGAAAGAAATTAAAGAAGACCTAAATAAATGAAAAGACATTCCATGTTCATGGATCAGAAGACTTAACATTGTTAAGGTGGCAATGGTACTCAAACTGATCTACAGATTCAATGCAATCCCTGCCAAATTCCCAAATGGCTTTTTTTCTTTTTTGCAGAAATTGACAAGGTGACCCTAAAATTTACATAAAAATGGCAATGAACTCAAAATAGCTGAAGAAATCTTGAAAAAGAACAAAGTTGGAGGACTCATACTTCTTAATTTCACAACTTACCACAGGTCTGCAGTAGTCAAAACATAGTGGTACTGGCATAAAAACAGACATACAGATCAATGGAACAGAGTTGAGGGTCCATAAACACAGTTACATTAATGGTCAATGGATTTTTGACAAGGGTGCCAGGACAATTCAATGGGGAAAGATGAGTCTTTTTCAATAAATTATACTGAGACAGCTGAATAACTACACTCAAAAGAATGAAGTTGGACCCCCTACCTCACACTGCGTTCAAAAATTAACCACAGACCTGAATGTAAGAGCTAAAACTACAAAATTTTTAGAAGAATACATAGGAGTAAATCTTCATGACTGTGGATTAAATAATGGTTTCCTAAACATGACACCAAAAAGAACAAGTGACAACAGGAGAACTGACTGGTAAGTTGGACTCATTAAAATGAAAAGCTTCTGTTTCAAAGAGCACCATCAAGAAAATGAGAAGACGACCCTCAGAATGGGAAAAAATATTTGCAAATCATATACTGGATAACGAAAGTATATTGGGAATGTGTAAAGAACTCTTACAACTCACTAAAAAAAACCCCAAAAAACCAATTTTATAAAAGGGCAAATGATTTGAATAGACATTTCTCTAATGAAGACATACAAATAGCTAATAAGTGCATGAAAAGATGCTCAATGTTAGTAATTAGAGAAATACAAATCAAAGCTACAGTGAGATATCATTTTGCACCGACTAGGATGGCTTTAAAAAAAAGCCAGTAACAAGTGTTAGCAAAACTCAAAACATATATGTCCTTACAAAAAGCTGTACATGAATGTTCATAGCTGCATTATTCATAATAGTCAAAAAGTAAAAATAACCCAGTATCTGTCATCTGATGAACGGATAAACAAAATGTGGTACACCCATATAACAGAATATTATTCATCATTAAAAAAATGAAGTATAGGTACATGCTACAACATAGATGAAACTTAAAAACACTACGCTAAGTGAAAAAATTCAGACATAAAAGGCTGTATATTGTATGATTCCACTCATATGAAATGTCCAGAATAGGCAATCTATAGAGACAGAAAGTGAATTACTAGTTGAGGGAAGTGGGGGTTGGAGAGTGACTGGTAATGAGTACAAGATTTATTCTGAGAATGAGGAAAACGTTCTGGAATTAGACAGTGGTGATGATTGCATGATCTTATGAATTACACACTTTAAAGGAGGGAATTTTATGTTATGTGAATTACATCTCAATAATAACAAAAAATCTAGGGATAAAAGGATATATTTTGGGTTACCTTTTGTGGAAAAAAAAAAGAAGGGCAAATGTATCTGCTTACTTTTGCAAAAAGAAATACAGGAAGGATAAAACAAAAAACAATGGAACCATTTATCTACAAAGGGTAGGGATGGAGGAACAGGACATTTTCTGCTGGTTGATTCTAGCTAGTCAATATTACAGAGTCATGCACAAAGGAAAAATGACCAGCAAATCACTGAAAACTTAAGAGACCCAGTAAGGACTCGATCATGTTTCGGTTCTTATAGGGAAAGAAGGAAGGGAGGGAAAGAGGGAAGGAAGAAGGGGGAAAAAGGAAAAAGAGGGAGAAAGAGAAGGAGGGAAAAGTGGAGGATGGGGGGAAGGAAAGGAGGGTGGAGGGAGACAGGGAAGGTGGGAAGGAGGGAGGGGGAGGGAGGGAAGGATGTGGCAGCCCGACAGAAGCTGGCGATAGTGGTATCATGCCTCAGGCTTCTCTTATCTTGTTACAGACTGACCTTGACATCAGCGGGACAGTCCCCTTGGGGAGTGTGATAGAAGGACGCCTGCTGGACAGCCACCATTAAAGCATTTTTCTGAGTAGCTTGGCATGCAACGGTCACTTGCAAATTTTCCACTCCTGAATGGGACAGGAGCTAAAGGAAGAAAACATAAAAGGTATTAGGAATTTCCCTCATAAAGAAAGAGGTGAAGTTGAGGGTGAAGATAACGACTTACTCAACGTGTAAATATATGGATCAAATTGCAGGATATCCTGAGATCCTTGCTCCTCAGCCACAAGCCCCAATCTGCTTTCTCCCTAAGCAGCATTTCATCCCATGAAGGCAGCCTCCAGGCCTGATTTGATCCTGGTAGCTGGGCGCCATCAGGTTTCCCAATGGTCAGGAAAGAATGACTAGGCTCTGACAAACTAGCAAACAGGTGCTCAGAGGTAGGCTCTTGTTAAAACTGCCAAAATTACTAATTATTAATATATAAAAATCACAGAAATACAGACCTACACACACACATATAGAAGCAAAGAAATCCACTTGAGTGGCAGGAAAAAATAGCATCAGATTAAAAAAGATCAGATGAAAGCTCCAATAACAAGTGCATATCTTAAAGACTTCGTCCAAAGTTGGTAAGATGGTTCACTACATGAACCTCTTTTTAAAATCAAACAGAAGTTACTGCCAGTGGTGTTACACATCAAACAAGGCAAGGCCATCATCATTTATGAAGTTGGAAGCTTTTCTTACATATGGGGGTCAAACTAATATGAATTAAATATTATGCTTTTTTTTAAAGGAATAAATGAAAAAATTGCTCAATTTTAGTTTCTTTAAAAAAATCAAATAATTTACCTTAAGAATGGCTTCCTTTGTATAAAAACGAAATCTGCCAACTTGGTTATCATCCACCTCAGAGATGGCTAAGACAAGAGTCACAGGAGAATATCTGTAAGAAGAAACACGACGCTGTTTTGATGTGCTGTGCCATTAGCCAGGAGATGCCCGTTCTGATGGGACAGAGTGACATGTGATCAGCTCTGAGACACTGGTAGTAACAGCAAGTACAGATTTTATACAAGGCTTGGCATTTCCACCCAAAGACTGATGGGGTCCAGGGTCTTTTCAGGCCTTATTGGACTTCATCTCCTTGCAGTTTGTTGTTGTGTGACCATCTACACCCCAGAGCATCTGAAATATTTTCTCTTGGTCACCATTCCACTGCTCTCTCCTGTTTTCCCTCTTACCTTCCTGATGTCACCTACACAGGCCCATCATTGACTCGGCCCCCTTTGTTTGCTTCCTAAATGCTGTCCAGCTCTCACTCTCTCCCATGGCTCCAACAATCATCTAAATGTTCTTTGCAGCCATGTTTCTGCCTCAGAACACCATCCTTCATCCATAACTAGGAGACTCTGTCAAGTAATTTAATATCTGTGAATCTTGGTTTCATCTGTAAATGAAGATATCACCTCTCTGGCAGGGTTCTGGCAAATATTAAGTGAGATAATATGCATGAATGTGCTTTTCAAAATATGTCATTATGCTCATGTTTGGTATATGCTGCTGTAACATCACTCCAAAGTGATAACTTGAAGAAATTAGCATACATAAAACAAATGCAAATTCAATGCACAAGGTCCTTGGATGTATAACCTTCTCCTGGAAATTCAGAAAACTCCTCAGATCTTAGAAAAGGGAACCCTCCTACACTGCTAGTGGGAATGCAGTTTGGTAAAGCCACTGTGGAAAACAGTATGGAGATTCCTCAAAAGACCAGGAATAGACTTACCGTATGACCCAGGAATCCCACTCCTGGGCATATATCCAGAAGGAACCCTACTTAAAAAAGACACCTGCACCCCAATGTTCATAGCAGCACTATTTACAATAGCCAAGACATGGAAACAGCCTAAATGCCCATCAACTGGATAAAGAAGATGTGGTATATTTATACAATGGAATACTATTCAGCCATAAAAACCAACAACATAACGCCATTTGCAGCAACATGGATGTCCCTGGAGAATGTCATTCTAAGTGAAGTAAGCCAGAAAAAGAAAAATACCATATGAGATCACTTATATGTGGAATCTAAAAAAAAAAAAAAAAAAAAAGAACATAAATACAAAACAGAAACAGACTTAAAGACATAGAATACAATCTTGTGGTTGCCAAGGGGGTGGGGGGTGGGAAGGGATAGACTGGGAGTTCAAAATTTGTAGATACTGACAGGCATATGCAGAATAGATAAACAAGATTATACTGTATAGCAAAGGGAAATATATACAAGATCTTGTGGTAGCTTCACAGCGAAAAAGAAGATGACAATGAGTGTATGTTCATGTATAACTGAAAAATTGTACTCTACACTGGAAATTGACACAACATTGTAAAATGACTATAACTCAATAAAAAAAATGTTTAAAAAAAAAAAAGAAAACTCCTCAGATCTTAAAAGATATCTGGGTCATCACTGGGAGGACCAATCACCACTTGGCCAGGCCACAGAACATTCAGTTTGTGCTGATTGGTTGATTCTGGCTGAACAAAAATATGCCCTATTTTCACAGCAGCTTCAAATAGCAGCTCCGAGAGGAGGCCCTTGTTGAGCCAGAAAACAGCTTGGCTCCAGGTTGGAGACCTCACCTCGCCTGAGGTCCAATCACACTTCCTGCCTTCAGCTTCTATGAGGTATCTCTGTATCCTTCCAATAAATTACCTTTTTGGTTTAGGTTGTGTGACAGGATAGAGCAGGGGAGATTTTACCTCCAGGGGACACATAGCAATGGCTGGAGACATTTTCGATCGTCACAAATGGGGGAAGGGGTACTACTGACATCTGGTAGGTAGAGGTCAGGGATGATGCTAAACCACCTCTGATGAACAGGACAGCCCCCTCCAAGAAAGAGTTTTCCAGCTCCAAATTTCAATAGTGCTGAGGTTTAGAAACTCTGGGATACTGTATTCCATCTTCATACCCCCTCCATTCCAGCCTATGCGCCTCCTTTAGCATATTATTATATTTGGAGCGTGATCTACATTAGCAAAACAAAGGTGACTTTCCCTCCTTGGAATCATCTTTGCTTTCCTTGAGGTGGGCCCATCCATACCAGGAATCTCCAGGAATAGAGCTCTGATCTTCAGGGGAAGGGCAGACAAGCAGAGAAGGAAAGAAGAGGGAGATGGAAGTTTCTCCTGGGTAAACATCAAAGGTTGACTGTGTAGGGGAAAAAGATTGCTTTCTCCCACTGAGTAGATTCACATTTTGTTACTAGTAAGAGTATTTTCTTTCAGGCAATGGGCTAAACCTATGGGGCATGAAAAAGAGGTTTCACTGATTTGAGTTGGCTTCTTTCACTGGCCAACACAACAGCCTGACTGAGATACTGCCGCACACGTCACATTTGTGAGTTGTGTTAGAGTTTTGAGGAAACAGCTACTCAAAAAACTTGACTGACTTCTTCCTGGTTCCAGGGAAAGTGCAAACAGGGACCTGGGCTTTTGATTCATGGTTCTTGCCCCATGAGACCAATCCTCACACCACTTTCTCCCTGGACACAACACAATCACCCTGCACAGCCGCTGAGCCTGTGATTCCATCACATTAGAGCTTTCTACTCTGATTCTTCCATTTCTCAGTTACTTTGTGTTTTTGAATCCAATTATCCCCCTTGATTGAAATCCTATGTTCTTCCTCTTATTAAAAATAAGAAGAAAAAAAGAAAGAAAAAAGAAAAACATTGACATCATGGCAAATAGATTATAAAGGAGAGAATCTAGAATGCAATTGCATGTCCAGTGATGAAATTATTTTTCACTGGCCAATCGTTTCTACCAATACATTCTTTTTCCTTTGACCCACTCAAGGCTCACCTGTCTACACGATCACTGTCTTCCAGCAGAGAAGTTATAAAGACAGGGGGTGGATGGACCACCTTGTCCTTGTGTGATGCAAATTCAAAGTGAACAGGCCTCAGATACAAATGGAACTCTTCAAAACCCACCTCACACGCCAATTCCTTATAGAGACTAAAAGGGGTAAAAGACAAGAACGTTTGGTATTATTTTCCCCTAAAAGGAAGTAAGTGGTAAGAAAACCAAACCATCTGAATAAGCACAAAAGCAAAAGTCAAAACAAAAGTAAGCCAAGTCCTGTGTGGAATGAATGAGTCAGAAAGGTCTTGGGTCTGCCCTAAGGTGTGACAGTTAAAGATAGTAGTTAAGGTGGGAGGAGATGTACTTGGGCACTTCCTCAACTCTCACTTCCTGCAAGCTGGCGTCTGGCTTCAGAGCCCTCCTGAGGCCACCAATATTGCCCGCAATCGAAGGTTCACCATTTTCTCTCAGAGCCCTTCACAGCTGGCCCTTCTGTCCCCTCCTTGGGGGAACATCTTTTTTCTCCTGGCTCCAGGATCTTCTCCATGATTCTGCCTCATGACCATTCTCTCTCAGTCTTCATTGGCTTCTCCTCCTCTTTATTTTCAAATCCGGGTGTTTCCTGGGGTTCCAAACCCAGTCTTCTTCTCAACTTCTCCATGCCCTCCTTGGGGAGTTTGTCATCCAGCCCCAGGCCCTAACCATCACCCCTGTGTGTAGGAACCTATGATCCCATCTCTGTCCTGCTTCACTCTGAGTTCTACTCTCACGTTTCCATGGCTTGCAGCAAGGCTCCATTCAGATGTCGGTCTGGCATTTCAGTCTTCTCTGTCTAGAATGCCTTCCCCTCCTCTCTTACCCCTATCCTAACACATTTCTTCATCTCGAGAAGCTGGTATATCAAGGCTGAGTTCAAACAGCATCTATATTAGTTTGCTAGGCTGCTATAAAACAGTACCATGAACTGGGGGGCTTAACCAACAGAAATTTATCTCACAGCTCTGGAGGATAGAAGTCCAAGATCAAAGTGTTTCAGGGCTGGTTCCTACTGAGGGTTTTGAGGAAAGAGTCTGTTCTAGGCCTCTCTCCTCTGCTTAGAGATGGCCGTGTTGGCCTTGTGCCTTCGCATAGTTTTCCTTCTGTGTATGTCTGTGTTCATATTTCCTCTTCTTATAAGGACACCAGTTATATTGGCTAAGAGTCCACCCTAATAACTTCATTTTGATTTGATCTCTATCAAGACCCTATCTCCAAATAAGGTCACATTCTGAGGTACTAGGGATTAGGGTTTAAACACGAATTTTAAGGGGGCACAATTCATCCCTAGGCCATCTTCCACAGAGCTCTCCCTGACCTACATATAAAGAATGAAATACTTCATTTTATGTGCTCCCATAGTATTTTGTTCATAGGACCAAAGTGTCATATTAAACTGTATTAGGGTTAACTGCTACATTCTGATCCCTGAGAACAAGGATCAGAAATTATGGGAAGTAGTATCCTAGAGCTTAATAATGGTCTTGGCTCCTAGTTTGAATTCTGCTCCTACTACTTTCTAGTTTTGTGATCTTAGGTAAAAATTATTTAACTTTTCTGAGCCTCTATTGTCTCGCTGGTAAAATGTTGGTAAACCATCATATCATAATATCATATCATAAGGATATTATATCATAAAATTATTCTGAGAATTAAATGAACTAATACGTGTAAAGTCCCCAGTACAGACCCTGGCCATAGTAGGCCCTAGATAGTGGTTGATGGTGGATGACTAGATCTTTTGTGTCTTCAGGACCTTTTATGGGGACCAGAGTACAACAGAACTCATGCACACCTGTAACAAATCCTCATGTTCCAAGTTTTTCCTATTTATAGAACATGTTCACTTAAATGTCTTACCATCATCTCACACTTATACCTAAAACCTAACTCATGAAGCGTTCTCTCCTCCTACCTGCTGAACTTTCCAAACCTCTGCCAGACCTGGATGCTGTCACTGACACGTCCTTTCCTTTCTCTGGGCCCTCCACTGCTTCTGCTCTGCTATTCAACTTCATTATATTTGAGGGCAAATCCAATCAGTATTCACTGAGTGCCTGGTGTGGGTCAGGCTTCATACCAGCTGATAGGATACTATGGAAAACAATGTGGACAGAGCTTTTGCACTGAGGGAGCTTACACAAGCAGAAAAACCAATAAACCAATAGTAAGCATCTAATTAAAAGGCAATGGCTGAATGAAGAGGAAGCCCAGGTGATCACAGGAGAACCCAGCCAGCTGAGTGGTCAGAGGGGCATGGGGGGAGACCTGAGTGAGAGGAGAAACAAGGGAGGGAGGCATCATTTCAGCCATTTAGAAAACTCACTCTGGCTACTCTAGGGGCATAAATGGGGTAAGGCTTGTAGATAGGGAGACCATAGTCTGTTATCCTCCATCTGGACCCTCAGTCCCCCTACTGACCGTGCTAAGTGTGCACTCTCCAGACTCATTTCTACCAGCCGATGGCGGAGGGTCAAGAGTTCCAAAAGTTTGGAAAACGTCTCCAGGAGCAGCATATGAGAATCTTGGCCTTGGTTCTGTCCTTCATCTGCTGCAGACTTGAGTGCAAGCAGGCCTATCTCCCCCACGAGAAAGGGGTCTCCCATCACTTTAGCTGAAAACAGCTGAAAGAAAACAAAATAGTTTTTAAAATACAAAAAAAAGAAAGAAAGAAATTTAACATGTTAAGGAAAATATGTCAGTGGCATAGACAGCGGATCCAGAGTTCCTAGGCTCAACTCCTAGCTCTGCCACTTAAAAGCTGTGGGATTTGGGGCAATTTACTCAATTTTTATGTCTGTTTCCTCATCTTTAATTGGGGAAAAAAATAACAGTGCCTAATAGGAACTAATAGATCATAACCATATCACAGGGTTGTTGAGAGGGTTAAGTGAGTTAATATATGCAAGAGTGCTTGGTACATAGTATTTGCTGTTATCATTATTATAAATGTTTTACACCAAAATAAAGAGTAGAAATGACAAAGATGACCTAAATAGAAATAGAAGTTCCTGATATTTTTCAAGTATGTTAGTGGCCAATAATAATAACAATTTCTTATAAACCCCTCTAATTGAAGTTTCAAAATTTCCTGGGTTCGATCCTCAGTACCTCATTAAAAGAAAAAGTTTTTTAAAAGGACATTAAAAGTAAATAAAATTTCAAAGCATTTTTACATATATTAACTCATTTTTATTTTCACAAGATCCCCAGGAAGTAGGCGTCACAGATACCATTATTTCCAATTTATCAGTGAGGGATCTTAAGAAACACTGAAATTTTCTAAGGTCACACAATAGTACCGAGAGTAAACTTAGGTTTCTGATTTCCAAGCTCAGTAGTTTTACAGTATGTCAAACTGCCTCTACAGTGCTCCTCCACTCAGAGCCAGCCCTGGGTGATTTGTGAAGTAACCACATTGTTCTTTAACGTCCTTCTACCTTGGTTGGCTCCTCTGCTCTAATGTTTTGCTACCCTCTCATATGCCACTCCCAGCAAGGACCCAGTTTGGAATCCCCTAATCTGCCTTTCCTGGTTTGGCTTCCCAAAGGTAGGTCCACATATTGACCAAAGGCCTTGCCTACTCCAGGATGCAATTTCTGGACTCTTGAAGTCTTCCAAAGTGATAAAAGAGATTTATTAAACTGATTTCCTGATTATCTTCTGAGGACAATACCTGCCCCATTTTCTGTCCCAATACAAAAGATTGATCTGAATATTTATCATTTCTAGGCCCCGATTTGAACACATTTTAAAAATAATAATAATTAAAACTGTGTGGTATCAATGGGAGACTAGATAGGTCCCCAGATATTCACTATGATTTATAAAATATTTAAAATACATTTAAAAAAATCTGGTACCATAATACAATATGAAAAAAATCCTCAATAAATGATAGTAGGATACATGGCTGGTAATTTGGGGGAAAATTCTACTTTGAGCCATACTTCACACTACACTACACACACACACTCCAGGTGAAATACTAAAAGGAGTGAAATACTTTTAAAATAAAATAAAAATCTTAAGAAATTAGAGTAAAGTAAGACAAATATGAAACATCTGGAGGAAGTTTTGCTTTCTGGATTTAGGAAGATAGAAGAAATAACAAAGGAAAAGATAAAGGTTTGACTGTATGAAAATAAGTTTCTGTTAAAAAATAATAAGACAAATTGAGGGAAATAATTGCCGAAAATAGGATGGACAAAAGGGTTAAAGTTTATTTTTAAGAAGAGCTCATGTAAATGGATAGGAATAACATTAGGATTCCAAGAGACCAATAAACTAAGGGAAAGAACAGAAAATTACAAAAAATACAGCTAGTAACAAGACATTTGGAAGAATAATCTCAACAAATAGCAAAGAAAGAAAATTAACAGTGTAATCCTATTTAATATGTATATAGTATATGTATATAATATATATGTGTGTTGTGTGTATATATAATGTACATATGTACATTATACATAACATGTATATATTATTAGCAGTGACATCATATGCTTACACCTAATACTGTAGGGTAGAGCAGAACTGGTACTCTTGTACACTATCAGTGGCATTATAATTTGGCACATTTCTGGAAAGCTGTCAACATATATTCAAACATGTAAATTTTGTTTCAGCGAATCCACTTCCAAGAATCTATCAAAAGAAATTGATTCAAAATATGGAAAAATCTGTGAGCATGGAGATGTACCTTGCAGCATTTTTAATAATGATAAAAAATTGTAAACTATTTGAATGCTCATCAGTAGGGAAATGGTGGGATAAATTATGATCATCACTTAAGGGAATTATGTGGTCAAAAAGGTGAATATAAAGACTAGTTAGCAATAAGGATATTAGCAATATAACAAAGACTAGTTTGCAATATAATATGTTAACTGAGAAAAACAGGAGACCATGTATGAAGGATATGATTAGAAATATGTAAAACACATATATGAAGAATACTTGAATTCAGAAAAATGATTACAAATACATTTGAATGGTTACTTTTAGAGTAATTTTTTGCTTTCCTCTTTTGCTAAAATTATGAATTTTTTCAATCAATTTAAAAGAAAATAAAACTTTGGGTAGGAAGGGACAGGAGGCTGCGGAAGACCTGTGGAACAGGTATTTTTGGCAGCTTGGAGCCTTTGAAAATTCCTTCATCCTACAGCAAGTATCCACACAGAGTAAGATCAAACTAGGATCCTAGGCTCAACTGTGACAGCCTTAATAGAAAAAGAAAAGAATTAAAATCCAATTACAAATGCCTTGTAAATCATTGGGCCACAGTTTGAGCCACAGAGCATTAGAGCCAGAAGTGGCTTTAGTGATCACTGGGCTGGCTTCCACCCGCCCCAGCCCCCACCCCCCAGCACACAAACATAATGTTGCAAGATGGGAAAAGTAAGGCTCAGAGTCACACAGCAAGTTACTGGCAGGGCTGAACTTGAGTCTAGGTCACTGACTCCTCACTCAATGCCATCTCTCCTCTACCAGATCTCAGCTCGGGGTGAAAGAGCACGTTTTAGGAAAAGTATTGGAAAGAAAAAAAATTTAATTAAAAATATATATTGTTAAAATGTAGATAATAAACCATACCCATGTACATGTCCCTTTAAATTTTAACTTTAAAATTAAAAATTTAATTTTAAATGTAGCAGCATCCTGACAAACTAGAAAATTTGACCAAAAGTGGAAAGAAAAAAAAACCCATAAAAATGTTGGCAAGCCCTAGGACTATGATCTGTCTCTGGCAAGATAATGGGGAAATAGAGCCAAACATAAAAACAAAGCTAAGTAGTAACATCTGGGAGGAAACAATCTCTTTGCCAAGGACCCACCTACCCCTTCAGAGAACATACATCTTTCTGGAGCTGTGTGCTGTACCAGGACTCAGGCTTGGCCGGGGTGAGCCACACATCCAGGGCCAGCTGCAGCACGTGCCTTTCCAGCGAGGTGAGGGCGCTGGCCGACATGGGCCTGCAAGTGTGGCGGGCCTCCCTGAGGAGGTGCTCAAGGGCTCTGGAGATGCAGGAAGCTAGGCCCAGGGAAGGGTGGAACTCTAGCAGATAAATGTTTTTCAAAGCTGGGCTTAATGAAGAGAAACAATGAATGACAATTTTACACAACGAAGAACTTAATCTGTTTCCAAAGATATTTGAATTTGATATTTTTCAAGACCAATAAAACAGCTCTTACAATCCAGGGCCTTATAAAAACCTGGAAGCTCAAAGGGGCTTCAGAGGCTGTCCAGGGAACCCACCGGGTTATACAACATGCTCTGTGCTTTAATGTGCACACTTTTAAAATTGGAAGACACAGGAGTTTAATCTAAAAGTCAATAAGAATAAGAGCCATTGTAAGTCAAATCATTATACTGTACACCTTAAACTTATACAGTGCTGTATGTCAATTATATCTCAATAAAATTGAAAAAGATTCCAAAATTGTATATGGCAAACCTTTCAACATTTCAGTAATCAATAGTTAGCCAAATATTTGAAAACAAAATAACTTAAAATAAAAGTGACTAAATATTAAATAATTTCCATGATTATTGCTATTTTTTACCTGAGTCTTTATCCTTTTTTTCCTCAAAATGATAACAGATGAAGACGATTTTTAAGTTCTATACACAACTGCTGGAATCATTCATGTTTGCCATAAAAATGTTATATTTTATAAATGAATGAGGCCAGAAATGATAAAACATTTGTCTATGGGTTATCCCTTTGGAAATTAAGGATACAGCACCAGTCAAGTCAAGGGCCTTTCTATACCTCCACAGAACTAAAGAACATAAATACTTCTTAAACCAATGCAAATGTGATTCTTCTTAGTCCAAGGTCTTAGAAACTACAACCCCGAGATTGGAAAGGAATCTCATCAAGCAAGTATCCTTTGCTTTTCAGACTATTCTGACAGGTCTCAGTATCCATAGAGTCCTAGCATATTCCACCAAAACCTGCTTCCTGAACAGCATATTCTTGCCATTGCAAGCTACACACACACACAGCTGGTGTCTCAAGCTTACTGCAGTGAAAAACTCAGTCCTGAGAAAGGTCTTTGGAGAAAATGCAGTCTTGTGCCTGGAGCTCCCAGGGTTCTTTCTCAAGAGTCAAGGTTACAATCTCAGCTATGAAATCCCTTGGCACCCTACCGATCCATCGGGTGATGGACCAAGATGACACTAGAGCTCACTGTGGTGACTTCTTACTGAAAGTCTGGCTGTACTGCTGGACTGTACGCTTCACAGGAGCATAGGGCCATGACTCTGTTGTTCATATGTGTGTCCCCAGCTCCTAACACACTGCCTGGTACATGTAAATCCTCAAAAAATACTTGTTGGCTGTTGAGAAGAGCTGGACAATTTCTCTACCCATTTGGAGGCAACAGAGAGGTTGTGATCTTGGGTGGCACAGATCAACTTGAGGCTTGTCACCAGCTTTCCAGTTCCTCTGTTGCCTCAAAGGCTGTAAAGGAATGGTGGGGGAAAATCATACTACTTATCAAGGGGGTGACTTTATGTACTCTCTCTGAGTGATCTCAGGAAATTTAATCCACTCCTTAAAGGGGAGTGGGTCACAAGGTAAGTCTACAGAAACCTTTTCGTTGACCCTTGCTAGAAGAAAGAAATTCCTTTTTGAGAAACTTATAAATATTTCCATGTTTCATATATGTTGGCTTGTGTGGCACCTGTGATAGCATCCTCTGACAGTATTTGAAGAGAAACATTTTTAAGGACTTCTCAAGGGAGTGAAGACTCTGCACCCAGTGGCATAAGTTTAAATTCCAGCCTCCTTATCCTTTATTTACAAAGTGAACCCTTCTTCTGTGGCTTTTATATCTATTTCTCGCATCTCCAAATATTTGAAAGGTGCTTTGTAGAATAGTATTTGACTTAACGTCATACCCTTAAATTATCTAGAAGAAATTATCTAAATGTAAAATGTCTAAAGACAGCACCGACTTACCAGCTATTGTTGATAGAAATGAGTTGTTTGCAAATTATGTTGAGAGGAAGTCCAAATGTAGTGCTATCATCTGGATGGCTGTCTTGCCAAAGTCTCCGGACATACTCCCGCTGACACTCTATCTAGAAATGTAGCATGAAAGTTAAAATTAGAAAAGTTAAACTTTCCCATAGATGTGAGTTATGAGCCTTGGCATGAGAAGAGCAGAAAATCAGCCCTTTGCGTCTCTTCATTATTTAACTAATTTTCACTCAGACGTGGTTTTGGAGATTCATTCACACAGAGACACACTTGTCTTTTTGTCTGAGCCAAGGGTCAGCCAGGAAAAGCAAAGGCAACTAGCTTCAGGCAATCTCAAGAGGCCCAAGAAAACTTTCTGTCAAATAATTGACTGCGAGGAAAAAATTCTAACCAGGCCTAAGGTAACGGCAACGATCGTTTTCTCCTTAGCTTCTCCCCAGAGAACAGACTGTGCTCCTTTCCTGTAGGGTCCTAAAAATGGTTGCGACGTTTTAAAAAATAAATATAATTTTACACACTAATGTTTCACAGAGGGGTAGGGTTAGTTCTTTCACTACCAATAAACTCTATGATTGAATGAAAACAGGTTGTCAATTCTTTGTAACCATTCAGTCTAATTAGGGTTGGAAATCTCCCTTTAAGACTGGAGTTATGCTTGGAATTCAACAATGCAAATAAGCTTATAAATAAACATGGTGAAACCTAGATTCTAGACCAGCGCTGATAGAAAGACACAATTTCAGTGTTTTCCATCCTCTTCTCACAGGGGATATTTTAAAGCCCAAATGTACTCACGTGCTGGTTGAGAAGGCCCCTCACTAGCTGCAGGTGAAGCCTCAGGCAGGCACATTCATCTCGGTAGGCCTTAATGAAGTAAGGCTGGCTGAGATCAAACCTTGCGCACCTGTGCATGATGTCAGTGATCACTTGTGCTAAGGCAAACCTCTCCTCTCGGTCCAACGCATGCTGGTAGGCTTCAAAGTAACTGTCAAGAAGCTGCAAATAAGGTTGATAGTCAGAGAACAGGGTCCAGCAAAAAGAGATGAGTCCCCACCCACTCCAGGCTTTGGGAAAACTCCTCACCATCAGAAGGAGAGAGACAGCTCTGAACTTCTGGGTACTGGCCCAGTGTGGGCAGCTGCAGCACCAAAGCAACTCAGAGAGATTAGGAAACCCACAGACCAAGTTAGGGAGGGCAAGGAAAAAGCACTCGTTTTGCCTCTGTCCCCCCTTCCTTGGCTCTCCATAAGTAAAAGAAGGGTTATACAGTGAAAAGTATTATCTAGTAGCTATAAGCACCAGTAAGACAGAGCGGTCAATGTCATTTTGTCAAATACACTTTTCTCCAACACCGTTTCCCCACAGACCCACTCTCCTTCCTGCATTTCACTTTATCACCAAAGGTGGGCAGGAGGCCTCCACCTCACTTCTACACCCTCAGCCCCATTAATGACCTCATAACTGTTTGCCTGAGTTTCACCTATGTAGTAACGATGGGGCGTGGTTGTGGTTAGAATATAAATATAAAGGCATTAATCCCAGATCGGAATCCACTAGGAAGGGCCTATGTAGGAATTCTCCTGCTCATCGAGGAAGCTTCTGTTTTAGTGGAGTTCCCAAGACTTTTCTAAAAACTGAAGAGAGCTTCCAGATGCTAACCACTGAAAAGGATTCTTAGAGAGTTCAGAAAAAGATGCTATTTTACTTTTACATTTGTCTATAAGCTTAAGGGATTTCTGTTCTGTGTGTAAATTCTATTTGTGTATAATTAGTCATGGTGCTAATCAGAAAAAGCTCTTCAGAGATCACTGGGCTGGAATCCCAAACAGGAACCTAAGGGTAAGATCTGTAAGCAGTTCCAAACAATGGAATTACTGTTCTAGGGTTGTTTTAAAAATTTCATAAGCCTTAGACACACTTATTTTTGGAGACCCTATCCCATGTTATATCAAATATATTAAAACTCACATCCCAATCGGTTTTCTTCTGTAAAAATGTTAAATGGTATTTATAACTTTGCTTTTCAAATATTTGGCTTTGAGCAATACATTTAATTAATAATTGGCTATGACTTCTGAGCAGCATATACTTTAGTATTCTTATGGAATGAGATCTGATCCACAAATTGTTTTCAAATGTAATGAGATGTTTACAAGTGCTCAGCTAATTTTTTACATTTTATGGGCATGTCATTTAAGAATTTGTCTATTTTACATTTTCTTTTTGTATTTCTGAGTAACACTGTTTATTTTTTCTCTCAGATCTCACATATTTCCAATGGTCCCTGAAAAGCTCTTAGATCCTAAACACCAAGTTTATATTACCTGATGGATAAGTCAGCTCTGACAGAAAGCTTCTGAACTTTCAGTCCCCCTGGATTACAATGGAACAAATTCCTTTTCTCTGTTGGCTTAATCCAACTTCTCCCTCAGAGTTTTAGCTCAACATCTCCCTCCCCAGTCTTCTTTCACCAGCTCCTCTATTGGAGGTTTCACTCTTCTGCAAGGCCTCAGCTCCCAAGGTAGCTTTATCATCAAAGGCACAGGTGTGCCCAGTGTGTGCATTTAATTGGCAGCAAGAAGTAGGCGGTTGAGGTTGCAATTTCTACCAGCCCAACAGCCTAGCACACATTGAGATACATTAGAGAAAGAATGTGTTTTGTTTCCTTGGGTGCAGGTATTCCTGGTGGTTTGAGGTCAGGAAGTCAGCCCTCTTAACAATCTAAGGAATTTCCTAAAAGGAGATAAACAGGCCCTTTCATTATGTGGCGTCCATAGCTAAGAATGCAAGACCAGAAAGACTTGAGAAGGCGTAAGCAGTACTTGAATATAGGTGGCAACAACGGAGAGGGGAGCCAAGGAACCAAGTGGCAGGAAAAGCCAAGAGCAGATTCTCCATCTTGCTATTGTGGCTTCCGTGGCTCCTAAGGAGATAAGAGCTCCAGAATCAATAGCAGACTAGGAATCAAACACTGCCTTAGTAACAGATGTCCAGTGTCTGAGGGCTTCAACACTAAGGCTGCAGGATGGAAAGCCTGGGGCATTTCATTTAGAATCCAGTTTTGCAGGATGCCCCTTGGTCTACAGAATCTTGGGTCACCCTTAGTATAAAAAGGCTAACATCAAAACAAGCAAAAGCCTCGGGATATAGAGTGAGCTCCACAGGTTAGAAACTCATACACCTCAGAGTGGGAAATGAAGGAAGGTGGAGATCCCCTTGCCTTTAAGTGAGCCCAGGGAAAATGAAGCGGGCAGGGTTATCTGAATGACCTTGTTCAGTCCACAGAGTCCTACTCAAAAGTAGCATTCGGTTAAATAGCAGAAGACAAAGCAGAAACAAAGGAGCGACTAGATGGGGTAAGAAGGGTGTCACTTAGTATCCTCGGGGGAGATTAGGAAAGAAACAATTACTTCTCTAAGCCATTCTGGAGGAACCTGAATCTTTCTGGCTGGGCCAGGGCAATCCCAGGAACTGGTTTATAGTATTTGTATTGCTTTGACCTGTTTTCAGACAAAGAGCCCTATTGTTTGGTTATTTGACAGGGGAAGTTGGTGGGGAGGGTTCTTGCTGGTGATTCCAATCTGGTGATACCAAGCTGCAGAGGCTGGTGCTACATTGCCATGATCACTTCATTGTTGGTAGGATTGCCAGATTTAGCAAACAAAAATATAGGTCATCTAGTTAAATTTGAACTGCTGATAAACAACTGACACTTTTTTAGTATATCACAAATATTTTACCTGGCAACCCTAGCTGTTGAGAAGGAAAATGTGGCTCTTTAAATTGACAAGCCTTTTTGCAAGCTTTGGCCTCCACCTCAAGAAGCTCTCAGATGGCCCTTTGCATAATTTTATTATGATTTTTTTCCCAACATGGGTAGGACTGTGATCTTTCCACCTCGTGGGTTCTATTTATTATCTGTTTGCTAACTGGCCCATTTCCATTTAAACTGTGGGCTGGTATTTGTCTAAGAAGTCTCTCTAGCCTTGTCAGATGTCACCTGTGTGTGCCAAGGGCCAACTCTCAGGCAAAATAATATGTGGTACTCACTGACTGTAGGTATCAAATATTGGAGGAAATAGAAAAATAGCCAGAATGAATAATCTCAAACCCTACTGTTTATATTCTTTTTACCTCAACCTTTTTTTTTTACTTCTTGGATTTAAAAAACTTTTAAAAACAGTATTTTAGGTCAAATGAAAGTGCAAAACAGAAAATCAATGTTGGACACAACTTGTCATAGACTTCTTTTCTTTTCTTTTCTTTTTTTTTCCAGTGCTCTGAACACATTCAAATTGCCCTGAAAATGTGTCCTCTAGTGGCTGTGGAGAGAATTAGCAGTTTGGTATAAATGTCACTTAGGAGCTGGTACAGCTGATGCCTGGTTTCTCTGAGCCTCTTAATCCACCTAAATTCACACCAGCTCTATTTTTATGAGCCTCTTACATAATATGGTTACTTTAAAGATTTAAGACAACCCAGTGTGTTCGAGCAATTCTTAACTCCAGTGATTCCAATAAATTTAACAATCTAAAACAGCTGAGGACACTTGGCAGTAGAATCAGTACTGGGGGAAATCAATTGTACTGTAGATAAAAATCTGGTTTATCCATTAAAAATGGGCTCTTTCAACAATTTCTGATTTAGAAGGCCACATTTTCCAGTTTTGGCACAGATAGCTTAGTTTCTATAGAGAACTTATTCTCAGGGTAGAAAGGAGGGAGATATTTTCAGTGATTGTTTTAAGTTAAAACAATTTCATATCCCTTAGAAGAAACTAGTGGACAGCCCTGGTGGCTTAGCGCAGAATGAACCCTAGGCCAAAGTGAGGAGAAACTGGTTTGTTTTTCATTACTCTCTGGACTTCTATTCTTCCCTAGTCATGCCTGGGGCCTCCACTGGGGGCCTAGAAGAACTGAAAGTGGAGGTGGAGAGAGTACAGGAAAGGGGAGTTGTTTAAAACACATGCCTGGACCAAAAACTTGTGGAATTTGAGGATTCTGTCTTATATTTAATGCATCCTCTCCAGTTTCTACACTGGGAGCCTAATTATCTGATTTACTCAGTTGATCACAGTATGGTTCTAATTGGCAGATCAAGGCTGCAGATGCAAACTCTAGAGGTCAGTTACCTTTGAAAAGAGGAACCATTTTCAAAGCCCAAGACTTGTACACTTTAAGTCCAGCCAGTTGTTTTCAAAAACTGGGTGACCTATAACTCCGTGAATAACAGACCAGTGAGTAGATGAAATGGTAAACCATCTATTCTACCAGAAAAACAGTTCAGAGAAAACACTGCCACTTCCCCATCTTCTGACCACATCACAATGCACTGTAACGTGGCTTCCACCTCCACTACTCTTCTGAGAGAGTCCTACAAAGCTGGCAATGACCTCCTGAGGGCTGAGCCCACTGTCTGGTTTTTAGGACTCACCTTTCTTGATGTTTCACTCTACTCCATGCTAGTAACCATCCTTTCCTAATTAAAATGTTTTTTGTCCCGTGGGCTTTCCTAACACTATCCCTCCTTTTTTTCCCTGAAGTCTCTTTGGCTACTTCTTCTTGCTCCTCTCATGGATTCTTGTTTCATGACCTTTCCCGTAAATGTAAGTGTCCCCCAGGGACCCATTTCAGGCATCTCTGGCTTTTCCTAGTCATTTTGATTCATTACTATGGTTCAGCCTCGATGTTCATACCTCAGCTCATACCTGCTCCTGAGCCTACAAAACATTCACACCTGGGTTTTAGCAAACTCTCCTCATACGCCTTGTGTCCTAGTCTCAATCCTACCTTCCCATCTAAAGACACCCCTCTTCCTTCATTCTGTTTCGGTCAATAGCCTCCTCCCTGACCCTGAGGAAGTGATTTTAATTCCACCCTCATTCTCTCACTCTGACATCCAGTCTGCAAATCCTGCCATTTGCTTTCACCCACTCATATGTGGCACACATTTCTAAGGTTGGTCAGTTTGTCTGTGTTTAGCAAAGTGAAGCTTCCCTGACAGAACAATGAACATGAGAGGAATCATCATTCTTTCTCGCTAAAAGCATATGTGTTATAAAGGGTCCTACATTATACAGCCCTCTAACTAATCATACCTATAAGATTAAGTTGTATCCTTCACATTTGATTTTTTTATAACAAAAAAAAACACAATAAAGAACATAAAATGTATTACTCACATCCTTACAACTAGCTGAGATTATCTGAAGAATTATTATTTTTATTAGGAGCTGCCTTAAAAGACCCACTGGGTTTTAAAAAATACTGGGTTTTATTTAGAATATTTAACAGATGTTTTGTTTTCTAGGCAAAAATACCTGGCGCTTGTTTTCTAGAAGAGTTGCTTCCCAAGTCCACATGTCGTACAGCACAGCACATCTGTCCACACCTGCATGGGCCCATCCACAGTCATGGCCAGTATTGGAGTTGATGCCCACTTTGTGGCCTAGGAGAGAAGTGGATGAGAATGACCAGAGACAGGCCTCTCTACGAAGTTATTCTAGTAGAAAAGCTCCTCTCAGATTGTCAGCTCCACTTCAGGAATGAAAACGCTGAATCAGTAACTGGGATTCCAGAGAATCAGCTAATGAGCCTTGGGCAAGACGAGGCCCTAAGTTCTTACTTGTTGACTTCTAAGTCAACAGAGGTTTTTGTCTTGACTTCTTAATATTAAATTTAAAGACTAATTTAAGGTAGAGTGCATGCTTAGCATGCACGAGGTCCTGGGTTCAATCTCCTGCACCTCCTCCAAATATATATTAATATATAAGCCTAACTACCTCTGCCTCATAAAACAAAACAATACAAAAAGACTAATTTAAAAAATATAACCAAAATTTCAGTTAACATGAAATATTTACTAAAATGTCTTGAAATCTATCATTTAAAGGCAAAACAAACATCTCTTCTTCTGTAAAAATAGGTCCCTGGTGATTAAACAACAAACCTGCTATATAAATGGATGCTAGCCAAGTCAAAAAATTTCAGGGAAATTTCTAAGATATTCCTTAGGTATGGTAATTACTAACTTAAATCAATAAGTGAAATCATTGCCACTATTCAGCTAAAATATTTTCCCACTATATTAATGGAAATTTTCACTGTCAGCATTATTATTGCTTAAAATTTTAAGTGATCAGTTTTCAGGTGCTGGAGTTGAGTTTAATAATTATGGTATATGATGGTACTGAACAAGAGAAAACTGGTCAGGAATTTCTCTAGCAGCAGTTGGGAAATCTTTTCACAATGGATGATCATGTATGTCCTCCCTAGCTCAGTGAGAGATGCTCATGGGGCTAAGTGACTGCTAAGTGTTTCAATCAAAGTAAATTCTTAGCAGCTGGAAAGAGTCACGTCATACTGTAAATTAGTATCAGCAGAAATGATGCATTGGTATATAGGATGACTAGTAAAGATAAAAGCTAACAGCTGAAATTAAATGCCCTGCAATGTTGGATGCCTTCACTATATCCCATGATTCAGATCCCCAGTGGTCTGTGGCAAAGAGAACAAAGAGTTCAATCCAATATTAAATTAATTCTGTCTGGGATCTGAGAAGTTAATTGTCAAACATTCTTAGGGCAGCATTTTATAACAGTATGAACATGAATTATCCTTAATTAAAGTCTTCATATGTTACAAAATAGCACAAACCCTTGCTAAATTTTCCTTCAGGTGTTGCATTGTGTTTAGAAACTCTTAAGTTCTTTCCAATGCAATGTGAATGCTGTCATATTATTCCTAAAGGAATATTCTTACCTCACCTATTTCTAAAATTGGATAAATGTTAGTGATGCCCAAAGGAAGGGAGAATACAGGTTATGGGTTATTTGATTGCCCTGAGTAATGATTTCTCCTTCTGGGACTTGTCTGCTATTTTCCTAGCCAGGTCTTCTTGCATCCTGGTGGTTTTCTGTTAGGAATTCAGGAATATCTATGCTTCTAACTGCAGTTTCCCCAAGGTCAATCACTGTTTTTGTCACTTTGATCATTAATTTCACTTGCTTACTTTCTGTCCCTGAGGGCCCTGCACTCAATGGTGAAGCAGGAATGCTAATGGGCAACAAGCCTAAACAACAGTAAGAACTGTAACCAAGTCACAGTCTCCAAAAAATGAGGGACTTGAGCTGGAAACAAATCTTTTTCCAAAAAAGTGGTGTGTACTGGGGAGGTGTATGTATGTGCTTAGTGAATTCCCAGATACTATGGGATATGCATTTATATTTTGAGGTGGGAGGTGTTAAATAGAGCCCTTAGTGTTTTTTGTTTGTTTGGCTGGTTGATTTTTAAGAACCTCACTTCTGACCTTTTTCTTTCTCAATGTAATGGCTGGCCAGCAGCAGCAGCTCTGTCTCTAGTTCCTTCAGATCACTCAGGGCTTCATCATACACGACATACACTCCTTGCTGGTCCTGGGTGTGGACGCAGCCAGCAACCATGCAGTAGTAGTCATCCTGGTTCTCTACTTCTGAGAACTCCATGAACTGGACACTCTGAGCCTGGTGAAAGAAAGCCAAGCCTGGAAGTTACCGGAAGAGGGAGAGATCTATTTGTCAGCCCAAATGGACCGAACAGCAGACTTCTGCTCCCACACAGCAGGCTGTCGGCGTGGAGCTGTAGACATGATGACTGTATAAAGAGCTATCTATATGTACAGAAAAAGATATTAGCAAAGAATGTCGGCAGGGAAGGGTAGTTCCTGAGGTAGATAACCAGCTGATTAAGGTTTTCTGATTAACTCAGGATTATCTGGATAAATGTGGGCAATAGAGCCAAGTGTAAAAGTGATCTCTGAAGTCAGAGTGCCTGTGTTCAGATCCAGCCTCTGCCAGGATCTCAACTTGGGCAAGTTATGCAGCGATTTGTAGTTTCCAATTCCTTATCTGTAACATGGGGGCAGTGAAAACACCCTAACAGTTGTTGTAGGGAATATGACACTGCATATGAGGCGCTTGAGATCTAGAAACATTAGCTGTTAAAAATATTTGTTTTAATCTTATAAATACTTCTAAAGTGCATTAACACAATGTCAAGTCTTAGTAATACTCTGGGTTGAATAGTGTGTCCCCCCCAAATTCACGTCCACCTGAAACCTGTGAATATGCCCTTATTTGGAAACAGAGCCTTTGCAGATATACACAAGCTAAGATGAGGTCATATTGGATTAAGGTGGGCCCTAATCTAATGACTGGTGTTCTTATAAAAAGAGGAAAATTTGGAGACAGATACAAAGGGGAGAAGGGCACGTGAAGGCAGAGGCAGAGACTGGAGTGATGCATCTATAAGCCAAGGAACACCAAGGATTGCTGGCAACTACCAGAAGCCAGAAGAGGCAAGGAAGGATCTTCCTCTGGAGCATTCAGAGAGGGCACAGCCTTGCTGACACCCTGAGTTTGGATTTGTTGTCTCCAGAACTGTCAGAGAATAAATTTCTTTCCCAGTGGTTGTGAGCCACTCACTTTGTGGAGCTTTGTTGTGGCAGCCCCAGGAAACTAATACAAGTAATTTGAATATTCCAACCATAATTTTATTTTACTTTTTGGATGACTGAGGACCTATTGCTTCCCAAGAGTCATTCTTACTAGTTATTCTAGTAATAATTCTCAGAATTTCAAACTTCTCCACCCTCTCAAGCCTCTGAATTCACTTCCCCTCTCACCGGCCCCAGTGCCCAGCCTCCCTCAGTCTCCACAGAAGCCCTTCCATTTCCCCACTCACACACAAACACCACTGCTGCCCCTCCTCTCCTGCCTCCTCAGAACTGTAGGGGCTGATTCCACTCCCCTTCTCTAAAAGCCATTCCCTCCCACTCTGAAGCATATCCTCCCCTTGGACATTCAACTCATCTCAACCAGAGATTTCCCAGTTGACACTGAAACATCTCACAGCTGCTCACTTTAAGATATCCTCACACCCTTCCCCAGGCTCCACCTTGTCTCTCCTCCTTCTCACAGTCCATCTTCCTCAAATGTTCTCTGTACTCACTGTCTGCGTCTCCTCACCACCTGCTCCTCGCCCATTCCCATCGGGCTCCTGTCTCCATCCAGCCACCCCAACCACTTTCACTAAGACCAACAGTCCTTGCTCCACTTCCAGCAGACTGTGTTGAGTCATTTTACACAACCTCTCAGGAGCATCTGACAGTGTAGCACTCCCGGCTTCCTGACTCACCCTCTGCCCTGGTCTTCCAGAACTCCATATTCTCCTTGTTCTCACCAACTTTCCAGCCCTTTCTTCTCTATCAGATCATTACATGGTGGTCTCACTAAATCCCCGGTCCTAGAACCTCATCTTTCCCTCCTATAATCCTTTCTTAGGAGATAGTACAATTTCACAGCTGAAATTACCCTCTTTAAAACCATTTGCTCCCCAATTTATATCTCCAATCCAGATTTCCTAGAGCTTTAGACCCATTTAGCATCTGTTCCTGGGCATCTCAAAGGCCCCTCAGATTTAACATGCTCAAATCACGTGATCTTTCCCCACAAACCCAGGCCACCTCCAGCTGCCCCATTTTAGTAAATAGCACCACCACCCATCCACTTCCTCTAGCATGAATCATTCCTGACATCTCTTTCTGACTCAGCCTACACATCCAGTCTATCACCAAGTCTTGTTGATTTTACTTCCTATCTCTCAAATCCACCCACTTGCCTGCATTTCCACCCACCACTGTAGTCCGAGCTGTTATTATCATGCACTAGAACTAGTTTAGGAGCTTCTAAACTGGTCTAGCCTCTTAATTGGTCTATCCACATCCCCAGTAGTGCCAAGGCTGAGAAACCTTGGGCTGGTTTCATTTCGTATCACTTTCCACCTGGATCACTGTGTCCCGCCAACTCATGTCTTCTTTTGATTTCTTGTGGGTGCCATGTTCTCCCTGGCCACAGGTCCTTTGCACAGAGTCTATTCCCTTCAGTGGAAAGGTCTCCCTCCACCCTTCATCTTCCAACCTCAGCTCAATCACCACGTTTGCAGGGAACTCCCCCTTGGTCTCCCTATGGCACCAAGTATCACTCTTTTGAGGTACTTATTGAAGTAACTGTTTTATATTTATTGTGTAATTATTGATCAATATTTGTTTCACTCATTGGATTTATAAGTACTACTAGGGTAAGGAATATGTCTGTTTTTGTTTATTATTGTGTCCTCAGTGCTTAGAAAAAAATAAAATCAATTGTTTCAGATTTTTGGACATAGATTTCTTTTATGCTATGATTTTATGATCCTTACTTATACCTTTAATATATACCAGTCAGAAATCCTGTGTTTTGCCCTCATGGATTCTCATGTCATTCAGCCTAATAAATGCATTCTTAATGTGGGTGATAATGTCTAGGTTAAAAAATATTTCTTGGAGGGCAAAAAAAACTTACTCTTTTTATGTATAAAGCACAAATATACAGATTGTACATAAACAGATACATGGCATATCACTAGTATTACATTTCTTTGGGGATGAGATTAGGGGGAAAAGTCTAAAAAAACTCCTTGTGTGAGGAGGACTTTTTGAAAAATGAAAAATAAGGTTAAGAAACATTGGCCTAGTTTTTTATATTATATAAAATATAAATTTATATATTTTAAATGATAAAATACACACAATATTTATGTCTTAGCCATTGTTAAGTATACAGATCAGTGGCATTAAGTTCATTCACACTGTTGTGCAAGCATCACCTTCATCCATCCAGAACACTTTTCATCTTGCAAAAGTGAACCTCTGTCCCATTAAACAATAACTCTCCATAACCTTCCCCAACCCCTGGCTACCACCACTCTACTTATTGTCGAATGATTTTGACTACTCCAGCAATTCATATATGTGGAATCATACAGTATTTGTCCATTTGTGCTAGCTTATTTCACTTAGCAGAATGTCCTGAAGGTTCATGCATGTTGTAGCATGTGTCTGAGTTTTTCCTTCCTTTTTAGGGCTGAATAATATATCACTGTATGTATATATCATATTTGTCCATCCATCAGTGGATACTTGAGTTGCTTCCAGCTTTCAGCTATTGTGAATAATGCTGTTATGAATATATGCATACAAGTATCTCTTAGAATCCCTGCTTTCAATTCTTTTGGGTATATACCCAGAAGTAGAATTGCTGGATCATATGACAATTCTATTTTTAATTTTTGAGGACCAACCATACTGTTTTACATAAGCAGCTGCACCATTTTACATTCCCATCAAGAGTACACAAGAGTACAGTATAGTACACAAGAGTTCCTTGCAAAAGTGATGACTGAACTGGGGTTGGAAGATGAAGGGGCTTTAACTAGGCAAAGAATATACAATTTCTCCACATCCTCACTAACATTAGTTATTTCATATAAATATATATACATATATATACACACACACATATATTTCATATATGTGATATTTTTAAAGAATAAAAGTCTGATTTTCTTAGTTGTTATATTTGTGAGTCATTTAAACTGTGGAATCAATGGCTCCCAATCATTTATCCTCCATCTATTCATCATTGTAACATAAAAACTTTGCTAAGTTAAGTAATCAGTTCTTGGATAGAAGACATTTATCTATAAATTTTAAGCAATCATTATATCCTGGCTCTCAGTAGACTTGTCAATTGGTTTGTGTATGTGGCATTGCCTATTGTATAACAGGAAGCCCTCTGGAACCTTCACAAACAGGGCAGATAATCATCTACTCGGATGGTTAACTGTATATGTTGGAAAGGTAGAGGGGCGGTACTCTGTGGGTCCTTTCAATTCTCTGGCTCTATAATTCATTTTTATGTGCTGTTATAAGTACAGCAGATGATGAAATAATCTCCCTGAAGACTCCTCTTTAATGAACTGCTCATTCAATTATAAATTCTTAATGATTCAAGCAGGAACTTTGAAATCTTCTAATAAGTAAAACTATGAGCATTTCTAAATAATAGCTAGGGTTCATAATCTTCCATCAGAAGGATATTTCATAGTTAAACATTTCTCTAGTCAGTGGTTGTTTTGGTTTATTTTGCTTTGTACTATTCCTTAGATATAAAACTTTCCAATAATTAGGAGCTTCATTTGACTAGGAGTTCCAAAAGTGAATGTATTATTTTTTAATGAAATGATAGGCACCATTAGAAAACAGAAAAGATGCTAAGAAAATGAGATGTCACATATACAAAAATTAAACAGCTTGCTTAGATTTATAAACTAGCATGTTGGCTTCTGTTGGCATTTAGCTCCTGTGACCTGTTATGCAAAATGAGCTATCCTCTGAGGTAGAAAGGGACAACTTAATGTGATATGCTTTAGCCACTTTACTGGAAAAGACCTTTCTTTCCCAGTGTTCTTGTACAGGGGAATTTTATAGGACTTTAAAGAAATGGCTACTGGATTAAGTTCTGGTGCTGACGGAAAGCAGTAACAGTGTCCGGACACCGACTGTAATGCCATTGTCTATTTAAATGGTCTTTTTTTTTTTCCACTTTCCCCACGCTCACCTCATTGTTTGAGCCCTTTATATAGCCAGACATACGATTTCCCCTTCTCTCCCTGAGCTTCTGTGTCTGAAATGTATGCTTCTGTCCGTGGGAGATGAACTTTGAAGACCAGATGGCCAAATTACCTCATGCAGGGTTATAATATTTCCTTTTCATTTTAATTTCTTCCACAGCCATGTGGAAGTCCTTCCTTCTAACGTTTTTGTGGTGTAGAGAGTTGATCCTTCAATATTATTCTTGCAGGATTGGCAGGAAAAGGAAGGAAATAATTACCTGTTTGGCTAAGGTATAATCTGATCTTTGAGATGATTCATATGTTTTTAAGTCTGCAAATTAACTGATGCCAGCATAACTATTTGAGTACAGCGACTATAGGAAAATTGGTGGCCTATCATTAATTCTTTTCACTCTATTAGTTTCTGCCATCACTTTTTAATAAAAATTTTAAGCCTCTTAGCAATGTAGACAATACTTCTCTGACTATCTTGCCTTTTGTTAAATCATCTTTGCATTAATTTCAAATAATAATAGCCCAGTCTAAGAATTCATCAAACTTTATTGGTGAATGATTCAATCTACTGGATATAATCTTTTAAATCTTTGAAAAAGAAAATAAAAATCTTTTAGTCTCTGCCTCACCTGCAGAGTATAATGCTTTATCATACCTATTTTTCTGCTTTTGAAAAGCATGACATACTTTGCACAACACTTTCATGTACATTGTCTTTTTGTGATCTCACAATCATTCTGCTATGGACAGAGCCTTTCTTTTGTCCAGTAAACATTTATTAGGTACCTACTACTTGAAAGATATATATCCAACTCTCTGCTTCCTTTTGGCATCTGAACATCTAGTAATCATGTCAAAACGTCCATGCCCTTAACCAAGATCCTGATCTTCCCAACAAACCTGCTCCAACCACATCTTAGATGACGGCAACTCTAAACTTCAGATGCTCAGGCCCAAACTTTGGAATCAACCTTGACTTCCCCCTAGCCCCTCTCTCTCACATTCCACATCCTAACTGCCTGGAAATCATACCGGCTGTACCTTCAAAATACATATCTAGAACCTGACCATTTCTAATCATGTTATCTTCTCAGACACACTGTCTCTAGTTTGATTAGTGCAATAGCCTCCCAACTAACCTCTGCTCAGCCCTTCAGTCCATTCTTAACACAGCAGCATGGATGTAAAAATGGAAGTCAAATCACATCACTCTCCTGCTCAAAACTCTCCCAGGGCTCCCCTTCTCACTCAAAGTCCTCAAAATGATCCACAAGGCCCTACAGAACTGGCTCCCCACCCTCCAGTCTCTTTAAACTCATTTCCTGACAAGTTCCCCCTCATTCATTCTAGCTGCACTGAACCCCTTGCTGTTCCTGCAACATTGCTACACAGGGTTCTGCCTCATGGCCTTTGCACTGGCTCTCCCCTTTGCCTGGCACTTTTCTCCCGGTCAGTCATGTCGTTTGCTTCCTGATTTCCTTCAGGTCTTTACTCAGATAGAACCTTCTCAGGAACGCCTTCCCCGATCACCCCACTTACACCTGCAATATCCCATCACCAACTCTCTATTGCCCTTTCCTTCTAAATTTTTGTCCATAGTGTTTATCGCCATCTTTACTTGTCCAAAAAGGCTAGGTTATTCTGTGATAAACAACCTCAAACTCCATAGCCTACCCTTAAAATTATTTTCTCACTCAGGCAGAGCCCACTGCAGGGCTAGTTGATTTCTAGGCCTCTTCTAGCAGTGACCAAGGAATCCAGGATATTTCTACTTTGTGGCTTAACATGTGCCTTCCACTGGCCGCAGCAGGGGAAGAGAGCTGGAGGGTTATGGACCAGTTCTTACGTGCTTTGGACTAGAAGTGACACGTCATTAATGCTCAGAGCCCACTGACACCTCCCAGCTGCAAGGGCCTACGACGTCTGGGGCAGCTTTGGTGCCAAACCATGTCCCATTCTATATGTGTTATTTATTTATTAACTGTCTGTCTCTTTCCACTGAATAGTCCCATGATAGCAGGGATTTGTGACAGTTTTGTTACTGCTGTATTCACAGTGCTTAGTATATACCCCCAGTGTCAGAACATTGGTGGGATGAATGAATGAGAGAATGAACAATGAATGACAGGCTCACAGCGTGTGGGAGTAGATAAGCCAACAGTCTAGCATGGAGTGAGCTGAGTGCTGTGGTGGAGACAGACAGGTCACAGGGAGAAGCACCCAGCTCTGCCCAGAGATATAAGAAAGACTTCTCAGAGAGGTAATATTTGAATGAAAACTTGAATAGAGCAGGCCTTTACTAAGGAAAGAGGAGGTGAGGGACAGAAGGGCCATTGTGAACAAGACCCTGAGGTGTGAACAGCTCCGCTCATTCAGAGGAGGACCAGGCCCAGCACCATGAGAATGAAGGTACAGGGGCAGTGGAGGGAAATGAGTTCTGGGAGGCTGACAGCAGCCAGCTTGTGCCCAGCCTTGTAAACTTTACCAAGGAGCTTGGACTTTATCTTCTGAAAAACAGGAAATTCCTGAAGACCTCAAGCAAGGGAATAAATGTGATTACATCTGGGCAAAGGTCCTGAGAAATTTACAAAGCAATGAGGAGTGCCATTGTCTTACTTAAAATTCTCTGTTCCTCTCCAACCTTGCAGTTAGTCCCACATCCTGAGGAGAGCCTCTGCTTTCACGGTCTGGCCAGCTTTTTTTCTGCAGCCTCATCTCCCACTGCTTGCTCACAACAGCCTCTGCTACTAGCATGTCAAGTCCAGGCCGATCCTGAACACACCATGAGATGTCAGGCCTGTGTGCCTGAGGAGACACGCTCAAAGTCCAACAGCCAGGAGAAGCCTGCTGTCTCTCATTCTGGGGCTCTTTCTACTCTGCCATGTGCCTCAAGGACATGGCAGAGTGTCTGTGATAGGCTGTAGGTGCTTCCCTTACTGGTATTGTCACTGGGCAAACATGTGTTAACACTAGCCCAAGATTTTCCTCGTGATCAAACACACTGGGCCTAGGGAAGGGGTCTCCACCTTAGGGGCTTCTTCAATGTCAGCTCCCCAGGCTGGTGAGCCCAGTGATCTTGCTCCCAGTAGCCTCAGCCCTGGGCCTGGTGGGATCAGCCCAACAAATCAGCATCTGTGCCTTCCATCCCATACACAGGATGGACTTTCTAGATTAAATCCTGACAAGGCCACATACAGGGAGTACAGCTAAACCACGTGGTCCTATTTTAAAGTCTCTGAAGGAAGGCCACTTCCTTAAGTTTCTCACACTAAAGTAGTAGCTGCTGGCAGCTTCTAAGGAAGCAGTTATTCCTGTCATTTATGAGAGCACGGGAAAGAAATGCTGCATTACCCTTGAAATCTCTTCTTACGATCAATGGGGCAGGATAGGATTTGTCCCCCCTCTCCTCCTTCATTCATTCTCTTCCTCCCACTTCACCCCACCTCCAATCCAGGACAAACAAACTGGGAGAGTGGCTCAGTGGTAAGAAGAATCTTTCTTTAATCCATTAGCAAATAACACACTACAGCTGTGATATGAGAAAGGCAGGATATTAGCAAGAGAAAGATGCGTTTGTTTCCTAGGTGTGCTTGTTTCGAAAGCACCCTAGCCCTCCTGTCCAGCTTCACTGAGGGGCATACTAACTGGACTTGACTAACTATGAGCTAGGACCACGGGAGAGGGACAGAGGGGTAAAAGGGGAGTCTGTGTACACTAAAGAGGTGGGAGGGGGTACTTGCTAGGGAACGAGACCAAAAAGAGAGTCTCCCTGATACTCAGTGAAAGTTGGATTCTAGGAGACTAGGTAGGAAAAATAAGAAAATGTTTTTCAATATCTAGAGCTGAACTGTTCAACACAGTAGCCTCTAATCACATGTGGCTATTGAGCACTTGAAGTGTGGCTTGTTTGAGTTGAGATGTGCTATACATATAAGCTACATATTAGATTTTGAAGATTTAGTATGAAAAAATGTACACTATCTTACCAATGATTTCTTTGTATTGATTACATGATATTTTGGATACATTGGGTTAAATAAATTGCATTATTGGAATTAATTTCACATTTCTTTATACTTTTTCAAATGTGGCTACTAGAAAATCTTAAGTTATGTAGATGGCTTGTGTTAGATTTCTCTTGGACAGCACTACTCTACACTACACATTAGCGACAGTTGATAGTAAGATTTCATACCTTTATGAAATGACAATCATAAGTCAGGAGTGATACAAGCTTAAAATATAACTTATTTGGTAGCTAAGTAGATTTTATTTTTCAACATTTGTCAACTAACGCATTTTTTAAGAAGATAAAATTCATATTAAATCTTACCTTCAGGAATGAACTTTCTAGAGTTAAGATGAAAATACAACAAGAGTGTCTACAATATTCCAAGAAAATATATGCATTTTCAACTTTATTTCCAAAGAGAGGGATTTAATATGAATTTTGTAGAGTGTAGAAAGATGTATTAAAGAGATAATAAAAGATCAAGGGACAAGCAGGGTTTTGGAAGGAGGGATTTTTATGTTCAGCTTTATCAAAATTTTTTCTACCCTTGTTTTTTAATCTGTTTTTACATTTGGGGCTTGAAAAAACAGGAAAGAGGCAAAAAAGTACCACTAGCAATGTCAAGGAGGGTCTCTGTAAGGACATGTGGTTCTCAGGATAACAGAAAGGGCCCCTCCTGCTCTGTTGACTATAAAGTCCGCAAACCCGCAGCTAAAACGCCTTCCTTCCTGCTGTGGCCTCCAGGGCCGAGTACTTGCTGCCTGTGTCCTGCTCTCAAGTGGACTCTGCATTTTATTGTGGTTTAAAAGCCATTTCCCTTTTCACCACAATGTTTCAAAAAACCTATTTCCCTAGAAACTCCCACCTGTTACTTCATCATGTTACCTGATTCCAGGCGCTGAGACGAAGGTGGCTTGGAAGACAGGAGAATCAAAGGAAGAAAAAAACCGTAGCAGAATCCTCACCTTGTGCTCGGCAGATGTCCCATGGACATAGTGGTGAGCGCCTAGGCCTTGTGAGGTACCCATGCCTCCTTTCACTGTATTTACCCAGGAACTATCTTCTGTGGTGGGGACCAGGCTCCCTGCAACCAAGGTAAGGCCTGAAGTGTTGATTGTCAGTGTTCGCTCAATGGATCTGAAATAGTTCAGAATTCCTAAGCAGATGCGCTGAAACAAAGAAAGAACAGGGTCAAGACCCAGCCCTTCGCCAATCCACCACACAGAGTAAAAATTACGGGGGCTCCGGAGGCTGCAGGTCAGCTCCACTGCTGGGAAGGAAGCACAGTACCTCCAGAAGGTCTGCCTTCACGGGAAAATCAACACAAAGAGCAAAGTGTGAAAATGCATCACTGCTGGAGTCTCAGGAAAGACCCCCTTCCAGACAACCAAACAATTCAGGTTTGTGCTGGGCCATCCTCATACCTGCAGCTCCCTGATCCGCAGGTGGCGCAGATACAGAAAGGACAAGTAGGTCCCTCTCGCCAGGACAGGGTCCCCGCCACCGGGCCCAGGCAGGTCGTCCAAGCCCAGCAGTTGTAGCGCTACTGCGCAGCTGTACCTTCAGCGGGCCAGAAAAACAGAACAAACACCTTTTGCTTCAAAGTGATTCAGAAAATTCATATATACCACACCGAAGTTGTTTTCTTTAACTTCAGGGAGTTTTGTAATAGCTACTCTTTTAAAATACACTGGAATGAAAATAATGACTCTCTATGTATAAACAGAAAAAGAAATTTCTCTGAGCAATCACTCTCATTAAAAACCCAGGCCTAGAGGTTTTAGTTATCTGACCTGCTGTAACAATCTTGCTTTTACTTCAGCTTCATTTTTGATGTTTAACATGTAACCTACATATTAATCAATCACTCAATTTTCCCCACAGTGTTTAATCCATTTCCTTGAGTCGCCAGTAAAATGAGTTAATTTTACCCTGTCTCTCTCTTCTGTTTGACAGGCTCATCAGCACATTGGCTAAGATTTATTTGTGCCGGGTCATTTTCATTTCCTTCCACTGAAGGGTCATCTTCCTTCACATTTTCATTCTAGCGAAAAAGTAGCATTAGTAGGATTGCATGAACATTTGCAGTATTATTAACAAAATCATAGTCAGGTCATCACAAAATTAAATCTCATGATCCAAGGCACATTTAGATGAACAAGTAGAAGAGCATCTTGATCCATTTGAACCTGATGTGTGAAAACCTGAATTTCTAAAATGAATTAAAGGTCACTGTTTTTACTATTATTTAGTCTTTGTTTTACAAAACTATTCAGAACTTTTAAATACCAGCCATTACCACTCCGCCTCCCCTTTTACATGATTCATTCTATTAAAGGTTGATACGTACATTTGTAGATGTTTGGAACCTTGAAACTCTCACATCTAGTCTTGTCCCAGGCTGAGAGAGATCAGTGGATTAAACGCCTTTTTCTACTTTTTAGCAATATAATTTAATCATTTAAAGTCTTAATCCTGTTTTCACATTTATAAAATAGTGTGAAATTGGGAAATAAGCTGTTGTGAGAATTAAATGATAAAATGTGTATAAAGCTCTGTGGCTGGCACCTCATAGGTGCTCAGCACATGCTAGTTGTCTCCTGGCCAGGGATGGTAGTCATCAGTCAGGATGTAGGATCTATCACAAAATTCATGTTTTATGCTTATTTCCTCAGTTATCTTTCCTAACATGGAGAAGGATGAGGTCATGCACCCAGGGCCCTAAGGAAAACTGTGAAGAAGGTGATAAGGATGTCTGGTCCTGCCCCCACCCTCTGGGCAGCCCCTTTTTCGGTCACCCTCTCTGCCCATCCCTGGGCATACAACCCATTTCCATAAGATGTGCTCTTTCTTAGTGGCACTGATCCGCATGGAAATACTGAGTGTCAATGGCTTAGCTGGGTTACTTGTGTTTAACAGCAGTTCTCAGAATTCCAACAAATACTTATGGCAGAAACTGTTGGTTATTCTCCCATATTCGTTTTCCTCTTTTCCCACAGTACTTGAATATTTATCCTGGCACATGACCACCCAGATAAAGATCACATGTCCCAGCCTCTCTTGTAGCTAGGTGGAGCTATATGACTAATGGCCAATGGAATTGAAGTGAAATGCCACGTAGCAGCTTCCAGGAATTGCCCTGATGTGGCAGCTTCCCCTTCCCCATTTTCCATCCTGCTGCCTGATGAATGTGTCAGCTGGAACTCCACCTCAGACCAGGTGTTGACCTCAGGTATGGAAGCCACATTTGTTGGAACTTCAGGATGGAAGCAGTGTGGGTACCTGAAGACTCCGTGAAGCAGAGTCATCCCACCAGCTCTGTACTTCCTACCCTGGATGTTAATATGAGGGAGAAAGAGAAATTTCCATCTCCTTTAATCCTCTGTTATTTTGTGTTTAACCATGACCAACAACCAAACCTAATCTTAACTAACAAAGTTCCCAAGACTAAAGAGAGACTACCAGCTTTTATGACAGGCAGTGGGGAAGAAAATTTTGGACAGGGATATTAGAAAGAGTAGGGAAGAGAGAAAGTTGTCTAACTGGGTATCATTAAGTGGCTTCCCATTCTGCCTGTGGGCAGAGGTAGCTCCTTTCTGTTCTGGGTGAGAATGTACATCAGTATATTTCTGTGTAAACAACCCACAGACTGGAAAAGACCCTAGGAGGTGATGTGGTGCAGTCCTGTTCCTTAATACAGAAACACCAGATCATTATTCCAAAGTAAAGAGAATCTGTTATTTTAAAAAAAAAATCTATAGGAAAGTATATACCCCATGAGGGTAGCTGAATTTTGGTAATTTCTATTTGACCCAGAATTTGGGGTGAGAGGGGCTCTACTGAAGCCTTTTGCCTCCTGGGCTTACAGCGCTTTTGTGTTGCAGTTCAGCAGTGCCCGATGTGGCTCCAGAGGGCAGGCTCAGAGCCACAGCTTTTCTCTGATGGGATTGTGACTTTTTCAGCTGCTTCTTAAATTACCCAGAATTACATAGGAAGGAATAGAAAGTGATGTTAAGTTACAGTGAAAGACACTTTAAAGGAATGACTGAACAAACCACAAAAATATTGTTGGACCAGCAGATTGCCAGGAAGAGAGGAAGGGGGCACAGCAGGTTAGGGTGAGTCAAGGAAGAGAGCCCAGCATCCTCCGGGAAACCTGAACCAACCACAGCCCACAGAAGCAAACCGCTTGGGAAACACCAAGAGTCCATGAGTGTATTCCCCTAAGAGAGCCGGACACAGTGCAGGTAAGCCAAGGACTGACGAGAAACCAGAGTGTCAACACCACCTGTGTTCATTCTCTCTTCCTAGGTAAGTAAATCCTTTGACATTTATTCTACTTTGTGGCTGATTCTCTGCCAGAATGGCTGAGTTCATGCATTTTGACAGTTCTGAGATTTCCACTGATTGTAAATCTCATTTTCTTCTGGAAAATTGACAGGGGCAGTGGAGTGGGAGGTAGGGTGGAGGGAATAATTAGAGGAAGAGTAAGCCTATTATGTATTCCCCATCCCCCTAAATGTCTCTACAGCTTACTGGTGTATATCCACAGAATAAAAAGACTAGAAGGATATATGTTAACAATACTGTTGTTACATCTGGGTGATAGAATAATGGGTGATGTTAATATTCTCCCTTGAACTTTTCTCTATTTCCCAAATTTTCTGATAAATACATGTTATTATGGTTATCAGAAGATGTTTGGTTTTTAAATGTTCTATTGAATTTGATGAAGAAAACCAGGAAAAAGGTGTTTCATGATTCCGGAACTTCTTGCACACTGGCGCTACCACATCCAACACCACTTCTGTGAGAGCACACCATGTATTCACTATATCGCACTATCTCTGGGTGGAGGGAGCAGTCACATAGACATAGGGTGTCCCCATCTTTCCTCCTTGATGTGACCAGTGAAGCAGAAGCAGAAGTAGAGACAAAGGATATAGTGTTTTCTGCCACTTCACCACTCCAAAGTTAAAGAACGGTGATCAATTTAAGCCACATCTTTAGAAATATGATGATTTTTACTGTCCATACATAGCTGTTTTCATAAACAGGTGTTTTCTTAGAGAATGGCATTGGAGACAATAACAGGTTCGGGAGGATCCACACAGGGCTAGCTGGTCCTTCTGATTGGGAATACAGTTAAATTATTTTTATGTTTTTTTAAAAGAATATCCAAAAATGCAATCCATCTGGATCAGAATTATCTCTTTCAAGTTATACATTGTAGTCAATTAATAATTATAAGAAAATGAGGTATGTTTTTCTTTATCCCCCAAACCCAGATCTTTGAGTTAATCTGGAGTTAGAACTGTGTTTAAAGGAAAGAGTGGCCAGCCTTCAATGCTAATGATAAATAAAAGGCCAATTCAAACTGTGACAGAAACATTACAGACATTATCAATGTTGAGACAAACATATTCAGTATTAAAATGGATGTGGGAAAACAGGTTCTCTCATAAGTTTCTGGATAAGGAAAAATGCTATTACCACTTTGGCAGAATCTATGAAAAATTTAAAGTGCACATTCTATGATTCGGAAAATCCACTTCTAAATATCTACACTAAAGAAACACACCTATGTAGAAGAAGGCATATACAAGAAAGTTCAATAGCCATGGTTTCTAATGGGGGAAAAATATGGCAACAAATATCCACAAAGGGGTGGCTGTGTGACCTGTAGTACACGATAAATAACACAGCCACTGAAAAGGACAGCTGAGACAGATCTCTAAGACATATTTGCTGGGTGAAAAAAGCAAGTTGCAGGAAGATATCCATAGGATATGACAGACAGTTCATATAGAAAACTAAAATGCAAAATTATACTATGTATATACAAATATTATTTTTAATGGGGACATATGTATGGATGTCAATGCACTGAAATGGCTTGAAGCAATAACAGTGCTTACCTCTGAGGTAGTGGAATGGGGGGACCAGTATTAGAGTTCCCATTAGTTCAAGTTAAAGCATTAATATCTAGTTATTACTTCCGTAGCTTAAAATTAATTTTTTATAAAGCTCCTTACAGAGAAAAATGGTATCTTTACAGTGGAGAAACTCGGCAAACACCACTAGCTTAACCACATGATCAAGATTAACATCCCCGGTGACGTCATGTTGGGAGCATCTGCCCCTGATCTGATGTGACAAGAAGAGCACTTCACCTCTGGGGTGCTCTTACCCCAAACCTATCACCCCAGTGTAACCACTGGAAAAACATCAAAGTCAGATTAGGAAATGTTCTATAGGTTACTCCTAGAGACTGCCAAGGTCACAATAAACAAGGAAAGACTAAGAAACTGGCACAGACCCAAGGAGTCTAGGGAGACGTGACAGTTAAATAGTGTGGTACCCTGGGAATGCTTTGTACTGGGAACTCTCTATACTATCTTTGCAACTTTTCTGTAAATCTAAAACTATTCAAAAATAAAACATATAGTTTTTTTAAAAAAACTCCCTAAAGAAAGGTTGCTGGTGCATAGTATTCATTAAGAATTGATCAGAAACTGTTCTGAAGTTGCATTACAGTTAGTTCTAGCATTCTCTCAGGGCTGTCAAAATGAACAGTCCTCTGAGGTTTGTTTTCCTTCATGCGAAGGCCCTTAAGAAAGCTCTTTTTCATGGGATATGGGTTGTCAACTTCAGAATCAGGATGCTGACCGACATACACATGCTAAAATTCATACTTGAATGCTATGTGCTTGCAAAATAGTTACAGAGCTTTAAAATTCATACCCACATTCCTGTGACTCCTCCCAGTTGCTACATTTTACTTAATCTTAATCTCATCTGACCAGTATTCAACATTCAGAATGTCAACACACTACCATTGGTGCCCTGATACTGTATAAAGTGCCTCCTGACCAAACCAGAAATACTGGAGGAATAACACTCACAGGAAAATGTGAAGGAAGGTGGAAAACTATTGGTTGTTGCCTCAGGATCTCCTCCCTTAAACCCTGTGCTATTTTCTGTTCCCTCCTTGGAAAGCTCTCCTCCAGCCTGTTTGCACAGCTGATGCCCTCTCATTCATCAAATTTCAGCTCAGATGCCCCTTACTCTGAAAGATCATGGCTGGTCTCTCTACCAGAGGGTGCTCCTCCCACCCCACTGCCTTCTGCTCCTTAGTTTTCCTCACAGCACCTGCACATTAGAGATGTAGGTTTACTTCTTTATTCACGAGTTTATTGCATGTTTCCTTCCCCAAGCCCAGCACAATTCCTGGCACAAAGACAGCACCCATGCAATAATCACTGAATGAATGGATGGGAAACTGGAAAACTTGTATGACATTAATGTGTTTGGTAATTGGTAATTTGTGTGTGTTAAATACACCCCACCCCATGCTCCACCTCTAGAATCTGTAGGTATTCTAAGTCTTTTTAGGGTCTATTTGCCATAAATCAGCTTGAAAATACAGTGCTCACATTTTCTCCCTTTGGTCAATTCCAAGAACAACATTTACAAGTCAGTATCTAGCCAGAGTAAGTGGTTTTCTTTCTTTCTTTTCTTTTCTTTTTTTTTAAATGTCTTTTTAGACACCTGCACCCCAATGTTCATAGCAGCACTATTTACAATAGCCAAGACATGGAAATAGCCTAAATGCCCATCAACAGATGACTGGATAAAGAAGATGTGGTATATTTATACAATGGAATACTATTCAGCCATAAAAACCAACAACATAACACCATTTGCAGCAACATGGATGTTCCTGGAGAATGTCATTCTAAGTGAAGGAAGCCAGAAAGAGTAAGAAAAATACCATATGAGATCACTCATATGTGGAATCTAAAAAAAAAAGAACATAAATACAAAACAGAAACAGACTCATAGACATAGAATACAAACTCGTGGTTGTCAAGGGTGGGGGTGGGAAGGGACAGACTGGGAGTTCAAAATTTGTAGATACTGACAGGTATATATAGAATAGATAAACAAGATTATACAGTATAGCACAGGGAAATATATACAAGATCTTGTGGTAGCTCACAGCAAAAAAAATGTGACAATGAATATATATATGTTCATGTATAACTGAAAAATTGTTCTCTGCACTGGAATTTGACACAACATTGTAAAATTACTATAACTCAATAAAAAATGTTTAAAAAATAAAATAAAATAAAATGTCTTTTTAACATTCGGTCAACTATATTCAGAACAGACTTTGGTGAAAGCTCAGACTGCATTTTATCAGTACCCTGACCTTCCACCTCCTTGGCACATGGAGGGAAGCAGCAGCAGAGTACAGCAAGGAGTGTTCTCTCCACTGTGCAGCTGGGCTTCTGACGCTGTGACTTGAACTTAGTGTTTTCTGCCTCTCAACACTCCCGAGTCACCACTCCTGTTCTTGCTGTGCACCTTCTGTTTTTCGCCGGCATGCTGGTCCCACAGAGGTAACCTCCTTTGTCCCCTAAGCGAACATGGGCACTGCTACAACTCTGTCACCTGGTGGCCCAGCCACACCCTCACCCACACACATCATCACTTCTCCATGATTTCCGACATGAAGCTCTTCATCTCTGACTCCATATTCCTTTGCCTCCTACCCTTCTCTCACTCATATTTACCTCCTTTCACCCCAATCTGGTCCCCAAGAGTTTAGTTCCCCCCACGCTCTCAGCCAAGGAGGAGAACAGATTTATGGTGATGGCCCTCAGATATTAATACCAGAACTTCATCAGCATCAACAGGTAGACTGTCCAGGATCCTAGGAGCAGAGATCTTGTTCAGAGATACCTGGGCTGACTCTGCCTTCACCCACTTCCCTTCTTCTCTACTCCCTGTCTCCTCCCCCTCAAATCTGGATCAAAAAGAAGAGCCAGACATTTTTAACTGTCCCCTTGTTAGTATAAGGTCTTCTTTAATAGTGACATATACCTCAGTGCAAAATGGCAATGGAATAGGAAAACTGTGGCTATTTTCTCAGCTCTGGCAGGATATTAGCTGAGGAGAGGGTGTCACTGGTAGCTGCGTGCACTGTCGGGGAGTTCAGGGGCCAGGCAGAGCCATACTACGATATGCTGCATCTGCTTCTGATCTGTGTGGCCAACTCATTTTCCATTAGATTCTCTAGATTCTTATGTACACAGATTGAAAAGATATAGAAGGTGTATATGTGTGTGTGTGTGTATGAACACACGTACTTGCCTCACATGTGCTTGCTTCCAGCCAATCTGTAACCCATCACTTCAGGTTTTACTTTCCCCCATACCCACCCTGGGATGGTGGACCATGGCACTGCTTCTCTCTCCAGCATTTTACTAAACTTCTCTATACTTTTGACTTTATGTATAATTTTTAGTTACTCTACAATGATCTTTAGGGGTAAAAGTAATAGAATTATTATACAGACAGGCTTATTACAAATTCATGCCCTCCTACTTCGACTGGGCCCTCTGAGCTACATAGTCACTCTTACATTCTTTCCTCATTGGTGGTCCTTTGTCTTCCCCAGAGTGATACCCCTCTTCACAGGTCACTCTCACCTTCTACCTCACTCACAGAACCTTGTCCTCCTCTCTCTAAAACAGCCAGGGCCATTCAGAAGCTCCTTTATCTCACTTTTTGCACCTGAAAATTCTACGCACCTCATTCACCTCGAGGGAAGTTGATGCCAATCTCCCTTTCTCAAAATTATTCCTCTATCTGGTTTCTTTATCCCATTCCCTCCTCTTTCTCCAGGGTCATCTGTTTTTCACATTACTCTTTTATATCTTTCATCTCTTTTTTTCTGCACTGCTCTTTCTTCTCAGACTATAAACACACCAAGTCTTCTCATCTTAAATAAGTAAATGAAACAAAAGTCTCCCCTTAGCAACAAAGAAACGATAGCAGACTGTAGCTTCAAAAACTTACAGTTCCATTGTAAAGACAAGTATCCACTAGCTTTGTGTAGAAACTTCCTTTCATTTCCAAATTCCATGCCTATCCTATGGAGTAACTGCCTAACTGGCTTCCCTGCCTCCAATCTCTCCCTCTTTCAATCCAACTAACACCTTGCTGCCACATGCATCCTCCTAAAATACAGCAGTGTGTGTGTGTGTGTGTGTGTGTGTGTGTGTGTGTGTGTGTGTGTGTGTGACTTCCCTTACAGGATCAAGCACAAATTCTTTAGCCTGGAATTATGAGCATTCATAACCTGCCTCTCCTCCCTGCTAAAAAAACTTTCTTCACTTGATTTCCACATGAATCTTCCACTCAACCCAACTGGACTTGAACATGTCATGTGCAGTACCTCCTCTGCATCCCTCCTGGAATAGGCTCCCTGCTTCTCACTCCACCACCACTTCCCTAAGCCCTGTGCTTCCTACAAGCGCAGCTCAATTTCCTCCTCCTTCAAGAGGCTTCCCCCAATAGAACCAACTCTTTGGGGACTGCCGTCCCTCAAACACACAATATTTAACATCTGAGATAAATGAGTTCATTTGGTGTTCAGCACTAGAGTTTGGCACTTAGCATTGGCATTTATTGGCTGAGTATAAGTCCCTGCAGCAAGAACATATTATATTACACCTTTTTATATCCCTCTTTTTAATTAGCATTTAATTTTGTTATAATAAAAACAAATCTGGCTAGGTATACAGCTTTGGAGAGAGGGTCTCTAAAAACTAACAAAGTAAATTTCTAAGGTCTATAACAGATAAAGAGTTGAACAGAAAAGCATATTGGTTATTTTTTCCTATTATACCTGGTAGAGGTTGATGTTGCTATAAATGCTCTCCCAGATTTGGTCGTAGTTGCCCTGATGCAAACCCTGGGAAGCCACAAATGTTGCACGAGATGAAGCCAGTGAGACTGTCTTTGCAGCATGATCTTGGAGCACTTGCATTACTCGCTCAGGGTTGGAAATCTCAAGTAGAACAGAGAGGAGAAGCAATGGTTGGAAGAAGGGTCATTTCTCTCTTTTCAGCAAGAATTAGGTCATGTACACACAAATAAGAAAAAAGTCCCAGGTGGGATTTAACTTAATTAAAAAATAAAATCTAGCTCAAACATCATGATTCCCTTAGGTGTGTTCATCCATTCAACACTGTATAAGTATTCAAATATACACAGCAGCTTATTTTAAATCCTGTGACAACCTTCTAAACACAATAGCAGGTGGCCCTGCACACAGAATGAGGAGTTATTGTTTAATGGGTAAAGAGTTTCCATTTGACGAATGTAAAGAGTCCTGGGGGTGAATGGTGGTGATGGCTCGCACAACAGCATGGATGTACTTAATACCACTGAACTGTACACTTAAAAATGGTTAAAATGATAAATTTCATCTTATGTATATTCTACCACAATTTTAAAAGAGAGAGAATGAGGAAAAGAATATCATATAAAGAGATCCTATGTACCCCTGACTCCATTTCCCCCAGTGTTAATATCTTGCAAAACTATAGAATAGTATAACAACCTGGATATTGACGTCGATACAGTCAAGATATAGAACAGACTTATCACTACAAGGACCCTTCATGTTGCCCTTTTATAGTTTCACTCCCTTCCCTCCCCTACCAGTCTCTCAAACCCCTGGAATCTATGAATCAGTTCTCCATTTCTATACTTTCGTCATTTCAAGAGTGTTGTATAAATGGACTCATACAGTCTTTATTGGATTGACTTTTTTCACTCATGCAGTTCTCTGGAGATTCATCCAGGTTCTTGGACATACCACTAGTTTGTTCCTTTTTATAGCTAATTGGTATTTCATGGTATGGATATACTACTGTTCGTTTATTCACCCACTGAAGGATATCTGGATTGTTTCTAGTTTTGGGCTATTGTGAATAAAACTGATATAAGTGTTCATGAAAAAAAGGGAGGACAACAAATTTCTACTGAATAGCACAGGGAACCATATTCAATATCTTGTAGTAACTTACGGTGAAAAAGAATATGAAAACAAATATGTATGTTCCTATATAACTGAAGTATTGTGCTGTACACCAGAAATTGATACAACATTGTAAATTGACTATACTTCAATAAAATATATATATGGGGAAGGAAATCTGGTCACATGTTACAACATGGATGAACCTTGACAACATTACCCTGAGTGAAATAAGCCAGTTACAAAAATACAAATACTGTATGATTCTACTTATATGAGATATCTAAGAGCAGTCTAAGTCAGAAACAGAAAGTAGAATGGTGATTGCTAGGGACAGGGAGGAGGAGGAAACAGCAAGTTATTTAATAGGTATAGAGTTTCAGTTTTGTAAGATGAAACAGTTCTGGAGATTTGTCTCACAACAATGTGAATATACTAAACACTACTGAACTGTACCCTTAAAAACGGTTAAGATGATAAATTTTATGCTATGTGGATTTTTTTAAACCACAATAAAAATAAGATAATTTAGTCTAACATTTTACTCTCACAGATGAGGAAACTAAAACTCAAGGAAGTTCTATGATTAGCCCAGTATCACACAGAGACAGTGCTAAAGCTGAACTCAAATCCTGCTCTTTTGACAACTGTTACTCTCTGAAAGCTAACAGAATTATAAAAGTTTGGCAATTAGATTTAGAAGTTCCAAATAAAGCCTTCATAGTGAATCCATGGCTAACGTTTTTTAAAAGGAGATAAAAATTCAATTTTCTGAGAACAGAATTTTATCTACAAGAGAACATGGATTCTTTTTTACCTTCAAAATTTTTGCTTGGAGATGCATTAATACATCTATTCTTCTCCGTTCTTTCAGTTTGGTCAAAAGCTTCTTTTGCCAAGGATCACATTTTGGCTTAATCTAGTGGACAAACATGTTTACACAAAGTTACAACATAACAGGATGGTTCTCAATAAAAGTTGCAAGCAAAGAGATTCAAGGACCTGTTGAAATGGGACCTGGCCTCGGTGCTAGGAAGTTTGTTAGAGCATGTGAAGTCTTGGAAAGGGTCTGTGTGGGCTCATAGATGCGTGTAGGGAGATGGCAGCAGTAGTTCCTGTTGGTACCTGGCCTGTTAAGAAGCAGTAGCTCCATCTGTGATGAAACACCACCACCCATTGGCAGAAAGGACCCTAAATCCATCAGTACTTGGCATTGCACTTCATTTATAGGGCAGGAGAAGTTTGCCCACAAAGACTCTTTGAGGCTCCAGGTGTAAAACTTCATCTTTAATATTAACAAGTTATATTTCAAAAATTAGTTCTACAGTTATTAATACATTAACATACTGATAACACTCAAATTTATATCTAGCTCTAAGCTCCAGCCTGCTATATTCAACTATCTCCTTGATATTTATATTTGAATGGCCAGTATAAGAATCTAAAACAAAAAGTCTGGCTTCCCCTACAGCAACCACCTATTTGCTCAAGCCTCAGGCTTAGGAATAATTTGTGACTTCTCTGCTTTCCTTCCATCCATCTTTATCAAATAAGTTTTTTTCCTTCATGATACAGTTGATCCTCTTTATCCATGGATTTTGTATTTGCAAATTTGCCTCCTCACTAAAATTTATTCATAACCCCCATATCAGCACAGCAGAGCTTTCCCGGACATTCATGGACATGCACAGAATAGAGAAATATCTGACTCACCCAACCCCATATTCCCAGCTGAAGTCAAACAAGGTGACATTTGCCTTCTCGTTTCAGCTCATACTGTAAACAAGTTTCCTTTTTATGTTCTAGTTAGTGCCATGTTTTTATACTTTTGTGCTTTTTGTTGGTGATTTCACTGTTTAAATTAGCCCCCAAGCATAGAACTGAAGTGTTGTCTAGTGTTCCTAAGTACAGGAAGGCTGTGATGTGTCTTCTAGAAGAAGGACATGTGTGCAATAAGCTTCATTCAGGCATGAGTTACAGTGCTGTTGGCCATGAGTTTGATGTTAATGAATCAACAACATATATTAAATAATGTCTTTAAAGGGAAACACACATAAAACTAGGTTATGTATTGATTAATTGATGAGCCTAACCCTGTATTTCCCCTGAGTAATGGTTCAGGATTTGTTACTTCAGTGTTCGGGGTAACTTTACAGAACATAACCACCTCCAAATAATGAGAATCAGCTCATCACTTACCACTACCTAAAATCGTCCCGTTTAATCTGCTTACTTGTATGTTGTTTGTGAACTGTGTATTTCCAGAACCAAGGGCCATTCCTGACACACAGGATGAGCTCTATAAGTAGTTTCTGACTGAAAAGCTGGATTTACACAACTCAATTATACCTCTGAGTGTTATTCTTTGTTCTTGCCAAGTAGCCAAGGTCATTAACAACAAGAAGGGAGTTCTGACCCAATAGAGAAGGACACGGGAGATGGGGGAACTTCCAGAGAAGGCAAAACGGTATGGTTAACTCCAACGCAGAGAAGATGCAGGAAGGAGCTGGGAGATGCTGGTGCACAAGGCCAGATTCTCTGAGCTACCTCTCCTCAGTCGGGCAGGCACCCATCTGTGGTCCTAGGGGACAGTCTGCTGAGGGAATTGAGGAGAGAGGACAATAGGGACCTGACAGACCTGATGCTGTTAGGTTGCTTGGCCTGCTTGGAGGATACTCTGTGACACCGCTGACATCATTCACAGGTGACCATCACCATGGATCTCCTTACCTTTATAAAGGAAATCCAGTTGGCTCTCTTTTTCAAGGCCATGACAGGTCCTGCCAAACCCAAATTCTCCACCTTCGCTATCCCAGCATCATAGTCTGGAAACGTTTGCATTCTCTGCTGCTCCTTGAAGATGCTTTGAAATTTTTGGGAAACCTAAACAGGATTGAGAAGAGAGAAGCAGAGCCCAGGTTGGAAAAAGCCTCAGATTTTAGGTAATTTCAAAAACAGCTACTGATTGCCTTTGAAACAGTCCTGGAGTCAAACTAATTCATTAAACATGACTCTGTGACAGTAGCAGGACCTTAAATGTATATACCTCTGGGTCACATGTATTCAGTCAGCTCATTAACATAATTGTGTGTGTTACTTGTTCTGAATATCTGCTCCAAAAATCGGAAACAATGTCATATATTTATTTATATGTACTTTGAGCTGGACCCTGAATGGGAAGTAAATTGTCCACCTTTGGAAATACATTCCCTTTTTCTGGCCACCTGATAAGCAAGAACATCTAAGGGTGAGATGAATCCTGCTCCCAGAAGCCTGACCACGATATTGCTAGAGAGAAGGGTCCAGATGCTAAGACTTGTTAAAACTCTTTATGGTTCCTCAGCCAATCCCCTCACATCTCACTTCCAGACGGAGGCTACCAGTGCTTTCTGTGACATAACTTCCTACTGCTGAGATGCAGATCACTTCTTCCTCCCTCCTCCAGAGGGGACCCAGGCCTACTGAGCCTGTGGGAGTGCCTTCATCATTACACTGGCCACACTGTGTCATGACTTCCTCAGCACATGGTGAGCTTTTTGAGGGTACAGGCTATGAATCTCATGAATCCACCACATGGTGATGGTTGCACAACAGTGTGGATGTACTTACTGCCACTGAACTGTACACTTAGAATTGGTTAAAATGGTAAATCTTATGTTATGTATATTTTATGACACACACACACACACACACACACATACAGAGCCAACCACAGTGCTGGCACATACTAGGGTCTCAACAAAAGTTTCTGGAATGAATGAGCAAGTTCAGTGAGTCACAGAGCTAAAGATTCTTCCAGTTAATTCTGGTAACTCCCAGGCTGTGCTGTCCAATACTGTTGTCCCTAGCCACATGTACCTGTTTCATATTTAAATGTACAGTCACTAAAATTAAATAAAATTTAAAATTTAGTTCCTCAGTTACACAATCCACATTTCAAGTGCTTGATAGCCGCATGTGACTGGTGGTTCCATACTGGACTGCACAGACGCAGATTATACCCATCAGTGCAGGGAGTTCAATGAGCCAGCGCTAGACTAGGGCTAGGGTGGCAAACTTATTCTTAAAGGGCCAGATAGTAAATATTTTAGCCTTCGCAGACCACATGGTCTCTGTTGCAACTACTCAACTCAGGTTGTAGTGTGAAAGCAACCACGGACAGTGCATAAATGAATGGGCATGGCTGTATTTCAATAAAATTGTATTAAAAAAAAAAAACAGGTGGTGGGCTGCAGGCTGTTGTTTGCTGACCCTTCTCTAAGGCATTAGAGAGCCAGAATAAACAGTACTCAAATAAAGGAATTCTTCCTACATCCACAAAAAAATTGTTGTAATGTGATCGAATATCTTGGGAGCACATTTAACGTTGCATGTAATACTGTTACATGAAAATCAAAAGTGGGAACTATTTCTATATAAAGAAGACAAGCTGTCCTTTGGGGACAAGACTGCTCTGTGGGAGTGCTCCGTAGCTTCATGTTCTTTTGTTATCACTGACGATAGCCTAGCATGCCACGACTTATTTTTCTTTACTTGGACTTTTTCTAAACACCATCTCGTCCTGATTCTGGTTTTTGTCTATCATAATACTAGCTGATAATGAGGGTGAGGATACTCCCTTAGAAGCACTCTCTGCTGAAGACAGTGCTGCTGCTGACTTGAAAAGAAAGACAAAAGCTAAACATCATCACCTTCAAAGAAACCAGAGGACACGGAATACCTCTGGTTCCAGTGAACTTAAAGAATCTGGGTTACCTACTAATAGAAATAGTCCTAGAAAAATAATGCTGGAACAAATACTCATGGAAGCAAAACTTCAAGGTCAAGGCAAACGATGACAGAGGAAAACAGTGGCTCCTTTTTACACACAGAGTTTTCAAAAACATTCAGATTTGATCTTTGCCTTTTTGGATCAATCAACTTACTATTTTTACCTAGCAAATACACATACTTACAAATATTATATACCCAGAGCTAGAAATACCTTTATTGTTGAAACTCTGGCTGAAAACTTTATTATCATAAATTTGAAGTTGTCTGCACATAATTCTATTTACCCCTTTGAAATAAGTTTTAGCATGGATTCTGATAATATGATTTTTCAAAAGAGGTGCAACACTATGTTATAGCAGAGGCTACATGACTTTAAAAATCACTACACAAGAGATGGAGGGGGCTGTCCCCAAAGCACTATCCTAGCTCCTAGCAATGGCTGTCCACTTAAGAGATGGAGATGGTACAAATGAGAACAGGACATGGTGACCTCTGAATGCAGCTTAAGAAGATCCCTGAGGCATGCTGGGATGGTTAGCTACCCACAGTGAAGTGGGAGCAGAGGCCTACATGAGATCAAAAGGAACCTCCAAGCCCAAGTGTAGAAGTCAGCAAAGCTGTATTCCCAAGCATCTGGCCCCTGAGTGCTAAGCCACAGACTAACTGTGGCTATTATTTTTATTAATTGATGTGCCCTCCAGACTGAGGAGAATGTTCTGGGTACTGTCACTGATAACAATTAAAATCGTAAGTCCACATGTATACAAAGAAAATCACTATACAATATACACTCTATTGAATATAAAGCATTTTGTCAACAGGAGAGCTATTGGAACACTCTCTGAGAATCCAGTTGCTTCAGACACTAGACACCATGCAAATCTGCCAAATCTTGGCTATGTTTCCATCATATATTATGGACTATAATCTACCATTTTCTTCAAATTATGCAGAAAAATAATCCTACTATCCCTCTGGATTGGATATTCAAGAGCCCCATAACTCTTACAGAGAAAAAATTCAACTGCTAGTCTAACTCTCTGTATTACTATTATATTTTATCACTCTAGAAACAATTCTGGCAGTATAAATATCCAACTTTGTGGCAAATACTAGTATTTTCTTTTATGAACACCTATATTTCCATTAAGAAAGAATTCATCAAGTACCAAGAAAAGAAGTTCTATTTCCTTATCAGCATCTCCTAGCTCTTCTACGTCGTAGGGGATGTTGAAGTGGGAGAGCAGGAGCCTCAGCTGAGGTTTCAGTTCTTCTGTTTTCGTTATGTGTTGGGGCAGGACAAAAGCAGCTTCTGTTCTTGCTGGCCCTGAAAAAAGTCCCAAATCAAGAGCATTAACACCAACGAACACCAGTCAGGGTGAGAAAAGGAGGGTCCTTTGAGATAGCTGGAGGCAGGGCCTCTTCTGCTGGTGGGAAGGGCCATTCTGCTCTGTGCCCAACCTTCTCTACCACAATTTGTAGACTGCACTGGACTCAGCCAGGCCTGTCTGACAAACTCCTGGTGCTGGCTTTCTGGGGCAGTAGCCAGGGCTCCCCTTTCTCAAAGCCTGCAGGAGAAACTCAACAGACCCTTTGGGGAATGACTTAGTGGGAGCTCTGGTCATATTTCTGTTGTGGCCTCACTGTTTACATCATTTCATCTCCTTGGGCCTCAATTTAATCATCTCCAAAATTGTCTAGTTACAAAGATGGAGGTAATACTGTCTAAGAAAAGTGTTTATTATTTTTTTCTGTCAGAAAATATTACATTGACATTTATTTATTAAGACGATGAAACTTTTTGGTATAAAGAAAAATTCAAGCAAGATCAGGTGACAAAACAGCACACATGCACAATCACAATCTTTTCTCCCCATCACCCTGGGGAAAAGACAACTTCTTACCTGAAATGCTGGTATTCACAGAGCCTAGAGATGCAGAACCATGGATGTCAGGGTCAGTGTCATCGACAGGGACATTTTCATTTTCTTGAACAACCTCAGGGGCTTTGTTGACAGCTACACTCAGCACTTTGGAGATGGGCAAATACTGGAGGGCCTAGAGAAGGGCACAACCAAGAGGCCACACATCAACTCAGTTCTCAGAGAAGCTTCCAGATTGTGGTTCCGGAGCAGCCCTTCACTTTGAAAGAGGAGGAAAGAGGTAGAGGTGGGCCTCAGTGACCTGCCCAATCATGAGAGGCTAAATCTGGAGCTGGGAGACCTGGTCTATCACCAACTCAAAGTGACCTTAACCTCTAGGCAGGTCTATATTGATTAACCACCCACAATGGACAAGGTTCTGTGTGAGGTGCTAGGGATTCAAAGATGAATAAGACATGGACCAATCTCATAGAGTTTTAGAATTTAGTGGGGGACTTGGACCTATGAGCAGATCATTATTAAACCATGAGAGGCAGGGAGAGATGATTCAGAGGCACACCCCATCATGACTGAAGGGATGATGTCATGATGATAGCCAGGTTTCATGGTTGGTGGTATCACTGAGATAAGGTGCAAAAGAGTAAGAAAAGATTAGGTGGCAAAATAAAAATATTTCTAAAATGGAAATGTGATCATGTCACTCTTTTCTGATGCCTCCAGCCTGAGTTAGGGCTTCTCCTCTGCGACTGTCTTTACTCTATGATCATACTTATTCTGTTCTTTCTTATCCCATTGCATTTTGGTTGACTATTTATTTGCCCATTTTCCTACCATCCTGGGACACACTTACTTTCAGCAATTATATATTCCCTACATGGACCCAGGACATGTATCTGGCATAGATTAGACCCTCATTAGATTTTGCTGAATAAAAAAGGATCTACACAACATTGTAAACTGACTATACTTCAATTAAAATATATATATATATATGTATTTAAAAAGTGGATCTACATTGTAGAGCATAAATACAGAACAAGAGAATGAAAATGAGAACTTGTAAATTGAATATGAGATAGGACAACAGAGGCATCTTTGAGAAAGCTAAATTAATGGAGTCATTTCACTAGAGCAAGTTTCCCAAAAAAACAAAAAGTTTCAAAGGTCTTAAAGGAAAAAGCTAGTGACCCTTTATTTTCCCGCCATCTGTAGGGCAGATGGAATACAGAAACTGACAATCCAAAACTAGGTGACAGGTGTGAGAAAACGATGTGCTGACCATCCTGGGAAGGCACCGCATCATCACACGACTATGTTGCACATACCTGCAGGTAGTGGTGAATAGTCTCGAGTGAGTGTAGGTGACACACTAACCAATTTGTGTAAATAGTCAGGTCTTCCTGTGTCACTAAGTTAGGAGGATTCTTTTTTCCCATAAGGAAGTTTTCTCGTGCAACAGACAATCTATCCGCTTTCTGAAGGGCATCATTGTACTCTTGCATAATGTAGGCAACTTGTTTCTGGTTAAGAGAGATACAAAAACAGAACTTGGTTATTTGCAAGCCTTATTCCTTTGAGTTATTTGCTTCCAAACATAGTGTAATGCTGTTTGGGAACCAAACACGAGGCTCTTGGAATATCAAAATTCTCCCATATTCTGAATTTGACTGAAGGGGAAGTGATCACATTCTTAGGAGTTTGAAGGAGAGTGACCTAGCAAAGAGTCAGTGCCTAAGGATATTTAGTAACTGGAGTTGCTGGTTAGCCTTTTACCCACAGCAGAAGGGGCCAGGGCTATGAAGAAAAATGCATTTTCTATCATATAAGCATCCTACAAATCTCATTCTTAAAAACTGGTACCATTATCTTCTGCCACAGGCAGCACTGGCAAGTAAGGGCATCTATTAGTTCTTTTCCTGTCTTTAACTATGACCTTAAAAAAATGGACAAGTTACATTGTTTGTGGGAATGTAAACTGGTACATCTATTATGAAAATAGTATGGAAATTCCTCAAAAAATTAAAAATAGAACTACCATATGATCCAGCAATCCCACTTCTGGGCATATATCTAAAGGAAACAAAATCAGTATCTTGAGCTACCTGTATTCCCATGTTCCATTGTAGCATTATTCACAATGTCATAAGATATGAAAATCTAAGAGTTTGTTGATAGATAAATGGATAAAGAAGATGTACTTTTGTAAAATGGAATATTATTCAGCCATGATGAACAGGAAATTCTAATATTTGCAACAACATGAATAAACCTGGAGAACCATTATACTACATGAAATAAGCCAGACAGGAAAAAAAAAAAAAAGACAAATACTGTATGGTATCACTTATATGTGGAGTCTTTAAAAAAAGGTCAAACTCATAGAAGCAGAGAATGAAACAGTGGTTACCAGGGACTATGGGGCTGGGGGAAAAGGGGAGATGGCCAAAGGGTACAAATTTGCAGTTACGTAGGATGAATAATAAGTCTAGAGGTCTAATGTACCAGTAGGATGACTATACTTAATAATAGTGAATTAAGAAGCCTAGTGACCATTCTGTTTCATTATGAAAAATAGCCCACAGGTTCTGTTCATTGGATTCCTACCTTGTAAAGAGGATAAAGCTGCTCCATGATCTTACTGTGCTGACAAAACCTCTTCCACCTAAGCATGTGTAAATATTTACTCTGGCCAGCTGGGTAATTCTCTCTGTATAATACTTTAATAAAAATAACAAAAATCAACACTTAGAATACAATTATAATAGGAAGACTTGATTAAGTCTTAAAAACACTAACAATAGGAAAATAAGTGGCTGTTTTGGAAAGACGTATTTTCTACATGAAGATCACAAAATTAAGAAACTGGCTCAACATACCATTCAAATTTAAATAACGCAAGTAGGCATGTATAAATCTGTATGATCTGTTGCCAATCCAACAGATTGTAGTTTCATTTATCAGCTGGTCAACAATTCTAGCAGTGACATAAAAACCTGTAAAACTGTCTAAAGTTGAGCTTAAAAGTTTTTAAGAACTGAAGTTATGAGTCTAAAATACAAAGCATATTACAGGTAAGATTATAGCTTTTAACCTTAGACCAGAAATTTTTTTATACTTAAAAGTAGTCAAATAAGCCAACTCATTGGATATTTTATTTCTGATAAAAATAATATTGGCTATGATGGAATAAGTAGGACCAGACTTACCCTTTCATCACAAACAACTAGAAAATAAGACAAATACACAAGGCAACTGTTTTCTGACTTGGGACAACAGGCATGGCAGGATTATTATCCTTGAGAGAAAGGAAACAAATGCAGTGAGTCCTGCAATCACCCTGGTTTTCTGCCTGAAGAAGGCAGTTTCTGAACCATGGAGTAGAAAAGCAAAGCACGATGGCCTCTCTGAGTTATGTAGACAGAAAGCAAAGTTTGGGAAGCCGAGTCAGCTGGAGTTTGCAGGGCAGAGTATTGGAGAGGAGAAAGTCATGGAGAAAAAAGGGCACCAGAAGTCTGCATAGAGATCCCTTGAGTTTTTTGCTGACTATTAAGCCCTGCGTACAGAGGGTGAATCTCCATGAGGCTGTGCAAAGAATAACAAACTAGGAAACTAAACTAAACAGTTCTCAGCGTTCACAGGGCTAGGAGATGCTCAAGTTCCAATCAGACAGAGTGAAGATTCCTCACTGAACTCCTGGGGCATTCAGCAGAGACATGAGAGCGGTCAAAATTTAGTAAAGGAGAATAAACTATCTCTAGAGTAAAGGTTATTCTAGATCTGCTCTAACAAAGCTTAAAACCAAGCCTTGAAAGTATGAAGCTGATCTACAAATTAATTGCCTGCCAGAATAAAGTCCAACACTCATTAAAGGGATTTTTAAAAATCAGCATTCAATAATGTAAAACTGCAAAGTCTGGAGTCCAAAAAAAATTACTAGACATGCAGAGAAGCAGGAAAACATGACCCATAAGCAGGAGAGAAATCAGTGAAGAGAAAGAGACCCAGAAATGGTACCAGTGATGAAATTAGCAACCTTTAAAAGAGCTATTATTAATATGCTCAGTATAGTCAAGAACTGAAAGGAAAATGTGAACATAATAAGGAGAGAAATGAAAAATATCAAAAAATAATCAAATACTAACTTCTAGAAATGAAAACTATAATATATGAAATTAAAAAGTCATTAGATGGAATTAACAGCAGATTAGACAGTGCAGAAGAAAAGGTTAGTAAACTTGACAACACAGCAATAATACACCAAATGAAGCACTGGCAGGGGGGGGGTGGATGGGACTGAAAAAATTTAACAGTGACTCAGTGACTTACGGAACAATATGAAGTGATTTAACATATATGTCTTTGGAGTTCCAGAAGGAGGTATGGGGGTAGAAAATATATTTGGAGAAATAATAGTTAAAAAATTTTTAATTGCTGAAAATGATAAAATCACAACTCAAGAAACTGAACCAACTCCAAGCAAGAGAGACATAAAGAAAGCCTCATCAAGGAACATCACAATCAAATTGCTTAAATCATTAAGAGAAAATCTTAAAAGCAACCACAGAACAAAAGGACATGTTGTGTTAGGAAGTAGAAACTATGAAAGCCAGAAGACAGTGGAGCAACATCTTTAAAGTGATAAAAGAGAAAAACTATTACCTAGAATGCTATATTGAACCAAAATACCTTTCTAAAATGAAGGCAAATAAAGACTTTTTTCAAAAAAAAACAAAGACTGAGAGAATTTGCCTCTGGCATATCTGTATTAGAAGAAATGTTAAATTAAGTCCTTTAGGCAGAAGATAAATGATACCATATGGAAACTTAGACTCTGCCAAGGTTTCTCACCCTCAGCACTATTGACACTTGGGACTGAATAATTCTTGGTGGTGGGGGTTGTCCTGGGCATTGTATAATGTTTGCAGCATCCCTGGCCTCTACTCACTGGATGCCAGTAGCAACTGCCTCCTCTCCCTAAATTGTGACAACCAAAAATGTCTCAAGACATTGCCAAATGTCCCCATTTCCACCCTCCCCTTTTATCCAATAAGAAGTACTGATATATATACAAAGGAATGAAGAGTGCCAGAAATGACAGGGAAGGAGAATCCTAGATGAAGTCCAGTTTGACTTGCAAATAGAATCACAATCTTTTGTTTCTTTGTGATTCTCTTATTAGTTAATTGCTAACTAGTTGCTAATGAGCTACTTTGTATGCATAGTGAGACCATAATTCATAAGACAAGAGTAAAGAACAAAGAATTAAAAAACTGAAACAATACATACTTACTATAAAAAGTTTGGAAAAATATATAAAAGTAAAAAGAGGAAATTCATTATCCTGCCATCCAAAACAGTAATTGCTACATTTTGGTCTATGCCCTTCAAGTGATTTTTCTATACATACATGACCATTATTATGGTACACACATATTAGCTTTGTTAACTAATATTATATAATAACACAATAATTCCTTATGCAAAAAATGCTTAAGGGCAGAACAATATTCTATCAAATATCATACTGTTTTTCTTAACTCTTTCTCCTATTATTAGACATTTAGGCAACTTCTATTGTTTCACTTTTATTATAATGCTGCAATAATAATCTTTATGGAAAATCTTTTCCCCCATGTTGTGTTATTTTCTTGAGAGATTTCCAGAAATATCTTCCCTACATCAGCCAACAATTTTTGAGGTCTCAGACTATCTTAGTCAATGTTATATTGCCTCATAATACCAGCACAGGGAGCAACTAGTAGAAACTTAGTTAATTGTTTAGTGACTATAACTAAGCTGAACTTAAATAGCTTAGGTCTCTAACAAAGAAGATCATTTCTGCAGACCACACTTGTGGAGAAATCCTACTCTGGCCAGAGGATATACAGAAAGCCAGCTTTGTTCATCCATTTCTACTAAATTCCAGATGCTTTTCAAGTTGCAAAATGACTGTTACCTGCAACAGAAGCAAAGGTAAGTTTTCAGGAGTGTACTCTCTTCTTAGGCAGCTCTCTAGCTCCCTCTGCATGACATCTGCTTGAATAACAAGAGGCTTTGACTCAGCCACCTGAACCCCAGGAGACAGAGAAGGCAGACAAAAGGAAAGAAGGAAATAAAACTATCAGTGTCTATGACAGAAGATAACATACAATTTCTGATAGTTTTTACACAACAAATTATGCTTTTATACCTAAGTTTCCAAATAACAACTTTTAACATCATAAATCAAGGAAGTGTAAAGTTTAAAATGCTACAAAAATCAGATATCAGCAGTGAGCTGAATATTGAGCTGTTCTGTCTTTGTAACCACTACCACTAATATCAGCTGTTTGTTTGCAAAAATAAGCTTTTCTTGCTAAGAGTTTGCAACAAGTTAGCAAACTCTAATGTATCATTGTAATGAAATGGCCCACTCTCCTACTCACCTGCAAAGTTTTCTTAAGAGCCAGTTCCCTTTCTCTTCTAAAGTAAGAAATGTCCTTTGGCATTCGAATAGAGCTGCAGAAAAGTTTATGCAATAGAAGCTGTAATTATGGAAGCTATAATAGATCAGATTATAGACAGGCCCTGATTAATCTGTAACTGTTCACAACTGCTCATGTCTAAATAAGTATATCATATTATACTGATTGTTGGGGGCATGTAAAGGCTACATGCTTCTGTCTCAGTTGGAATCTCTCCGGTGCACACCTCATGCCTGCTACCCCTTTCCCTCGGCCACTTTTCCTCTCCTCCCCACGCAAAAGTGGTCTTTCCTTCTACCCCTGATTTACCTGTTTCTGACTCCAGAATTCAGGCAGAGGCACAATAGTGAGAATTTTTCTATCCTCCCCCCTGTATTTCCTTAAGTAACCTCATTTCTAACAACCACTGTGCTTATCATACCTCTATCTCACCCTAGTGGACACATGAAACCAGTATCTTGTCATTTAAACAAAATGTTTTTATTTTTGTGCTCTTGTTCAGTTATCTGGGGGGTGAAAATGGCCCGTAAATATCAAACATGGAATGCTTTGGAAATGATTTTAACCAAACTTTTTGATTTAGAAAAATTATTTATCCCTTAGAAAAAATGTAGCAGAAGTGCCTGCTTGAGCAGCTTCATCAACTGCTGTCCAAGCCCAGTCACGAAGGAGTTGTTTGCACCGTGGGCTCTGACTCGAGGAGACACAAGCAACGCTGCCCTGGGGCCTGATAAGAGGGTGGGACACTGGGCCAGGAAAAGGGGAGCTCTCCCCATTTGGTGTAAGATACACCCAAGGCTTGGCAGCTTTGGGAACACTGGGGAATAGTAACCACTGTGCAGAGGTCCCTTTCTTAAGATGAGACTTTGCAAATATTGGCAAGGGAGCCATTGGAGGTTCTAGAACACTGTGAGAAGCCACTTTGAGATCAGAGGAGGACTGTAGGCAATAAAGTTTAGGTTAACATTGCTCATATGACCTCATCAGTCCCCCTGGATAAGTTTTAAGGGAAGATGAAAACATTGTTAGTCTGTATGCTTGCCAGCAGGCCCCGCTGGAGGCAGCAGTCCTATGAAAAGAGCACCAGGCTGACAGTCGGGAGGCCCCTCAGCCACCTGAGCCTAAGCAACCCACTGAGCCATTTTTGTTTAATTTCCAGCTGCAGTTGGAGGTAATGCCTCTTTTATCTTCTCACATCTTGACTTTGATGGGAAAAAAAAAAAACCCCAAAAACGTCAAGTTCCAAGGGCCTTGAGGGTAAAAGCATTAATAATTTTCGTCATTACTGGGCACCTAAATCCTGGCTGTAGCCTCATGGAAGTGGAGAGCCAGTAACTAACTAGGACCAGCTACTAGGCGATCAGGGAAACAGAAGAACCACATCCCTTCCCTGCCCTCTTATCTCCTAATTCTTTGGCAGGCTGGGAGATTGGGTGGGGTCCTGGGCTTGGCTGCCCTGACCTTCTGTGCTCAGATCATGCCTTTCTTCTCAGTTAACCTCAAAGTGTCTGTGAATGGCCTAAAAGGGATTGGTGAACAAAAGTTGTGGATACATAAGCCCACAAAGAGAGAGTCACTCATTTGTTCATCAAGCATTATTCATGTACTATACATTCATTCATTCATCTAAGCTTTCAGCAAGCATCTATGAAGCACTTAACAACTACAAAGACCTGGGCTTATGGGGGCAAAATGAGGGAAAGAATGAAAAGAATGAAAGGAAAGAAAGGAAAGAAAGGAAAGAAAGGAAGAAAGGAAGAAAGGAAGAAAGGAAGGAAGAAAGGAAGAAAGGAAGAAAGGAAGAAAGGAAGAAAGAAAGAAAGAAAGAAAGAAAGAAAGAAAGAAAGAAAGAAAGAAAGAAAGAAAGAGAAAGAGAAAGAGAAAGAAAGAGAAAGAGAGGGAGAAAGGAAAAGAAAAGAAAAGAAAAGAAAAGAAAAGAAAAAAGAAAACAAAGAAAGAAAGAAGGAAGGAAAGGGAAGAAAGGAGGGAGGGAGGGGAGGAAGGGAGGGAGGGAGGGAGGAAGGAAAGAAGAAATGACTAAGGCATGGTTATCCTCCTCTTCTCAATAGATTTTTCAGTCTAGTAGGGAATGAGAATGCTAAAGTGATTACCAGGAGTGGATATTTTCCTTGGACTCCAAAACTGAACACACCTGACAAGCATAAGGTGATCAGTAAGTTTTTGTTGGATTAATAGTTAGATTGTTGAGATGTAGTGTTTGATGGTTTGGGGAGTAGAGAATACAGGTATCTGGAGATTTCCCATCATTTTGTCCTAAAAGGGACTTCAGGAAGCTTTTCTTATCACAATGTACAGTGAGGAGCTCCTTGCCTGCCAGTCTGATATTTAAGTTGTAACCATATCAACACTTGATCTTCCTGTGGTGTTTTCTGGTTTTCAAAGTGCTTTAGCATGCATGATCTCAACTGATCTTTATAAGGTAGGTGAGGTACATATTTTTAACCTCGTCTTCCAAACAAAGCTGGGAGAAATTATGCCTTGCACGGTTTCATTCCCTTTCCGCTTCATCACACAATCCTCGATCTGCTTCATACACCCCAGGGCTTTAAATGCCAAATTATAAAACACAGTAAATACTGGTTCTTCAAAATCATCTTCAGAAGGAGGTATTCATGTACTTACTTATTGCTTCTTCTCCTGACCTTCTCTCCCCAACACTCACCATCCCTATTGTGTTTTCTCAGCTACTCAACCTAACAGGGTCCTTTTAACTACGCTTCTTGATCAATTGTGGCAGTAACAGAAACAGAGGGACATAAATGTCTTGGACTATGAGACTTGCCACTTCGGGGCTAATCTGGCTACCCAGTTTCTCTAAAAGAATTTGATTGCTATTGTTGGCAGCATTTACCTATAGAATAGCTCCTAATAGATCATCATTTTGCAGAATCATTTTGCATCATTTCATTACCAAACACCTCACATTATTTCTGTTTTGAAATTTCTCATCAAAATCAAGGTCAAATTCATATAATATATTATTGGAGAAAATGAGATTTCTTTTCATTGTGTATGATTTGTATAATAGCTTCTGGAACTTGAAGAAATGGTATTTACAAAATGAAGAGTACTTTTCCATTTTCTTTGGTAACACATTGTCTCTAAATGCCTTGACAATTCTAGAATATAGGAAAACCTTAGGGGCAGCAATCAAGTCTGAGCTTGAGATAATGCCAATTGTCCAACTAAAAAGGAGAAGTGGTGCTGATGGAGATTATGGGGTGAGAGTAGAGATAAAGCCCCTGAAGACCATGCCTTCACACTGTCACATTTTACCTGTAAGCTGGATGAGCTGCCCTCTGAAGAGTCCCCTGTTCTTCTATCTCGGACTTCAGTTCAGTCAATTGCACAGCCAGTTCTTTTTCCAATAGCTGGATCTTTTCTGTGCAAGCGATCTTATACATTTCATCCATGGTTTCCATCTACTATTTTTCTGATCCCTGAAAAAAGAGAATACAAAACTTGTGGCTAACTTCCTTGGTGACCATTACCCAGTTTGTGGGACTTGCTCTATCTCTGTCCAAGAAATCATGTCAATTTTGTAGAATGTATGCTTCTGCAATTTGGAGAAATAGCTGGACTAGACTGTTGTCATTTATGAGTTAATTACCATTTAGTAAACAGTAGAGAAAATCTCCATTGACCATCCTTGTTCAGCTCAGCTCACCTTTAGAAACATCTTTGCTCCAGATTTGGCTGTGAGGGTGTATTGAATGAGATTGCATCCCCAGTGCCTGACCTCCACAGTCTTCACAAAGACTTGTGGGTATTACATGCTAAATGCTATGAATGGTGGTTATTGCTAATATCTAATATCACTTCAACTGGAGCAAACAATAGGTGTGTATAGGATCCACAGGGATCCTAATCCTAATACAAGCATAAAGTATTTCTCCATAAGCCTTTTTGAAGGCATGAGCTTCTGACCAGGGGGAACAGACTGTGAGAGTGGAGAGCTACCTAACACGATCATGATCCGAACTTTTGGGTTTGGAAGAAAATCATGCTTAGGCATTTGAATGTGTTTTTTTAATTTTGAATGCTTCTATTTGTCATACAGCTTTTACCATTAAATAAAATAGTTGATAACTACTCCCACCATCTCACCCAGTTCACAGTCTGTCAGATTCAACAGAATCATTTGCTAAATACTAACGTCAATATTTTAATTAACAAGATAGATCATGACCCAGAATGAGACCCATGAATTGCAGAGGACACAGGAGATGATGTGTTTCCTGTGCTACTGTCCTGGACAAGAAGGGGTAAAGTAACTCTTAGGCCACATTAAAGAGGTATAAAATATTTAAGCCTTCCTTTTTAACTTTGACAATTCAAAGATTTTTCACTTTTCCTTTTCAGTGGTATTTCATTTTCTCAAGTTAATCTGCTGCTGTTTACCAACAAATAAGCTGTCGAGATGTTTTGTGTAGGGGCTTCCTTTGGGAGCCGATTTATTCTTTTTATGAATATTAAAAATGGAAATGAGCATCGTGTTCCATCTAGGTTGTGAACCTGCAGAGTTATAAATCTGTCATGTTTGGCACACTGCTGGAGTGCAATAAAACACACTGTTGTTGTTCTCAGCAAAAGTAAGATGTTGTTACAAAAAATATTTGCCACTTGGCAGTGTCCTTTCCAGTTGGGCAAACAGTTAAATAGCTGCCTTAACAGCTGCATTCCAACCAGTAGCCAAGAGTAGCAGCAACAAAGACTGCCTGATTTTTCTCCCAAATGATGGACATTCTGCCTTCATTTCCTGATCACTTTCAACACTTTAGAGCTCAGAAATGAGAACATTTAATCCTGCATCATTCAGCTTGCTACACAGTCATGTACAATATTCACAAAATTAACATAAGGAGAGGTCAGTATTTGACCACTCTCTGTGAAATGGATCCAACTCAGAGGAGTCCATGCCTGCTGAGTACTCATGCTGTGTTAAAGAAATAATCAACTGTTTATTTTGGGTCGGGATAAGGTGGGTTCCATTTACTGAGTACCTACTCTGTGTGAGGCTGGCACTGGGCCCTTTAAAATCTCAGAAAAGAGATTCTTAAGAATTGTTTCAATAGTGTTTTTTCAAAAATAAGTACAATTTAATTAATTAACTGTTGATAAACAAATCAAAAACCTTTTTTTATGTGTTTGAAAAAGTGGTAAAATATAAGCTCTAAGAAAAAGAGAGTAAGATTAGCTTGAGCAGGGTTTGAGGGTGTTCAATGGGGAGTTACATTGGGCTTCAATGGAGTTAAAGCAGGGATGTTTAGAAAAGAAACTGTAATTTTACAGTCTTCTAGGAAAATGTATAATGCATGTCAAAAACTTCAAAGTGGCTACTAAAAGAAAGGAAATGCAACCTAGAGTTTCCCAAGCAAGTGGGGTGAGGGATAGGAATGGGTCTTGTAAATACAATAGAAGGTAGGAAAAAAGAAAAAAGGACACAAAACGAAGTCTGGTAGAAATAAGTTTTAAAATTTTAGTAACTATTGTTAGTGTAAATGGATTAAGTCCACCTATCAAAACACATAAATCAACACAGTTTTGAGCATTTTTAAAGCTCCTAAAAGCCCCTAGTTATGTTTTTTGGAGTTTAGGTCTTTTGCCTCCTCAGGTAGGTTTATTCCTACGCACATGGTTTATCTTTTTAATCCTTTCAAATTATCTATGTGTCTTTGTCTCTTCAGTCCGATCTGAAAAATCTTGGTCTTTTAATCAGAGCATTTAGTTAATTTACATTTAACACGATGTTATAGTTGGGTTTAAGTGCACAATCTTACTATGTATTTTACTCATTTTATTGTTTTTCTACTTGTCTCACCTATTTTTGTTCCTTTATTCTTCCTTCCTGTCATTATTTTGAATTAATCAAGTATTTTTACCATTCTGTTTTACCTCTTCTACTAGGTTTTTCATTATACCTGTTTGTTTTCTTTTGGTAGTTACCTATAGTTCTCAAATTTTAGTATGCATCAGGACCACCTAGAGGACTAGTTCAAACACAGATTTCTGGGCCTCATCTCCAAAGTTTCTGATTTAGTAGATCTAGGTGAGGCCTGAGAATTTTCACTTCTCACTAATTCCCAGATGGTGATTATGCTTCTAAGTCAAAGGACCAACTTTGAAAGTCATTCCTCTAGATTCCAACATATATTCTTGACTTACTACAGCCTGCCTTAAGCTAGTAATTTCTTTTTATAGTTTACCTTAAGCTAGTGATTTTTTTTAACAGTTTGCCTTAAGCTAGTGATTTTTACTGTCCAAAGAATAAAAATCTTACAATGATTTAAATCCACATACCTCCTTCCTGCAATTCCTGCCACTGTTTACTTCTACATACAAACTCCACAGTACATTTGATTTTTGCTGCTTTGAATATCAATTAAAAATTTTTTTACCCACATATTTATCTTCCATTCTGCTCTTCTTTCCTGAAGATCTGTGCTTCCATTTGAGTTCATTTTCCTGTAGCCTGAAGAACTTCCTTTAATATTTTTCATAGTATAAGTCTGCTGCTGCTGAATTATCTCAGCTTTTGTCTGAATAAATCTTTATTTTTACCATGATCTCAAAGGATATTTTAATTGGATATAAAATTGATAGTTTTATTTTTCTTTCAGCACTTTAAATGTTTTTTGTTTGTTTTTTACTGTTTTTTGGCTTCCATGATTTCAGTAAGTAAATAGTCATCTGCCTTACTGTTGCTTTTTTACAAAGTAATATCTGGTTTTCTCTTGCTGCTTTTTAAGATTTTATCTTTGTCAGCAGTTCAGCTGTGATACACTTAATTGTGGTTTCCTTTGCATACATCTGTATTGTGTATGAAATTTACTGAGCTTCTTTAATGTTGGGGGTGACATCTGTCATCAGTTTGGGGACTTTATTGACTATTATCTCTTCATATATTGCTTCTGCCCCATCCTGTAATTCTTGCCCTTCTGCGACTCTAACTGAATATGTTTGATTGCTTGACTGTATTCCACATGTCTCTTATACTCAGTTTTATTCTTTACATTCTTTTTGTCTCTGCTTCAGTTTTGGGTACTATCAATTCATCTGTCCTCAAGTTTAGCAACTGTTTTTGCACAGCCTAAGCTATTGCTAAAACTATACAATGAAGTCTCCATTTTAGTTACTGGATTTTTAAGTTCTATACTGCATATTTTATTATTTTTATAGATTCCAATTCTGTCAAAATTATCTATCATTTTATCCATTTTCCCTGCACATATATATGACAATTATTTTAAAGTCCCTGCTTGCTAATTCCAACATCTAGAGGAAAACTGGTCAAGTGTTTCATGTCGGCTTCCTCTGTTTGGTGGGAGTTTGTCTCCTAAGCACTGTGGAAAGATTTTTACTCTGACTTTGCAATCCAGCTTCCTTCTTGGGTATAGCCTTCTGAGACTTTTGTTCTATTCCTCCTCCAGCCTTTTTTGTCAGGCAAAATCAAATTTTTATGATTTGTCTTAGTCATTAGTATTTTAACCTCATTCTAAGTTTCTATTATTTTGTCCACAAAGACATGAAATTTCTTTCAAGGAAACAGAAAAAATATCCCTGTTATCCAAAGCACCTCTCTCAGACTTCAGCTTTCGCTTTGTTATGTCTTTTACCTTAGGTAAAAATAAACTACCTCAGAATTTGTCCAGGGAAGGGTTTTTAACTACCAAGGACCAAAAGAAGCATGTGTGAGAGCAAAACTGACACAATGCTTTGCTGCCATTATCAGTAAGTGTGTATATCATATCAGAAAGCAAAACAACTTGTATCCTGAGAGAAATAAAACAAGCAGAATAAACCTGTGTCACTGTACCTAGTTCACGTTTCCCCCAAAAGAATCCTTAAGAGTTGTTTGTAAGTACTGACTCCCTAATAAAAGCAACTTTATCACCAACTTTTTGCAATGTTGATAGCTAAAGATCTGTGATAACCTTTGTGGCTATGACAACCATATCAGGAAATTGCTGTCTTTTCTACCATGAGCCGACTAACTACAAAGTTTGTAATGTTGGTAATTTTGTGGGGTTTTCCCCCTTTTTTGTATTTTTTAATTTGATGAACCAGTCCTTTTAAAACTTAAAAGTTTCTTGCAAATTTTTCCTGAAAGTAAAATTTTCTTTTCTCAATGCTTTGTGTTTGGCTATTTCTATGACAATTCTATAGATTCTACCAAGATTTTATGTATTTATCTACTGGAAGTGTAGTCATCAGCCAGAGCCAAGTAAACTGCACTGCCCATAAGGAGCAACTCAAGGGCTCTTTGAGGTATATGTTTTTCCAATCCTAGGGTGAATCTCCTGTGGCAATAGGGTTTTAATCTAGTTGATTCCATTTCTTTTTCTGACTCTTTGTATCTGTTTAGTTTTTGTCTCCTGGTTAAGCTTGGTTTTCATGCTAGTTCTGATTAGTATACAACCATATATATTTCTCCTTTGGTGGCAGCAATGTTGATAATATAGCTTTTAATGGTCTTACAGTCTGGTCTTTATGAGGTCTTTGTGACAGGATATCTGATTGTATTTTATATTTGCCTTGAGGATTTTATCTTTTGTTATCTGAGATACATCTTTCCTTTGTTTTTGGGTAGTAATAAGTTGGGAAGTTGCTCATATCACTCCCTATAGTACTGATTTATTTTATTGTTGCCTGACCCCTGATGACAGACAACCTCTGTGCTGTTTTTTATGTTGTGTGCCACTCAGAGTTCAAATCACTTAAGAAAAAATATTTTTGTGTCCAATGGAATGGAGAGCAACCATTGTAGATCTGGAGCTGCTACCATCAACCAATGAGTTTTTTGTACTTTAATTACAATTGATCCATCTGTGGCTAATGTTATAAAACCAAGATTGTTGGTTCTTTTTGTGTATTTTTAAAAAAGCCTTTTCCTCTCTTTGAAAAAGGAAGGCATAGGTTTTTACAATAATCTATTTACAATTATAAACTTTCTCTCTGAAACCAACTTTGTCTCTTCCTCAGGATGCTATTTGAGATTAATGGGTCAGAAAAATTGTCATTTGAAAATACCATATAGTGACATCTAATTCCAATAGACAGATTTACCATCAAATAAAATATACACAATGAATAAAATTTGAAATTATTTTTACATGGTTTTAGAGCAAAGGGTAGAGACTTAAAAAAAGATTTTGCTTGGTTTGTATAACCATTCTGCAAATGAGCCTAAATTTGTGCTTGAATGAGAATGACTGCCTCTGGCTTGCCTAGAACTTCATGAGTACTATAAAAAATCTAAAAAGCTCTGGGTGCATAACTTTTATCCTCTCCCTTCTCAAAAGAAACTATGAAAGCACAAATACAAAAATGAGTCCAGTAAGATGTGAGAAAGAGCTTGGTGTCCAAAACCAGGGTGTTAATAAACCCAGAGTTGTGCCCCTAGCTCAACCTATAATCTGATTGGACGAGTACTACAAAAATAGCATACATACACAGAGGGAGAAGTCCAGCCATAAACTATCCAGAGTTCTTTTCATAGCTTTCCCAGAAAAGTAATATGATTCATCTGTTAAGCAAGAGTATATACTTTCTGAGAATCTTTGCCTATTTCTGGAGCAGTGGTCCTCAACTGGGAGTGATTTTGATTCTTTTCTGCTCCGGCAATATTTGGCAATATCTGGAGATATTATTGCTTGTCACAATTGTGTGTGTGTGTGTGTGTGTGTGTGTGTGTGTGTGTGTGGCGGGGGCGCTGTTGGTGCTACTGGCATCTAGTAGGGGTAAAGGCCAGGGATGCTAACTATCCTGCAACACACAGGCGAGCCTTCGCCAACAATATATTACCTCCTCAAAATGTCAAGTGCCAAGGTTTAAAAACACTGCTCTGAAGGAAAATTAGATTATAAGTCTTTTAAATTTAACTGAATTCCTTTTTTGATTGACTTATAGAGACTATTAAACACTTTTGTAAATTTAAAATAAGAGAACTCAAGAATTTTTAGAAAAGGAAGAAAATATCTAAGTCTCTGACATTAAAGTCTGTTGACTCTTAAAGAAAAATTTCTCTTAATGAAGCCTATATGTTGAAGAAAAAAACACTTTAACTGTGAGTTAACTTAATAGCCTTATTTACAGGTTGACAAGTAATGCAATGTGAATTGATAGAAAAATATTAAGAAAATTTTAGTACTTTTAAACAAAATTTGAAGAGTTCTTAAACATTTAGTATGAAAAATAGAAATAGAAAATACAAAGTTCAAGAAATTCATATTCCTGTAATCAAGGTGAATCCTTGGAAAAATTAGACTGCTTTAATAATGCTGTTTTAAAACAATTCTATGTCTGTCTTATTTTTATCACAGTGTGAATTAAAATGTTAGCATACCATCCTAACTTATGAAAGCCTTGGGTTTGTTTTCACAAACCCCCAGAAGCCTAATTAATTAAACTTTATAGAAAAATTTCTAACTCCTAAACTAGTATTAAATTAAGTTAATCATTTAATTAATAATTCTTGGATACAAATTACAGTATCTAAGCAAGTTATTTGTAGAGAATGAAATAAACCCTGGGTCAACAAATAAATCCTGGGTCAAGGGTTTTAACATACCCTTGGCTTTACTTTTATACACTGTAAATGACCATTAATGAATTGGTTGAAAAGATAAATATGAGAAACTGAGACATGTTGGTATACATGCTCTTTTTTTGTAAGAAAAGTAAAAGAATATTTGTGTGTCTGGCAAGAGGTGTATATGCAAAATACTGAATTTTTGTTTTAATATCATGGGAAAAGGAAATTGATTTTGTCTTAAAGTAAAATTGCCTGGTTGTGCCAGAAAGAAATATTAGCAGACAAACTTGAGGGTGTACAATAGGCTGCAGAAGGTATGAGGAGAAATGGACTTTATGTTGGTTTATAATACCTGCATAATGAATTTGAAAGAAGCAAATATATTAACTTATTTTATAAGGTTAGTTACAAGTAAATGAATTTATTCATAAGATGGAGAAAAGATTTGTGAATCTTATTCTAATAAATTATGGATGGCATTCAAAAAGAGTAAAATAAGACTTTGGATTTTCTTTTCTGTTAATTTGACAAATTTATCTTTGAGTATATGTCTACTTGGAACAAAAAGCAGTTAAAAGGTATTTAGTACACAAATAGTGAAGGTCTCTTATATTACCAAAATACTCTTGAGAGCCTAACATTTTGTGCTTTTGTCATACCTTTGAATTGTGTTTAAACAAAAGTTCTTCATCTTTGAAAAAATTCCTAATAAATACCATTACTTCATGCTTAGTTTATTTTAAATATTGCCTGTAACATTTTTTCTTTTAGTTATTTTACTCATATCTTTTATCCTCTGATAACTTTTTTTGATACTGCATTTCCCAAATTCAGATGAATAAATTCTTATAATGTTTTTTATACCAAAATTGCCTTTGGGGTTTCCTAAACAGCTGCCAAACAGCCACAATGGTTTGCTCACGTAACCTATAAAAGAAGGAATGCTAAAAATGATTATATGTTTGAAAAACTCCAGATTATTTATTAGCTCAAAACTACTGTAAAAAGTCACCCTGCTTATCAAGTCATCAATATGAAAAGAACTTGCAAATCAGTAAAAGGAGCTTAACTTGAGTTAATTGCACTTAAGTAAAATGTGTTAATATAAAATAAAGATACTTCAGCAACAACTTTCAGGTTGGACAAAATCAGTCCTGTCCATATACAAAGACTGACACAATAACTATTTTTAAACATTAATTTTTTAAAGAAATATTTTATTTCCAGGTGACAATCCCATGATATTTTATGGGATAAATTAAAGGAACCTGGGGACAACTAGTATCTACTCTGTCCATAATATATTTTTACTCTCAAGGTAATTATTAACTAAATCCTTATCAAATGATCATGTTTTATTTCAGAAAAAAGAGATTTCACTCTCCACTGTTCTGTTATTGTTGGCTCTTACAAATTTAGCTGAGCCACTGAGTCTTGTCATCCATAGGCAGTTTCTGCCCTTTCCTTACATTTACCTAGACTTCAGTCCCTGTTATAAGCTACAGACCAGACATTGAATCTTCTGGCAGAAACATGAAAAGAGTGAAAGCCTCAGCAAAGACTTTTATTATTCTCATACCTGTTGACTACAGGGAGTAGACTCATGGAAACAGATCTTTTCAGTATAAGCTGCTATCAGCATGACAAATACCTGTCAGACTACCAAAAGAGTCAGGATATCTAGTATTCTTTAAATCCAGAAGCAAATGACTTTATGAAATTGATTGCTTCACCCAAAATCAGAAAAATAAGACTCATTTACCTAGGCCTAAATTAGTTAATTATAATTAATGTTCTATTTCTAATGGATTCTGTAAGAAAAATCCCTTTCTTCTTTATTTCAAACTCTCTGTTGGCCACACTTGTATAAACTGGAACAAAACATTTTTAAATGGCATCATGTTCCAACAGACCCTTTGGAATTCAGAAAAAAGTACTCTGTGGAAATTCTTAATATAGCTTATAAGTAATACATAGTTAGAGAAATACAAAAATAATGATTCTGGAAAAAATGACATATAAAATTACCCCCAAAATGATAAAAATTGTTAAACATTACACAAAATACCATTACATAGTTCCTTGACTTTTCATACCACGTAGCTATTTTGCATAGGGTCAGTAAAAATCTGTTCTCCTTTCTACAAGGTAGTAATTTAAAAATTGCTTTTGTAATCATGGCCATGCCTTGAATACCATTAAATTAGATATGGCAAGCACATTATTAAACAACAAAGTCCAAGCAACTTGCTTGAGGTGAACCGGATAGTTCTTGGTTCCTGATCTTAGTATACGAACCGATTAAGAGCGATATCTTACATATAAAAGAAACGACAACCATATGAACTTTACAAAGCCTCTACACAAAGTTAACTCATAAATTTTAGCATCACATGACTCTAGCTTTATTAGCCAAATTACAAGGTCTTTGTGTATGTAAGTGAGACCTTTCATCACACTTACATAATAAAACTGAAAAAATAAAACAAAACATCAAAATAATGATACTGCATCAAAAAATCACTATAAATTTATGTGGTCAAAGCCATGCCTGAGGAGGAAGTTTGGAAGCAAAATTGACACCTTAACCAAATAAGTAAGCAATGCACATCACATTCCAGAGACAGAAAACAAAATAAAACAGTGTGTAGTAAAGAATTAATACAGCATGTCTAGGTTGTGTAAACCTTTCACATTCCAAAGAAAGGTTTGGCTGTTGCTCAACTTCTGGGAGATAACCTCTAAACCTTTGGAATATGCTGCCTGATAAGAACATTTTTAGTTTACCTGGGAGCCTTAGGCCCTGCCAGACAGTCCATGCTAACAATGTGATTTATGGTGGGGGCTTTGGGCCATTTAGTATCAGCTTAACCTCTAGAGGGGCTGGAAACTGAAGGTCAGGCACATGGGCAGTCAGCTATGCCTAGTGATCAGCCCACAATAAAAAACCTGGACAACAGGGCTCAGAGGAGCTTCCCTGTTTGGCGTTATTCCAACTATATCATCACACATCTTTGCTGGAAGTAAGTGATGTCTGCATGACTTCACTGGAAAAGGAAAACTAGTAGCTCATGCCTGGTGGTTCCTGGACTTTGCCCTATGTCCCCCTTTCAGCTGCTGATTTAAATCTGTATCTTTTTGCTGTAATAAATCAGAACTGTGAGTATAAGAGGTTTTCTGAGTTCCAGGTGTTCTTTTAGTAAATTACTGAACCCAAAGGTGACCTTGGGAACCCCTGAAAACACACTTTGCAACCCTGAGATAAAGTAACAGCAAAAAACAGTTACCCTGCTTGATTCTTATTTCTCCAGTAAATGAAACCTTGAGTCTTTCCTGTAAGTTACTCTCTAATAAAAACAATATCCCTGATTTTGGCAACGCTGATGTCTGAAGGTGTGACGACCTTTTTGGATATGACAATTACGTGAGAAAACTGCTGTCTTCTCTTTTGAAGAGTGTAACTGTAAACTTGGTGACCTTGGTATTTTTGTAGGTTGTTTTTTCATATCTTTAATTTGTGAAGGCTGTCCTTCTATAGCTTGGACTCCCTTGTGAATCTTCTTTGCATATAAACTCCTTTTCTTTACTAAATGCTTTAGTCTGAGTGATTTATGCCTTATTTCAGCCAGTGGTAGTTTGGATCAGTAGTATTTTAGCACACTGGTTAAGAGAATCAAACTTTCTGTGGCATATCCATAGAAATGCTCAGAAGTGGCTCTGAGAGTTAGAAATCACAGGCAAACATTCTACCCAAATACCAAAGGCACAGCCCTCACTCTGCTTGAGAGCTATACTGTAAGAGAACAAAGAGAAAATTGTTTTCCCTCTCTGAAAATTTAGCTTAGGCACCCAGTATTTAAATCATACCACAAGAGAGAAGCAAAGTATGTAATAATGATATAAATTCTTCCAAATTTATCAAACCAAAAAATTATATACATAAAATCACAGAATAAGTTTTTAAAAGACCAGTTCCTTTTGAGATTAAAGTAAGAAGTAAAAGTTCTTAACCTAGAAATAACTTCTTTTAAATCTGGTACTGAATTTCCCAGCTTCAAATTTGTAGCTTAGCTTATTTTTGGGAAAATGAAAGTAATAATGCTTTTTATGTTATGTTTAAACACTCAGTATTTAAGATATTAATATTGCTAGTCGTTCACATGAGTTACATATTTTGGGTTTAGTTATCTCTGAAAAAATATCTTTAAGGTATTAAAGACACTTTTTCTTCTGCAAGAAATTATAAACTATGAAACAAAAAATGTTCCATGGAATTCTCAAGAGTGTTTTAAAATTTAATTTTAAATGGGTTTCCTGTGTACCAATATGATTTATGTTTTAAATAACACATTTGTGAAGTTAGAAGAACTTACAGTGATGAAAAGTGAAATACTTTCCAATTCAGCAAGAGGATTCTGGACAACTGCCCTGTAAACATCAATCTTATATTTCAGGCAAGAAATGATTCACATTCTGTACTAGCTCAGTAATAGCTTTTTCTAAGAAATACCCTACAAGTCAATATACATTTAACTTTAAGGAAAACTAACCAAAAAATATCTTCCAAGGTTTTTCTGAACTTATCCTAGAATTTACTTAATCAGATTAAGCAAAATTAGGTCAAAAGTATATTATTAAATTACAACTAGAAGGTCTGGCTCACTTTACAATCCTCTTTTCATAAAGGCTAAAATCTATTTAACTACTTAAGCAACCGTAATAATTTGTAGTAGTGAATAAACTTTTACAAATGGATAGAATCCTATCGTAATGAACATCATTCTATTGTTCACTTCCTTATGGCATTTCTTTCTGTATTGTGACCATAGCCCAGAGCTGATACTGCCTCTAAGAAATATGTTAAAGAGGATATCAAAAGTCACAGAAATACAGCCTCTCAGTTGGTAATTATTTCATTTAATGAAGCTATTTTTCAGGTAAGATACTTATATATGCTTCTCACTTGTTTAAAAATATTCTATCAGGTCTATTGCTCAGTATAATGACATGTTTTTAAAGAGTGCCTTGTTAATGGTACATAAGGTTTTAAATATTTTTAGTGCTGCTGACTGTCGTAGACAAACAGGGTTTGTCAAGGGGTAAAACTTTGCTCATTTCAGATTCAAGACATGCAATTTTTCTCCCACAAATCTCTTATCTTTATGTATTTCAAAACAGTCTCAAGCAGTCTGCAGGACAAATTTCTCTCCTAACCATAAGACAAGACCCATAATTGGTTAGATTCCACACAGAGGCAGTGACTAGATAGAAACAATGGCTGAGGAATAATGGGGCCATTTGTTAAGGGATTCATGTTTAATGTATTTATTTGTATTCATATTAGAAAAGCAACATTCCTCTAATGTAGGTTGGCTAGTGTTTGAAGAGTATTCTATAGACCAGGAAATGTAATGGTATTGACTAAAATGGGACTACTATCTGTAGAATACACAAAGTAAATTTGAAATGATACTTTTAGGACAAATAGTAGATTGCCATAAGCCATCATCGAGAATTTGGGAGTATTCCTATTTTAAACTTAGCTATCTCACTTTCTTCCACAGCATCTTTCAAATCCACTCCCTTTGAACATTTAGTAAGAGCCGATTTTTTCTTCTCCAAATGACATTTAGGACTACATTTTAAATTATAATCCAGTACTCACAAAGTTTCATAAAATACTACTACCTTCTCTATACATGTTTCCTCTGGTATTTTCAATGCTATTCTATATTATTTTTAAAATGTTGGTAATGGCCCACTAAATTGATTTCACAATCCTTTAAAAGGTTATGATCTACAGTTTGAAAAATACTGACTTGACCCAACTGATAAGGAAGATGAAGTATGAGGAAGTTGAGTGGCTTAAATTCATAAGGAAAGTGACTGGCAATCATTTGCATAATTCTTGTCAATAACTGGCCTCTAGAATATAACTTTTCTCTATATTATTTATCTGCTGTTGTCTAGATCATTATTGCTTGACTTTTGCTCCCCTCACTCTCCACTCCCTTCCCATTTACTTCAGTGTTTCATACCCATTTTTTCTATTCACACCATTGAATCTGATAATGGTTATGTGGCAGTACTTGCTTGAGATTACCAAGTGAACTGGTACCTTTAATCAATAAACCTACAGAAGATTAAGAATCCTAGACCAATACTGCCCCAGGTAAAAAAGCAGAGGAGAGCCATATATATCAAGATAGAGAATGAAGAAATACACAGGCTAACTTTACCTATCAATAGTAGACAATATTTTTTGAGCATCTACTCTGTGCTGATCATTATACTTGTCACCTATTGTTTTCTTCCTTGTATAATATTTATGCACAAGTTTTACCTTCTTTATCAGGCCGTAAGCAACTTGAAGACAGACTCTATGTATAATTTGTCTTTGACTCTCCCATAGCATTTAGCACGGTATCTTGAGGTCAACAAATATCTGACTATAAGAGATCAATAAATACTTGCTGAATGAACAAGTCAAACACACCAATATACAAATAACTACCTTGGTTCTCAAACCTCTTCCTCTTAGCATCATATCAAAGAAAGCACCATTCTGAGTACCTGTTGTCTATGCCCCCAAAGAAACAAATAATAAAATACTGAAATATTCTTTTAATTTTATTTTTATTGACATTAAGTCAGTTTACAATGTTGTGTCAGTACAATATTTCAGTCATATCAGAACATACATGTATTCATTTTCATATTCTTTTTCACTATAGGTTACTACAAGATATTGAATATAGTTCCCTGTGCTATACAGTATAAACTTGTTGTTCATCTATTTTATGCATATTAGTTAGTATCTGCAAATCTAGAACTCCCAATTTATCCCCTCCCACCCCTACCCCTCCTGGTAACCATGTTTGTTTTCTATGTCTGTGAGTCAGTTTCTGTTTTGTGAATAAGTTCATTTGTCTTTTTTTGTTAGATTCCACATACAAGTGATATCATATGGTATTTTTCTTTCTCTTTCTGGCTTACTTTACTTAGAATGACATTCTCCAGGTACATTCATGTTGCTGCAAATGGCATTATTTTATTCTTTTTTATGGCTGAGTAGTATTCCATTGTAGAAATATAACACAACTTCTTTATCCAGTCATCTGTCGATGGACATTCAGGTTGTTTCCATGTCTTGGCTATTGTAAATAGTGCTGCTATGAACACTGGGGTGCATGTATCTTTTTGAATTAAGGTTCCCTCTGGATATATGCCCAGGAATGGGGTTGTTAGATCATATGATAAGTCTATTTTTAGTTTTTTGAGGAATATCCATGTTTTCTATGACAACTGTACCAAACTACATTTCCACCAACACTGTAGGAGAGTTCCCTTTTCTTCACACCCTCTCCAGCATTTATCGTTTGTGCACTTTTGAATGATGGCCATTATGACTGGTGTGAGGTAATACCTCATTGTAGTTTTGATTTGCATTTTTCTGATAATTAGTGATACTGAGCATTTTTTTATGTGCCTACTGGCCATTTTTATGTCTTCAGTGGAGAATTGCTTGTTTAAGTCTTCTGCCTGTTTTTGGATTGGGTTGTTTGTTTTCTTGTTATTAAGTTGTATGAGCTGTTTACATACTCTGGAAATTAAGCCCCTGTCAGCCTCATATTTTGCAAATATTTTCTCCCATTCCGTAGGTTGTCTTTTTCTTTTGCTTATGGTTTCCTTTGCTGCGCAAAAAATACTGAAATATTCTTAACCAATGATTACGTAAAATATGGTCACATATCCTTAAAAGGTGAAATAGCAGAACAGCTGAACTCGTGCCTGAAACAGCAGTACTTGACCCAACATGCTCACTTGGATGAAACCACCATATAAGGTTAATATATTTTCATAAAATGTAATTATCAAATATTTATTGAGAGGCTACTTACGGGCCAAGGATTGTGTTAGGTGTTGGGCTACAGAGGTGAGCAAGAAAGGATCTTAACTTCAGGGAGGTTTCAGTCTATGGGAAGACAAACAAAAGATAACAAGAAAGTATGCTTCGTGCAAAGATAGGAGGAATACCTAGAAAAGGCAGCTATGCCAGATTTGGGAGAAGGCAGAGGTGTGAAGGGGAGGCTTAAATAAAGAAGGCTTCTTAGAGGCAGCAGTAAATTGAGACCTGGAGAATGAAGGAAAGCTACATATGTGAAATCTAGGCAGAGAATATGGTGGATACCTTCATCCTTATTTTACAAGATTATTCTAGAAAGCTGATTATACCATTCAGAGAAGTTATCTTCCTTGGATAGAAAATTCATAATGCCCAACATTCTTCCTCTAAGCTGGATCCAGTCTCCCAACATTACAGACTGTTGAACTGGTCATTTACAAGTCTTTTATTGTCACAAAACTGCCTCAGAGCATAAAGTAACAAGAGATCATTTTGCTTCTCTACTATTTTCTGCTAAAACTATTAAGCACATAGGTATACAATGAACCATGCATATACAATAAAAAATAAATTTCTTCAGTGGGGTGTACTAATTTATAATTCTGATGACTGCCTATGGTATCTAGTAGGCTCTTGCAACAAATAAGAATTCAGTGACACCATACTGATAAGGAGAACAGTCCCAAAAAACCCACTGGCAAAAAAAATCCACCTGATTCTTTAAATAAACAATCTATAAATAAACAATTAAATAAGCAATTAAAAAAAAACAACTCTGGCCTGGACAATATTTTAAAACTTTAAGTTTACAATTTTGTTATGTCTAATTCTCCTTACATAACAAAATACAAAAAAAAAAAAAAAGGAATTAAAGGAGGAAAGTTACATGAAAATAAGTATATAGGTTATGAGAAAAAAGTCTGAGACATTGAGATGTTGGCAAGGTCTATTTAATTACCAAGAAGTGAATTTATTTTCACATCAGTGACAGTCAATATTATTTTCATTTACCCTCATTTCACTTTAATTAAAAGGTGTCATGGCACCCATAAAGAGTTTTTTTAATCTCACAGATGCTATTATGCCTGAGATAGGTTTGTCTTGTACATCTGGGAGTCAGCTTATACTTATCTAAACTTCACATACAATTAAATGTTCTCAGTAGGTACAGCTTTAGTTACAGCTGAATAGAGTTCCAGGAAACTCCATTAGGAGTTTCACTATTTACTCTACACCAACAATGGCAGCTGGTGCATTTTTGGCCACAGCGAGTATTCATCCCATTGCGCATGAGCAACCAATTTTCCCCTTAGTTTAATGTCTCACATTACAAGTCAAATTTTAATTGAACTTTTGATGTCTTATCATGGATTAAGAATACTACTTTACAGTTAAAATTTTATTTTTAAAGACAGCTATACAAAAAACTCAAAAATAGTTTTCAAGTACACCATCCCAGATAGCATACTATATTAAGTATCTCCTCCTTTCATCCTATACTGCTGAAAACTGAGCATTTCCCTCCAAACCTCCTATCTTTAGCTATAGCCAAATAAAAACGGCCAGGCTGCCAATGACCCACATAAGTACAGTTAATTCAAGATTCCAACTTCTATTTCTAGGATTAGAATAGTCACAATATCTGCTGCTTCAAACATTCAAACTTTCTAGTTTCATCAAAGTTGAGACCTAACTTGGCTACAAAATTCTAATTTCATTTTTTTCAATTTCTGATTAAATAAAAGATAAACCAACCTGTTTTTCACTTAAGTGAGCAAAATCTATGAGATCCTGCGGAGTTTGTGCTAGGCAGAGCACAGCTGCGGGGTTGCTACAGCAACGCTTGTACACTGACCATAGACCTCCCCATCCAGGAAGGAAATCATTTGCTCCACCCCCTGAAGAGTCAAAGGCAAGCAGCAGTCTGTGAGCAGAGATACATTTTCAGTTCAATAGCTGTGATGGAGCAACAAGACACCATTCTTTGTAGTCTCTCCATAATAAATGTCACCCCCACAACCCAGATAGACTCCAAACCAAGTTGCTGTGTGTGATCATTTATTTCTGCACCACGGTAGGGCTGTATTCTTTACCCACCCAACTAGAAACCTGAGCCAGGGAACAAGGCAAAGCATTTCCCCTGAGGCACACAGAAGAAAAAAAAAAGTAAATTAGAATATTTCCACTTTTACAAAGAATACTTTTTGGCTCTTGTTTTCAGGCTTTAATCCATGCAAATTTAGGTTCTATGACAATTTTTTTTAGCGACTCAGATTTAACATTTATTGAGTTTTCATTCAGTGCCAACCCTTCTGCTGGGTGCTTTGACATGTTATTTCATTTAATCCTCACAGAACCCTGTGAGGTAGGTAGTAATATAATCCCTCATTTATAAATGAAAAATGGAGGCTCCAAAGTTATTTGATTGTCTAAGCTACTAAATGGCAGAATCACAACGTGTACGCAAGTCTGTTAATTCTGAAATCTATGTTTTTTTCTACAACACTACACTGATTTTGCAAGAAAATTCTCAGTTCTTAATTGAAATATTCAAGTGTTCCTTTAATGATTTTAATTTTTTAATGGTAATTTGTCTTAGTAATACATTTTCACAAGTAATGACTTCACTACTGATAAACTAAATATACTCAGCCACCATCTTAAGTGCATAGATAACAATGGTATGAGAAGACAGGGCTGTATTGTGATCCTGATGAGTTTTTTGCTAAGTATAAACTATAGCACTCACATTCTTGAGAAGAAAAGGCAAAGTTGAAAAATAGGTAAGGTGATGAAACTGGGTTTAGACGAAGCACTCTGTGGAACATCTCTGGGGCTGAAGGAGCTGTGAAGAGAGAGGGAGGGAAAGAGGGTGAAGGACACATGCACTATTTAAACCAGAGGGAGAGAAACTTTTATCTCTGCCATTAGTTTCTTTCAAGGACAATTCCAAGTATAAATCTGCCCATTTCAGTCGTCTCCCCACTTCGGGTATGGAAAGGTCTTCTAATGTAGGTCTTGTAATTCTCTCAATGAGAATGAATCATGGTTTTCCTCCTCCCCCACAGAGGGTCCACAATTACCTCCTACACATACTTTTTGGGAATTTCCTAGGAAGACATAAAGACTGTCTTTAAAAAACTGTTTTTCCTAGCTCCCCAAGATCTTGATCTAAAAATTCTTTCCCACCTATAGCTTGAATATCCTCCCAGCTGTAGATAAAGATGTACCTCCAACTCTTGTCTTCAGAATCACCATCACTTAAACTGCTATCCTGTCTTCTGAGCGCCTCCCTTCTATCATGCATTTTCTGTCAGTCTTCTACTTCTATTTTAGCTGGTGACTCCAATTCTCTAGCTTCCCCAAAGATTTTGGTGGGAAACCAAAAAAGTTCAGAAGAGTTGTACTAGTTTTCATAGACTTCTGGAAGGATAGGTCAACAAATATAAATTTATTATAAAGCATATGTGGACAAAGAAATCTCTTTTATGACATCACTAATCAAAATATCAAAAATACAGTTATAAAGTAGTAAGATAAAATAGATCACTGGTGTTAAAAAAAAAAACAAAGCTACATTTGTAAAAGAAAATGGGAATAGCAGAAAAAGGCTTCCACAGTTATTATCACCTAAAAATTAAGTAACTATGAGTTCCTATTTGTAATTGTAACATAAACTTGGGCTAAAGGCCTCTTCACAAAGCTTTTCCCTTTCCAAATAAAGAAGAACACTTTACACCTCTAAAACAAGATAAGGAGGAAGCACCAGGAAAGTTAAAAGACCTTTCCACACTCTGTTAATTTTACACTGGTTCTTAAGGTTACAAGCCTACTAAGTGAAGAAGTGCAATGGTACTTGTATCTCAAATTTAACTCAAGTTTAAATATCAATCTAGTATAATTTCTTAAATTTAGGTTAAAATATCTACAAAGTGAACAATGTTTCTAAAACATAGTGAGATTAGGTATTTCAGTCAATAAGAAAAACAATCATTATTACTTAGGACTCTTAGGAGGTCATTAGGCTTAATTTTAAAATACTACAACTTGACACTTTATAAAAGCTAGAAACATAATTTGAAATTTCATAAAGGTATATTAAATTAAAACCACTTGAGACAGTTAATTGACAGAGTTCAGTTAAGGTGACATTTCTACTATTGTGTTACTGTTCCCACATGATATCATCTCTTCTCAATTTCATTTGAAGATTATGGACTTGTATTGGACGAAAGTTGCTGTTCTTTTGAAGAGAGTTACTTAACCAACAATTTCTGGGGCTATTTTTTATGTTCTTTGATCCTTTACAGTTGCCATCTTCTTGCTGAATAGCTGAAGTTTCACTCATCTTTGAATTGTGAACTTTTTGTTGTAGTTTATGAACCTAGAGAGAAAAAAAATCTAACATTTTAGTCAATAAATGGATTGGACTGATGGTTTAAAGGTTACATGAAATTTAAAAGGTTATTAAATCTTTATTTATTGAATACCTATTACATGCCTAACACTGTGCTTGCTAGGTAGAAATACAATGAATAAAACAATGCTTGCTCTCAGGAGCTTATTGTTCTAATAAGTAAAAGAAAAGCATATATGTAACAAACTAGAGAATAATTTAAGCCAGAATAACTTTGAGTAGGACCAAAAGTATATATCTGAGAAGGCTACAGTAGGACAAGATCAATGTGGGGCTGGAGAAGCTGAGATGAGGAAATGTTTATGCAAGATATGAAATGGGAAAAAAACTGGAGAATAAGGAGGTGAGAGAAGGACTTTTCAGGTGACATTAACAACAAAACAAAGATCTGCTGCTATAAATGAGCATCAAGTTTATAGAGTCAAAATATATATATACATTTCCTTTAAAGTGTTCCTGAATTTAATGTACTACTGAATGCCAGTTGAAAAAAAAAAAAAAGGGAATAACCTTATCTCATTGAGGAGTATCTAGTAATGGTTGGGTAGACAAAATTAAACAAAACAAACCCAACAACTAGCCAAAACCCATTTCTTCCAAGTCCAGTCCATTTGAGTGTCTATTTCACTTAAGCACAGGCCTAATTTGCAGAGCTAATCTAGACACTGGCTAAATACCTGGTGTTCTGTTTGTCTAAGGCCATTTTAATTGCAGATATTAAATTTATCATCATAAAATGCTTAAAAATGCATACTTGCTACAGCTACTAAGGAATATAAATAATATTTTTCAAAATATAGCTAGGTACAGTCTGCCTAAATTTAAAAAATATGACTATTCTTCTATTCCTTTCAAGTTTCTCCTATATGATTCTAAGAAAGTGTACAAGTTATATAATCTTCACCCTAATACATGCATACAAAAATTTACTTACTATAGCCATAAAAGCCAGTGAAGTGAAAATGTTTGCTTCAAAAGTTTCATTTCCTTCTTTCTTTACTGACCACAGAAGAAAGGCAGTAAAAAATTCTGCATTCTTTATTACTTTTCTATAAAAGTGGGGAAGGCTTAATTGTGAGGTTAATATATTATCAACTTATATGAATTATTCTACTGGCAGATAGCTACATGATATGACCTGAGGGTTCTTGGAAAGATTCCCTCTGCCTTCTGTTCCAGTAGTGTAACACTGCTAAGAATGGACTCATTGTCTTGAGATAAAATACTATAACATTCCATGATTTTTCTGTTGAAATATTAAACTGTTATGCCATTCTTTGTTGTTAAGAATTTACACACAAGGATAGAGCCCCCCCTCACCATCACACTAGAGCTACCTAAGCACAGGTCCCCAGGGAATGGGACACAGCACAACTTATTCTGGGAAAGTGGAAATAGTGGTTTTCAGATCAGGATACTGCTTGAGGAGACAGGTTTATGTATGAACTAGACACCTATCAACATAAGGGGCTTCATTAAGGCACTAAGGAAAAGAGGGATAAGCAGAAAGAATGCTAGAAGTATAACTGGGAGAGCTGCAAAGCAAATTTAGCCTACATCACAATCTTTCCCAAATATTTACTAAATATATAACTAAACTTTATTGCTCCCTTTTCTTTATATTATCTTGAAGAGTTATGTAGGAGGCCATGTTATTCCAATGGGACAGATGACTATTCTATAATAGGTCTAAGTGACTCCAATCTATCATTTTTTTCACTAAATCACACATACGGACCTCAAATTTGGAAGTTCATGCAGAGATACAACACTGAATTCAGATGTATTATCTTTTCATTAAAACCTTTTACTAAAACTTCCTTACACTGTCTTGATGCTTCATCAGTTTGGAAATTTGTTCTCCTTTAATTTCCATTTTCTTGACTAAACGCTCTAGTTTACATTCTATGTCTTCACAAACTGATTGACTTTCAGTTTCTTTTATTTGATTTAGTAGTTCTTGGTATTCCCTATGAAAGAAAAACAAATATCAAGCACTGTTATAGTTTTTAGTATATGCCTTTGCCAAAATTAAACAATATTCTGTTCGATCATAAATGTAAATCAGAGTTAAATATTAACCTCAAAGTTAGTCTTTTTCTGTAGAGTTACCAAATTAAATCTGTAGTAATTATAAACAGGTTCTTGTGATTTGAGATTAGATACATTTAGAAGTATCTTAGACTTACAGTCTTAAAGAATCTTAAAAAAAAGTCTGAATTCTTGATGTTTATAGCTAAATGTAGTAAAATATTCTGATGTCCTTGGCTAGAGGCATTAAAGGACTCTCTTTAATTCCAACTTTGGAATTCTTAATATAAGATCTTTGGAAGAATTCCAGTTATAGAAGTATTTGCCTAAGAAATCCCTAGATATGGTGATAGCCTACTCAAAGAAACACTGTCAACAGAACTAGTTGTACCTTATACAGAGGTCTAGTTCAACCAGCTGGCCACCCCCCAAAAATCACATATTTTCTTGAATATATATTTAAACTTGAGGCTTAAAATATGTATTCCATATAGAATCTTGTTTACTGTGGTTGCTTCAAACTTGAATGTAGACCAGCCTGAATCTAAAACAAGAAGTTGCATTCCTACTTGTCTAATGAAATCATTTCTTTAACTAAAAAGATTATAAAATACAAAAGGAGAATCTTTCTTTTAAGAGCGTTTGTGAGTTATAATTTAAGGTCACCAGATCCCATTTGTTAGAATGACAGCAATATTCGTCTGTCAGTTCAGATCTTGGGAATACAGAAACTCTTTAAATTGGAAAAAGTAGTAATTATACACAGTTGAAAATATAAATAATAATAAATATAATGAAAAATCAGTAACAACAAATTTGTAGATCAAAATAAGTCCAAATGGCTAAGTAAGGCTTTTAAGAACTTATAAGTGGCATTGTTTGAAAGACTGAGGGGAAAAAGAAAAAGATACCTGAATACCCTGCTACTTCTTCTGATAAAGAATAAAAATACTTACATACTCATTTGGTCCAGCTCATCTTGCATTGCCATCAAAAGTTCAGACAAATTGTTACAAATGGAAATAGACTTTTCTGAGTCAGAATGTAAAGCTTTACACTGAGAAGTTGTTCTAGAAGGCTTGTGGAGACATGCAGGCTCAGCTACTTCAGCTGGTTTTTGAAGGGTATGTGTCCTGTAATGTTGCGTCGTCTGCAGGAGGTTTTGCATACTTGGATTCAGTGAATGGCTTGCACTGGCAGACTTTAGGGGGAAAGAAATAGCTGAGAACAATTTCAAATAACTGACGGTATTTAAAGAGCACTTACAACAAATCATGAGTTTTTTCGAACAAGTACCTTCAATTTTCCCCTCTTACCTTCTCAGCCACAATAGGCTGTGATCCAAACTTTGAATAAATTTGCTGAGGTGGTCCTCTCTTTAAACATTTAGTTTTCTAAACATTGACAAGAAAAAAGTAGAAAAAAATTTATTTTAAGAGCCATTTAGGATACGAAGAAGTCTCAAAACTCAACAGTAAACAAACTATCTGTTTAGAAAATAGACAAAAAATGTGAACAGACACTTCACTGAAGAAGACAAAGAGATGGCAAATAAACACATGAAAAGATATGCAACATCATCAGCCATTAGGAAAATGCAAGTTATAATGAAATAGCACTACACACCTATAAACTATATGCCCTATAAGCTCGCCTCTTCCCCCCAAAACCTGACAACACCAAATGCTGGCAGAAGTGTGGAGAAATCAGATTGCTCATACGTATAAAATAATGCACCACTTTGGAAGACAGTTTATAAGTTTCCTGTAAAACTAAACATGTAGTTATCATATGACCCAGCAGTTGCAGTTGTACTTTCTGTGTGGTGAGTACACCAGTGTTAATTTTATTGTTATCCTTTGAGCAGACATTTTTTGTTATATATACTCTTTCATGAAACATTTTTAAAAAGACACTGCTAAATTACATTCTTAAAAATAAATTATTTCATTATTTTTTTGGAAGGGTTGAATTAGGGCAACCAGTTATCTCAATTTGCCCACAACTCAGGATTTTCAGTGCTAAAACCAGGAAAGTCACAGGCAAACTGGGGTAAACTGGTCAGTCTAGTTAACATTTCATTAAGAGAATAATCAATAAACTGAGCACATTCCATAATGAAAACAATATATTCTCAATTCTACATGGAAATTTGGATATCTTAACTTTTGGATTTCTTTTTTTTTTTTTTTTGAGAATTAGAGAAATAAAATGGCTTAGAGGTAGAGCAAGGTCAAGATCTTCTGTGTTATTTAGTGCCTCTTGTATAAAGTATGACAAAAATACATATCTCTAGAGTTTAGTACTAGGAAAATGTTTGTCTTTCTAGAAAAATTGGAATGTTTATTGTTATTCCACAAAGATAGATGCATTATTGCCCATTATATGCTCCTTTTTGCTTTGTTTGTCAAGCAAACTCAGAGCTAGGTTTTGTGCTCAACTGCTGTTACTTTCTTTAATCTAGGTTTGATGGCATTTTCTGTCCTCACAGCCCAGGCCATCATCATTTATCTTTTAATCCCCATTTTATAGCAGCATTTCATGCTTTTTTAATTATAAATATCTTCAAATTCTTTTGGGAAATGGATATGTATAAATATTAAGAGGCTGAAGAAATAAGTATTAGCAAATAAGAATAAAGTGTTCGCATACCTTTGAAGATTTCTTCTTTTCATTGAAGTGCTTTGGATTTGATGCTGAAGACATTAAAATTCTATTGATTTCAAGTCCAGTTTGAAGCTATAATATTTTTTAAAAGTTATGAAACTGATTTTTAACAAGCTTCTTCAAAAACATTATAATGAGAGATCAGATCTCAGTTTATAAAGACAAAAATGTTTTTTGAGGAATAAAAAAATACTATTTTTTGTGTGTAAAAGTCACTAAATTACTGGTGATTACAATCATTTTCTGTTTATAAGAGAATGAACTATTATACATTTATATAAAACAATATATACATTTATATATACATTTATATAAAACAAACTGAAACATACACATTTATATAAAACAAAGTGTATGTATACATATACATTAATATAAAACAAACTGAAAACAATCTATACCTGGAGTTCTTTCAACTGAAAATATATATACATTTGTCAGAATTTCAAAAGACCAAAAGACCTCTTGGCAACATATCCAGGTATATGAATATACAGGGTGACTTACTGAGAATTTCATTGTTATAGCAAAAAGAGACAAAACTCACAAGCTAGGAAGCAGAAATTAGAGTCTAGGATACAGATTTCAGTTAATAAAGATAAAATATAATAAAACATACATGATTTTAATGTAATAGATGATACAGTGCTCTATTTACCTGAGAAGCCTTGTCTTGAAAGAGCTTACGCTGATGTTCTTCTTCCTTTAGTTTTTCCTCTAAATGTTTAATCTTGTCCTGCAAAAGAATTTTAAAAATTGGGGTTATTATACAAAAACTAAAGCCAAATATTTTTGGCCCTTTTCCAAATAAGAGTCCTTAGGGTCTTGATTCTTAATAGTTTGGTAATTTAAAGCAGAAAGTAAGAAAAAGGAATGGCAAAAGATGCTAAGATTTTTTCTTGGCTTTCTTCCTATGCTTGTTTACCTGCTGTTATATATAAGAACAAAGAAAAAGCAAAGAATGTACATGCATAGGCTCTATTAAAGTTCAGCAACAAAATCATAATAATGAAAATTTGGGGGGTATTGAAGGTCTAGAAGGTCAAACAATTATAATCTTAGTTCTCAATGCTTTGTTCAAAACACAGACAAATCATAATAAATGTCTATTATGTACATATGATAAGGGCATAGTTATTAGAAGAGAGAGGGGATAGACAGACACATTAAAAACATAAGATACGGTCCTTGTTACTTAAGGGTTTACGCTGTTCTTAGGGAAACAAGAGTAACATACATGAAACAATATGATTTGACCCAGACCACATATACAGTATTTAACCTTATACATGTAAGTATTTCATCTTATAACCTTGGTGTGGTTTAGAATAGGAAGACAGTAGTATTTCAAAGAGCGAGCTTCCTGAGTGTTGAAGAACCCAAGGAAGGCTTCACAAAGGAAGCAGAACTACGAGAATGTCCTATGAAATGGATAGGATTTGGGTGAAAAAGAAGAGGGCATTTCAGGACAGGATCTAGAATAGGGTTAACTTCACTGCAAGTGGCAAAAGGCAATCTTTTCAATAACCTTTAAATTATCTGACAAATGAAAATGTTCTGCCATTGCAGAAGTCAAAATTACAATTTCCCATCAAAAGGCAAGCTCATTCATGCAGTGATAGAATACATTAACTTTTCATCTCTGTAGGAAGCAATTCATATCTAGATTACTAAAAGTTGTTAATGAAATTTTATAAATATAAGATTTATTTTATATTCACATACAGTACAAATATGCTTAACAACAGTAAAGATTTATTCCTGGCATCACCACTTCAAAGAAATAAGTGGAAGCTTACCTCAGAAGTTTTCTGAGTTGTTGTAAGTTTAAAACATTCTTTTTCTAACACATCAAGCTTTTCAAGTTTTGCTTGAAGCTTCATATGATCCTGTTCTTTTTCCCTTTGAAGCTGGGCCTGGAAATGATAAAAAAAAAAAAAAAATTCTAAATTTGGCAAGTGATGCCAATGACTTAAGAATCATACAATTTCTGTGAATTCAAATGCACATTATAATTCTGTCATAAGAAACATGTACATACATGTACATACTTTAGATGCTTATGAGCAAAAACAAGAAATCAAATACTTTTTAAAAAACAAACATAAGGTGCCAAAAAAAATATTAGATCAATGGAAAAAACTCTTCTATGTATCTTCATGTAACACTTCTACTGTGGAAATCTGTATTAAATAAACAAGGTGTTATTCACAAGGTAACCAAATCTACTCATTGATTTACCCTTTCTCTAACATAGAGAAGCAACTATCAGAGGAATAAAGCACACAGAGAACATGGAGAAAAGGTAAGTTATGCATATATATATATGCATATCTATATACTGTCTTATAAAGGCATTTATTACCACATTAATGCAAGATGTTAATAATAGGGGCAACTATGAGGGGGCAGGAGATATATGAGAACTTTCTGCATTATCTGCTCAATTTTCTATAAACTTAAAACTGTGGTCTAACATTCAATTGGAATGTTACAGAAGGAAAGGAAAGGGAAGTCAGATAATCCTTATTTGAAGGATAGTGGCTAGAAATGTTCCAATTCTGATGGAAAATATTAACTGACAGATTCAAGAATCTAAAACAAACAAACAAAAAACAAACTAAGCAGGATAAATACAAAGAAAACCACAGTTGGGTACATTAACAAATTGTTGAAAACCAGTAATAAAGGGAAAATCTTAAAAGCAGCCTGAGAAATAACACATTATACATAGAGGAATGAAGATAACAATTCTCATTAGAAACTGTGAAATCCGGAAGACAATTGAGACACCTTTAATGTGCTAAAAGAAAAAAAGCTGTCAGTTAGAATACTATATCCAGTGAAACTATCCTACACCAATGATGGTGAAATAAAGACTTTTCTAGACAAATACATGCTAAGAGAATTCCCAGCAAACTTTTAAAAGAAGTACTTCAGACTGAAGGAAATGACATCAGATGAAAAATCAAATCTACACAAGGAAATAAAAAGCACTGGAAATGTTAAAAATGTTTCTTCTTGTTTCTTAATTTTCTTTAAAGGATAATCGATCATTTAAAGCAGAAACAATAATAATGTATTGTGAGTCATAACATACATAGAAATAAAATGTATGAAAACTGTAAAACAAAAGGGGATAAGTGTAAGTATACTATAGTAAGGATCTTATGTTACCCGTGAAATGTTTTAATACTAATTCATGGCAGACTATGGTAAGTTAAGAATATGTATTTTAACCTGTAGAACAGATACTAAAAAGGAGGAGGAAGAGAAGGGAAAAAGTACCAGGAAGAAGTAAAGTCCATAGAACGTAAGAAAAAATCACTAGAGAAGTTAGAAAATATTTTTAGCTGAAAGGTCATGAAAATACAAGATATCAAAATCTGTGGAATGCAGGTAAAACAGTGTTTATAGGGAAATTGATAGTTTTAGTCACAAGATGTAACATTTAAAAAGAAAGAATATTAAAATCAATAATCTAAGTTCCTAAGATACAAAGCTAGAGAAAAAAGAGCAAATTAAACCCTACCCAGTAGGAGGAAGGAAATAATTTTTTAAGAAGTAGAAATCAATGAATATAAAATAAATAAAACATTTTTTAAAAGACTTTTTTTTTGAAAAAACCAATAACATTGATAAAATGATAGGTAGTTTGGTAATTTTTAAAAGAGCAAAAATATAACTTAGTAATACTAGGAATGAAAGAGGGGACATCTTTAAAGATACAAGAAGAAACAGAAATTCTGAGTAGCCCTATCTCTGTTATAAAAAAATTGAATTCATAATTTAAAAACATTCTACGTTTTAAGAAAACTCCAGCCCCAGATATCTTCTATCAAATTTGAATCCTATCAAACATTTAAGGAGAAAATAATATTAATTTCATACAAGGTTTTTCAAAAAACAGAAGAAGGAATCTTCCCAACTAATTTTATGAGGCCAACAAAACAATGATACAAAACCAGACATTATAAGAAAATTATAAACCAAGATCCTTCATGGACAAAGTCACAAAAATAGTTAAGCAAAATATTAGCAAAATGAATCAAGCAATGAAGAAAAAGAATACTTTATCAAGATTAACTGGTGTCTATACCAGGAAAGCAATGTTGGTTAACATTTGAAAATCAAACAATGTAACTTAGCATCTTAACAAAAATAAAGGAGAAAAATCATATGACTCTTTCACTAGATGTAGAAAAAGCAATTTACAAAATTCAGTACCCATTCACAATAAAAAGCTTTCAGCAAACTAAGAATAGAAGGTAATTTCCACAACTTGAAAAGGGACAGCTATGAAAAAACCTAGAGGTAATATTGTACTAGTAAAAGACCAATATCTTTCCCCTAACGATCAGAAACAAAGCGAGGACATCAGTCCTTAGCACTTCTTATTAAGAGTGTATGAGCTGTAATAGCCAGTGCAATAAAATGAGAAAAAGGAATAAGGGCCATAAGAAGAAAAGAAGAAATAAAATTATCTTTATTCACAGATAACGTGATTGTGCACACAGAAAATCCTTTGAAAATCTGAAAACTACTTGAAGTAATAAATTTAGCAAGGCTGCAGGATACAAAGTCTCATAAAAATCAATTATATTGAAAAAAATCCAATACAGCTTATAATAGCATTTTAAAAAATAAAGTTCTTAGAGATAAATTTAGCAAAAGATGTGCAAGACCTCTCATTAAAAACTACAAACCACTGTGAAGAGAAAGTAAAGAAGATTGAAATAAATAGAGAATTATGTCATGTTCCTGGACAGGAAGATTCAGTATTTTTGAGATATTAATTCTCCCCCAAATGATCTATAGATTTAACAAGATCCCAACTGAAATCTCAGCAGATTTATTTTTTAGAAAATGCTACACTGGTTATAAAATTTATATAGAAGTGCAAAGGATCTATAATAACCACAAAATCTTCAAAGAGAACAAAGTTGGAAGATTCACATTACTTGATTTCAAGGCTTATTATAAAGCTTCTTAGTATTAGTATAAGGTATTAGTATAAGGATAGACCAAAAAATAATACAGAGTCCCAGAAACAGACTTCATCTACACAATCAATTGTTGACAAAGCTGCCCAATCAATTCAATGGGATAAAATGAATATTCTAACAAATGGTTGCTGGGACAACTGGACACCCACATGGAAAAAATTTGACCTTGAACATTTGCTTTCACCATACAAAAATCAACTCCAGATGGGTCACAAAGAAAAATGAAAACTAAAAGCTTTTAGAAGAAAGTATTTTGGAAAACAGCTTGATAGTTTCTTATAAAGTTAAACAAACACCTTCCCTGTGGCCCAGCAATTCTACTACTAGATATTTACTCAAGAGAAATTAAAATATATGTTTACACACACATACACACGTACACACACAAAATTGTACAAGAATGTTCATAGCAGCTTTGTTCATAATACTCTCAAACTGGGAACAAGCCAAATGTCCATCAACAGGAAAATGGATAACCAAATTTTGGCATATCTATATTAAAATTCTATATAGCAATAAAAAGGAATAAACTACTGATACATACAATATGGATTAAGCTTCAAAACTTTATCCTAAACAAAAAACCAGATGCAAAAGAGTATATTTTTACGATCCAATCTGCATGAAGTTTTAGGACAGACAAAATTAACCTAAAGTAAAATACATCAGAATAGTAATTGTGTTACTGGGAGGTGGAGAGAGAGCAGAGGATAACTTGGCAGAGATATGAGAAATTTTCTGGGGTGTTGAAAATGTTCTGTTATTTGGCAGGACTGTGGTTTACATGAGCATATGCATTTATCAATAATCACTGAACTGTACACTTAAGACCTGTGCATTTCACTGGATGTAAATTATACTTCAATGCAAACATTTAAAAAACTGTTAAAGGTCACTGATCTGCAATATTTAGCTAGGATAGGAATTTCTAGGTTATTTTATAAGATGTGAATAGATAAATAGATAGATATTAAGTAGTATCTTTTGCTTTTAATTTGCATTTTCCTGGTTACTAATGAGATTAACCAAGTTTTCTATAAATGTGTGACCATTTGTGATCCTTTTTATCCTACAAAATGCCTCTTCATAACTTTGCCCATTTTTTTGTGCTTTTTTTTTTACTTTTTGTGTTGTTTACGAAATACCTCTTAACTCCAAGATCATAGAGACATTGTTCTGTATTTACTTCTAAAAATTACGAAGGTTACATTTAAGTCTTTAATCCATCTGGAATTGATTTTTGTGTAAAGTGTGAGGTAGAGACCAATTTCTTCTCTTTTTTTCCCACCTCACACAGATAACCAATAGTCCCCAAACCATTTACTGAAGTCTAACATCCCCAATGTTCTGCAATGGCATCCTTGTTTTATATTGAGTTTCCATATAAGTGAATCTGTTTCTGACTATATCATATTTCTTTATTCTGGTTGTCTAGCCATACAAATATCACATTAATTTTGATAGCATCAATATATAAGAAAGCAAGACTTCACCATACTCTTCTTCATAATAGTTTGACTATTTTTGGAATTTTCCTTTTCTATATAAATTTTAGAGTCACCCTTTCTAGTTCCTTGAAAAACCTATTAAATATTTGGCCCATTAAAATCCAGTATTGATTGGTACTTTTACCCATTTCCAATATAATGCAAAGACCTTAGAACACTTTAAACTAAATTTACTTCTTCCTAACGTATAAGCTACTGTTCCAATTTTAATCCTTTATATATATTTAAACATACAAATAAAACATTATTACTGTTGTATTATACAATATTCATTTAGATTTACTCATATATTTACCATCGTCATTGTTCTTCACTACTTCCTGCATCTCTGATCTTCTGTCTAAGATAATTTTCCTTCTGTCTGAATAATGTCCTTTAGTATTTCCTTTAGTATGGATCTCCCAGAAACAAACTATCTAAGATTTTTTTCAAGTTTAAAACATCTTTACTTCACCTTTATTTCTCAAGGATATTTTCCCTAGGCATTGGGTTCCAGACTGGCAGTTATTTTCTTTTAAAACCTTAAGTATATCAGTCCATTGTCTTCCGGATTCAATAATTTTCAGTTGAGAAGTTACCTGTTACTTTATTTGTTGTCCCTTTGAATGTAATTTTTTTTCCAGCAGCTTTTAGGATTTTATTCTTATTTTACTATTTATTTTATTACAAGGTATTTAGGTATATATTTTTATATAAATATATTTATATTCTATATAAAATATATGTATATTTATTTTTCTTGCTTTGGTTTTATGGGGCTTCTTAAATCTTTCATGTGATTTAAAAAAAATCAGTTTTGGGAAATTCCCAGCCATTATCTCTTCAAGTATTGTTTCTGTCCCTTTCTTTCTCTTTTCCTTTTGGAACTCTAAACATACATAAGTTTGACCTCACTCTAACTTATGTCTCTTGCTCTCTTTTCTAAATAACTTACTATTGTTTTGTCTCTTCATTGATTTTAATGGTTTAGCCTTCTCGTTCACTAATTATCTTTTAATCTGCTCTTAGATCCATCAAGTTCAGAATTTCACTTTTATTTTAGTTCTATAATTTTATTTGTTTCTTTCTTAAATCTGTTCTGCTTTTTAAGGTTTCTAATGCTCTGCTGAAGTTTTTTGATCCTGTCTTCTATCTCCTTTATTACAGCAAGCATAATTATTTTAAAGTCTGTATCTTTCAGAGCCAGTACCTAGCTGGAGCTAATTTATGAGTGTTTACATAGTCTGTTACATAAGATATTTCTTTTCAGTGTATCTCCTTCTGCCTGGTTATCTTTGAAAATTTCTTCACTGTGTCAAAAAAATGTTTGTAGAAAAAATTTGAGGTCCCTGGAAACATTTCATCCAGAATCACTTTAATCCAATTTCAGGAACTAAGATTTTCTGGATTACTCTCACAATCTAGAGCAGAGCTATTATCTGGGCTGTTTTCATTCTTGTTTACGCTTACAAAGCATTTAGAGCCAGGAGATTTTACCAGAGTTCCTACTCTTAGTAGGCTCTGGTCTCTAACTTTAACTTCTTTAGCCCCATAAAGATAGCTATCAAACTCATTATTTAGCCTTTCAACAAACTTTTCTGGTGGGGAGGATATAGCTCAAGTGGTAGAGTGCATGCTTAGTATGAATAAGATCCTGGGTTCAATCCCCAGTACCTTCTCTAAAGATAAATAAAAAGTAAATAAACCTAATTACTTCCCCACCACAAAAAACAGAAATAAAATAACTAACTCTTCTGAAATCAGAAAGTCTCTAAGAAGGAAGAAACCTGAAACCAACCTCTCTGTAGGTCAACTTCTTTGGATTTAAGTCTGCACACAGATTTTTGAATTGGTGATTTTTCATCACCTTGTTAATTCTCCAATGCCACTGTATATATTCTTTTCTTCCTTTCTTTCCTTCTTCTCTTTCTTTTCTTTTTCTTTTCTTTCCCTTCTTTCCTTTTTAATTTTCTGTCCAGTTTTTCTTGTTTTCCTCTACAGAAAGTTTGGTCCAAATGACCTAGCATGCATCACTGTAACCAGAAATCTCCTATATACAGTTTTCTCTCCTATTTAAGATTATAATACAATTTTCCCATGATTAAATATTCTTCAAAACATATTAAATTATATTGTATTACTATAGAAAATATGTTCACCTGTTGTTCTAGGATCATATTCTTCTCTCGCTCTACATTGAGAACCATTCTCTTTGTATATTCTAGTTGCTTCTCTAGAAGGGTACAGCGAGACTGGGCTGAGCTTAATTGCATACTTATATCTGTGAAAAAGAAAAAGATATAATGAGTCAATTAGTTGATTATCACATAGATCAGAGAGTTGGTTATCACAAGAAATGCATAATATGAATCCAATCAGAGCCAAAAGTTCAAAGCTTCTTAGGTTCCAAATATTGACTCTCTCAGAATTATGAACATACATTTTGTGAATATCTTATTAATTATATATAACTGGCTTAACACTGTCTCCTCCTAAATTTAGACCCAGAGGGCATACTTCTAAAAGAGAAGGATGTCAGTGACTTGTGAGAGAATAAAAATCCTGGCTGTTCCTAGGAAATAACACCATCTGGAAAAATAGAGGACCTGAAGTCTCTCCCTATGAGTACATGTCTTCTCTTTCAGCAAACTCAGGTATATGCGTTCTACCATTCCCATCTTCCTCTGTTCTTGACTACCAACAGCACAGTCAGTTCCATAAGAAGTAAGTAATCTCGTTCTAATCCTTTAATTTTTTACTTTCCTCAACTCTTTCTTCCACTTTTGTCTAATCCTTCAGAAATTTTTTTCACTTCATTTCTTCATTCTATTTGTAAGTTGAAACACAAACTTGAATCTTATTTATGACGGTAAATGTAGTGTTACAAGGAAGAAAAAAGCCATAATTTTGCAGTGAAATTATATAAAGAACATTATGTTCTAAATCTCTAAAAACTTGTGTCCAGATATCCTTTTGATAATTTCCACAGAAACCTCTACCAACCTGTCCATTTCTTCTAATTAATATTTCATGTTAAATAAATCTTATTTGTTTATTTTTATTGTTTTTAAATTGTTTAATTACTAGTGTTGCTTTATATTTTCAAATAAAAAATAGTGTTAACTGAAAACAAAGTATTTCAACTATATTATGGGCTAATAATTTACTGGATTTTGTTGGTATTCTGAAAATATTCTAATTCCTAAACATAACTTATCTAAAAACTTAACTTTTCTTTTAATCTCAATAATTTATGAACTGGGATAACAGATATAATAGAGGCAGGTTCAAATTTATATCCATTTACAGCAAATATCAAAATGTCTGAGAACAAGTCCTCAAGGTTTGAATGCACGTAAAAACAAAGATATTTGAGTAAATCTTCTTAGACTGGGCTTATTATTTTCAAGCTGTAAACTTTGGTAATCACTTGTTTCTGAAAACTTAAATTTTCTTACCTTTTTTCTGCTTTATCAGTTCCTGGTGTGCCAGATTTCTCTCATTTGTTTCATTCTCCAAGGCCTTTTTATATTGTGCTGCTTCTCTGGAAATAACGTTCAGGTTATCTTCAGCTTGTGTTCTCTCTAACTCTAAACGATGAATCTTTTCCTGAAGAGTTTTTAAGGCTAAAATAATAGCTATTGGAAAAAAATGTGTATGATATTTTAAGTGAGGATTTTTGAACACTTAGAATCATAGCAGCAAAAAAATAAGAGTAGTATATTTTTGTTTGTGAGCCAGGAAAAAAAAATATATATATATGTACATGCCTCATAAAAAAGAAAAATGACAAAAACTCTGAGGGACAAATTTTAACATATCTTATAAAAAACAACATATTTATGGTTGTATTGAGTAATTTTCTAAATTTGAGGTTTGAGAAAGCTATTAACCACAATTTAATTTAATAAAATAAGTATTTTCAAATTAAAAGACAAAAAATATAATGTATAGTAAGGGAGGTATGAGTCCAAGTATGGATAAAGAAAATTAAAATAGTGTCCACTAATTAATAAGCAAATTTATGTTTAAAGTTTTTCTCAGTGCTTGATATGTTGTTTCAGTCAAACCACAAACATTTGTTTCTTTGTCCAAAATATGAATTAGGACATATGAGGTAGAACACAGTTTCTTCCATTAAGAAAAAATTACAACCCAATGATTTAATTGATGTCAGGCTTGAAAGATTGTGTTACACATGTATTACTGTGATTTGTATTCAGCTATATTAATATCTCCATGGTTCAGGTAAGTTCAGAGTTATAATATTTTTAGATATTATCTTATACTCTCTTTTCAGTTATAACTTCAAATTATAAAACTAGAGATGAATGGAATATAAATAAATGCTACAGGTTAACTTTCATATAGCTTATATCCAATTAGAAAGATATTTGCTAGAGATTATTATGTGATTTGGATTATTATTTCTTAGAGTTGTTTTGCACCACAAACTAGTCTATTTATTAATGGCAACTGCTATTACGGAGTATTTTAAAAAAAACAATACAATAATCAGCATCTAAGAAAGTAATGTAAATGTATGGCTTAGGTATGCCTCGAGTCATAAATGTTTTAATTCAATAAGATCCTCCTAAGTTTATATTTTAAAAGTTATAATACTTGTATTTTGTAGTTATTCCAATATACTGGCTTCCTGAAGAATTTTCAAGGGTAATTTTGGATATATGCAATTTCTGAATTTAGTTGTTGAATAAGACACAATTTTACTTAATTCACTAGTATTTTAGTCATCTTGTTTATTTAGAAGTATTCTAAATCTGACCTTTTATTCTTCAAAGAGTATTTTCCTATTTCCTAGTGATGCTTTTATGATAAACCTGCAATATGTGCCTGACTGGTTATGTTAATCTTCATTTTATAGCTGAAGAAGCCAAAATAAAAAATGTTAAATAACTCATTTAACTTTACATAAACTTTAAGCAACAGAATCAAAATTAGCAGTTTTATTAAGATTAAATACACAATCATACTATTTTCTACATAAAAATGTAAAGTTTTACATAACATACTTCATACAATTCCCCTAGTTTTAAATAAGATTTTATGTTAGCATTACCTTGGCTATTTGGACTGTGAAGCATTTTAGTAGCAGTAACTTCTAAGTTCATGGAGTAGTGAGATGATTCATCACTCTGGGTAAATGATGGAACAAACACTCTTTCAGGAGGTCTAAGATAGCTTCCTACTATACTATGCATTAATTCAGAATCCATTATCTGTAGAGAATAAAGGAATGACACAGTACAGCATTACTCTTTCCTACATGAATAACAAAAACATTAGGTAAAAATTCAGGTGAAACTTTAACATAAATACATAATCATATACTGTGGAGTTGTATCTTTATGAAGTTAGTTATCACAAATTCAACTATAAGTTCAGCAAAAAGAAAGAAAAAAGACTATTTACTCTATAAACAGTAGAGACAAATCTGCCTGATCTTCAATGAGTATATATGCTTTGGAGTGACCATTACATGGGTAGTGAATTTGCTAGTTTCTCAGTTGATCATAAGCTCATCATCTGAGCACCCCACTACAAACAGTTTGACTCCAGGGTTCAAAGAGAAAGTACATATTCCAAAAGACAACAAAGCTTTGAAAGACAAGCCACCCATATAATACAATCCTGTAAGACTCCAGTGTATTGAGATTTCAGTATACTGTCTTCCTAAGATTTTCAGTGGTAAATCTGAATATATTAATTTCTGAATCTAACCCTTGAATAAGATACAACTCCATTTAATGCATTAACATTCTAATCATCTAGTTTAGAAGGGTTCCAAATCTGAAGAACGTAAAATAGTTTTACTTTGCCATTCTGGGCTTTTTTTGTTTGTTTGCAGAAGAGCCTTTTAACCATCTTAGCAGGTAATTTTTTAACTTTCTCAAATCATTTTATTTTCCTTCCTGTAAATATTTAAATATTTTAGAAATGTATTCTACTTAATGGATTATAGTCAACATTAAATTAATTATAACCATACTGAAAGAAATAGGATAATTGTTTACACACAAAACAATTCACCAGCACAATTTTAAGAAAGTTTGCTTTTAAATTCCATTATATAATTATATAACTATAATTAGCCTATTTTAACTTTTGAGAATTGAAAATTTCCAGTGACTTCAGTACTTTCCCAATTCACAGGGCAAAGGCAAACATTGCCGTGACTATTATTTCCTGGGACAGCAGAGAACACACTTCACTCAATAGGATTTTCTACTTTAGCCACTGCCATGATGGGGTGTCTTCCAGGCCATTCTCATCCATCTAAATTAGCAGTTATATAGCCTAGGAAGCTTTGCTAGAATACCTGATGCTCTTTGCCTTTAAGAGACAATCATTTTTGCTACTGTTATTAGCACCAGGTACCGTTTATTAACCATGTCTCCACCCCTCTGGTTTCTTGATGCTCAGACACTGTTCCTCATGGGACAATACATCTATCTAAGATCTATTCCCTCAAAAAATAAGAGAGCAAAGTTAGTCATATCTGGCTTACAATAAAATAAAGGTAGGGCACAAAGTACAGAAGTTCTGAACATGGCTGTACATCTTCAGAGAGAGGTATGTGGTTGAAACTATCCAACAAACCTTGGAGTTACCCAAGATATCTGATTCAGTTTTCTGCTCCTGCTGAGTTTCTCCAATAATGCAAAGAATGAAATTTTGCCATTAGTCACTATACACTGAAGTCCTTCAGAGGACTGTCTGCTTCTTCTGTCCCAAATAAAAGTATTATTTTACAAAATGAATTTTTGCACTAATTAATAAACAGGTTCAAATTTGAGGTTTTAATGTATATGACTACTAAGAAGATACAAGTAAGTTAAAAATTAGACCAAAATTTATTTAAATTAAATGTGTAAAAACACATCTTAAAGTGGGCATAAGCAGAGTAACAACCTATTGGTAGGTAAAGAAAAAGAAAGGAAATAGTAAAGAAATGAGAGAAACAAGCCATGGGGTTCTCATTACCCCATGAGTTCCAGCTTAACCCTTGCAATCTAGCGTCCTGTGTTATAAACAAGTGCATGAACCCACTCAAAGCTCATTTACATAAAAAACTGAGGCATCCTGGGAGAAAAACTCTGAAGGAATATGAAAGAAATACAAAAAGCTTGATCCAAAATCAATGCCTTAGTTTGCAGAGGAGGGGAAGAGTGATTCTGAGTAGAGTATGGTGGTGGTCATTCTAATTAATCTCTGACCCAGTCCTGTGTACTTAATACGTGGGTGTTGGGAAGAGAGAGGTCTATAAGTAAAAGTGAGAAATATTTCACCAATATCCCTGTAAAAGATTGAGGTATTAGCTGCTCTGCTTTGAATAAGATGTTATATTCCAATGAAGGCGGAAGCTGCCAGGGATCACTAACACAGTTTTGGTACTTTGAGAGTTCCAGTGCATTTGTAGTATTGCTCAGCCAGAGAGAGACCGAGAGTGAAAGCAGATGGAAGGGACATATTCTTGGGCATGTATTTGAGAAATTTCTAGAGAAAAATTTCTGAAAATACAGAGGTGCCTAAGCCCCATCCTCCAAATATTCTGGCATGTGTGGTATGAGGCCCAGCAGTGAGTAACTGAAAAGACCTCAGAAACCCTTGTTGGAGCATTTTAGAGGACCCACAAGTAGAGGCCAAAGGATGTAAAATGTGGGCCTCATTTGTATCAATAGCCTGGTAAAGCTTAGGGAAACTCAAGTTATGTCTGGAACCATTCCTGACAGCTTGTAACAACCAGGGAAATTATCCATTTTCTCTATGGTATATAAAAATAAGACATCTTAATTGGTTGCAACTAAAGTGCCACTGCAGAAAGCAAATATCCCTTCAAAAGAATGTGCTAGACACAAACACTAAGCTGCAAAGCATTTTCACTTATTCTTGTGGGAAGCAATTATTCCAAAATGGTCCTTTTAAACAACCAACGTGGTGGCTGACTGTACATCTTTGCATAATCCCATAGGACTATCAGGAAGACAGTATCAGGAGTCAGGTAGAGATACTACAATGGGTTCTTGAAATAGAGGACTCTGTTCACCCAAGTTTAGATTTCTCCTTAGAGAGACTGGAGAAAGGTTAACAGCTCTATGTCTTTTATCTGGTTTTGTTTGTGTATGCATCCAAGTTAACCTACCTAAAGAGCAAACAACAGTCAAGGTTGGACTACCTTTATTTTGAATGCGTATCACTTTAAAAAGTACACTTATAACTAAGTAGAATAATTTGTGGTTAAGGAATTTGCCTCATAGATGCTCTCATAGATATTATAATCTATTATTTATAAAATAAAATAACTAAAATGTTAGGATAGTGATGTAAAAAACAACTGGTCAATGGAAATTAGTAAATCTAAGAACTTAACATAAGTACTTCAATGGGATTCAACAAATGAATAAATTGTTGTTCATTCAATAAATGATGTTAGAAAAATTAGGGAAAAAATCCAGTTAAACTTTATCTCAGTTCCTACATCAATACAAAATTTCAGATACATTAAGAGTTAAAGTAAAAAAAACCCCACTAATCTTAGGGGTGAGATGTTTTGTGTTTAAAAAAGGGGGGAAGTAAAGGAAAAGATACAAAGGCTACATTAAAATTCATCCTACAACATAAAAATTATGAACAAAACTGAAAGGCAAAAGAAAAGCTGAAGACATAGAAGTTGTATACAAATCAGGATGTCTTTTTGCAGAGAACCTCAATTTTCCTGGTTTAAAATCATACAGCACCCATGTGTAAGCTAATATACAAGTCATAGTGCAAATAACTGTACCTATCATGTGAGTTACTTGTACAGAATCAATAGTTTTCATTCTGAAATTCATGAAAACTTTTTAATTCACGAAAACTGCTGTGGCAGGGAAGTAAACTATACACAGTTTTACTGACTATTATGTACTGAATTGTGTTTCCCCAAATTTGTATGTTGAATCCCTAACCTCCAGTACCTCAGAATGTGACTGTATTTGGAGATAGGGCCTTTAAAAAAGTGATTAAGTTAAAGTGAGGCCCTTGGGATGGCCCCAAATCCAATGATTGATTCTTTATAAGAAGAGGAAACTTGGATACACAGATACACCAGGGATATGTGGGCACAGAAGAAAGACCATGAGGGGACACAGTGAAGGCGGCCATCTGCAAGCCAAGGAGAGAGGCCTCAGAAGAAGCCAAACTTGCCCACATCTTGATCTTAAAATCCTAGTGTCCAGAACTATGAGAAAACAATTTCTACTGTTTAAGCACCCAGTCTGTGGTGTTTATTTCGGCAGCCCTAGCAAACCAATACACTGCAACTTAACCCCTCTGTTTCACAGTGAATGAAACATAAGAATAGTGACAAGGACATAAATGCAGATGCCTAAGGTTTACGGTATTTAGAGCACATAATAAAGTTATTTGCAATTTAGTTTCCTACTTAAGATGTGAAACAATTATGTAACTCGGCCTTGATTTATTTTCCCCTTATAACTGGCCTTATAATTTATAACTGACCTTCAGTAACACCTAAAGCTTTCTAAATTGACTACGAAATGACTCATGTGCTATCCTATATGCAATAATTAAAAATAATTTAAAAATTTCCCAGCATACTCAATAGAATAAAACTAAAATTGTGCTTTTGACCCATATTTAATTTATATGTAATTGAATTAGCTTTAAACTCAAATATTAGCAGTAATTTTAGCCTAAAATATTACAAAATATTCCTTTAACAGTTTATATTAAAAAATCAATACTGCTTTAGATTTAAGAATTAAAGTGATATTCAAAAAATTACAGAATTGTGGAATTATAGAATTATGAGACATTTTGAATTACAGAGACATTCACAACTAATCTGAAGGTTAAGATACAATCAAATTCAGGAAACTTTAGAAGACAGCTAAATGGAGACTGGTTTTTAAAAAAATATTATCTCATATTTACCTCCCAAAACATTAGCAGTGACAAAGGCTGTATTTCAAGTTATTTAATTTGAAGCAGTGGTGACTGTATGAAAAATATTTGGGGAGTCCATAGTACTATAAGTTTGTAGAAGTCATAAATAACTGTGAATTTTAGAATTGATGGGGAAATTTTAGATGTCCATTTAAAATCTGTATCAATTCCAATATTTTCATTTTGTAGCTGTAAAAACCAAGGTCTAGCGATACTAAGTAATTTGCCTAAGGTTACACAACTCAAGTTTCTGTACTCCGGAATTCCTGCAGCTAGAGAAAAATATTTTTTCTTAAGGACTTTGGTTGATTTATACTTATCTAAACAGAGACTACCTTAGATGGAGAGTCATCAGGGAAATGCCTCCTAGAGAAAAATGGGAGGTAAAAAAAAACACTGAATCAAACATAGACTCATGTAATCTTATTAAAGTCTAAGAAGGTCTTAGAGGCCATCTGTTCTAACTCTTTCAATACAAACTTACTCTCACACTATCTGGTCTTAAACAGGTCACCTAAGCTCTGCTTAATATCTCCAGAGAGAGAGCTCACCATCTTCATGTTGAATTCAAAGCTGCTTTCTCCAATTTTTATGGATTTAAGTGGATTTTTGAGGAAATATATATAGCCTCTATACTTACTGATGTAGACATTGTATTGAGTGTTTACTATGGTAACTGTGGTACTACATATTGAATTCATTTAGTTAAAATCTTGCTGCAGAATTTAGGATCATTTTCAAACTTCAAATTTCACCATTCACTGCATTTGAAATGCCTATAAAAGAGTAAGGAGATTCACCCTATCCCCTAAATGAGGACAAAATAGAAAATTAAACAGAAATGACTCAATCATACCATAAATGATAGTTCATTTCTGATTATATCTCAGTGAACTTAACTAGATCCAGATTAGCATAGCTGAATACTAACTTAGGAGATAACTTTAGCATGCATCTAGTCACCAAGACCAGCTGATTTCTTCTTTCTTAATACCTTAATAGAGTTTATTTGTTTTTAATAATTTACCATATACATAATACATGTACATGCAGTTTAAGGAATTACAATAAAACAAATTTCTGTATCTACATCTAACTTAAGAAATAGAGTGCTACCCTGTACTGTGGAGGCCTTCTGTGTGCTTTTCCTCATCTCTTGCTTTGAATTTTGTGCTACTCATTCAAATGCCTATTAAATTTTATCATATTTGTATGTATCCTTAACAATATATTGTTTGATGTTAATGGTTTTAATACTTTGTATAAATGGAATCATACTTTTCTTATTCAAAGTGTCTTGATATTTATGTTAGTGCATGAAGCTGAAGCTGTATGGTATTCATTTTCACTGCTGTACAGTATTCTATCATATAACAGATTTTAGAATGCATTAATTCTAATCACTTCCTTCCAGGCACATTATGCTACAGTTGTCTGGAATTTTCAGTTCTATTTTGATTTTAACCACACAAATTAGACAGCACTGTTTTGATTTATAAAGTCAATGTTTGGTTATGTTCACCTACAAGTTTTCTTTGCTCATTGTGGTAGATACTATGATGCATTGTCCAGATTCCCTTTAAGGAATGTAGGCTTTTCCCACAGCTGCTGGTAGTGCAGCCAGAATGCAGCCCTTGCTGTCAACCCTCTTGGGGGACTGCTTTACCTAAAGAACGTTGTCTCATCTGAAGTTAAGGCTTCTTCCAGGGGGAGCCTGCATCCAATGAGGGTAAAAAGGCCTGAACCTCGTGCCCCAACTCAAAACAACTCATCTCCAGAGCTCCCTTTGGGATCAGTGAAACCTTTGTTGGGTCTTCACTGCACAGCTTAACTTCCCTCTCTGCCTAATACTTCTTCCCTGCTCTCCCTTTCATAGGTACTGACCCCAAGGATAATCTTTAATAAATGTGTATGTTAATCTCTCAGAGTTGGCTTCCTGGGAAACTCAGGGTGCAATAATTACCATTCCTTCTTTCTTAGATTACTTTCCTTCTTCGTAAAGTATGTATTTTAGAGACTCTTTGGATGAGTGTCTATTAGGAGTGAATTTTCTTAGTTTCTGTTTGCCTTAAAATGTCTCTTTCACTCTTTCTCTCGAAAAGTAATTTTTCTGAATATATAGTTCTGGGTGGACAATTATTTTCTTTCAGCACTATGAAAGTATTATGTCTTCTAGCTTCCAATGTTGCTATCCAGAAGTCAGCTTTCAGTCTGTCATTCTTTACAGGCAATCTGCCTTTTATACTCTAACTGCAACATCATCTCTCTGTCTTTGTATTTTTTCAGTTTCACTACATTGCGTTTAGGTATGGCTCTCTATTTTGTTAACCTGACTTGGAATTTGTTGGGCTTCCTAAATCTAGAGATCCACCAATGCAAAAAAATTCTTAGCAATCTTCTCTTTGAATATTCTCAACTTCTCCGTTCTCTTCCTGTGGAACTTCAGATGGACATATATTGGATATCTAAGTTCCATATCTCTTAATCTGTCTTTCATATTCTTTATATATACTGTGCTATGCTATGGGTAATTTCTTAAGCTCTATCTTCCAGTTCACTATGTTTTTTTTTTTTTAGCTGTGTCTAAATACCTTTTTGACTTATCATCTAATTTTAAATTATATTTTTCATTTTATAAATTTTTTCAAATCTTCCTGATCAATTTTAATAGTCTCTTGTTCTATAATTGTATCTTTTTAAATTTCTTTAAACATTTAAAACATTTTAAAAAATTCTATACGATAATCTTAGAAATCAGTCACTGCGGCTTCTGCTGACACTTATTTATAATAGCTGGTTTATTCATATATTTAGTGATTTCTGATTTTATTTTATTATCTTTTTTTTTTAATGGCAGTACTGGGGGTTGAACTCAGGACCTCGTGCATGCTAAGCATGCACTCTACCACTAGCTTTACCCCCACCCCCTGGTAGTGATTTCTGATTTTAAGTTCATTCCTTGGAACTTGAACTATGGGGATTCTTCAAAACCAGTATTAAAAGCACTTTTCTTCAGAGAAGATTTCTATTTGTTTCTGCTAGGTCCTTAGGGAACCCAAAACCTAAGGCACCATTAAACTAAACTTTCATATTGAGATTTTGTTTTGGCAGTGTGAATTCCAACTCTAGGATTGTGATGAGGATTTTTCAAGAGAGCTTCTTTCTGTCCACTCCATTCAAAGCAAGGGATGAAACAGGCAGTGTCATTCTGAAGAGCAGGTTATCTTCCTGTCATCCACAGAATGTTTTACCCGTTGGGGATCTCAGCTTTATGCTGCAGTGTCCAAACTTATCACCTACCATGCTCAGGCTCAGACTTTGTCTCCTGCCCCACACAAGCAGGAATGCCTCCTTAAAGCCCAGGTTCTGGGTCACAAGGAATCAGAAGGTGCCTTCAGGGGCCAGAGGGGTTCTAGGGCTCATTTATCCATGTGGAATTGGGCTTTCTCATTATGTACAGCATTGTATTTTTCCTACTTTGCTGCCAACTCAGCAAAGTTTCCAAAAATAAGTTTTAAGCATTTTATACAGATTTTTATGTTACCAGAATTTCTCTTAACATCTAATCTATTATACTGCTTCAAATTGCAATAGCTTTGGACATACTTTATAGAGATGCTAACTGCCCCAGACAAACCAGTTTTAGTTATACACACACAGAATGAGATTTATGCTTCAAAAAGGGAAAAGAGTTTATATCTTTCCATTCAGTTAAAGTTCTCAAAGCTACTCTATACTGTAAAGTTTGTTCTTCTTCAATAGCAGAAAGTGAGTATCTGGTTAGTCATTAACTAAGCACAGAGTTCACTAGCAGGATTCAGGTAATAGAGTACCTGATAAACAATCTGTAGACTGAGAGTACGAAATAGTATCAGAACCTAATTCACATCCTAAAGCACACTATATATTCAACTTTTAAAGTTATGTGACATTATAGAAATACCATGACTATTAAATTCCAGAAATTTGGAAGCAGTTTAATCATTATGCTTCAATGACGATTATGTATGATGTATTAACATTTGTAGTAAATCTTCATTTAACATATTGATTATTTGACATTCACATTGATCTATTTAACATAATTCATAATTAACTTTAAAAGCAACGCTTGCTAGATTTGAAAAAAAATCACCGTTTTGTAGCATTCAGAGTAAAAATTTATTTAGGCAAGAAACATCAATGCTACATTCAGAGGTGGAAATGTTGCTAAGGAGTGGGATGTTTGCATGGTCTTAAAGTATCTTGTCCACAGATTGCTTATAAGATGCAAGGGAAAAAGTAGTAACCAGATAGTATAGAAACAAAATAACACTCTGACAGAATGATTAGAATTAACATTATCCACGAGAGGTAAGATAGACCTTATGTGCCTCTGGGTATGAAACAGAGAAAGACACGTCACTTATGCAGCATTCTGGCCAGGGATGTGTAACTTGAATCTCAGCATGAGGAAACACCACAAAAGCTCCAAATGAAAAACATTCTATTTTTTTATAAAGGGGGGCTGCTTCCTTTAAAAATGTTAATGTCATAAAAAATGATGACACTTCTAGGTAAACATATCCAAAAGAATTGAAAGCAGGGTCTCAAACAGATATTTTTTTCACCCATATTCACAATGGCATTATTCACAATAGCCAAAAGGTGGAAGCAACCCAAAGGTCCAACAATGAATGAGCAGGTAAACAAAATGTATATACATATAAGGTAATACCATTTGGCCTAAAAGAGAGAAGGAAATTTTGACACACACTAAAACACGGAAGAACATGTTTGAGGATATCATGCTAAGTCAAATAAACCAGTCACAAAAGGACAAATACTGTATGATTCCACTTAAATGAGGCATCCAGAGTTGTCGAACTCATAGAAACAGAAAGTAGAATGGTGGCTGAGGGGAGGAGTAAATGGAGAGTTATAGGGTTTTAGTTTTGCCAGGTGAAAAAGTTCTGATGATTGGTTGTACAAAAATGTGTGGTAGAGGAGACAAATTAAAAACAAGCTATGATTCAGTGGGATCAGTTCCATAATAAAAGCATTCTCAGGGTGTCATGGGAGCACAAAATAAAAATTATATAACTCTCTCTGATTGACGGAGAGATAAAGAGAGCCAGAAATAATTTGGAATTATTAACAGTTTTGAGAGAGGAGTTTAGGTAAATATGGCAGAGTGAACACACACATTGACTTCTGCTTCCTCTTGGAAACCCACTAAAATAATATTAAGTAATATTTTTTAAAGATATATACCTGCAAGGACAAAGAAATCAGAAAGGGTAATAACAGCAAATCTTTGGGAAATGGTAAACAGAGGTGCAAGTAATAACAGACTTAGCTAATGGTAAAAAGGCAGCAGATTCCTAACTCAAGTAATAAAAGTGAGTTTCAAGTTTACCCTGCAGAACCTCCAAATGGCTCACGAATTAGGTGCACCTCTGTAAGTAAACGTCTAAGTTGTTAAGATAGGGCTGAAAACTATATAGGATGAAAGTTTAATTCAGAAGTAAATTATCTGCCCAAATACCCTTTGCTTCTCCGCACAGCCAGAAGACTGCTTTACCCTCAACTGGGAAGAAGATTAGAAGTTTAGTTTTGTTTTTTATATGAAGAGCGAATTATTGAGTATGTATGGATTGGGGGACACTCAGCACAGGTGAGGGTGGGGAACCAGATTGAAAGCAGGAAGACTCAGTTCACAGAATATTGATAGACTATACATCCAAGTGGAGAAGGGAAGATCTTCATCCAGGCAATGTGACTAGCCCAAGTTAACAAAGATACTGAAGGTGATAAAATGAATGAATTGGATGGATTTGGGGTTTCCAAATTTTTTCCAAGTTTTTTTTTAGTGTCCACTCTTAAATATAAGTTGTTTAACCAAGGCTTACCAAACATTGAGGAGAGATAGGAAAGACAGAGATCAAAACAAACAAAGAGTAAGAGGCTTAACAGGAGCACAAAATTTGGAAATACATAATTAGTGGAGACAGAAGTATAACTGTCGAGGGACATGACAGATCTTAATGAATTTGGTTGGAGCATGGTGAACAAATATTGGCAGTAAGAGATGGCTAAAAAGGTATACCAGAGCCAAACCACAAAGGACTTTACATATCAAATAAGTAGTTTGTATTTTATAGGATCAGGCAATGGGGAGCTAATAAAGGAAATAATGGGGAATAACATGATCAGGTTTGTATGCTGACAAGTTTATTCACATGACCCTGAGGTAGACTGGAGTGGGAAGAAATTATAGGCAGAGCGACAAATTAAGAGGTTACTGAAGTGATTAACACAAGGAAACATACAGGCCTGAATTAAGACTGGAATAGATGAAATCAGTATGAAAGATTCTTAGAAGATACAATCAAAAGGACTTAGGAACCGACTAGATATGTGAAATGGGGGAGAGAAAAGAATAAAAAACACTCCCCAAATTTTCACTTGGGCAAGTAAAGAGATGGTGGTGACATTAGTGGAAAGAAGAAATAATATAAAAGGAGATATAAGTCTGATGGAAAACAATGAATTATTTTTAGATATAGTTGAATTTGAGGTGCTTAGAGACACAGAGCTATCTAACAAATGGATTGAAATATGGGTCTGGGGTTGGGTGAGCAGTCTAGGCTGGATCTAGAGATATAGATTTGGTTATCCATTAAATCACCCAAGGAGAGTGTAAAAGATTAGCAATTTTCAGTGTGTGTGCATGGAAAGGGGTGGCTGAGATGCAATGACTTTGTCCATTAGAGAGTTTATATTATCTATCCATTGTGGTGCCCCTCAGACATGCTGAGGCAAAATTTTTTAAAAATTAAGAATTACAGATTTAGGAGGGAAATCAGTTGCACTCAGAATGCTGACCACTAGCATTTAGGAGACAAATGAGGAATAAAAGCCCTTAATGGAGATCAAAGAGAAGTGAGTATAGAAGTGGGGGTGAGGGGAACAGGAGAAAGTGGTAACAAAGGAGTCAAAGTAAGAACAAAAGTAACTGTTTAGTATCTATATCCAATATGCTATGCCTTGTAGAAATAAGAAACACAGGGCATGGCTTCTGCAGTGAAGCAGTTTACAATCTCACTGTTGAATTTCAGACCAACAAGAGACAATGACAGGGGGAAAAAAAGAACACAGGGGATGAGTTAGCAGTATATCAAGTAAAAATAGTTTGCCTATTCTATAATTATTAAAATTTTGGGGGCATTCTTCAAACTCATCATCTTACATAAGTTTGAATAGAAGAAATATGAAATATGAAACATGAGTGCAATACTTAGTTTTTTAAAGAGTACAAAGCAATGCCAATCTTTTACAAATATTTTATAAATTATAATATAGCATCCAACAGTTAATTTTCAACACCCTGCTACCTGATTTTCAAGCAAATTTATCAATTTGTGGATTTAAGATAACTAGACTTATGAACATTTTACCTAATAAATAGAAAGTTAGATTTTTTTCTTACTGAACTTGAACCCAATAAGTTTAAAACTTAACAATGTCTGAGATTATTTAAATGATTAGACTCCCCATCATCTTTACCTGTAATATTTTTTAACATCTTTATTGTGGTATGATTCCTGTACAGTAAATGACACATATTTCAATGTACAATTTGTTAAATTTTGATAGATGTATACACCAATGAAACCACAACCACATTCAAGATACCTAACATTTCCATCATTCCGCAAGAGGTGCAAATTTGGAATTCCTAATTTATCCCTTCCCACCCCACTCACCCTCTTGTCTTTATCTGTAATTTATCTTGAATATTCAGTTCAGAGAGAATGCTCTTGATTTAACATAAAGTGCATAATGAAGGATATAAAATTATATAATTTTTAAAAAGGACAAAGATAAGCATAGATAAAAGACTATAAGTAAATGTATTAAACGCTAATAGATGGACAACAGATTTTCATTTTCTTATTTCTACCTTCTTATACATTTTCTACAATAAATACATACTAGCTTTTTATTAAAATAGTTTCCTTTTAACTAGATTTCTGTAGAGGTAGAAAATAGCTGAAGATGTAGAGTATCAATGACTTATATTGATATCTGTAGGGGCACTTACATCTTTTCATTTTTAAGGGTTTTAAATGCCTCTTACATCAATATAATCAATTATGCTTATTTCTTCTGTAAGTTCCTACAATCTAAACTACTAAGTTCTGTGAAGGGGCATTGTAACCTCAGGGCCTAATCCAAAAAATATTTGTAAAATGAATCCCCTGAAACTAATTTGTTAGGTCAACAACTTTTCCCTACCTCCCTACACTAATGTTTGTCATGGTTAAACCCAGAATTTCTATAAATGCTGTCCTAAGTTTTAAAAATATCACATATTGTACTTTGGAATATACTTTTGCATACGGTGTTTAATTTAATATCATTTTATTTAAGGAAGTAAATCATAATTATTAGAATTTTAAAATATTACTGGTGATATTTCTTCAGAAAGTTTTTTCTTTTCTTTTCTTTTCTTTTTTTAATTGTTAATACATAACTAGATTTATGTGTTTTATTTTTAATGGAGGTACTGGGGATTGAACCCATGACCTTGTGCATACTAAGCATACACTCTACCACTGAGCTATATTCTCCCCCCTTCTTTTAAATAAGTTGTTTTGAAGGGGTTTCAACATTCTTATGTTTATTATACTTATCCATTGAATTTTGAATTTTAACTCTGTTTCTAACCATTTCTCTTATAAAAAAATTAATAAATAGAAACCTCAATTAAATAGAGTAGGGAGACCTTAAGGAAGAGCTCTCAAGCCCTGTGACATAGCTAAATCCAAAAGGAAGAAGTTTCCTCTTCTTTCCTTTCAAGGGCTTAGCCAATGAAAAGCTATCAACTCTTTGTTTATTATAGCCCTCCCAACTTCCTTTTTACCTCTATAAAAGAGTTCTCCCTCCCTTGCCAAGCAGTGACTTGCACAGGACTCACCAAAGTTGCAGATTCCAAGTTTTAATTTTCTGCTGACCAAATAAACTCATCTTTGCTGGAGAAACATCTGGCAGTCTATTTGTTTTAGGTCATCCTTTGGAATGGATGATGGCAAACTTATTAAATGCAGGAAGAATTTAGAAATTGAGTCAACAAATAATGAATTTCAAAATCAACAGTACTCAGATTAGTTGCTATAAATCTTCCCTGGCCTTTACATTTTGTTTTTTTTTTCTTCCACAGACTGAGCACACTCAATATTCAGAATTAATTATGGGAGTACTGATTAGTCAAGCAGTCCAAGGGGGAATGAGCTGTTGGACAATGATATATAACTGAAGTTTACCTATTTAATCACCAATATTTATTTCAACTAGTTTTAAAAGAAATATTTCTAAAATGCCTAACCTACTTTTCTTTTTAGGCAGAGTGTACGCAATACAATTTAACCTTTGGGATAACTTAAGGATATCATAATAGCATTTTAATTATGCATGATGACACTTAGCCACACTGATACTTGTTGAATTGTTTGTCCCTTCACTGGAAAGTTCTAGACTGCTACACATTTTATTTTCTGTCTTTTCACCTCTTGCTATCTCTTCCCTTCCAGTCTGCTTATAAGCTGTCTGTTTACTTGACTCTAGCAGACTCTCTCTCTGCTTTCTAATTGCTTTCCCAACCTGTAACTAATAAGAAACAATAAAACAATCAAGTTTTATTTATTAGCCATACAAAGATGAAAAACACAGTCTCTGGCCAACTTAAAACATTCAAGGCTAAATTACACAACAAAGGGTGCCATGGGAACCCAGAGGAGGAGCATCTAATCAAGACTGGGGATTTCAGAGGTGGCTTCCTGGAGGAGCTCCTTCTTAAACTGAAATATTAAGGATGAATGAACAGAATTTGATAGACAAAGGAAAGTGAGAGAATGAGTAGAGGAGAAGATCAAGTGCACAAGCCAAAGAAATAGCATGGTAATAATAAAAATGATACCTCACATTTATTGAATGCTTATTATGTGAATTAAGTTACTAAAATCCACATAACTACTCTGTGAGGCACAATTACTCCCATTTTAAAGATGAGTAAACTGTGGCACAGAAAAACTGTTTTGCCCAGGATCACATAACTAGTTAAGTGGCAAAGTCAGGATTTGACTCAGGCAGTCTGGCTCTAAAGCTCACACTTTTAACCACTACGCTACATATTGCTTACTTATGCAAAGTTATGAAAGCTAGAGAGGATCTGGTGTTTTGGGCGAGCAACTACAGAAAATGTACAAAGCTGGAAGATTGTAAATGTGCCTGAGTACTGCAGAAGAGGAGGCAGAAACCAGATACGAGGAGCCTTATATGCCAGGCACAGGTGCTTGGATTTTATCCCGTAGGCAATAAGAGCCACCCAGCAAAGGAGCAGTAGGATCACATTGCCTCTGGTACAGATTTCTGTGAGTTAGAATGGAGAAAAACAACCAGAGACTAGAAGTCCAGGAAGGAGGCTACTCCAGAATGCTATGTGAGAGGTGATAAAGTCCTGAACCGAAGCAACAGAAGTGGGAATGAAGACAGGGAACGAATGAGAGGTGATTAGGATGTTGAAGTCATAGAACATATGACCTGGATGAGGAAAATTAATGATAGGAAGAAATTAAAACTGTAGTCAAAGCAGAAAACAGATTTTGAGGGGTGTGGAGGTAATATAAAGGTTCATTTTTGACATGTCTGAAGTGCTTGTGGGACAGTAACTACATAAAAACAGCTACCACTTACAATGAGCTTATTATGTGCCAGGTACTGGCCAAGGAAATGTACATGTATTGATCAACTGAATCGTCAAGGCAACCCCATAAGATATTTATATTAATTTTATTTTACAAGAGGCAACTGAGAAGTTAAGCAACTTGCCAAAGGTCACACAGTTATTAAGTGGCTGAGCTGGGACTTGAGCCCATGTACCCCAGATCAGAGTGTATTCTGCCTTTAATAGAAACATGCCAGTTATGTATAGGTGAGTCTGGCATCCAAGAATAGTTTACACTAAAGATAAGGATTTGAAAAATCATCAGTATATACAGATGGCAGCTGAAGCCATGAATATTCACTTAGATATAGAGTACGCAGTTTTCCTCTAAGTGTGGTCCTTAAATCACTTAGGGAAGGAGACCTAGACGGTATTTTAAAAAAGTGCAGATTCCTGGGCATCACCTAGGTCCACAGAAACAGAATCTCTGGAGATAAATCACAAAAATAAATAATTTTCACTCCCGAATTGATTCTTTAGCAAATTAAAGTTTGAAGATCACTGATGAAGAATCAGCAAAGAAATGTGTAATAATGACATTGAGGTTTTTAGAAGTATGTCTACAATAAGTAAACAAGAAGTATGGTAGGAAGTATGGTAAAGGCTTAAACAAGCATCTGATAGATCTTTTATCACATCTAAGCCAACATCTATTATAAGATGCATTATTCTTTTATGTTCCACAAGAAGAAAAAAATAAGAAACCTCATGCAAACCTGGAACAACAGAAGGGCTATAAATGCAGTGTAAAATAAATAAAAATAAACCGACCACACAGAAAGAGACAAGAAACCCTGAAACCCTTTCAAGTACTAGGCACTGGGTAGAAGGAATTTTATCCAAAAGACAGTTCTTACACAGCTTTATAGTCTGAATTAATACTATCAGTGGGGTCAAAAAACAAAACAAAACAAAATCCCGCAACTTTCAAATAGAGATTTAATTTAAAATGGGCTCAGGTTGGTAGCAGTGCAAATGACTGGTAGAGGCAAATCCAAGTCCTTTTTGAAGTAATCTGACTCCAATACAGGCCAATAAAGATTACAAAATGTATCCCTATTTTATAAATTTTTTAAATGTGAAAAAAAATGTTTTAAAATCACTGATATATGGTAAATGGGATGTATACCAAGCTATTCTGAATGCCCAGAAACTCTGGAGTGGAGGAGCTATTTTCTGGTTCTTAAAGGTTCTTCATACATAATTTCATATATGTGTTCATTTGTTTTTAAAAGAACTATAAAACAAAGATTATTAAAAATCATAAAAATCCCTTTCCTTTCCATCACATTAACCATTTTTAGTAATTCCTCTAAATATAAAAAGTCTCATCCATAAAAAAATATAAAATGAACAAGCAACCAACAAATGAGATCAGATCACTTGTCCATGTAAATACTTCTGTGTTCTCTGAGACTCTGAGAAGTAGACTGCACAATTCACCACAGGCTTTGGTGACTGTCCAGACACAAGAAGGAAGAGCAAACTTTGCTCCTATCAAGGATGATGACTTACAGTCCCAGTCCAACATTTGGTGTTTCTTCTTTCACTCACAGGCCACAAACACACTAACTTAATATCCAGAATACCATGGTCCTTTTTAAGAAAAATTGATCCCTTCTCAAGAATGTCATCATGAAAAAAATTCCTTTAGAACTTTTATAGTTTTCCAGAAAAGCAGTGTATTCCTAGTTTGGACATGCATTTTTCATCTTTTCCAAGGGTAGTATAAACATTGTGCAAATTATACACCATAGTTGCTCTGGGATCTTATAAAACTGCAACATCATCAGGTAGCAAGCACATCATCCAAACAGATTGTTAGAGGACTAAAATGGCTTTAGAGTGAAAATAGGCACCGACTGATCACTGTGAAGAGTTCCCTAATTCAAATGTGTGCCTTACAAATAAACCAGGTATACAGCCAAACTGCTGGCTTCTCTCTGCTTTTGGTGGATGAAGGTCCTCAAAGTTCCTCTCAGCACAGTCTGTCTAGAACAACTGACAGAAGAATGCTAGTCTGATTCTCACTCTTGCCAGAGTATCTCTTTCACTCAGGAAAGCTATTTCCTATCCTGGGAACAAGTGTAGACACGTATGTACGCAAGTGATTTTCTGAGACTACAGAAAGTAAAATTTCCCACATCCCTATCTATAATTTAATTCCAACTTTCCCATTGAACTAACAGAATATTTTTATAGTGCCACTCCTGTCCTAACCATGTTATAAAAATAGTTTCTATGTGGAATTGTGGAAAATTCACTCTAAATGTCAGTGTCAACCTACTTGATAACCCTTGGGATGAAGTCTGTTAGCACAGTTCATGCACTATATAATATTTAATTTAAAAATATTTAAAGTGGCTCATAATCCCATTATACAGAAATTCCTATTACTATGTTTTTTTAAGTAATATATCCACAGGTTACAAAATTTAAACAGCACAGAAAAGCACAAAATAAAAAATAAAACTTTTTTCTACTCCTAGACTGATGATTCCCAACCACTTCTACTGCTTTCTCCTCTCTGAAGAGAATCAGCATCAAAAGATTCTTGAGAACAGAAAGGAAAACAATTATTCATACACCTAAGTACTTTCCTTTTGGTGACTTTCCTGTCAGATACATCAATCAACAGGAAAGATTCATCAGATTTGAGAAGCTTGGCAGTCTTTTTGATTATAGCATTACTGGTTCATTCCTTACCATTGCATCCCTGTTGCTGTTGCTACTTTCTTGCATTTAGTGATGATGGAGTAATTCTTTTCCTTTCCCCCTCCATTTCTGTGGATTTGAGGACTGAAACTGCATGGTTCTAAAAAATATGACATAATTGAAAGAGCTCTGGACTGAGTCAGAAGACCTAAGTTCTTTTGTTTCTGACACTTACAGCATGTAATCTTAGTTACTCGTTCCTTTCTCTTAGCTTTGAAAGATATAAAGTCTTATGTAAATATACAGTGGCAGAAGTAGCAGTGATAAACTATCATTCTTTTCAGAGAATTTCAACTTCTTTACAAATTAGCCTTATAAATATTAATCTCTGACATATTCTTCCTTTCCCTCCCTGTAATAATTCAACTTTCTATATTTCTATTTCCTTAATTCTTCTGACTTGTCAGATTTCCATTCCCCCTAATAAGCAATGTAATCCTTCTTTAAATTAAAAAATATATATATATATAAATTCTTGACACTAAACTATTTCTGAATTTCTTACCACTTTACATTTTTAGAAATGTTACCTTTCTAGGGACTTTTGTTATATAATGCATTTTTATTGTTTGATAAGGCAGTACAGCAAAGTGGCTAAGGGGTGGACTCTGCAGCAAGACTCCTTGGGAGTGAATCCTGCATGATCTGAGGCAAGTTTCTTAAGCTTTCCATGGTTTTCCCCCACCTATAAAATGGAAATAATAAAAGTACTTACCTATTTTAGAGGATTATATGCAATGAATCAATACAAAGTACTTAGAATAGATCTTGGCTCATAGTAGGCACTCAATAAATGTTATTACTGATATCTGAAAATTTTTATATTTTGAATATCACATCCAAAATTTTGTTAGTATAATCACTGAAGTCCATGATACTGACAAACCACAAAATCCAAAAATCCCTTTTGAATTATCGAAACCTAAATTATATCCAGTACTATGTTACTATTATGCCATACTATATCCTAAAGTTTCCAAACAGGTAACCTATAAATGGTATATAAGATGACTTTGCACAAAATGAAATGCTCCATTCCCCACAATATTTAACCTACTTATAGTAACTTTATACTGCTGCTGTACAAACCCAAATTTTTATACCCAGCTTATGCCCAGCCCTCTTCAAGTGACAATATTACTTTGGGAGTTGCCCTGATACATTTGTTTTTTATTCTTACTCAAAATGGTAATTTTTTTTAATCAAGTACTGACTACCATTTCTCTGAATTTTAAGAGTTCATATACCCTCAAATGTCCTAAGGCAACTTAAGCTCATATCTAAAACTTACTATATCATCATCCCCCTAAAAACTATTTTTCTTCCTACATTTTTAATCTCACCTAATAGTATCATCCCCCTACTCCCCATCTCTCAAGTTCTGAGGACTTCAACACCTAGAACACTTCTTGGATCACCTATACTATCTTATCCTTACCACCCCTGACTGACTAGGTGCCCAAGCCCAGGCCCCCATCATTTTTCACCTGGTCTATTACAATGGCCTTCTAAAGTGATTTCCCTGACACTAATCTTGTCCCACTAAAACTATCCTCTTCTCTGCCTCTAGAGTGATCTCCCTAAAATTACAATCCAGCCATGACATGTCAATGCTCAAAACTCTCCAGTGACTCCTCACTGCTTTCAGGATAAAGATTGAGCATGTTCTCAGGGCATTATAGGGCCCTCTATGACCTATTCTCTATCAATCTAGTTCCTTTCTCCTTTCTCTACTGAATAAACATGTTTCTAATGTTCACATTGTTCTCTCTTCCTAGAATAGTCTTACCCATTATGCAAGACACGGTTTATCAGTTAATCTGTCCATGAAGCTTTCCCTTTCATGGCTTCTTGTGGCTGGGCTAATTAACTCCTCTGTGCATATCTATATAATATATTGAAGTAATCTGTTCATGTCCTCCCCATTAAACTGAAAGCCTTGAGGACAGGGATCAAGTCTCATTCATCTTTGTAACCTCAGCACCTAATTTAATACTTAACAAATGCTTGCTAAACTGAAATGAGTTAAAAGTCACACAGAGTTCCAAAATAAATTCTAGTGATAAGTTATCTCAATATAAGGTAAAAGGGCAATGCCTAAAAGAGGGTTCTAGTCACTAACAGCAGTGTCTGAGTTATTCTGTCAAAAAGCAACACACCTAGGTTTGTCATAACATTGTTCTCCTTAGCATCCAGAGCTCCATATTCGTAATTTCAATTCTTATCCCTGTTAGCAAGCTGCAATATCTTAACCACACCGACTTTTGACCCCTATGTCTGAAGTGAACAACTGTTCTAAAGGGCTGAAGTAATCTACTGATGGACAGAGTTGTTGACAGGCTGATCTGTAAAGAGACACCATTAAGCCCTTACTTTTTTCAAACTGGACTTGTTGGCACAGCTGTTAAGGTCTTAACATGAGAAACAGCATATGTTGTTGAATAGCACAGAGGGCAAAAGGACAAAACCTGATTTTCCTGCCTAGCTAAGGTGGAAGCTTAGTTAAGATTATCAAAATACATTTTACTTAAAATGCACCTATAAAAATTTGCATTACTCTCCTCTTAAATGTTGCAATTCTTCATTAGTTACCAATGCGCATACTTTACTTCTGAATGACTGCGCCAAATGCTGAAAGTGCTGAGGGCCTTCCACTACACCTCTAGCAGCCAAATTACAAGAGGCACAGAGAAGACCCTATTCTGATGGCTAAACATAAGATCTTTTTGTTGTTCCTAAGAACCTCTCTTGCATCCAAGTAGAGACTAGACCTGTGACTGCACAGCTTGCTTCATTTAACACTGACATGACTTTTCAGTAAAGCTAATGTTAGGAGTTTGCATAATTTTCAGTTTCCATTTCACTTCAATTCCAATATTATTTGCTGAGTGCCTAAAATGTGCCAGACTTTGTGCTAAGAGATGGATGTAGAAAAAGGAAGAGGTCATAGTCTCAGGAGAAATCAATGCAATGCCTAACCAACGTGGGGCTTTGCACTTGCTCTAAACTAGTACTAATTTGGAGCCCCACAAAAAAGGACTGACATGACAGTAACTGGCCAAGTTTGCCAGTCCAGCTCAGATGAGCCCTGGCTAAGACAGCCTCAGCCTCCTTTAATATGACCAACTTTCATCCTGCAACTAAAAACTTCCTATTAGCTGCAAATAATAGTTCATCAAAAGATAGACAAGAGTTGTAGCATGACAAAATCAAAAGGCATTTGCAATAAGTTCAATCACTAATAATATTATTCTTATGTACATGAATACTGCTAACAACTTCTTACATTTACATTATATATAAATCCATGACATTTTATATATACACACACACATATAGTTTTTTTCCCTGATTATAAAAGTAATACATGTTCCTTCTACAAAATTTAGAAATTATAGAAGAAAATAACAATCACTATAAACACTATCAGTCTAAGATTGTTGAAATATTATTAATATTTTGGTATCTATTAAATCAGTCTTATTATTTTAACCAAAGTTAGTCTTGTATCATACAAAGTTTGTGTAAATTGGCTTTCTACTTAATAATACATGATAAACATTTTCTTGTATCATTATTCTTTTATAGTTTTTGTGGCAGTAGATGAATATTAATGCAAATTGCCAATTTTTTCACAAGTATACAGTCTAGAAATAGTATTTAGTTAAAGACAGTTTTGATGCTTCTGATACATACTGTCAAACTGCCTTGAGCTGTTTCAAATTAAGACATTACTAGAGCTTTGCTTAGACTGAGACAAAGTTCTAAAGTTCACAATCTTCACCATGTCTTGAGACTATTTCTCCAATCGATACTATTCTATCTTAGACAAAGTTTCTTTTGGTTAACTTCTTATTAAAACTTTATGACAATCAGATCTAGAAAAAATAGAAACTGTACATCTATAGATTAATAGAATAACATATATATCAATTTGCCTACCACATAGTTAATAAAAGTATCTCTAAAATGCTTAAAAGGGAGATTCTAGGAAGTACTAAAACAAATTTCCTTTTTTTTTCTAAAGCTCATATAAATCGAGATAAATCAAAACTGCTAAACTCAATTCTGCAAAATATATGTAGTCTTATACAGTATATTCTTAATATCTGTACTAAAAGGCAAAAATCTAAAAATTATCAACTAATACTTGCAAAATATTATAGTTTACAAAGCCTTTACACATCAAGTTTCATCCTAACAAGCTTTAAAATGGCATTACTTTTATTACAGTCATTTTTTAACACATGAAAAAACAGGCAGAATGATTAAGTGACTTGCCTAAGGTCACATGCCTAATAAACGGCAAGAACAGAATTCAATCAGGACTCCAGACTCTCAATACGGTGCCCTTCCTGTTTCCGTCCTGCTTTCCATAAATCATAGATGATCCAATCTTTCCCTGTGTTTAGCCTCAGATAAAAAAAAATTAACAGATTTATTTTCTTAATGTTATTTATTTCAGCCAATAGTAAAATAAATTTGCATTCCCTGAGTATACACACTGACAGTGGGTGAGCCAACTAATCCAACTGCTGATAGCAGACAGATGCCAGCTTAAGGTTAACACTTTTTTCTTGTATAAATCCAGACACAGAGAAACATATTTGGCTGAGTATAACTCAATTTGTAATTTTTCCAAAGAAAACAAACATTATAACTACCAGAAATGTTTTTCCTTCAAATATACTACTGTGAAGATAACAACTGAGAAAAACATTAAATATCTTTAAAATAAACTCTATTCTCTCCTTTTAAAAAAATACACATATATACTCAAAAATAAATATTTTCTTCCATTTCTTCCTTCTACCCACTAAACCCCCAACTACCTCTAACAATGAAAGAATAAAAAATTAACAATAAATGGTTTTTGATATTGGTGATTTTTAACTTTTACAAAGCTATCAATTGTCATTAATTTAGCATTATCTTTAACATACTGGTTAATTATAGTTTGTGTGATTTAATTAAGTCACTTTAAGAAACTTAGTTTTATTTTAGCAAGGTCTGCACACATCTGCCTTCCTCTATAGTTCCTTAGGAGAAGAGATGACGTCTTATTGATTATTCTATTATCCATTGGCCTTATTATATGATAGTCATTCAATAAGCATTTGTTGCACTTAATTCAATTAATGTAGTAGAAATACATAAAATACATCGAAGTCTAATAGTTAACAAACATTTATTAGCCTATGTATTGCATACGTTTTACTTCTCTAAAATCAAGATTCAACTTTAATTATATTTGGGAACTGTTTTTTTCTTTCATTGTGGGTACATAAAGTAATGCTGTGCCTTTCAATCTTCGGCATCTTAGATTCAATGAATAAAGTCTTCATAAAAATACACATTGAGAACATTTTTCTCCCGCTATTACATGAGTAAATGCAAAGTGCTAATCATGGATCTCTATAGCTACGTAAAGATGTGAGGGGCTATCCCCTATAGATGGCTCCCCTGCTCTAACAAATCAGTGTGTTAGGCCTAAAAGAGCCAGAATTTCATCTTATTTACCGTTGTATTTCTAGCATATAATCCCTAGCGGCTCAATAAAGATGAGCTAAATAAATAAAAACATTTGGCTTGGGGGAAAGGAATGATTGGATGACAGGGGATAAGCCATGCTGTAAAGGAAGAAAACAAATTATAAAGATAACATGACTTAAAGAAATAAAAAGAAAGAAATATATTTATCATTCCAATATTTAAAGATTATAGATCTACAATCCACTTATGATTCATACAGTATTTACCTAAATGTGTTCTATGGAATACTAGTTTTATAGGATATTAATTGGAATTGTTACCTAAATTAAATAGATTTTCCAGGCAAATAAATTTGGGGAAATTGATAAAACAGTGTTAACCAACTTCTTCACCTGCAAGTTTTGTCAGTACATTTAACATTCTGCTATCATTGTGGATTTCCAATACAGGGATAGAGTATGTATTTTCCAAATTTATTTGCCACAGAAACCCTTTTTGGGAATCCCCCTGGGAGACTAGCACTCCACAGAAAGACTTCAGGTAATCCCTATACAGAATCTTCAAAGCAGCTCTACACAGATGACAGCTACAAAATGTTATGAGCTAAGTAACTGATAACAAAATAATAACTGATAACAGAAATAACAAAGAGCAAATTATCTAAAGCATTCTTATTGCATACACAGAATTTTATAATTCCAGTGGAGGAAAGTAAAGGAAGACAAAGAAACTGTCCTAGGGGGAGGGTATAAAGCTCAGTGGTAGAGTGCAAGCTTAGCATGCATGAGGTCCTGGGTTTAATCCCCAGTACCTTCATAGAAAAGTAGATAAATAAATAAACCTAATTACCCCCAGAAAGAGATTGTCCTATAAAAGGGGGTTAAAGATTATAGTGTTCATGTACTTAAGTTCACTTGATTAGGTAAATAACCCTGGTATATCTGACTAAATGGTACACTAAAATTCCAGTGTACCAGTACCTGAAAGAATCATGATATAACCAAATTATTTGACATACCATACATTTTCTCATTAATACAACTCATGAAATAGAAGGATTCATAGAAGAGACAGTAAAATTGAACAACAGAATTCAAACAATTGGCACAAAATTATTTTGGAGCAAGAAACAGAATTTCTCTCTTATATGTTCTAAATTAATAAAGTCTAGATGAAGAACATACTACAACAGAAGGTATTACAGTCATCATCTACCCTTTTTGAACAGAAGAAGACAAGCAAATGCAATTAGGTTCAAACAAATGAGAAAAGTTAGAAACATTATACAGTCTTTATAAGTCCTGGTATCAGAGACTCCTCCCAAGCACTACTACTTACTGCTAGGGCATTACATTTAGATTTGCTGGTGTGTTGGTGATAATAATAATAATAATCATTCTAACTAGTCTGTGACCTCATCCTAATTAGTAGCTTAACTTCTCTATAACTTACTCTATAGAATAAAAGGGTTGACTCAAGTAATCTTGAAGTTTTCATCCATTTCTAAAATTCTACCAAAAGAGAGGCAAACTTACAAACATGTTGAACTTCTACTGAAGCTTTTGCCATAATTTTTGAGTTCTAAATCTTGGGTAACAAAGTTTTGTCTTTACAGTGAATACCCTTATGAATACTTTGATAATCTTACGTGGACACCATTAGGTGAAGATTTTAAAAGGTTGAAGAATACATATTTTAAATTATTTCAACAGGTATTTATCTATAACACCCTTGTTCTAGAAAGATTTTTAACCTGAATATATAGTAACAGGGAATGAATAAATTGTCATATTCACACAATGAAACACCATACAGCAACTAAAATTCAAAAACTAGATCTAATAATTTTAGCAACATGGATAAACTTTGAAAATATGTAATTGAGTGAAAAAAGCAAGTTATACAATGATAGATATCACAAGATGTCCTTTATATAACATTTTTAAAAACACAAATATATTACAGTGCCAAGGGCACTTCCATGCCCATGTAATTTTTTCTTCCATTATAAAACAATGAAATTAGAACATCCTCTAACACTATATACAAAAATAAGCTCAAAATGGATTAAAGACCTAAATATAAGACCAGAAACCATAAAACATAAGCAGAACACCCTTTGATATAAATTGTGGCAATATTTTTTTGGATCTGTCTCCTAAAGTAAAGGAAATAAAAGAAAAAATAAACAAATGGGACCTAATTAAAGTTAAAAGCTTTTGAGCAACAAAGGAAACCACTGACAAAACAAAAAGACAACCTACTAAATGGGAGAAAATATTTTTAAATGATATGACCTGTAAAGGATTAATATCCAACATATATAAACACCTTATACAACTCAACAACAACAACAAAAAACCCGATTAAAAAATGAGCAGAAAATCTGAATAGCCATTTTTGCAAAGAGGAAATGCAGATAGCCAACAGAAAAGTGAAAAGATGCTCAACATTGCTAATCATCAGGGAAATGCAAATCAAACCTCAATGAGATGTCACCTCACACCTGTTAGAGTGGCTATTATCAAAAAAACCACTAATGTTGGCAAGGATGTGGAGCAAGGGAACTCTCGTACACTGTTGGTAGGAATGCAAATTGGCTGATGCAGCCACTGTGGAAAACAGTATGGAGGTTTCTCAAAAAACTAAAAATTGAACCACCATATGACCCAGCAATTCTACTCCTGGATATATATCTGAAAAAAATAAAAACACTAATTCAAAAAGATACATGCACCCCAGTATTCACAGCAGCATTATTTTCAATTGTCAAGATATGGACTGAACCTAAGTGTCCATCAACAGATGAATAGATAAAGAAGATGTGGTGTATATATATATACATTGGCATACTACTTAACCATAAAAAAGAAAGAAAATTTGACATTTGCAGCAACATGGATGAACTTAGAGGATATTATGCTACATGAAATAAGTCAGAGAAAGACAAATCCTGTATGATATAACTTATATGTGGAATCTAAAAAACACAACTAAATATAACAAAAAACAGACAAACTGGTAGTTACTAGTGGGGAGTGGGGGCAATAAGGGGTAAGGGATTAAGAGGTACAAACTATTAGGTATAAAATAAGCTATAAAGATATAATGTACAACATAGAAATATAGCCAATATTTTATAATAGCTAAAAATGAAGTATAACCTTTAAAAATTGTGAATCACTATTAAAAAAGCTATGAATCACCATATTGCCCACCTATAACTTATATAATCTTGTACATCAACTATACTTAAATTTAAAAAATATTACATTTAATAAATAAAGCAAAATGTTAATACTTGTTCATTCCAGGAAATAGGTAAAAGGTTTTTTATTATATTATTCTTATTTTTATTTTTTCTTGAAATATTTAATAATTTTTAAATGATACAAAATTTTAGTATCTTACTTCTTATATGTATATATTCACATAAAATATGTGGATAAGGAAAACAATAGAAGAATAAGAATAAAGCCAGCAGTGAGATTAGTCCACAAAATTTATGTCATAAATTGTGTGTGTGTGTGTGTGTGTGCTAGAGTTAGCTCACAAATCTTTCAATAAGGGCAAAATGAATTAAACAATTTATTATTTTTAAAATCTATTAAAATATGCCAGAAATATTGGAGATTTAGACATTCAAAGCATATTACAGTAAATTTGGCAACACAAAAGACAGAAGAACTGGAGAAAATATTAAAGAGTAAATCTGACTTAAGTGGTTCATTCATTTATTCCTGAAAGATAGAAGCAAAATAACAGACAAAAAGAAAAAGACTATATTCTGAGAATAGTATGTATGACAGTATTTTAGAAAGTAGGCATTTTAAGGCTGAAGAGAATGTAATTCAAATCAATCTTGTTAAGGAAAGAATTCAAATCAATTTTGTTATGGACACTGTAGAAATAAAATCTAAAGATTCAAAATATAAAAGCCTTTATGATTTATCTGGGTGACACACACACACATACACACCAAGGGACACATATAATAAAATACTTGGTTGATAAGCTATTTTCCAACAAGCCAAAATAAAAAAAACCAAGTAAGAATTTGAAGGCAAACCTACTTATATTATGAAGTGGTAGATAATTAGGAAAGCCTCCTTTAAAAACTTAAATTGAAGTCAGTCAAAATATAGAGAGATATATTTAAGGTTCAGATGGCTTCAGTGTTTCACAGTATGAAAGGGTGAAACTATTGGGGAGAAACCACAGGTGGATTTTTGCAAGCCGGTATGACTAAGCAAAGTAGCAAAGAAATGGCATTGTGGACAAATAAAAGGATATTTCAACTGAAGAAAAATATTCCTAATTGTAGGAAGTCTCCCCAGCTAATGATTGGCACGTATAGCACTCAGCCAACTGCACGTGTTAACAACAGATAACAGTAGAGCAGAACTGAAATAGAACTGTTAGTCCCAACTCCCATGTGTTCCAGGTAAAGCTCTCCCTGGTCTCATCTTTGGGCTGACTTCAAGCCTCTCTCCCAGGGAACAGCTTTGAAGAACAATACTTACATAGCTATATTCAGTAAACTATTTGGGTTCTTTTTAAAGTTTTTTCACCTTTTAATATTATTGATCAAAATAATTAATGATTTTAGATCCAGCAGGAACTTTATATTAATAAAAATATAAATGAATCTAGGCATAGATCTTGTATCTTTCACACCAAAAAAACCTAACTCAAAGTGGATCATAAATCTATAACATAAACCACAAAGCTATAAAAAATTTCTAGATGATAACACAGAAGAAAAACTAAGTGACCTTGGGTTTGGCAATAACTTTTTAGATACAATAACAAAAGCACAATCCATGAAATAAAAACTGACAAGTTTGCTCCATTAAAATTAAAAACTACTTTGCATAAGACATTGTCAAGAGAATAAAAAAGACAAGCCACAGACTTGGAGAAAGTAACTGCAAAATACGTATCTGATAAAGAACATGTGTCCAAGATTTCTAAAGAACTCTAAAAACTCAAAAATAAAAAAAAGAACCACTCAATTTTAAAATTGATTGTTAAAAAAGATTTGAACAGACATCTCACCGAAGAAGATATACAGGTAGCAACTGAGCATATGAAAAAAATGCTCAACATTATATGTCATTAGGGAAGTGCCAATTAAATGAGATATCATTATTTATCTACTAGAATGGCTAAAATCCAAAACACTGACAATACCAAATCCTGAGGAGGATGTGACGACACAGGAACTCTCATTCTTTGCTGGTGGAAATGCAAAATGGTACAGCCACTATGGAAAACAGTTGGGAAATTATTACAAAGCTAAACATAAGATTACCACATAATCTAGCAATCATGCTCCTAATTATTTATCCAAATGAGTTGAAAGCTGCACACAAATGTTTACAGCAGCTTTATTCATAACTGCCCCAAACTGGAAGCAACCAAGATGTCCTTCAAAAGGCAAACATAAACTATAGTATATCTGTACAACGGAATATTATTCAGCAATAAAAAGAAAAGAGCTATCAAGTCATGAAAAAACATAGAGGGGTTTAAATGGACATTTTTAAGTGGAAGAAGCCAGGCTGAAAAGCTACATACTGTATGATTCCAACCACATGATACTCTGAAAAAGGCAAAACTACGGAGACAGTAAAAAGATTAGTGGTTACCCAGGGTTCAGGAAGAAAGAGCCAAGTATGAATAGGTGGGGCACAGAGGATTTTTAGGGTGGTGAAACTATTCTGTATGCACTGCAATGGTAGATACATGACATTATGTATTTATCAAAACCCATAGAATGTACAATATAAGAGTGAACAGTAATGCAAAGCATGTAAGTTAAGAAAAAAAGAAAAAAATCTATTCCAATTCCCCTCATTTTACAGCTCAAGACTCTAAGACATAGAAAAAATCAAGAGACTTGCCAAAAGTTACACAGAAGAAGAAGAGCTCAGGCCACAGCTGCAATCTGTTATTATGAATAAAGTTCAAAAATAGGGCTGTGATAGATTTTGAGAGTTGTTAACTCAATCCAGCCCTGTTAACACTGGAGCTGGGGAACCATTAAAGTTAAGACCTCTGAGGCTTTCTGACACTGTGAAACATTGAACACAATGAGGATACAAAGAATAAAGTATTCAGTTTAAATTACGATTTTCTCATTTTAAACACAGGTGTAAAGAAGAGGCTAAACAACTGGAGCTGATGAGATGGTTCCTCAAGAAAGCAGAAAGCTTTCTTCAGGGAAGGCACAATGAACATTTGAGCTCTAACTTAGTATTTGAGTTCTATACTTGGGATTCTCCCGATCCCTCCCCCACTCCCCAAAAAATCTGCAATGAGAAAAAAGCTACTACACTAACAGATCTTTAACAGGAGGCAGACAGGCATGGTTTCTAGTCCTGGCTCTGCCATTTACTAGCTATGTGTTTTAAGGAAAGTTTTTTAAACTCTCTGGGCCTCAGCTTCCTTATCTATAAAAAATGGGGATAATAATATCTACTTCATAGGGTTACTGTGAAGCTTAAAAAAATCCATGTAAATCACCTGGCATAAGAAACAGGCACAGAATAAATATACTGTGTATATTAACTATTAATATGTTAATTCTAAACCATTAAATTGTGTGTGTGTGTGTGTGTAAGCAGATGTCTCAAAACTTTATAGAATTAGATAGGACACAGGAAAACAAACAACTATACAGAGGAAACGGTACTAAGCATTTAAGAGCGTTACGTATAATATTTTATGGAGTCTTCTTTACAAGCCTATGAAGTAGGTGGTCAGCCAGGAGGTCAAGTACTTTGGGAGCATCTACCATGTGTGAGTCACTGTTTGAGGCACTGGGAGCACAGCGGTAAACAAGACAGAGTCCTTGCTCTCAAGGAGCTCATATTCTCATGCAGAAGAACACCCAATAAGCATGAAATAATCAAACATAATTCAAGTTGATAACTGAATTGCTGTGAAGAAGATTAAGGGTAATAGGTGGTCTGCTTTAGCTATAATGGTCAGGGAAGATCTCTCTGAAGACAGGAATTTTAAGATGAGTCCAAAACAGTAAGGAAGGCAGCCATGTGAAAATATTATGTAATACCACGGCAAGTAAAAAAACAGCATATGCCAAGATCCTAAATTTGGTATATACAAAGATCAGAAATACAACAATGAAAAATAATATGTACTGTATTTTATAGATGAATAAAATGGGATTTTAGAAAGGTTAGCAATCTGCATAAGGTAAACGGCAAAAGCATGGATTTGAAGGTCTGACTCCACAGCCAGGGGTCTCATGGAAATGTTAAGCCGCTTCTTCTCAAGTTAGCAAAACCTCTCAATCTGTTCTCAGCCAGTCAACAATCCTGTTTCCCAAACAGTCTTCTAAAATGTACTATGACAATTTACCAACCTAAAGAGTTCTTCTAAATTCCAAAATATTTATTTGCTTTATTTGTTGCTGCAAAAATAAGGCAGATATTATAAAAACAAGAACTCTGAGTTAAACAGGGTAAAACTATATCACATTAAATAAAATTTTGTGTGATTGGTAATTATATTTTCTTGAACTATACATTCTTTAAACTTTTATCATACTGATATGTTACAGATGAAATACAATGTTTTTTAATAATTTCTAAAACAAAGCTGGACATGGAGTCCTGGCTCAGAAATACAGTAATATTTCATTTTGCTGTTTAATGAAAATAAAATTATAATTGCCATATTTTCACTTATGGTAACTTTCCCCAATTAAGAAGCCTAAAATGCAAAATATTATTAAAGCTATGTTGTAAATTTGAGAAAGAAGAATTATAATTCAAGGATCTCATTATAAAATCTTAGAGAATACTAACAATTGTAGGATTATAAAAAATTAACACTTTTCAGTTCAACTATAAATCACTTTACAAATATTTCATTAATGTCAATCAAACTGCAGGAAAGATGATCATTTTAAAAGATACTGTTCCTTGAGTGCCAGGTGCTAATCTAAAAACTTTATATACACTATCATATTAAATCTTCACAACAGTCCTGAGAAGGTAGGGACTATCCTCCTCTTACAGGTAAGAAAACTAAGGCTATTTCATCTCCCACATTCAAAGGTTAAACAACTGGCCAAATTCATACTGCCAGGAAGAAGTGAAGTTGGGATTCAAACCCAAAAGACTGTGACTCTGAGGTCCATGCTCTCTTACTATCTGAGTCTATAGCTACATCTCACATCAAGAGTTAGGGTTTGACATACAGAAGCTTTTCAGAAGCAGTACTGGGTATTGTTCACCTGAATGACTCATTAAATCCCTCAAACAATATGATTAACATGTCCAAACCTCAACTCAGTATCTTTCCATCCCAAACCTGATCTTCCTAGTATACTCCCTACTCTGATTAATAGGAGTTACTCTTTACCATCTGGGTAGTAGTCACCCCAGGCATTTTCTTTCTCTCCCATAGTCAGATAGTCACTAAATCCTGTTGATTCTGTTTCCTAAGCATCACCCGTCTCTCATTATCTCTCACTCAGACCCGCAGCTACCACCCTCTCTCTATTCCTCACTGTCCAGCCAAGCTTCTTCAAAGAATAGTCTATATTCCATGCAGATTGTATGCTTAAGGGCAGCTTTTTAAGTACGCTGCTATATATTTAGTGCCAATCACAGAGCTTGTCCATATTGGGTTTCCAATAAGTACTAAACAAATGAATGCAAATATCAGGACTTCATCTCTCCATTCCCTTGCAAGTGCAACAAAAAAAGGTTACTGATGAAATTCTGATAGGAAAATGGCACTGCCTTCTTTAATAAAGAAAACTCAGATCTTGTGAGGCTGACAGTGGAAGAAGAATCTCTGCATGCACAAGAGTAATTTATGAGTTAAGCCCATGAGTTCCAATTTTTGTTCTCAATATTCACTTTCTCCTTGGAGATCTCATTATTGCTGTTCCTCCTCACTGGCCTCACTGGCAGAAGGGTGCTGCTCCCCCTACAATGCTCCTACCTAGTTAGATCTATAACTATGACTCTTTCCCTTATATGTCTTGATACAGAAAAGATAAAGTTATAATATTTAAATAAGACTTTACCAAGGCTATAAGATAATAAAAGAGAAGAAAGGACAGACACCAAAAAGAAACCAGGCAGCAAATCTTAAAAGTTAGGATTTTCTCTCTGGCACTTTTAGGCTCTATTCTATGATAGCTCCTTATGTACCTTCAACAGGTAAGTGCTATTTTAGCATATACAACCCAAGAATCCATGCTTATCATATCCCCTCCTTAAAGAATAAACCTAGGAAAGAAAAGCCCAGAAGGATCCAGAGTTACCCACTCCCACTTACTTAAATCCTTTTATCCAAGTTGGTTTCTTGATTTGGACCCTATGTTTTTGGAAGAGGTGAACAAGGGAAATGCCAGCCCTTTAGAAATAACTCTCCTATCTTCAGGGGGCAGATTGTTTTATCCTACAGGTCACCCCAAGCCAATCAATCTTTATCTCAATTCAGCACAGTAATTCAATATTAATATGGGAATTCATGCCAGATGCATACATTGTAGGGTAACACAGACCACTGTCAAACCATCCAGTAACTTTAGCTTTCTAGACATGTTGTAGCACTCTGCATATTGACCAGTAATTCCTTCTTGAAATTTTCAAATCCTTGGTTGCCCATCTCCTGATTATACTCTTCCTTCTCTAGTTAGTTTCAGACTACGCTGGCCCTTTTCTTATTCTGCATTCTCTCCATAGCCAATTTTATTTGCTCCCATGGTTATAGTATAATGGTAATGTAACAGTTAAGAGTAAGCATTGGATCAACTCTACCATTTTTTTTTTTAGCTATGTAAGGGTAAAATAATATATATGCAAAGCATTTAACAGAGTGCCTGAAACATAGTAAGCACATAGACACGGCAGGTTAAAAGCAAAATAAAACAAAATATTCCAATAGGCTGATAGTTTCCAAATATACATCTCCAACTCAGACCTCATTGCTGAGGTCAAGATCAATTACCCCCAAAAACTATGTGGTGGGAAAACTTAGAAATAAGATTAGCCTCTGAAGGCTAAAATATAAATCAGTCTAATGGACCAGCAAATTCATACTGAATGATTCTAAGACCAGAGACTAGGTTATTACATAAAAGTTTTAAAATATTTAAAGAATGTTTCCATCAAGAAAAAAAAAGTTGTCAGGAATGAAAAAAGGAACTCAGAGGGGCAAAAATTGGAGGCAAATAAAGCTCTACTGTGCAGAGGTTCTCATAGCTTAAAGCTATTAAGTGACCACAACATATATCTAATTTCCTTTTTTCTGATTCCAAGCTCCTCAGCAACCTGATGATTTCTCATATAATTTTCCTACAGAGAAAACTCCTTAGTCAGAGAACCTATGCTATCTACTTGGCAAATATCTCTAAGTATATCAATAAACTGGCATCCTAAAAATTCATCAGTCACATTGTGTGTATCTCCAAACCTCATACATTCTGGTGCACTTAGCAAGACTGTGTTTGTAAGTGCCCAAGACTTAGGAGCCCTGGTTTCTTTTTACAGTTACTAATTCATCAGTGAATTTCATAGCGAAGGTCTCTTGTTGGAGACCAGCCAGTCAGCTTTTTCCTTAACTAAAGCACTGTTCATTTAAAGCAGGAAATCCTCTACATATGCTTTATACTCTATATATAAATATACTCAACTATCTTATAACAGGATTAGATATTGGTAAAATATTAGCAAATCCAGCTTCATGAGGGTGAGCACTAAAATTCACTAGCAATAAAATTTTGCTCTCTTTTAAGACTAATTTTCTAAAATGCCTTCATTATAAAGTACCTTCCTCCAACCATTAATTATCGTGTGCTTTTATAAACAGTAGGTAAACATGCAATACCTTTGAAAATTCTGACTACATTTTTCTTTCATTCATTCATTCGTCAAATATTTATTAAGTTCATTCTAAATGTCAGGCACTGTACTCAGAGCTGGAGATGAGCAAAAGCTGGCAGAGTTGCTACTCTTGTGTGCTTAAGCTTTAGGAGCAGACACACTTTAATAAAATGATCACACTGACAATTCTAAAACTACATTTGTAACTTATTAGCAAGAAGAGATATATGGTACAATAAGAGTACATAACAGGGGCATTTAATCAGATCAGGCAAACTTCTCTGAGAAAGTGGTATTTCAGCTAAGATCAACAAGAATAGGAGTCAAACACTAGGCTAGAACAGTCTGGACAAAGAAAATAGTACTGGAGGTGCTGCATCCACACTCACTGTCTCTACTTCTTCTCCCATTCTCTCTTAAATGAAACACACTTTTATACCATTTACTGCACTGAAATTGCTCTCAAGATCCTCAGTGATCTCCACATTACCATATGCAGTGATCAGTTAACCTCTTCTCATTTGACCTAGAGCAGCATTTAACATAACTTAGCATTACTTCCTCCTCAACCACTTCCACTTGGCTTTTAGGACACCACACTCTGTAGGCTTCTCTCTCTGTTCACTAGCTACTCCTGCAAAGTCACAGTTGCAGATAACACCAAATCGACCCAAACTCCATGGAGTGCCTCTTTTTGTGATACCAACTATTCTCAGTCTTTACCAAGTATCAAAACACTACTATGAAAACTAAAATTTTATCTATAGCCAGATCTTCCCCCTCATCTTTGGACTCATTTATTCAACTCTACTGGATTGTCTTAGAAGCATCTCAGAATTAATGTGGCCAAACTAAACTCCTGATTCACCCACTTACCCTCATACACAAATCTGGAAATTTCCTATGACATTAAATGGCAATTCCTTCCTTCTAGTTGCTCAGGCTAAGAACTTGGAGTCATCTTTAACTCTTTTACTCTCACACCTCATATCCAATTTGTCAGCAAATCTGTTAGCTATACTTTCATAATATATCCAGACTCTAGCCTCTTCCCACTTTCTCCATTGTTATCACCCTAGTCCACTACATCCCTCACCTGGACTATTTCTTTATATTCTAGTGTTTCTGCTTCTACCCTTGCTTTTCCTTGGTCTATGATGAACATAATTTAAAAGAAGTAATCAATTTTAAAAGTCAGATTATGCAACCCATCTGCTCAAAACCCTCCAATGGCTTCCTATCTCAATCAACAAAGTCAAAGACCTTTCAATCACCTACATGACCTCCTTCCTCTGTGACCCCATGTTATTATCTTCTCTTGCCACACTGCTATTTGTCAAAGGTGAGGAACCACAGGCCTTTGCACTGGCTGTTCTCTTCACAGAAATGTTCTTTCTCCAGACATCTGCTTGACTTACTCCTTCTCCTACTTCAGATCCCCTCCAACGTCTCCTTCTTGATTAGGTGTTCTTTGACCACCTTATTTAAGTGAAACTTGCCCCTCAAAAACTGGCACTCCCCATTTCCTTCCCAGTTGGTTCTTATTTTTCTCCACTGCATTTGCCTTCATTTACTACATATGTCACATATTTATTGTCTACCTCTCCTTAGTAGAATGCAAGATCTATGAGAGTAGGGACTTGAGTATATTGTGCTCAGCGGTACACATCCTCAGTGTCCCATTATATAGTAGGTACACAACAGATACTTGCTGAGTGAACAAATGGACAAAAAGGAATATAAGAACCAGTGACTGAAGAAAGATCTGTATGGCTGAAGCACAGATAAATGGAGAGTGGTATACTAAATGGGGCTGGAGAGGTAGAAAGGGACCAGAAGACACTAGGCTTTATAAAGAAATTTTGCTTTTAAGATAAAGATAAGGCATCACTGAATGGTTTTAAGAGAAAATCTAATTGGATTTGCATTTGGAAAGATCATTCTGGCTGCTGAGTGGAGAACTAATGGAGAAAGGCCAGAGTGAATAATCACTATTGCAATGGTATTGGCAAGTGATTATGGCAGTTTGTGAAAGACTGTGCTTACACAGATGGAAGAAAAAAGATGGATTTGAGGGATATTTGGGAAATAAGACATTCAGGACTTATTAATAATTTGGCTACAGAGGTAAGGAGGACATTAAAAAATCAAGAAAAATGCTTAGGTTTCAAATTTTCACAAGTGGATGTTAATGCTCTAAAGTGAAATAGGAACACTGGAAAAGAATCAGATTCACAGGAGATAAACATGTATTTGATTTTAGGCATGGTGAGTTTGAGGTGCTTTTGAAATATCCAAGAAGAAATATCAAGAAAATGGATATAAGAAAGGTTAAAGATGACGCTGGATGGAGCTATACATTTAAGAGTCATAGGTGGTGGCAAAATCATGACAATGGTTTCCATTACACAGAAAAAAAAGGAGACCCAGACTTAAGAATCTACCCTACCACTTGTGGGCTAGACTAAAGAGGATGAGCCTCCCAAAAAGAAAAAAAAAAAAAAGAAAAAAAAAAAAAAGCAATGGTTTTGTTTGTTTCCTGAAGTCATACTCATAAGGAGTTCTCGTTTTTTAAAATTCTGATTTAAACAAGTAACAGTAGAATGTCCAAGCCTTTCCAACCTAAACCAAACTCATCAACTATACATCTCTCCAAGGATAAGTCACTGTTAGAAACTAAAATTCACAACACCTGTCTCTTTGCTGCTTCAAAGTACATCAATACACAAAGTTATGCCTCCCAAAATATATATGATTTTGGTTTATTGCAATTTCCTGAAATTACCATATCTCTCTCACTCTGGAGCTCACCATATGCTGTTCCTTCTTCCCTCTTTGCCTGAGATGAAGATTTCCCTGACTTCCCAAGACTGGGCTAAGTGATCTTCTTTCCAGCCATCCGAATGATATCATATAGTACTGCATGTTTTATGTGTGTACCGGATGTGTGTGTGCTGCACAGTAATGTATATTTAACCATCAATTTAACTAGATTGGTGCTGTGTCCTTTCCACTATTGTATACTTAGTACCTAACAAGGCTAAGTTTTAAGAAACGTATCTATTCTGCAATGTGAAGAATTAAAATCTAATTTGGTTGTCGGTCCACTGACAGCCCTTCACACCTCGGCTTTTCTCACGAAAAGTGACTTTTTAAACTCAAACAGTAATTTGTAAACAAATGATTGAATCTTTAAAAATGCTAAATTTTGTAGATTTCTATAGGTCTTTTTTATGTGATATCATTAAAGCCTGCAAAAATTCATATCTAGGAATATTTGGGAGTCTTTTGCCTTCAATCTCGTACAAAGTTGATCTGACAACTCTTTTCCAAAGCCTGGCTTGGGACTTTATTTGAGCAAATGCAGTATAGAGTACCTCTATATAATGGCAAACAAAGATGCAGTTGCACAAGTATCGCTAATTCATCCCGCGAGAGCCCACTTGACAGAAGCAGAGGCAGGAGCGCAGAGCACGTTTCCACAGCATCCCCCTTGCCTGGGCTAATGCGGCTCCCTCTGACCGACCCTAGGGATACCGACCATCCCCAAATCCTCGCCTCAGCGCGCCCTCGGGCTTGGGCACCCGGACTAGTGCTTCCTACGCACATTAATGATAAAAGTCCCTGGACAAAGGAATACAGTGCCAGACGGTTTCGTCTCTAAAATCCCTGAGGAAATGGAGGGAGAAAAAAAACCCGTCAAAAGAAAGGCGGCAACCAAGCCTACGGTGCTCACCGAGCCGACGCTCTCGGTCAGTCTCCATCTGTGCTAACCGTTGGCTCGCAGGCCGCCACAGGCAACGTCGCAGTGGCTCCTGGGGGCTGTAGTTTCTGTCGCAAACAGAACGCGCCAGCGGCACCAAAACTACACTTCCCAGAAGTCAATGCGAGGACGCCCTGCCCTCTTAGATCGGGGGTTTGCAATAACAAAGAGACTGTCACTATTTTTAGGCTGATCTTAAATTTAGATTCAAGGTCTTCCAGGAGTGTGCCTGTGCCCTCTTTCTCGGGCGTGCTTATCTTGTCTGTGATAGTTTCGGTGTACTTCAACTCCCCCTTACTGTTCTTTCCCCTGTACAGCCAGGAAATCCAAACGTTAGGGGACGGAAAACGTCCCCCCGCGGCGCCGATTAAGCACCTCCTAAGACGCATACGTCCTGCTTGCCGTCACGCATGCGTAACACCGGCAGCGGTTGGCGGCCGCGCGCGGACTTGGGGTCTGGAGGTAGCCTGTGGGAGGGCGGGGCTTTTTCCAATGGCTTTGCCTCCGCGGGTCGCGTATGCTTGGGCGGGGAAGACGGAGCAGGAGCAGGAGCAGGAGCAGGAGCAGGAGCAGGAGCAGGGGCAGGGGCAGGGGCGGCTCCTGGTTTGTGCCGGGCGGAGAAAGGGGAGGGGCTGGGGGGGTGAGGACCCCATCTCCCCTCCCCGCTCCCGCCCTCTGGGCCGAGCCCCACCGATGGGGCTGGGCGAAGGGGCGGGCTCTGCTCCTCAGGCCCTGCAGCTCCGCCAGCTTCGCGGTCAAGCCCCGCGCTCTGGGATTGCGGGGCTACCCTGTGCCCGTCTGGCTTGGCGGGCGCTGGGCGACGACGCAGGGTTCCGAAAAGAAGCGGGGTCTGCCCGGGGGTTCAGATTCGGCAGGGCAGGAGACGCTTTCCTCTAACGCCGCCACCGAGACACCGAGACAGCAGCTGCACAAGCCTCCCGCACCCCTGGAGCGCTAGGGTCTCCAACCGCCGCGGCCAGTGAGCCCGGGTTCAGCGAGCCTTCCCTGCCAGCGCCTGGCCCGGAGGGAGGAGCTGCGGAGGGCGGGGACTGGTGCCGGAGGAGGGGCGGGGTGGGAAGGCTCCCGAGAACACCGTGGCTGCACAGACAAAAAACACCGAATGGCTGGAGAGCGTTCAACTGTTACCAACCTTTTTGAGCAGAACACGGATTTGACAGTTCCACAACGTAAGGATATCCTCTGACCCCGCGAGACGGAGAACGCTTCCCCGACACTGCCTGTCCTGCAAAGCCAGCGCTGTAAGGTTTTCAACTTTCCAACTTTTTGTTTTCAGTCTCTGACTTGAAGACTGCCCCTCCGGGTAGAAGGAGAGGGCGAGCTCTATCCTATAGATTGAAGACACTTCTGGTTCCAAATGTCACTCAGACGTGTGTTTTCATGACAATTCGATTTCTCTGATTTTTTTCTTACATTTCTCATTTTAAAAATACGAAGTGCTTTTGGTGACATGCTGAAAGGTAACTGAAGACTTAAAAGAAAACTCCAATTGTCATGGCTGAAGGAGAGAATGAAGTGAGATGGGATGGACTGTGCAGTAGAGATTCAACTACTAGAGAGACAGCACTGGAAAACATCAGGCAAATCATTTTGAGAAAAACCGAGTGTCTTCGTTTGGTGAAAGAGACACCTTATCGTCCATCAGACGGGCTTTCAAATGCTATTTCTTTGGATGTTTTGAACAAACTTCTTGCTCATCTGCTTATGCTTTCTAAGAGGTGTCCCTTTGAAGATGTAAGAGAGAAAAGTGAGTTTATTCTGAAGAGCGTCCAGGTAAGGAAGAGCATTATAAGTACAACTGTCTATCTCATATAGTGAAGTTTTACTTGCAGCTTTTCACTTTGCATATACTTCAAATAGGTTATTTGAATCATTCAGCATCTTAAATTTAGAGTGTTCTGTAAAACATTGAATTTGGGGTTAAAATTGGACAGGATGAACTAAAGTAAAAGTAATTTTCAAATACAAGTAAACAAGTATTTTCTTCTAGAGGGTTTTGACAAAAACTGCATTCCTCCTGGGGGGAAAAATATGTGAAAGTTACAGTTAATTGCAATACTTGCTTTTCCTTATGTCCATGTTGTTGGAAGTGTAGCCAGTATGCTTTTCACATTGTTACAAACATGTGGAAAGTTTCACATTTAAAAGCCTCTAAAATGATAAAGAATATTAAATCTTTCCTAGTCAGCTTATTCAAGATAACTGATGAAACAATTTTCTCTTGTTCTTAAGAGCAAAACAAAACAAACAAACAAAAAAAGGATCTGTTCCCTAAATGTAATCTTTCTTTTCTCAAAGAAAGAATTATATAAAATAATAAAAGCCCATGGTGTAAAGGAGCTGACATCTGCAGATTGAAAAGTTGGATCCAGGTTGAGTGAATTGTAAAAAAACTGTTATGATAAATTACTCAACTAGCTTTCTCTGTGTTGATTCTTTCCTTTTTAACATAACATGCCTATTTAAGTTGTGAGTGCAAAAGATTAAAAATGATGTAGTTTTCCTCCTGTTTTGCACATATTCAATTTATCTTGTTTTATTAGAGATTTATTAGAAGATTTTTTAAGTGAAAAGTTTTTAGATATTAAGAATGGTCAGTAATGCTCTTTATGCTTATCAGTCTAAATTACATAATTCACAAGTGTTGTTCGAATTCATAATATGAAAAGTTTTAAACTTTATAATTTATTTGGGTATATATGTAAGCTAAAATGAACAGTGTTTCTATTCTGGTTTGAATCCAGTTTGAAACACAAAAATAATCATGTGCATAAAATGATGACTCTTTAAGATCTTGGGATATTTCTTCTCACAAACACTGCGGAAACAATTGTCACAATTTCTATTTATCCAGAGATACTAGAGAGGAATTAATATTCTAGTACTTGAAGTTTGCCCTTTTAAGCATCAGAAATTATTTCTCTATCTCTTAGTGTGGTGACTACATCCTTTTTTTTTTTTTTCATAATAGCATATCAAGTACATACTGTTGTGCTGCTGAGAATGGAATGTATAGGAGTATATGATCCATTTTGTTCAAATTTGTGTGTTCAGTTTTTATAGTTTTTCTGTTCCTTCCCTTGCTGTCAGAATACTTCATTCTTCTCCTGAATCTTTTATTTTGCTGCCTTTTTAAATATTAGAAAGGGAAATCAGATAACCAATTTTGTTAAGAGTTAGACTGAAAACAGAAGTAATTAGGCCCTGGGGAATACAGGGTCAAAGGACTGATTTAATGGTAAGTAAATGGGTACTAGTGTAGAACTGGGCATAAATTCTCCTCCTTTATTAATATGCTGCATAATCTTCAACGAGTTAAGTTACTTGACCTCTCTTAGCTTAGATTTCCACATCTATAAAATGGGAATGATAATACAGAGCTGTTGTGAGAATTAAATGAGATATAAAATGCTCCTCTCCTGTTTTACCAGTGAAATACTTGGACTATGTGATACATATTTCAAGACACATTATCCTGCAAAAGAATTCAAGAATCTCCTCTACTGTGTAGTTTTCCCATTGATTTATACCCTCTTTTTCATCTCGACATCTATTGCACATTATTCTGGCCACAATTCTTACATGCACTTTACTTACATTGGGCTAAAACACATGTTTATGTGTCTGTCTCCCCTAAGTGGGCTGAACTTCTCAAGAGTGTTGGCTGAGACCTGGAAGCTACTAAATAAATATCTAGTAGATGAACAAATTTATATTTGGCTTCTTTTTGTTTCTTGGTCTGAATAGATGAAGTTACTGGATTAGGGAGTTTCCATCCCTACATCATTCATTCATGTCTTTATTCAGCAAATGTTAATTGAACCCCTGCTGAATGCCATTCTAAGACCTGAGAATTAGTGGTGAACAATTTTGACATTCTCCTGAAGGGAGATAGGCCATAAAATAGTAAACAAATAAACAGTGTAATTTTAGATAGTAAAGGAAGACTTCCCTGAAGGGATAACGTTTAAGCAGAGGTGAATAAATATTATCCGGGCAAAAGTGAGATTTGTGAGAGGAATGTTCCAGACATAGGGAGTAGTATGTGTGAAGGCCTCACGGCAGATGAATTCTAGGAGTGGAAAGTAAGGCAGTGTGGTTGGAGCATACATTTTAAGGAGAATGTGAAAGCTTAAGTGCACACTCTGGAGTCTGATCTGACTCCAGTACTTCATTAACTCTACAACCTCAGATAAGTTATGTAATCTCTCCTTGACTCAGTTTCCTCATCTGCAAGATAAGGACGATGTTAATAGTTCTGCCTCACAATGAGAATAACATGAAATCATGCTTACAAAGCATAACACACTGCCTAGCACATTAAAAACTCCCATAAAGTCAGGAATTCTTACTGTTTTTAGGCAGGAGCCAGAGAACAGAGGATCTTGTGGGCCATGTTAAGAGTTGTGGGCTTTATCTTGGGAACAATGGGAAGCCACTGAGGGGGTGTGTTGGGCAAGATGGTGACATGATGATACATGGCATGTTAGAAGCTCACTTTGGAAGCAGTTCAGAGAATGGATTTCAGAGGTGAAACGTGGATGTGCAGCATCAGTTAGGAGGTTGTTCCACTAGTCCAAGGCAACAAAGGTGGAGCAGGACGTAGTAGGAAAAGGTGAAGAGGTCTGTGAGATAGCTAGGAGTTAGAAGCATAGGATATATTATTTAATTGGGTATAGGAGATGAGGAAAATAAAATGAAAGATGGCTCTAAAGTTTCTGGCTTGAACTACTTGGTAAATAGTTCAGTCATTTCAGGAGACAAAACAGTGGTAGAGGGTCAGTTTAGGGGAATGATGAGTTTCTGTTTTAGACATGTTGAGATTAAGTTTCCTATGATACAATCTGATTAGTAATAGTGCTTGAAGGGATTTCTGCCCCTGCCACCACTATTCTAGTTCTGACATTGTTACCTTTTATTTTTCTAGACTTAACTCATCCTCTACCTTTATATCCATCCTCCACATAATTGCAGAGCTATTAATCTAAAATGAAAATCTGACCATATTTCTCTTCTCCCTAAAATATTTAGGATAGAATCCAAACTTCTTTAGGATGCTATATAATGTCCAACATCATCTGGCTTCCACTTAACATTCCAGCTTCACACCGGAAAGCAAATAATTCAAATACAGTGCTTTTTAATGCATTCTGTTATTCATTAGTAAGCCGCAAAAGCTGAACTGCATTTGCAATTCCTGCAGCTGTCCCTGAAGGTCCTTAATTGCTATAGGTCAGCTCAGAGGACTATGTTAGGAAGGGAGAGATGGTAGGGTGGTAGTAAGATGTATTCAACTCAAAATGGCTAAACCTGTACAAAATTGGCACACTGGGAGATAGCATTCTCTGTTCTCAATTTATTGATTTCAAGTCATACTTAAATTTGTTCAACACATTTTTTGAGAACTATTCTGTGCCAGGCACTTTACTCAGGATTGGAAGATAAATTAGATTTGTTCCCTGCTTTTGAGGAAGGTCTTCTGTTCTCATAGGAGGCTTTAGTTGTACTGTTTGTTTTTTAAACCCATAATACCTTATGATTCCCTAAGCAAAGGAACAGAAGTGTTAACACTGACCCAATATACTAATATAGTCCACTGGTGAGCTATGGTATTTGTGATGCATGTAATTAAGGGGGAAAATGTGAGTGTGTATATATTTATCAAAAGATTGTGAGGAGTATCCAAAATAGCCAAATACTTTTCCAAGAGTAGTCATTTGATCCTCTTCATTTCCATACCATGAAAAAGGAAAACTTAAATTTTCTTATATGGCTGCCAACAATTAACACTGACTGAAAGTAACTTGGCTTAAGATAGAAAATTTAGACCAAATAACAAAGTATTTATCTTTGTTAAGTGGGGTGGAGGAGGCTTTCATTTAGTGAAGTGATTGTTACCCTCCAAGGGAGAAAAGAAACTTCAGCTGTTGGATATGGTGCACATTTACAGTTTGTTAGAGTTGCAATTGGAGTATCCAGTTGGTATCCACTGGGTAGTATACAGTTTGTAGTTTTAACAATAAGAGATTTATTATTTCACAAAATAAATCTGGAGGGTGGACAGTTTCAAGCTTGAATGATTGAATCATTAGCTGAATTACGCTACCTTTTAATCTTCTATCTTTTTGTTCTCCTTTGCTCAACCTAGCAAGTGCTGACTCAGCTCATGGTTACAAGGTTACTACAGCAGTTCTAGGTACCATGTGTAATCATGACCCTCTGCAGCTAAGAGGAAAAGAGTTTCTTCCCATGTGTGTATCAGGGAAGGAAAGCTTTTCCCAGAAACCTTCCAGCAGACTTCTCAGTTTTTATTGATGAGTGTCACATGCCCTTTACTAAGCCAGTCATTGGCAAGGAAATTGGACATTTCTCTATTTGGTTTGGACTAATCCACATTCAACCCCTAAGAGCCAGAAGAACCCTCATCACGTGAATAAAGATTTCTGTTGGTGAGAAAGAAGAGAGACAGAAGATAGGTTTAGTCAGAGGCTGCCAGTAAAACTCATATGTAACTAGATAATATATTGCTTTGGTCTAGTTATAATTTAGATTCTGCTAGATTGGAAACATAATTTATAATGATGCTATAAAACATAACGGATTAAGAACATTTTGGAAGTAGAGTTGACCTTTTAAGATGATTGTTTTGTTTTGATTTCTTTTTTACTGCCATGTCTAGTCAAAGCCAAAAGCTTAAGTTAGTCCATCTCAAACATTCGCTGCTGACTCTTAGATATCACAGCAAATATGTAAGTCCTCTTTTCACTATTTACACAGTTTCTCTCTTCCATATCCACTTTTTTTATTTTATTTTTTTTTTTGTCTTCCTTGTTTTATTGATTCACTGAGAACTCAATTCCTTTCCCTCTGAAAGCCTCCTAGCTTGCTTCTCTCCTCAGTGCTTCCTTGCATTTCTGTCTTTGACCTCTTTCTTTCTTTGCTTTTGAGCTCAAAGGAGAATACTATTGACCCTCAGGTTGTCTGGGCTTCTTTGGATGAAGAATGTAAAGAAACTGAAGGCAAATCTTTAACTTTTTTTTTCTATGTAATTTGAAAACAAAGTAAAGAGCCTATTTTCTTTTTACCCACTGGCTTACAGGATGAATCATATCTGCATCATCTACCCCCAGTGTCCTCTTTATAATACAAAAATACATCCTGTTCTCTTCCTTTGTTCTGACTTTTAAGAAAGATTGAAACTAACAAGGATATTATTTTTTTGTTTTGTTTTCTGATTTCAGATATTTTATTACTCTTACAGTACCCCAAATGGTCTCTAGCATGAGGGGGGAAAAACCAGAGTGATTGATTTTTAAAATATTTTTCTAACATAATTTTTTTGTTTGTTTATAAATGGGATGTAGTGCTTTGTAGGAAAATGGGATGTTAAACACTTGCCTATTAGATTTCAATTTAAGGTCATGGGTTGTTTATAATACCGTGGAGGACTCCCTGAAACAATAGTTAAGCTTAATTAGAATTATTTTATTATCTTTAACACTTTGTGCCCTTGAAGTACTGTCCAGATCATTCATGGAGTAAAAGAATTAGGAAATAGATGTGCTATTCTTGTTTTAGAGTTATATTCATTTTCCTCTTGGTAAGCCATTAGAAATTTGCAGGATAGCTTTCAAGCATTTGAATAGATGATAACAACTAAAACAGCCAACTTAAGGATTTGTTGAAACTTTGATGTGACAGAAAGTAACCATGGAATCTTAAGTCTAAAAAGTATTATTAATCCCTTAAGGCTTTGAAACAACAAGGCCCTAATTGGTGTTATGTCTTAATCATAAAGAATTTCATATTTAAAAACAAGCAGTGTTTATGAGGTAGCAAATTAGCATGTACTGGAGGAACCATAGATGGGTAAAATTTTAGAATTTGTGGAAGGACAGGGAATATGCTGGTGGAGGGGGAGTCAGTGCTAAAAATGCACAGAAGGATGAAAGTTACACTAGACGTACATCAGCACCAAGCAAGCCTTGCCAACAATTTTAATCTCTTCTTTGTCATAATTTCTCAAATCAGTGTATTTGTTTCACACTGTGGTAAAATATTTACTTGTTAAATTGAATTCAATGGAAAATAGGATTTACTTTGACCTAGCTTTTCTAGATCATATTTATTACTTTAAGAGAGAAATACCTTAATTGACCTTGATGATGTTACCTAGTACTTTAATTAATTTAATTTAATTTAATTTAATACTGCTGGTACAGTATACTAAGGGGTACCTGAGGGTTCTCCAGAATATCTGATGATGGTATTGCTGGGGGCAATGGGCAGACTGGAAATTTAAGTCACACTACAAGAACATTATTTGATGCTTTGCTTTTTTTTTTTTTTTTTTTGCAATTAGTTAACATACCAATTTAAAGTAATGTTAATAAAGATACATTTACCATGACATTTGTGTATAGAAAAAAGGTCTTTTAAAAGATGCATGTTTTAAAAGAATGCTGTTTCACTGGAAATACTTAGGGAGTGTCTGTAGGATGACTATTAGGACCATTTATTGGATTTTCCCAGTTGGCATTTTTATTGTTGAGTCTGCGTATCCTAGTAGATTGTCACAGTTTGTGACATATTTCAGTTTATATGAAAAAAACTTGTAAAATTTGGAAACACAAGAATTATCTGTCTTCTCATGTTTTAATTTCTTTTATATAATTACTTACAGAAATATCTAATTAGATTGCGATGAAATACAGAATTACTTTAGAAAAATGAGATACTTTTAGTTTTATGCTTTATGTAAATCTTCCTATTTTTAATTTAAAAAGTAAAAAACTTCATAGATTTATAGATTATTACTTACATTATAAAATTACCTTCAAACAACTTCCTAAGCTTTTTTTTTTTTAACATTTTTTATTGACTTATAATCATTTTACAATGTTGTGTCAAATTCCAGTGTAGAGCAGTTTTTCGGTTATACATGAACATATGTATATTCATTGTCACATTTTTTTCTCTGTGAGCTACCATAAGATCTTGTGTATATTTCCCTGTGCCCTAAGCTTTTAAACTATAGTAAAGGAAAATAAAATTTATGATGTGAGTTTTTATGAAAGTGATTACCCAAATCTACTTTCATATATACACAGTCATTAAGTGTTTACTATTTAGATGCCCTAGAACTAGGTTTTAACTTAAAAATTGTTTTAATTGACAAGATAATAAATATATATGCCTTTTTAAAAATTTAAATTGGATACTTTGTCAATTCTACGTGTAATATTCAGTAAAGCCTAATTAGAATCTTAGTTTACCCCACTAAAAGTGATCATTTACTGTTTTGACACTTCAGTGCTTGACAAGCATTGCACAATAGTCTTTAAATTTTACATGATTTCATTTTCTAGCAAGTTGGCAGGTGTTAGCTGTCTATAATTATAACTGAGTAATTTTTCAAATGCTATTCATAGCCTAAACACAGCAAGAAATTCTTCCAATCATGTGATAGAGACCAAGGCTTGCAAAATAGTGGTAGAGTGATATGTTCAGTGGTACTAAAGGACATATTTAGAGAAGCATTTCAAAAATAAAAAGTGATATAAATGAGAGGGAGACAAGTTTTCTCATAAAATAAGATCTCTCAAAGTTGCTGATAGTGATTACACCTCACCCAATAAAGTAATGTATACACTGGCAGATTTAAATTATAAAATATAACACATATTTATTCAGTTTTGTTGGTGACAGAGGTTCTGAGTATAAGAAATAATTGAAATTATTGAGGCAGTACAGATTTTACAATTGAACCTAGTGAATTATTTCTTCTCATTTCATTCATGACATATTTATTGTGTACCTACAATATGCCAAACACTGTGCTTAGCAATCTTTTGGCATGTCAAAGGAAAGGCTGTAAGTTTCTCTTAATTTTAATAATGATTCTACTTTAAAAACAAAAGAAGCTCTTGCTTTCTTTCTCTTGATTATTTTTTTCTTCTCTAGTCATCTATTTTATATATAAAGAGTCTCACATTGACTAGAGATCTTAGTGCAGAATGGTTTAAAGATCTTGGAATTTCTTTACCAGCCATATGCTCATGAATAAATTAACCTCTGTACTCTCAGTTTTCTCATCTGTGAATTGACATAGTTTTATTATCTACCTTGTGATGGGATTACAAAAAATTAAAGGAGAGCACATTGGTAAAGCATTTTGTAAAAAAAACCTTGATATACTGTACAAATTTAATTATGAATTAGCTTTTTGAGACTGTTTACTTATCTGTAAAATGGAGGTGATAATAATAATACCATTCTCACAGAGTAGTTTTGAGAATTAAGTGAACAGTAAGGTATGTTGAAGTAGGCCTGGTACGTAGTAAGTGCTCAGTAAATACTGGTAATGATGATGATGAGTATTGGTGATGATAACAATGATGAAGAAGATGAACTCAATCTAGGTCTCGCAGCTAGCGAGTCAAACTCCAAACTGGCATTACTTTAAGATTTTTATGTAATTTTTGTATCCATGTGTACTAGCATCGCTGATTGCCTTTTGTATACTAAATTTTAATATGTTAGCTGATTAATACTGATGTCCAACTTTATCAAAGTGTTCTTCTAACCAACCACTGCCTCAGGGTAAGTGGTGGACTTACCCAGAAGTTTGCCCCAGGGGTGATGGCAGATCTGTAGCATCCATCCTCTCCTTGGAGTCCAGCACCATTCTAGAATGTCAATATGGTGCCAGCAGGGAGGGGTTGTAGGCAGGCAGCTGTAGGTGTCATCCACATAGTCAAGTGTACATGGAGAGGTCCATTGCCAAGGTCTGTGCTTTAATATGTGGACAGCATTAGAGGAGAATGGTCAAGACCGTGGGCTTTGGAGTTAGACCTGGCTCTAAGTCCTGCTCTGCCAATCTTTGTGACCTTGGGCAAGTTATATAACCTCCATAAGCCTCAGTTCCCTCACAGAGTTACAAGGATTAAATGAGGTAATATGTGTAAGCACTCAGGGAATGTTAACTATTAGTATTCTGTTTCACCCTCACAGTGCGACTAGGGGAGAGGAGATGGGAAGTTGAGCCCTCTGGCACCATATGCCCTTTAGGGTGCCCCAAGTCACCGGGCAACTGGGAAAGTTTTCACCTGCTTTCCAGGTTCCTTGGCCCTGGGGAATAGCACCCTAGAGGAAATAGCACCTCTAGGGACCAAAGTAAGGGTTTTATAAATATTGTTTTAGCACTCTGGGAACTGGATTCCTTCCCTGACACCATGCTACTCTATTAATCCACTTAGGAACATTTGACTTTCAAATGTGTTTTCAGGGATATAAAATATAGGAAAGCAAATGATGGCTCTGTGCCAGTGTTGTCATAAGCAACTGAACCCTCTGCGTCTAGTCGATTCATGTGTGATACTTGAGGCAAGTTATCTGCTGCAGAGACTGCTTGCCTTGAAGGTCTACTGAGGAGATTTGCGCTGCACTGTCAGTGTTCCGACTCTGCTTCCCCCAACAGGAGCCTGATGTATTAAGCAGAAAGTCCCCAAAACAGTCCTTTCATTTTCTGCCAGATAACTGGCCCAGCCTTGACAACTTGATATGATTTTAAGGATAAAGTAACTAAGCTAAGGTTACATTGCCAAAAAGATACCCCAAAAGTAACAGGGCTTGAAGATTTTTTTTTTTTACCATGTTTAATTTCTTAAATTTGCTTCATGAGATGTGGCAGGTGTCTTTGAGGCTCCTTCTGAGCTCTCATGCCTGCTCCCTTTATAATCTGCCTTGCATTGGGACAAAGTATCTTGTCATCTTTATCAGTCCCTTAATCTTTCCAGTTCTGTAGAATGTATATTTTTAAATATAGTAAGAATAGACATTCTGAATGAGAAGCCTAGTTCTTAACCGTTTTCATTCAGTCTCCACCACAACACTGTAAGAGTAGGTATTATTATCCCCATTTTATGCACCAGGAAAAAAATCAAGCCTCAAATAATGTAAAATAACTTGCCCAAGGTATCATAGCTTAGTAAGAGGAGGAGCCAGGTTTCAAACCCAGGCAGTAAGACTCCAGAGTCCATGCTTTTCACCATTATACTGCACATTCTGAATAAAAATTTAATATAAATTTCCTAATAGTGAAAATATATGTTACTGTCTTTTCTAAATTATTTTTCCTTCAGGGTGAAATGTAAAACTTTGGTTTCTGGGAGAAAACACATTCTCAGATGTTATTATATTGCATATCAAATTCTTATTTAAACCCTGGCCCATCTTGAAATTGCATTAGAACTCTGCCGAATATTCATGTTTCACGTGGCACATTATTTTCATTATGTTGTCAGTATAAATTTCAACTGATTGCAAGAAGGCTCTAGACTGTGAGCTTGGAAATATGGTGTATGAAAGATTTATCTTTACATTAAGAGATTACCAAGTATGATGATGTCTATAGTGAACTAACTAAAAAAAATTTGGTATATTTCCATGAGTAATCTATTTCCAAAGATTAGCTTTGAATGTTAAAAGAGCATTCTCCTAGCTAGTTCATTGTTGCCATGACAGTGCTGGCAGTGCAAGTGTTGTAGTAACTCCTTGCAATGATCTTATTTTAGACCCTAACGTTTGCAGTGCTGAACATCCCCTTCCCCGCCCCACAAGTAACTCTAGTGGAAAAGTACTGGTTTTATAACTGGCTTCTGGCTTTGTAGCTGAAAAACTGCACTATTGCAGGCTTAAAAAAAATAGTGTAGGAGTGTTGAGTTTTTCCTGTGAATTATAAATGTTTGAAATTTCCCAAAATATGGTATTGCATTGCATGTCATACAGCAGGTTGTTTACAGTTAGAAAGAAAAGGGGCCTCAATTGTCTTTTAAAGAAATCAAGTCCAGATTGTATCATTACTTTGAGCTCATATAGAAATCATTTTTCCATTTGTATGTTTCCTTGAATACTTGAAAGTCTTTGGATTCTTTTATTTATTATGGAAAATTATCACTAGAATCATAAAGGATTATGTCAAAATAGTGTAAAAAGTACCTTTTTCTTGTCCCTGCCGTAATTGTACATGTATCTGCTCAAAGTGGAACATTTTAATATTGATTTCTTAAATTATGAACTAACAAATTACAAAATGATTTTAAGAAGTTAGTTACCAGTTTGAACTGTTCTTAAACATTATTGTTTAGGCATTCTTAACTTTGCTGCCTGTATGTTACAAATTGGATTTTAAAATATTTCACTGATATTTGTAAATATCAAATATTATAAAAATAATGGGTAAGTCCCATTGTAACTGTACTAAGCACAAAATATTTTCAAGTTCATAGTAGTAAGTACCATTCTGTATACTTTTGCATACCATTTGTTAGGTCAGAGTTTTGGTATCTATTACATGTTCACTAAAAATCTAGTATGGCATGATGAAACAAAATGATTATGGTCACAAACCTTGTCAAAGAATATGGAAAATCTAAATATTATCCTTCCTTCACTACTGACAGCTGCTGACAAATGATTACATTTGCTTTTTTCCCTAAATGCTGTGTTAAAAGTTTAGTTTATCTTCCTTAGATACTGAAGATTAAAACAAATGTTGCACAGTTGGGCCTGTACTAAGTATTAGAGTATGAGTGTCTAGCAAGCCCTTTTCTTTATTTTTTCAGTTGAACATATAAAGATAATTTTCTAAACAGAACTTCAAGCTAGAGTTGTATTTGGCTCTTCCACCAAGCAAGAGTATTTTAATCTTGATTTTGTTTTACTGTTATTGTTTTATTCCCTTTAGTGCATTTTATTGTTGTAAGTAAATCATTAATGATGATTATTTAGATTAAGAGATGTATTCAGATTATAAAGTCTAATCTATGCTAGTCTTCGATGGCTCCTTCTTTGAACTTGGAAATAGATGTATGGTAAAATGTGAAGAGTCAAGCCTTGAGGTAAATATTCTGTCATTTTAGTACTTCCTATTTATATTAGATGCTTTTTATTGGTTGGAATGAAACAAATTATGGTTCCTTTTCTTTTCTTAAAATACTTAATAACAGGGTTAGTAAGAATTCATTTTAAATCTGTCTTTGTGCCTGACACTGTTCTGGTCCTATGGGATAGACAGAAAGAAGTTGAAAACAACCCCTATTACCATTAAGAATTTTGCAATGATTTATTGAAAAAAGATTAAGAACAAATCAAGACTGTCACTCAAAATGTTAAATTTTATGGTAGTATGTTGATAACAGTGCAGCTGTTGGTGGGCAAGTTTGTACATAGTAATTCCATATCTAGGAAGTCATCTGAAAAACATATATGATGATAATTTGTATACTACTATTTATGATATAAATGTATGACCTATATGTATTTGTATATATAAGTAAATAATCTAAATATCCAGTAACTAAATATCAGTTAATTAAATTATGGTACATCTGTTTAAAGGAATATTATGCAGCTATTGAAAGTTTTAAAATATATAAGAAAAAATTATATATTTAAGTGGAAAAACAACTTTTAAAATAGTATACCAAATACATGTATTTTTATAGAGAGGGTAAAATGTTAGGAAACTTGCATGTGCCAAAATAGTAACCCTGCTTCTCTTTTAGGGGTCAGATTATTAGAGATTTTAAATTTTCTTTTTATAACAATAATCATTAATAAATAATTTTCTTGAGTGTTTACTATATGCCAGGTTTTGTTATAAGTGTTTTACATGTAACGTTGGCAAGATTTCAGGTGGACTACATATTTTCAGAAAGGTATCGTCCCAAAACAAAACAAATATACAAATATGAATGTACCCATTCACTGCAAAATTAGATTAAATTTGATTTATTTAGCTAGCAAGACAGGAACTTCTCAAAAGATTGAGAAGAAGTACTTACAGTTGCCTTGGGTGCTTCTTTCCTTGGCCCCCAGGGCTCCTAAAGGTGGTACAACTTGCTGGTGACACTGTCTGGGTCACACCAGATCTGCAGAACCAAATTCTTCCTGCACTATTGCCTTTTTTAAATTTGAAGTTTACATTTCACATTATGGAAGAATTTGTGCAAACCATCCATACACTTCCTTTCAAGGCTCATTTCCCTGTAGTATCTAGTTTTATACCTACAACAGTTCTGTGATGTGAGTTTTTCATTTTATAGATGAAGAAACAGAAAGATTAAGCAACTTTTCCCAAGTAGTGAATACTGAGAGTCAGGTGGCATGTCTGACTTCTAAGTCTATGTTCTTAACCACTAATCTGTTTTCCTATAGTCTTTTTGTTTTTGTTCATGCTCACATATTTTATATTGGAAAATGACTTAAAATCAATGTGAAAAAATTGTGTGACATATTGTATGTCATAGTCATTCAGAGCAAGGAAAGATCAGGATGGATTGGGACAATAAAGATAGCTTAGTGGAGCAAATAGATTTTAATGTAATAATTAACTTTTCTTCTCAGCTTATCTGTTTGTTTACACAAGTACACACTGCTTCTATCCCCAACATGACCAAGCCAAACCTCTTATGACTGCCTGTAACTAATGCTCAATTGTTCTTTCCTGCAGACTAACTTTTGGCCTCATTTTTGTTTCCTTTTTGTGACCTTCTTTTAATTTCCCTTTTGCCATCTGTCAGTGCATGTATGAACATGTAACTATGAATTTTGTCAAAGTTTCTTCTCACTATAGTGTTGGGTATTATAAATAAAAAAATTCTAGCTTTGGCAGTTTCCATGTGGTAATACCATCATAATTTAAAGATGGAGCTGGCTAAAAGAAGTTGTAAAAATTACATTAATTATATTTAAAAACTCATTGAAGGGAAATAGAATGAGGAGCTTAAATATTGTCTGATGAATTAACCTTTCAGCAAAAATTGGGGCTGATGTTCAGTCAGTATGCATTGGCACAACAGTGCTTGTTAAAGTACTAAAGTATTTTCATACCAGTTGGTAAACAGTAAACAGAAAGTCCAAAAGGCAATAAAATAAATAGTATATCGTCAGGATGAGTATTTATGTTAGAAACCACGCATGCACTTAGATTTCAAGCTAGTCTGGTCACTGAAGCATGGATCTAGGAAGTTTGCTCAGATGTTCTGTTGTTTATTTCAGATGTTGAAGGTACAGAAGCCCTTGGGTGGGAGAGAGAGACCAGGCAAGTGAACTGAGGAGAACCTAATCTGTAAACCCATAAAATAAGTGCCCAGTTGTGCCAAGGGGACAAGCAGGGGCCTTGGTGGTGACTGGGGAGGCTGCCATAGCCAGCTGTAGAGATTCAGGGTATGATCTCTCAGGTGGAGTTGAGCAGCTTTTCTTTGTTTAACAACCAAATTAGTTCTCTATTGCTTCATAACAAATATGGTGGTTTAAAATAATACACATTTATTATCTCACAATTTCTGTGGGTCAGGAATTTGGTTTAAGTTTAGCGAGGACTGTTGCTTCATGGTCTCCAATGAGGCTGCAATTAATATGTCGGCCAGGGCTGTGGTCTCATCTGATGGCTCAATTGGCTTTCAAGCTTACATCTTTGTTGGAAGGATTCAGTTCCTTGAGAGCTGTTGGATTGAGAACCTCAGTTACTTGCTGGTAGTTGACTGGCAGCTCTCTCAGTTCTTTGTCATGTTGGCCTCTACATTTGCTTCTTCAGAGAAAGCACCCAAGAAGAGCCAGAGACAAGGCACTGGCAAAAGAGTGCCAGTAAGGCAGAAGTCACAGTCTGTTATAACCTAATCTTGAACGAGACATGCCATCACTTCTGCCTTAATCTGTTCATTCAAAGCAAAACACGAGATCCCGCTTATACTCAAGGAGAACAGATTGCACAATGGAGTGAGTACCAGGAGACAGGGTGGGGGTCACTGGGAGCCATTTTAAAGCACCCTGCAACAACAACCTACCTCCTAGGTGCTGGGAAGAGTGGGCCTTCCTGCATACTGTGAAGAGAGTTGTGATTTAGGTTATATGCCCAGGAACCTAATTAATGTCTAGAAGAGAGTGCAGTCCAGCAAGTGATGGTATAAGCTTAGGCTCTGCCCTTTCCCCAACCTTTCAGTCTCTTGATAGAGGAGCCTCACCCTAACCTGGCTGATGGACGCCCTTCCCAAGGCCGTGCTGCCTCACTGATTGGAGCCTACCAAGGTTTAGTTAGAGAGGTCTGCCCACCTCCCTCTAGCAGCTTCTTGATCTTTCTTTCTTCTTCATCTTCCCCCAAGACTTTTCTGTCCCCCATTATTCCTGTGCAATCCTGGGGAATTCCCTGCTTCCCATTCTTTGAACTAAATGCAAAACTGCATTTGTCCAAAAGGTAGGAAGTGGCAGACAGCTTTCTTTTTATCATTTAATGATTATCTAATAAACTCTGTCTATGATTTGAAGGGAGAGGGAATTAAAAATAAAGCCCAAAGCTTTATGAGCATTCTCAAATGAATAAACATTACTGCAAACCCAAATTGTTATTCAAATCTCCCAAACTCATATTGGTATACTTTACTATCAACTTAATGATATCTGAAAGGGAACAGATGAAATAATTTCTGTTTTTTCATTTTACAAGCCCCAATCCTCATGAATTTTTGCTCTTGCAAAACCAGACCAAAGAGATTACATAACTGATAGCAATTCTTTTTTAAAAAAATTTTATCCCACTGAATATAATGTTGAAGCTAGGGTTTTTCAACTGTAGGGAAAGCTCTTAATTTTAGTTTTAAAATTATTTATCATTTTCTCATATTTCATTTTTTATATTTGGCCAAATAGTTGACGAAAATTAAAGTATTTTTCCCATGTGTATTTTAAATCTAGGGGCTATATCTATATATATAAAATCTCCAGAAGCTAATAGTACTTAACTTTGGGCTGTGGTTTATACTTTTCTACATTTTTCCAAAATTTTTATAGTGGTTACTTCTGTTTCTTTTAATAAGACCAAAAAACACATGTTATTGAAAGGAAAATAAGCTCAATACACCTTTATTCATAGGATGACTTTTATGTAAGTAGAACTTCAGTATACTCTCTGAAATGTGTCTTCTAATATGGTAAATACTAATTTTAAAAAGCTTCAATTCTTTAATTTTGTTTAGAAATACCTTTATTTTAAAGACTTTGGCTGTTGATAGAGCGAATTTTTTTCCTAACGAGTTTTGCATTTGTGGGTTTTTTTCCCCTTCATCAAACTGAAAATTTTCTCCAAATTCGCAGCTTGTTGTAGCTTGTATGAGCACTAGATGGCACTCTTGCCCAACTGAAATCTAGTTTATCCATCGTATTTTGAACCTTTTGGCCTTAGAAGAGTTGGGTGTGCAACATAAGAATGCTTATGTTTACGTTTTGTTTTAGAGGGAAGGAGTTTGGGGAGAAGGGGAAGGTTTCCAAGTTTAAATAGCTGATCTTAACTGGTTCAGCTTTTCTATCTATCCAGAAATCACCGTATTAATAATAGTGGTATCAGTCATTCATTCCACAAATAAGTTTTTGAGCACCTGCTTCCTTTAGGCACTGCATACATCAGTGGTCGAAAGAGATAAAAATCACTCCCCTTATAGAGCTTACATTCTAGTGCTTGGACTTGTTTTTCCAGGTGCCATTCTAAGTTCCATACTTGCGTTCATCCATTAATTCACCCATTTAATGAGGAAGCTGAGGTGCAGAGAAGTTACCTAACATGCCCCTGTTCACCTGATTAGTGGCAGAGCTGGGATTCAAGCTAGGCATTTAGTCTCTGGAGTTTGTTTTATTCATCTGAACACTCTACTGCCTCTCGAAACTAAAGAATATTTTATTATTGATTCTGTTGAATGCAAATAATATATTTACTTGTTCATTTATATATGTCCCTAGATCTGTTTAATTAAAGTATTATTGTCATTTTTAATTGAAAAAATAATAAAAATGCCTATTTTTAAATGATTGTATGGTCAACTATCACAGTCTTAGCTCTCTTTCAAGATAATGTATATACTTCAATTTAAAAAGTACTATACTTGGTAAAAAGAAAAAAGGTAATGTAGATCAAATCACAAACACAGCTGGCCTTGTTTATGTAAGCATCCTTATAGCCCTGTTCACTTTAAACTCCTTGTATTGTAATGTAATAATTTGGATATGTTGTATTAATGAGAGTTAACCAGATTATGATTTGGTAATTGTATAAGGAAACATGGGGCATCAAGTATCAAAAGTTACAACTTGTCTGGTTGCTTCACTGTTTGTTTTTTAATTTTTTAGTATTCTCTTTATAAAGAAAATAGAGTAAGGTTAGCAATACACTATGAAAGTTTCATGATTTGGGGGAGGAGGCAGCAAATTTACCTTCCTCTAAAAACAAATTTTATGTGACTTGCAATAATTTATAATTATACTTGTATTTCTGAAGGACCAGTGTTGTATTCAACAACATACTTATAAACCACTGAATATAGAGGGAAAGTCAGCCACCATAAAATAAAAATATTGATGGCTAATTCACACACAGTTAATCAATAAGTAAAATTTGCCTCCAGGGAAGCTGAAATAAGTAATTCTTAACAGTTCAGTAGGCCGTTGTTCTTTTTTGCAGCAGAACTGTTTTAGATAACAAAACTGTGTGGTTTTTTTTTTTTTAAAGCTTTAAAAAATTTTTTTTCAACATTTTTTTGGTGGAGGAGGTAATTAGGTTTATTTATTTATGTATTTGTAATAGATGTACTAGGAATTGAAGCCAGGACCTCTTGCATGCTAAGCACACATTCTACCGCTGAGCTATACCCTCCCCCAACAAAACTATGTTTTTGATTATAAATAATTAGTTAACTATCTAATAATTAAATGAAATAATTATTAAAGAGAATCACTGTTGTTCACCAAGGAGTAGAAGGAGGTTTTCAGAACAGATATTTATTTTGACAGATGCTGCCATTTAAGAGTTCTCAAACTGAGGATTTTGCTTTTTCTAGGAGCCTGTGTAACTTTTAAATTGAATGCAAAATTGTGTTGACTGATGAGCATTTTTTCCTGGGAGAGAGCCCAAGTTATGTCAGATTTTCAAAGAGATTATAACCCCAAAAGATTAAGAACTACTGCTAAAACTAGAGTGACCTACTGCTTATTAAACTTAATTTCCTTAAACTTTAGAGAAAAGTTTAAGTGATTAAAATTTGGGAGTTTTAAACCAACAAAGGGAAACTTTTGTTGATTCAGTGTTAGCTTGTCCCTCTTGGTCTGCTGATCCTCTTGTGGTGTATCTGGTGATATTGGTACTTGAGTTAGTTATGTTTGTCATAAACTGCAGGCCTACATCTGGCAGTTTAGAGGTTAAAAGTACAAGTCTTGCTTCAAAAATGTTAAGGCACAAGGAGCCCGGCTGAGCACAGCAGAGCTCCAGCCCTTGTGTAACATGAGAAAGAAATACATTATTTGTAAGCCACTGAGATTTAGGAGTTGTGTTTTTCCTCAGCAGAAGCTAATTAATACAGAAATTGGTAATAGCCAGACTGCCAGGGTCCTTATCCTGGTTCTGCCCAGCTGTTTCACCTTGGGCAAGTTACTTAACATCTCTATGCTTCAGTTTTATTATCTGCAAAATAACACAATAGTGCCTCATATTAATGAGATAATGACACGTTTATCTCTTGAAGGTATTCAGCACAGTTCCTGCCTTAGTACTTAGTATGGCAAAAACATTAAATTTATTCTGTATATGCCTCAAAAATAGCAAGTCTTCTTATTTTCTAGCTCCTTATTTTGATTTATTTTTCTTTTTAACCCCAAACACTACCTAATGTTACTCACTTACTTGGTGATTCTGTCTGCCTTACTAGTTTGTAAACTCCATGAAGAGGGAGACTTTTTCTTATTCATGACTGGACTCTCTAAGCAGTGCTAACACCTACAAACAGATGTCCAATAAATATTTGTTGAGTGAATGAATAAATGTTAGTTATTATTACTAATTGTCAATTTCTGTCCACCCTGCCATCCATCTGCCTAGACCAGCTGCAGCTTCTCTTTAAATGAGGTCGGTAGACCAGGAGAAAAGTCTTTCCCTAACTGGAGTAGCTGAAATTTTAGCTTCAAAAGGAATGTTAATCTCTTTAGGCCCTCTGTACTGTGGTTTACAGACCAGCAGCATCTATGTTATATAGGAAGTTGTTAGAAATGCAGAATCTCAGACCTCAACCCAGTCCTACTGAATCAGACTTTAATACCCAAGTAACTCTAATGCACATTATAGTTTGAGAAGCACTATGGTGACCATTTTAAGGATTCTGGATTTTATCCTAGCAGTAATGGAGAACTACTGAAATATTTTAGATTGGAGATTGCATTATTAGATTCGTTATTTAAAATGATCACTCTTGTGTCAGAAGCAGTAATTGTCTCTTGAAAGGGAAACCTTTTGGCTAGGGACAGAGATGGGACTGATGCTTTTTGCAGTATACCTTTTCCCATGCTCACTCAGATACAGCCAGCATGTAACCTGTCTACCCTGTCCTCCTACCCCAACCCCACACTCAGGCATATCGTGAAAGTTGGACCCTGCCCTCACATCAGGACTCTATATTACTCCACATACAGCTACCATTTGCCCAGTCCCTGGACCTAGGGGTCTCCTGATGGCCCCTATGTTCAACCATTGAAAGGGCAACCCATATGCAGGCCTGGGAGAGGGCTTAGCCCATTTGGGCAGAGATTCCCAGGGTTCAAGTACCTGGAGCGTGGTCTGGAGGGGTATGGGCTGTTGGCTCTGTGGACTTTTCACCTATTGGAGGGGTACACCTGAAAGAGACCTATAGTGGGCCCTCTAAAGTACAGGGACCTCATTGTCTGGGTCTCAATGACATTGGTCACCCCAATGATACAGTTTATAGAGGTGAGCATTTTGAAGCACAAAACAAGGTAAAGTAATGCCTTTTTGTACCTTCTGCTTTCAAATCATATGAATGTATTTATTCAATGTGAATATATTACCTACATTAAAAAAAAATAGAATTTTGAATTGTAATAAAATTATATTGGTTCCTGTGTGGGAATGGATGGGGGGGTACAACAATGGAAACATGAAGACCAAGTAAAAGGCTGTTGCAGTGTTTTAGCAATAATTGATAACAACTTTTTTGGACTAGCATGATAGTAAAGAAGATGCAGTTTCAACTAGTTTTTCATTTAATTATTTTACTGCTGTGTTGTTTAGATTGCATAAACTCAGTATTGTTTTTTTCTTAAACAGTGTTTGGGAATTAAGCCTTCTGGCCTTCGAATATTTGTTTTTACTTTGCCCTCAGGTTTTATTATAGTTCATTAGAAGTTAAGGTTAAAATCATTTCTCAGAACTGTGAAGACATTGTTCCATCATTTTCTAACATCTAGTATTTATAATGGGAAGTCTTATGCCAGTCTGAATCTCATTCTTTTTTATGAAACTTGGTTTTGGTTGTTTTATTTTACCTCTCTCTGGGAGTCTTTTCTTTTTTCTCCAACTTTTAAAATCTATTGAACAATTCAAAGAATAGTAAGTGAATACCACATACCCTTCACCTAAATTCACATAGTAACATTTTGCCACAATGGCTTTCTCTAATTTTTTCCTCTTCTTTTGCTGAACTTGAAAGTTACAAACACTTCACCCCTAAATATTTTATTGTGTATCTCCTAAAAGCAAGGACATTCTGGGAGCTTAAGATGTTTTTATTCTTCCTCAGAGTTTTGAAATATCATTTGTATATGTTAGAATGTGTGTTTCTCTCTACTTACCTTTTATTATTAATCCATTACACTTGGGGCCTTTCAATATAAAGATTTGAATCTCAAATTATTCTTACATTATTTTTTTCCGCCATTATCTCTGTTATATTTGTCCTTTTTGACCTACTATTAGGTAAGTGTCAGAGCTGCATCTTAACCTTTTCCCATGTCTTTCTTTTTTTGTCCTTTTTACTGCACACCTTGGAGAGTTCTCTGAAATTTGCCTTCCAAATCACAAATTTGCTCTTCAGCCTGGTTCTGTTATTCAGTGCTTCTATTGACATGTTTACTCAGCAGTCATGTTTTTAATTTTCAAGAACTCATTCTGATTGTTCCTTTCTCAGAACAACCAATTCTTGTATTATGAGTATTTTATTCACTTTTATCTGAGGATGTCAATATAATTTTTAATCAGTTTATTTTCCTCCCTGCTGAATCAGCCAAGATCCTGGCAGGAAATAGACGGCACACTCAGATGGGTTGTCTGAAGAGAGTTTAACGAAGGTGTAGGCAGAGTTAAGGGAAGCCAGTGAGATGATAAGCATATTGGACTAGTAACAACTGTAAATCTCAAGGGGCAAGGGTTGGGAGTAGTTACAGGAACCCAATGAGATTTACAGCTGTAGGAGAAGGATGCCTGCCTAACAGGAACTGCGGCCTTCAGGAGAAGAATATACTCACTGCTAGCCCTCAGGCTGGCAGGGAGATACATGGAGGAATAAATACCCTGGCCTTCTTCCCCCTGCCTTTCAACCTGTGAGAGCCTCCCATTGGAAGTATGTAGTTATAAGCCAAATGGTAAAGGAACCCAAGTGATACAGTCCATAGAGGTAAGCATTTTGAAGCACAAAGCAAGGTAGAGTAGGTCAGAAAGACAACTGGGAGAGGCAGATAGAGAATACTGACATTATATTGTATTTATTTCATGCTGTTTATGAGGACATCTTGATGGGTGAATTGGGGCTGTGAAAAGGGTAGCACTTTGGGCTGATCTGGTAGAAGGCAGCAGCAAAAATAAATTGCTCTGGTGAATAGTCAAGAATGAGAGTAGTTGGAGGGGGAGTTTTTCAAGATTTGAGGATTTGGAAACAAGGGAAGGGAGATGAAAGAGAAAAGTCTGGAGAGAGGGAGGATAAGATTGGGATATAGCTATTGGAATGAGGGTACCCTTTGAAGTGTTTATAGTCATTCTTACTTTCTTTGCATTTGGAGAACAGTCATATTTAGCATCCAGTTTTAGGAGACTTCCTCTGTCCATGAAAGACTTTTACACTTGATGACTGCATATTAAGTGACGCTGTGGAGAACGATGGTGGAGTGGGCAGTGTGTTGGGGAGTGCCATGAGAGCTCAGGGAAGTGTGTTACAGTGCGGAGAAGCCTACAGTGAAGGGAGACAATTCCTTTGTGCCCAGATAAATGAGATCTCTGTGGATGGGGAGGGGAAGTTGTATAGTTGGGGAGACATTGGGATTCATGATTATTTTGTTGAATAATAAGGGCTACAGGACAGTGGGACATCCAGACTGCAGGCTCTTAGGCTTATATGATCTTTTATTCATCAGAAAAGCAACTAAATTAAATGGTATTAAAATAAAAGGTTAAAAAGAATATGCATTTTTTAAATTTGGGGGATGGGAGGGGCGGGTAATTAGGTTTGTTTATTTTAATGGAGGTACCGGGAATTGAATCCAGGACCTTGGACATAAGCACACACTTTACCACTGAGCTATACCCTCCCCTGCAAAAAAATATATTTTAAATAAACCTATCTAAGGAAACAATCGATTTTGTTATTGTACCAGAATAACATTGTCCAAGGAGGTAATGAGATGAGAATAGCTTTTACATTTTGGGTTTTTCCCCCCAGATCTGAATATTTCTTTTGTGTTCTGGCATCTCTTTACTACTTCATATGTGATTTATGTTTGCTGTACTGCAAGTCTTCATTGATAGTTGACCCAGGCAAATCAGTTTTTCTCTGCATAGACTCTCTAAGTTTAACACCGTCTTTCACTATTGCAATATGTTTCTTGTGGGAGCAGTCATTATTCATTCTTTTTTTTTTTAACACCTTTATTGTGGTATGATTCCTGTACAGAAAACTACACAGATTTCAGATGTACAATTTGATGAATTATGATAAATGTATACACCAATGAAACCACCACCATGATCAAGGTAGCTAATATATATTTGTTTTTGATTAAGGCATTACATGCACATATCAATATCCATCTTAGATGAAGTGTCTATTCTTGCTTATATCTTGAGTTCTAAAACATGGAATTCTCCCAGTCTTTTGTTTGTTTGTTTGCTTTTTTTAAGATTGAAGTATAGTCAGTTTATAATGTTGTGTCAGTTTCTTTTTTGTCTTGTTTTTTATTTGAATTTATTCATTTTATTATTTTTAAATTATTGGGTTTTTTGTATGAGGTAATTAAGTTTATTTATTTATTTGTTTGTTAAGTGGAGGTACTGAGGATTGAACCCAGGACCTCGTACATGTTAAGCATACTCTCTACCACTGAGCTATACCCTCCTCCCCCACCATCTTTTAAAATAGTGTTCATTTATATCTGTTGGTTATTCAAGTGGTCTAGGTAGTTTGACTATTTTAGGTGGACCCCTTGCAATCTCTTCCCCTTTGGTAGTTTTTAATACTTGTTCCTTAGACTTAAGTTAACTACTTTAGAGTTGTATGATATTCTTAATTTTATCTTGTTAGTTTTTTGGGTCTGTTTTTCACTGATTCTCATAGTTTGGTTGTTCTATGATAGATTTCCTAAGAATGAGCATTTATTCCATCATCTTCCTAGAAGCCGCCTTAGTTTTTTTTCCCCTGTAGAATTAGATAACCATTTGGTGAATTTCTTGGGTTTCTACTCTGCTGCTAAGCACTATGACATCATCTTTTCATTACTGGCTCTTTCAGAGTCCCCTCCAGAATACGTTCCTTTTCTTTACTTCATATCACACATTCCTGAAAATAGAAGACTAGTTGACTTCTTTGGCTTCATTTTTTTTTTTTTCTATTTTTATGGGGTTTTTTTCCCAGTGGTGGGTAATTAGGTTTGTTTATTTGTTTGTTTGTTTATTTTTAATGGAAGTACTGGAGATTGAACCTAGGACCTCGTACATGCTAAGTACATGCTCTACCACTGAGCTATACCCTCCCCCGCCTTTGGCTTCATTTTTTATTAAATTTAAATGCCATCAGATAATCCCAGTGCTATGATACATGTCCAGACTTTAGTTACCAAATTGGTCAAATTTTTCTAAGGGAAATAGAATAGACCCGTATATGAGTCCTACCTACTTTCTATTTCATCCCGTCCCACAGGTTTTCACATGACTCCCTTATCCTCACTGCAGGGGAAAAAGAGTAGTAAACCTCCACCACCACTCCCCCTTAAAAAAAAAAAAAAAAAAAGAAAACCATAGTAATTTAAATCTGCTTCCTAAATAGGCTTGACCTTGCTTCTCCCCTCATTAGGAAGCTACTGCAAAGGCTCTAGGGAGAAAGTGATATGAATACAAATTGTAGGTTTGTGTGTTTTTATTAACAGTTTACAGATATGTTATTAAGCCAAAAATCAAGATATGGTATCTAACAAAGTATTACCTGTCAATATAAGTATTAGAGAGAATTAATTTCGATGTAAAGCCAGGATTTCTAGAGTATTATCTTAATTTTTTTTAATTGAAGTACAGTTAGTTACAATGTGTCAATTTCTGGTATACAGCACAATGTCCCAGTCATGCATATATATCCATACATATATTCATTTTCATATTTTTTTCATTAAACGTTATTACAAGATACTGAACATAGTTCCCTGTGCTATACAGAAGAAACTTTTTAAAAATCTATTTTTATATACAGTGGCTAACATTTGTAAATCTCAGACTTCCCAATTTATCCCTTCCCACCGCCTTTCCCTGGTAACCATAAGATTGTTTACTAAGTCTGCAAGTCAGTTTCTGTTTTATAGATGAGTTCATAGTGTCTTTTTTTTTAGATTCTACATAGGAGTGATAGCATATGGTATTTTTCTTTCTCTTTCTAGTTTACTTCACTTAAAATGATGGTCTCTAGGTCCATCCATGCTGCTGCAAATGGCATTATTTTATTCTTTTTTATGGCTGAGTAGTATTCCATTGTATAAATATAACACAACTTCTTTATCCAGTCATCTGTTGGTGGACGTTTAGGTTGCTTCCATGTCTGGGCAATTGTAAATAGTGCTATGAACATTAGGGTGCATGTATCTTTTCGCATTAGAGTTCCCTCCAGATATATACCCAGGGGTGGGATTGCTGGATCATATGGTAAGTCTATTTTAAGTTTTTTGAGGAATCTCCAATCTGTTTTCTATAATGGCTGCATGAAACTACATTCCCACCAGCAGTGTAGGAGGGTTCCCTTTTCTCCACAACCTCTCCAGCATTTATCATTCATGGACTTTTGAATGCTGGCCATTCTGACTGGTGTGAGGTGATACCTCATTGTAGTTATGATTTGCATTTCTCTGATAATTAGTGATATTGAGCATTTTTTCATATACCTGTTGTCCATTTGTATGTCTTCATTGGAGAATTGCTTGTTTAGATCTTCTGCCCATTTTGGATTGGGTTGTTTGGGGGTTTTTTTGTTATTAAGTTGTATGAACTGTTTATATATTCTGGAAATTAAGTCTTTGTCAGTCACATCATTTACAAATATTTTCTTTTATTCCGTAGATTGTTGTTTTGTTTTGCTTATGGTTTCCTTTGCTGTGCAAAAGCTTATGAGTTTAATTAGGTCCCATTTGTTTATTTTTGGTCTTATTTCCATTGCCTGGGTAGACTGCCCTAAGAGAATGTTGCTAAGATTTATGTTAGAGAATGTTTTGCCTATGTTTTCTCCTAGGAGATTTTTAGGGTCTTCTCTTATATTTAAGTCTTTAAGTCATTTTGAGTTTATTTTTGTGTATGGGGTAAGGGAGTATTCTAACTTCATTGATTTATGTTTTAGTTTTTAAATTTTACCTTCTACTATGTGTATAGGTAGTAACTCTTTTATCCATTCTAAAGATACCTCTTTCAAAATTTGAGAGGTGAGCTTATTCTTTACTACCTTAGGGTGTTACCCTACACTAGAAAACAAACTGCTAAAAGAAATTCTTTGTTAATAAAAAAACCTTCACTGTCTTGGTTTTCGATGATAATTATAGGTAGTATTTTGTATTATAATAGAAAAAGGTAGTACTAGATTTTAAAGAAAACTAATTATATTTTTAAGTTTTCTATTTTTCTGTCTTTATTAAATGGACAGTATTTTGGGACACTGAGAATATTATTATCACTCAGTCCACAAATGTCTGAAAGACAAATGTGTGATCCAGAGCCTTTTCTACACCTGAGTACACATGTATTTTGTTTTTCTGGCTGGCAGCCTTGTCCTTTTAAGCCCAATAATCTTGTTTTTCCTTTTCTCCTTTTTAAAAATTTTCTAGTCGTCTCATACCACCTTTGAGGCTACTTCAGAAAGAAGAACAACTCTGCTTCAGAGTTTCCTCCCTATGTCTCCATGAGCCCATAGAAGGGAATGTGTGTGAGAGTCAATTAAGTTATTTAAAAAAGGAAATGAGTTTATATTTTACTTATTTAAAGCATAGTAGATTATTATTTCTTTTAAAATTAAATAATAAAAAACAGATCTCTGAAAATTGAATGACTAAATGGAAATAGGAATAGGAAAAACTAAGTAACATTCATTCTTATTAAACTGAGAGGCATTATAACACGTAATAACAGCATTAGGTGAAAATATTTTTTATAAACCTGTAAGAACCCTGAATGATAATGATTCTCAAATATGCCTATATAGTTAAGGAAAATAAAAGTTTATGCAAGTTAAGGAAATAGATGTGAAAATGAGAGATAGTAGAAAAAGAGAATTAAAAAGAATGTGCTCTTAAATTTGGGGACTGGAGGGAGAGAGATACCAAAAATAAATGTAAAATTTTAAGTTTGGCAGTTCAGGAGGTTAGTCCAATAGCAGGAAAAGTGGTTGGGGTAAATATTAGGATAAATAACTACCCCAGTTATTTCATGTGTCTTACTCAAATTACATAGTTTCATATGTGAAAAGTAACCTATATGGTCTCAGTTAATGAAAAAACTAAGCACACAGTACTATTATTAGTAACTTTTTAAATTGTCACAGTGTATTTGGTGATGTGAAAGCTTGCCAGCGATAGATGGGTGTAAAAAGTGTAAAAGAGGGGCCGGTTTGTTGTTGTTTTGCCTTTTGTTATTTGAGAAGAGATTGCTGCAGTGTTACTAGTTTGTCACCACACCAATATTGCCAACATTAAAGTACATTATCAGTGATGTAGGCTTGTTTACACTTGACATACTCTCTGATTTTCTTTTCTTTCCTTCTTTTTCTTTCTAATATTTGCTATTCTCTAAACTGTTCTAAAAAACAGCTGTTTATGACCCAAATTTTGATTTAATGATAACTTGTGGCTTTCAGATCTTGCTTTTTGTTCTCAACTACTACATACTGTCCATAAATCATTTTCTATTTTGACATCAACTAGTACATCATGGGGCAGAGCCTTGTCTACATAGCTGAATCCATGATGCTTTGTAGTCACATATGCTGTGTTCTATCACAGCCTGATAGGGGGCCTGAGTCACTTCTAGGTTTATTGACCCTAAGCTACCACTGTAGTCACCCATAAGCCTTTATATATCATCTTGGTATATAATTTAAGAACATTAAGGGTATAACTGAAGATTTGGAATGATCATAGTCTATAGGAAAAAAAGGGATGAAGGCAGGAAACTTAGAGTTTGGCAGATATCAAGCCAGCTTAGTGACAAGACTAAATAGTAGTTCACTAAGATCCTTAGACTATTTCATGATGACTTTACCATTCATGTTAACTTCCATGTCATGAATTTCAATTAATTCTTTGAATCCAAAATTATACAGATAGCTCAATTTTGTTTCTTTTAACTTAGCACTGATATGAGTAAAGTTAAAAGGAAATAGAAGAAAACCTAAATTTTTAAAAGGCTTTTTTTCCTGTTTAATAGTATAACTATTTTCAGACATCATGAGATACCAGATGACTTGTAAAAGTTTTTTCTTTCCCTCCTTAAAATGCTGTATTAACTTCATAACATGCAATGAACATCTTTCTATACAAATGTATAAAAGTTCCCCTGCCGAGGAATTTATAGACTGGGCGGAAAGATAATCAGATTAGAAGATAACACAAGACTCTCCTGCTACAAAGTATAATCAAAAGGTTAAATCTGCGAAGGTATACCAGAAAAAATGCAAAGAGAACCTAGCAGTGGTCACAGTATTAATCTCACAGACCTCCGGATTCAAGGATTTGGCAAATGTCATGATAGTGAGTTCCCAGTAAGAGTGCATAGACAATTCCTCAGTAGTAGTTCCCTAAACTTTCTCTTGATTACTCCCATCTCCTTCATGAACATTTCCACTTCCAGGGCTTTCTCTTTTTTCTGTATTCTCTCCCATTCTCCCCTCTACCCCGACTTGTTTCTCTTTAAACTGTTGCTCCTGGGCCTAACCTGGCGAAAGAAATACAGATACAGATACAGATACCCAAAATATTAGGTGAAATCAATTCTGATATGACCATTTAATTTTTGTTTAAAATAATACATTTATCTTTATAATTGAAAATGTTCAAAAATTTTTATTTTTGTATTATACAGAAATAAAAAGTTCTAACATTTTAAATTGGGATTTTTTTTTTTTTTTTTTTTTTTTTTTTGGTGAAGGCTACTTTTTCCTTATATAATATGCCTTTCAATTATTTAGATTTAATCTGTGGAATCAGAGGTGGTTCCCAAGTTTCTGTGTTAGCTCATTGTTTGTTTTCCCTGAGAGAATTTTAAAGTAGAAAAAAACTTACTGTTGCTTTAATTTTATATTATGCACATTTTAAAGTCAGGTCTACATCTGAGTTGTGAATAATATGTGTAAGATATTTTAAAGGGTTGAATATATTTTTAAAGAAAATGTTAGCTTTCTGTTATTATTGTAGCAGTTTTAATCACAAATTAAATCAAGGCTCATGCACATTTATTGAATTAACCATTTAAATTTCTTTGATTTAAAGTCAGCCTAGCCTGATGGAAAGATGGGAGGGGAAGTTAGAAAGAATAGTGTATACTTCCCTCTTGAGACATTGAAAAGGTGTCTGGTGTAAATTTAACAGAGGGAAGGAAAAATATGTGACTCTTCCTGATTCCCTTTGTCACTTGTCTTGGGGAAAAAATTGCTAACTTCCAGTGACAAATTTTCTGAGTCTTACTAAGTGGCTTTATGACACAGTCAATACCAATCTCATTTAATCATAATTTAAATAAGATTAAATTATTCTGTGTAGTTAAAGTAGAATGGAGCATCCTACAGATACTGTACTAATTATAGTCATTAATGGCCTACTTTTTCTGACCTAAAAAGGTAAATGAAGGAGGGAATTGTCTGTGCCTTTCAGGGATTTTCCCTCTAAAAGAGATTTGCTCTCTGTCATTACTCTTTACTTTCACATGGCACTTGTCTAAAATCTTTATAAAACTCCACAGTACTGAACTAATCCTTGGAAAAGACAAAATGTATATTCTCCCATAGGAAAAAAGACTTGGCAGGTCAGATCCGGCAGGTCAGACCTCTCTCACTCCAGTTAGAAATTGTAAGGTTTTATAAACAGGTTCTTTCCCCAAAAGAGCCTACATGTAGATGGGATCTACAGATCAAGGCTGCACACAGAAAGCGCTAGTATGGAAACACTATTACAGCATTTCTTGTAAAACTTCCCGGAAAAGTCTCCTTTTAAGTGTTTTAGAATCTATTCCAGGGAGAAAAAAATAACCCTCAAAAATTATCCTTTGTTAATGTTTTATTTAGTGGTGAGGCTTTTTCACAGGTTAGGTAGTATTTACTCCTTAATATAAATGTATATGCATGTTTTTGTTTTTATCATTAATGCACAATGCTTAATGGAGCCTAGCTTTGGTGCTTTCAGGCTGAGAACTAAAGGAGTGATTTGTAGAAAACCAAAGTAGGTCAAAGAGTACCAGGGTGTAGCAAAGGGGAAGTCCCCAAGCTTACTCATATTGTCTTGCCTCTGGTGGAGTTCACTTTCATTGTTATGGTCTAGGCTGGTCTTCCTGTGAATGGTCAAATTGAAGAAACGTCTCAAGAAAATTCTCATAAATAACTCTTTAGAATAGTATATTATCAATTATTAGAAGTGTTGGTAGGGGCAACATAGGGGAGAATAAGTAATAGAACTGAATTTAATCCTAAATTCCACAGATCAGAAGCAAAAATATGCATAAATATGGCAGCTTCTCTGAGCACAATAAGAGTGCCATGTGGGTCTGTAGGAGATGGGAACTCGTATATCAAATTTTGCCTGCCTGTTCTTTTTTACATGTAGCTGTTATGGAAGTGACCATGTTTTAGAATCAAGGAACTGTTCCAGGTTTATCAATTCATGTTATATTAGTTCTGAAAATATGCAGTTCAGTAAACATTATAGGCCAATCTACTGATCATTGGAAGAGCAACTGTCACATTTCTATGCAGTACCGTTTTGTGTCTGCTTTACTTGGCTAATCTACTATTAGAATCTAGCAGTGTACTTTAGCTGGCTTCAAAGATCCTTTTTATATCTTTTTACAGTTAAAATGAAATTTCCTTAAAAATAAATTTTAAGAAATGACTTCCTTGGGTTTGTTAAATGTTAAGAAGTTACTGTCTACAAATTTATATATATGAAGTTGCCTAAATTTTGGAAAACTTTATATTAAATTTGATGTTTCCTCAAATGTAGTATGCCTGGTATCTTGGATCATGTTATCTCTTAGAGCAGAAGGTTTATTTTCTGGCTAAATTTACTTTCTTACGTCCTTCCCCTACCTCACCTTTTTTCAAGGGCAAGGGACCCGTGAGAACTCTAAGCCTTTTCGAGCTCAGAGCTGCTGAAGTTATTTTCTGTTCTTATATTTGCCAAGAATTGCTGACAACTTAAAAGGTATCATATGAGTGAATGTCAGTTGCCTAGATTTTTGATGGTTTTGGATAAGCGTGGATCAGGATTTCCTGTAATTTTTCTTCCTCTTCTGGGGCTGTGTTGCCTCTATCTCTGAACAACTGTACACTTGGAAAGAAAAAACAAAGCAAGGTCACTGGATCTAAATTACTTTTACTTCTGTGCCAAATGAAACTTTCCTTCTGTTTTGTGTTACAGTTTTGGCATCTTTTGGCATCTAGAGAGAGACTTACATTTAGAAGAGGGAATGTGGGGGTTTTAGGAGAGGAGTTTTTTTTGAGCTTAAGCCTCACTTTTTCTGCACTTCATGCAGGGTAGAGAAAGCTAGTCTCTGCTCTTTGTGGGGAACACGTTCCTAGACTTCATATGATAAAGCCAAGCATCCTAAAAGAAAACCATTTTCCTGTGGATTATATAATCTAACAGTTTAGATTCCATTCCTGAATTCTCTGTGTTTTGGAGTGTAGCTGAATAGATTTTTTTTTTAAAGGATACATCAGTGGGAAATGTATTTTAAGATTACTAGGCGTGCTACTTAAAGAATTGTAATTGCTTGCTGAATAATTCTAACCATTGCCTTTAAATACTAGGAGTACCTGCGGGACAGCCTGGGTATTTTTTTTCTGGATCAGGAAATGAACAGCTGGGTTCCAGAAGATAGAGAAGTATGAACTTCTGAGCAGAAGCAAAACTTTAAATCAAAGAACCTCTCTTTGAAAACTGTAACTGGGTTTTGGGAATTGTTGAGTGTATCACTTAGGAATATGTTTGGCTGCAGATAACAGAAAACTTGACCATGTGGCATAAGCAGATAGAGATCTTCTTCCATAGAAATCTTTTTTTTTTTTTAACATTTTTTATTGATTTATAATCATTTTACAACGTTGTGTCAAATTCCAGTGTAGGACACAATTTGTCAGTTATACATGAACATACATATATTCATTGTCACATTTTTTTCTCTGTGAGCTACCATAAGATCTTGTGTATATTTCCCTGTGCTTTACAGTATAATCTTGTTTATCTATTCTACAATTTTAAAATCCCGTCTATCCCTTCCCACCCTCCACCCCCTTGGCAACCACAAGTTTGTATTCTATGTCTATGAGTCTATTTCTGTTTTGTATTTATGCTTTGTTTTTTTTTGTTTTTGTTTTTTAGATTCCACATATGAGCAATCTCATATGGTATTTTTCTTTTTCTTTCTGGCTTCACTTAGAATGACATTCTCTAGCAGCATCCATGTTGCTGCAAATGGCGTTACGTTGTCGGTTTTTATGGCTGAATAGTATTCCATTGTATAAATATACCACATCTTCTTTATCCAGTCATCCATTGATGGACATTTAGGCTGTTTCCATGTTTTGGCTATTGTAAATAGTGCTGCTATGAACATTGGGGTGCAGGTGTCATCCTGAAGTAGGGTTCCTTCTGGATATAAGCCCAGGAGTGGATTCCTGGGTCATACGGTAAGTCTATTCCTAGTCTTTTGAGGAATCTCCATACTGTTTTCCACAGTGGCTGCACCAAACTGCATTCCCACCAACAGTGTAGGAGGGTTCCTCTTTCTCCACAGCCTCTCCAGCATTTGTCATTTGTGGATTTTTGAATGATGGCCATTCTGACTGGTGTGAGGTGATACCTCATTGTCGTTTTGATTTGCATTTCTCTGATAATTAGTGATATTGAGCATGTTTTCATGTGTTTATTGATCATTTGTATGTCTTCCTTGGAGAATTGCTTGTTTAGGTCTTCTGCCCATTTTTGGATTGGGTTGTTTATTTTTTTCTTATTAAGTCGTATGAGCTGCTTATGTATTCTGGAGATCAAGCCTTTGTTGGTTTCATTTGCAAAAATTTTTTCCCATTCCGTAGGTTGTCTTTTTGTTTTACTTATGGTTTCCTTTGCTGTGCAGAAGCTTGTAAGTTTCATTAGGTCCCATTTGTTTATTCTTGCTTTTGTTTCTATTGCTTGGGTAGACTGTCCTAGGAGAACATTTCTGAGATGTATGTCAGATAATGTTTTGCCTATATTTTCCTCTAGGAGGTTTATTGTATCTTGTCTTATGTTTAAGTCTTTGATCCATTTTGAGTTGATTTTTGTGTATGGTGTAAGGGAGTGTTCTAGCTTCATTGTTTTACATGCTGCTGTCCAGTTTTCCCAACACCATTTGCTGAAGAGACTATCTTTATTCCATTGTATATTCTTGCCTCCTTTGTCAAAGATTAGTTGACCAAAAGTTTGTGGGTTCATTTCTGGGCTCTCTATTCTGTTCCATTGGTCTATATGTCTGTTTTTGTACCAATACCATGCTGTCTTGATGACTGTAGCTGTATAGTATTGTCTGAAGTCTGGCAGAGTTATTCTTCCAGCCTCTTTCTTTCTCTTCAATAATGCTTTGGCAATTCTAGGTCTTTGATGGTTCCATATAAATTTTATTATGATTTGTTCTAGTTCTGTGCAATATGTCCTGGGTAATTTGATAGGGATTGCATTAAATCTGTAGATTGCCTTGGGCAGTATGACCATTTTAACAATATTGATTCTTCCAATCCAAGAGCATGGGATATCTTTCCATTTTTTAAAGTCTTCTTTAATTTCCTTCATCAGTGGTTTATAATTTTCTGTGTATAATTCTTTGACCTCCTTGGTTAGATTTATTCCCAGATATTTTATTACTTTGAGTGCTATTTTAAAGGGGATTGTTTCTTTACTTTCTTTTTCTGTTGATTCATCGTTAGTGGAAAGAAATGCAACTGATTTTTGAACGTTAATCTTGTAACCTGCTACCTTGCTGAATTCTTCGATCAGCTCTAGTAGTTTTTGTGTGGACCTTTTAGGGTTTTCTATATATAGTAACATGTCGTCAGCATATAGTGACACTTCTACCTCTTCTTTTCCAATTTGGATCCCTTTTATTTCTCTCTCTTGCCTGATTGCTGTGGCTAGGACTTCCAGGACTATATTGAATAGGAGTGGTGATAGTGGGCATCCTTGTCCCAGATTTTAGTGGGAAGCTTTTGAGTTTTTCACCGTTGAGTACTATGCTGGCTGTAGGTTTGTCATATATAGCTTTTATTATGTTGAGATATGTTCCCTCTATACCCACTTTGGCGAGAGTTTTTATCATAAATGGGTGTTGAATTTTATCAAATGCTTTTTCCGCATCTATTGAGATGATCATGTGGTTTTTGTCCTTTCTCTTGTTGATGTGGTGTATTACATTGATTGATTTGCATATGTTGAACCAGCCTTGTGTCCCTGGGATGAACCCCACTTGGTCATGATGTATAATCTTTTTTATGTGTTGTTGGATTCTATTTGCTAATATTTTGGTGAGGATTTTGGCGTCTATGTTCATCAGTGATATTGGCCTATAATTCTCTTTTTTGGTAGTGTCTTTGCCTGGTTTTGGTATCAGGGTGATGGTGGCTTCATAGAATGAGTTTGGGAGTATTCCCTCCTTTTCAGTCTTCTGGAAGAGTTTGAGAAGGACTGGTATGAGTTCTTCTTTGTATGTTTGGTAGAATTCCCCAGTGAAGCCGTCCGGTCCTGGACTTTTATTTGTAGGGAGGTTTTTAATTGCTATTTCTATTTCATTTCTAGTGATAGGTTTGTTCAAGTAGTCAGTTTCTTCTTGATTCAGTCTTGGTGGACAGTATGTTTCCAGAAACTTGTCCATCTCCTCTAGGTTATCCAGCTTGGTTCCATATAGTTTTTCATAATATTCTCGTATGATATTCTGTATTTCTATTTTATTTGTTGTAATTTCTCCATTTTCCTTTCTTATTTTGCTTATTTGTGCTGTCTCTTTTTTCTTCTTTGTGAGTTTGGCCATAGGTTTGTTGATTTAATTTACTTTTTCAAAAAACCAGCTTTTGGTTTGGTTGATTTTTTCTATGGTCTTGTTAATCTCTATTTTATTTATTTCCTCCCTAATCTTTAGAATTTCCTTCCTTCTGCTGCCTTTTGGAGCTTTTTGTTCTTCTTTTTCTAATTCATTCAGCTGGTGGGTTAAATTGTTTATTTGAGATTGGTCTTCTTTTTTGAGGAAGGCCTGTATCGCTATAAACTTCCCTCTTAGCAGTGCCTTTGCTGTGTCCCATAGATTTTGAGTGGTTGTGCTTTCATTGTCATTTGTCTCAAGGTATTTTTTAATTTCAGCTTTGATTTCCTCATTGACCCGTTGTTTTTTTTTTTTTAATAACATATCGTTTAATCTCCATGCTTTCCTTTTTTCTCCTTTGTTTCTCTGTAGTTAATTTCTAGTTTCATGGCATTGTGGTCAGTAAGATGCTTGAGATAATTTCTATCTTCTTAAAATTGTTGAGGTTTCTTTTGTGCCCAAGTACATGATCAATCCTGGAAAATGTTCCATGTGCACTTGAAAAGAATGTATATCCTATTTTTTGGGGGTGTAATGCTCTGAAAATATCCACCAAATCTAATTTTTCTATTGTATTATTTAATTTCTCTGTTGCCTTATTTATTTTCTGTCTGGAAGATCTCTCTAGTCATAGAAATCTTAATTGAGGTAGTCCAGAGCTGATAGTGATGTTCAACTATATTAACAGTGACCTTCTACTAGCCTTAGAATGTGGTTCTCATTCTCAGGGTCACCAAATGGCTATTATACTTTCAGGCATCACTGTATTTGTTATCTATTGCTGCATAACAAATTACCCCAAAACATATCTTAAAACAACAAACATTATCTCATACAGTTTTGGAAAGTTGAGAGTGGTTTAGCTGGCAGGTTCTGACTCTAGCTGGGAGGTTTTGGCTCAGGTTCTCTTATGAGGTTGCAGTCAAGATAACAGCTGGAGCTATAGTCCAATAAAGGGTTGGCTGAACTGGAAATCTGCTTCGAAGCTAACTCACATGACAATTGGCAGGAGGTTTCAGTTCCTTACCACATGGACCTCTCCATAGGGCTGCTCATGACATGGTAGTGGGCTTCCTCCAGAACAAATGGTCCAAAGGGGAGGAGAATAATCTTTTATGACCTAATCTTGGGAAGTGAGATATCATTACTTCTGCCATATTCTATTGGTCACACCCTGATACAGTATCGGAGGGGACTACACAAAGGTGTGAATAACAGGAATCAGGGATCTCTGGGGCCATATTGGAGGCTGCCTATTACACATCACAAATATGTCCCTGTCAGTAAGAAGGGAAATAAAGAGGCAGTGCTAACAGATTTCTGCTTCTGTCTCATTGGCCAGAATTGTGTAACATGACCTCTCAAGGGAGTCTGGGCAACCAAGTGTCATAGAGACAGGCAGGGGAGAAGAGGGTAGGAAATGGAGTTTGGGTTGGCCTAATGTCCATTGTCTGCAACTACCAAGGCATTTGATGATTATAACTACTTTTAATTTGCCTATATTGCCTGTTCTTAGAATTAACAATTAGCTTTCTAGGAGGAGATTTAATGAATAAAATCATGAATAAGTGGAGCCTGAAAATTAAAAAAAAATTTTGAGGTATAATTAACATACAACATGGTATTAGTTTCAGATATACAACATAATGATCACCACAATAAGTCTAGTTAACATCCGTTACCATACATAGTTAAAGAATTTTTATTTCTTTTTTGTTTGTTTTATGAGGGGGAGATACTTGGGTTTATTTATTTGTTTGTATTTGGAGGAGGTACTGAGGATTGAACCCAGGACCTCATGCATGCTAAGCATGTGCTCTACCACTTGAGTTATACCCTCCCCCAAGTTAAGAATTTTTAAAAATTCTTTTTAATGTTGTGATTCCTCTCGTTGTTACAGAAATAAAGCTCTTACTGGTGGCTAGCTACCAGAAAATATCAGATGTTTACTTAATTATGAATCATAGTGAAGTTTATTATGAGTAAGTTTTAGGATATTTTCTTCTCTGTATTTTATATTTGCACAAAATATTCTGACATTAGAAATTCTGAAATTTGAAACTATTCCCAATATCTGTATTTTCAGGCCTAAAAAGATAAATGTTTCCCTACAACAAACATTTATGGAGGGCCTATCATATATCATATGCAGTTAATCTAGTAACTTACAAAATTTTGGAAAATTTGAAATAATCTTTGCCAGGCGCTGTTTTCACCTGGTGATCTTTTCTTTTCTATTGATCACTGAGTTTGGGGGAACCATATTGTTGATTGGAATAACCATATTTTTAATATATTCTTTCAGTAGTTAATACCAAATTACATATCTGAAAAATGCCCTACAACTTGAAAACATGGGAGTAGAATCTGAACTTAACCTGAGGACCCAAGAAGGGTTGGAGAGGAAGGTGGAGAGAAGTTGGATGGAAAATATAAATTAGAGGGAGGTTAGGGCCAGAGTTATCCTATCCCCAATCTCCTCTCTCCACCCGAAGACCAGGTGGGGAGAGCATTCCCTCTCTAGAAAACAGGCTGAAGAGGAAGGGGCATCACATAGCCACCAGTGGGTAAAGGTGAGGATCGGTACCTAGAGCATCAAAAATATATCCCACTGGGAGTAGGGGCTCGTTCCATAAGTGTGCTGGAACAACTGCTCAACTTCTTGGGGAAAATAATGGAATTTGAACCTATCTCACGCTAACAAATGTAACTGGTATTTAATTTGACCTCAAGTTAGGAAAGGTCTTTTAAAGCATAAAGACAAAGGAGCAAACTTTTAACAGAGAAGATAGTTTTGATTGCATAAAAATTAAATACACCAAAAACATACCATAAAATTAAAATACAGAGAACAAATTAGAAACAAAAGTTGCATTGTGTATGAAAAAAGTTAATATTCTAATGTATTAAAAGTTCTTAAGAATCAGTAAGAAAAAGTAAAGGACAGAAATAGATAAATTATAAATAAAAATAGCATGTGCAAAAAAGGTTCAAATTTTACAATAATAGAAGAAATTTTTGAAGTGATTATTTTCTTGCCTACTATCTTGGCAGTTTTAATTTTAAATTCATTTGTTGATTGGTCAGTTAATGTCTGTCTACCTTGACTAGATTATAAGCTGTATAAGCAACAACTCTAGTTTTGCTCACTATATCCTCAGTACTTAGCAAGTAGTAAGCCAATAATAGATATTTGTTAGTGGATGAACAAATGAATGAACTAGAGGTATATCCTGTCTTCTCTCAAAACAGCACACTTGATGGTAATGTTTCCTGTATGATAGATTTGCCATTAAGCCTGTAAATCACAAATTCAATACCAATGACTGGAGAATAATCCAGTACCAGTACCTTATATAAAATTTACTTGTCACTAAAAAATGTTTTCAGTTCTTTTTGAATGTTTGACTATAACATTTAAAAAGTATTTAAGAAGACCCTTGTTTTCAACATTGGAAAAGGCTTACATTAAAAGTGTAAGTGTACAATGAAGGCTAGATAGACTAAGTAATGTTTGATCTCAACTCTGTAAAAATATGCATAAGAAAAAGAACTGGAAGTAACTATACCTGTGTTAGTAGCTTTCTCTTAGTGATAGAATTATTGTCAATTTTAATCATTTGACATTTGTGTTTATAGATACATATAATTTTCTGCTTTTTTACAGCAGAACTATTAGTTTTACATTAACAAGAATTATCTTTAAAACTTTCTTAAATATTTCTTCAATGTATAGAGGGATACTTTTCATTCATTCATTTATTCAACAGATATTTATTGAGCAACTGCTAAGTGCACTGTTCTAGGTCAAAGGGATGAGGCTATAATAAAATAGGGAAAAATCCTTGTTTTTATAGAATTTCCATTCTATGTTGCAGCTACCTGTGTGACTTTGGTTTAAAACTCCTTTTTCACATCTTTCCTAAAAACTATTGATGTCATATTAGTGGTTTATCATTTTCATCCTGTGTTAAGTTACAGAAAAAAAGAAAACCAGTAACTGCAATTTCTTAACTCTTTGCAATTCTTCAACTCTTCTAATGTTTTTCATACCTTAGAATCCTATCTTTGACACAATAATAGTCCAGTGCAATGGTGATGACAGGGACCCATCTTAAACATTCCTTAAAGGGTAACATTTTCTCTTTCAAAGAGTCAATTCACGTAGTTGTTCCTCATTAATATACAGTGTTACAGCTTATCTAACTCCCTTAATGTTAAAAATAGTCAGCTGACTTATTACATTATCATTAAAAGAGCACCATTATAGTCTGACTCAGGTAAGTGTTCAATAAATAAAAAACTTTTAAATCTTTGTAATAAAGGATTCTGATTCTCTTTGAAACTTCATGGAACCCTACTATTTTGTTAAAACGAACTTTAAAGCTATAGATCCAAAAGAATTTTAAACTATTGTGAGACAACTCTCCGAAATGAGTTCCTCTGTTTCTTAACAGGAGTTAGTTTGTAAATCAGTTGTTTAGGACTCAACTTATATTTCTTTGTGTAATTAGTGTTAAGACTTGCTGATGAGCTTCAAGGATCAGCTCACATCAAAAAAGTATTCAGCCCATTCTTACTTGAAAAGTTATACTAATTGAATAATTTTTTGCCGTAAGAAACTACCACTTATAATACTGTTCCTATGGAAATGTATATTTTGAGGACCACATCACCCCTATCTAAGTAGTAGAAGCTGTGTTTTCCCTTCCTGCCTTTCCTTTCTAAACTAGGATCAAGAGACTGGAAAGAGGGTATGGAAAGGAAGAGAGGCTAGTGGTGAGTGATTATTTGTTAGCACCAGTATTTTATTCATTCCACGTGCTTACTAAAAGAAGCTAGCTCTCTTGGAAAGTTGCTCTTCCTATGGTCAAACTGGAAAACAGAGTATTTGTCCTTAGGCTTAAAAACATTGGTTAAGGATTGTGTAAGTCTGGTGTTGTGATTTGGGAGACGGGAAGGAATTACTGCTGCTTGCCCGTTTGTATAAACAGGTTAGTTGAAAATTGGAGACTGCTTTGGTGTTTTTCTGCCTCTCTTGGGAAGTGAATTTCATCAGTCTTCTAGACCATTCCAACTAATTTTATTTCTCCTGCAATTTAAAGTCTCTTTTTTAATATTTAAAGACTACCATACTGTCTTTATTCTTTAGGAAGATGGTAAAACTATGACTCATTATAATTGAAATGACTTTTTTTAAGATTAAAAAATAAAATCCATGTGTCTTCTCTTGGCTGGGGATGTATTCCCTGCTACCTAAGGTGCTGTTGCAGACAGACGCCACCTCGGCTAGTAGCACAGTTGGTCAGTCCTTGAGTGGCTCCCAGTTGGGGCAGCTATTGCGCTATTTGGACACATTTAGATTTGAAGTTCCTCCCCTCTGCTGGCTGTCTTTATCATGTGATTAGAACAAGGTTGTGACATGCCACAAAACCTGTTGAAAACTGAAAAAGTAGTTAAGTCAGATGCCTGACAACCACCTTGGCTTTTTCACCGAATTGACCAATATTTTTACTTCATATACACAGTTTTAAAAATCTGTGTTCCTGTAATTACTACCTTTCCTTTATTCCTGTTTTTGTTTGTTCTATTTTACAACACTTTTATTTATGAATCATCATTTAAAATTTTCTTTTAAAGCTGTTACCCAGGTTTCATACCAAAGTCAGTTTTATTTACTTCTCTGGGTATTTTTTGTTTTTGTTTTTACATTTAATTGCTGTGATGCAATTTTCTTCTTGAAAAAATTTTTAAAGGTCTTATGTAAGTTAACTTCCTTTTGTCACAGAACCAAGCTTATGTCTTGCTCGCCTGCACACAGTAAAGTCAAGCTACTGACACTGGATTGTGGTGAAGGAAAATGCAGTGTTTACTGTAACCATATTGTATTATAGTCATACAAGTAGTCCAGGACAGCTAGTATTGAAAAAGCCCTAACTCCCTGATGGGTTTCAGGAAAGCGTTTTTAAAGGACAAGTAGAGACTGGGGATGGTCACAGGGTATGTGATCAGCTTGTGCACAGTCCTCTGATTGATTGATGTTGAGGTAACAGGGGTCTAGTAGGCCTGGGAGCTATGTCCTCATGGTCATCACATAGTTAACATCTTCCATTTGGTGGGGGTTTTACATCTGTAAAACAACTCAGGAGATGTGCATCAGATACTATTATCTGGGTACTTCGGAGGGGAGCTAAGGCAGAGGATATGTGAGAGGGATCTGCCCCTGGAAGGCCCCATAGGGTCCTGCTTGGTTACACTTTCAGTTCCATGTTATTAAAATATATATATTATTATTATATATAATTGACTTCAAATGTTATGTATCAATAAATATCAATATGTAACATATTAATATAAATGATAAATATCCACTCTTTTCCTTTTTTGATACCAACTTTTTCTGTTCTGATGTGCCAAGATGTTTTCCAAGTCTTGCAGAAGTTATGGCTATCATTCACTCATTTATATATTCTACAGATGTTTGTTGAAAGCCAGCTCTGTGCAAAGAAGTGTGCTAAGCAAAAGGGATAGAAATACTATATCCCAGCCTCTGTTCTCAAGAGACTTGCTCTTCAGTGGAGGAAATAGAGAAGTAAACAGTTAAAACATTTAAAGCACTTACCCTGTCACTTTTTATAGCTCTGAACTTCACAAATTGGAGTATTGTTACAGTCTGGGATATGTGGCTATACGTCAGTGGAGTAAATATTTCACAGGTCATAACTTGGTTCTATTGCCTTGCCTTTATTACATGTAGATTTTGAATTATGTGACCAGTGACTTTGGTTTTATTTTGTATTTACACGGTTTTCTTTTAATAATAATTAATGCCTCTCTTTTGGAATGTTCCTATTTGTACCTCAACAAATGCAAATTTTTCTCTTGTTTGCCTTACAACTCTTTTGGTATAGTTAGAAGTTGATTTCCTTTTCATTGATGATACTATTTCTTAGTGTTTCAAATTGGAAAATGTGTTGCCTCATGAACCTTTAAATTATTTTATGTTTCTCCCAGATGAAGTGCTCTCATCTAATATTTGTTTGGAATTGTGCCATTGCCACTCCCATACCAGCTGTACCGTCCTCTCCAGTATGATTTTTATGTTGCGCCTTGTAGTAAAATCTGCATATGATCTTTCCTACCTAGAATAAATACAACTAATCTTCCTGGAATTTAAAATAGGATGGGGTGGGGGAGATGGGAGGGACAGATCTGAGTAAGAGATAAGTAGTTTACCTGATAAGTAATTTAAAACATTATTTTAGGTTAAACATAAGCATGGCTATATTAGGGACTAAGATACAAATTTTGATATAGATAATTGTCCTGCTTTGGGCCAGCTACTCTTGGGCTGGCCGCTACTTCATGCTCTATGAAAGTTTTCTCCCCTCAAAGATTAGAAATGCCTCTGTGGAAAATTTTGAGAGGCCCTTCCTATCTGATCTTATATGCTTGTTAGGGTTAAAGGGAGAGGCTAGAGAACGTGGCTTGCCTTTTCAGAGTGTATATATAGCCTTATTTCCTAGTCACTTTTTAAAATGTAAATGGCCTAATATACCAATTAAAAGACAGTGATCAGAATGAATTTAGAAATATGACCCAACTATATGCTGACTACAAGACACTTCAAATAAACAATATAGGCAGTTTGAAAGGAGAAGGATAGAAAAAGAATATCATGCAAACATTTGAACAGCTGTCCTTTAGAAGTAGTTCTACTGCTTTGTTGACTAAATCCAGTGGAGCAATACTGATGGTGAAGATCTCAAATCACATAGGCAAGGTATGTGGAGGAATGTCTGTAGTAAACTGCCTACACCACCCATAAGTAGGGCCAGTTGGGGGCAGCTGAATGTTTATTTAGGCCTTTGTGATCTTGGAAGACAAAAGATTAAGAGTGGCCCATTTATGAAAGATATTCTTGTCATGATTTCAGTGAATTTTGAGAGCAAAAGTATTGCATCAGATTCTGTAAACCTTGTAAATTAACATTTTTTACTCATGTTCCACAGCGAGTGAATTATTGAATGTTCAGGCATTGGTTTTTCTTTTAGAGCAAAGGATAGGATATGCTCTTTTCAGTCTATACAGATTCAAAATCAAATTCTCATTTTCATTGAGAATTCTTCCACATCATGTCTCACAGTAATTTGTTTATTTAAGAAACATTTACTGAGTGTTTACTCTGTTCACTGAGGAAACAGATATGGCAAAGTTTTCACTCTCGGGGAGCTCACAGACAGGACTGTGGGCTGGGTGGACAGGTGAAAGGCAGTTGTAATACATAGTGGCAAGTGCTCTGAAGGAAGGTCAACTCATCAGGGAACATGACATCATGGGGCAAGGCCTGAGGTCATATTGTAGTGTGAACATGTGCTCAACTCCAGAAGTATGTGGGTAGTAGAGGAGACTTTGGATGGTTAGAAATGAGAGGACACAGATTGGGAATCATCAGGGAAGTCTCTGTAGAAGAATATAGCCTCAGCTGGCTCCTGAAGCCTGACTGAGGAGTAGCTAGTTGAAGAAGTGGGAGATAAGGTGCTCTAGTCAGATTAGAATGTGCAAAAGCAAAGAATCATGAGAGTTACCATGCTTGAGTTGAATTCAGTAAGTTGAACTTAGTATGATTGGAGAGATCCAGAAGGGAATTTGAAGGGACCATTTGAAGAATCTGGACTTCATTTTGAAAGTTAAGGGAACCTATGAAGAACTATAACATCATCAGATCTATAAAAAGAATGCTCCAGTGTGGAGGATAGGCTGGAAGGTGGCACAGACAAAGAGACAGAGAAGAGGCTGTTGCTATAATCCCAAAGAGACATGGATAAGAACCAAATTGATGGAGTTGGAGTTGAAGGTAAGGGGTTTGACAGTTTTAGGATGTGGAGTATTCAGTACTTTGCAAGAGATTAGTAAAGGAGTCAGAGAAGCCTAGGCAAGGACTTGCAAGTTTCTGCATTAGACAACTGAATATATGGTGAGACCTTTATGAAGACAGAGAATAGAATATAAGAGATGGTAGTACAGTGGAATGGGTGAGGGAAAGGTGATAAGTTTGGCATTTGATGTGTTGGAATTGAGATGACTGTGGGATAGCAAGGTGAAATATATTAGGTAGCTGGATAAATGGGCCTCAAATTCAGGAGAAAGTGTGAGATGTAATTACAGCCTTGATCAGTGTTCACTGTTAAAATTATGCACAAGTGAGATTATTCAGGGAGAAGGTATACACTATGAAGAAGGCTGAGGATAGATGGAAAATTGGAGAACATATATTTGTAATACAACAGAAAAGGAACAAGAATCATTAAGGAGATTGATATTAAGTGGCCAGAAATAGAGGATGGAACCTGAAAGAGGATACTACCCCAAATACTAGGAGAGGAGAGATTTCAGAAAAGAAATTGATCAACATTATCAATTTTGGAAGAAGTCAAGTGAGACAGGACCTGTATGTATCAATGCCTGGGGTTGAGGTAGAAGACAGCAATGGGGGTAGTGTCCGATAGACCCGAGAAGAGGAAAGAAAACCCTGAAATAGTCTACAGATATTCACCGGAAAATATGGCAGGCCAATTTGCAAACAGTAGCTGAAATTAATAGGAATTTTGTTCAGGTGAGTGCAGGAGATCCATTGTAAGAAGAACTGAAGAGCCTGGAGCAGTACAGCCTTTATGAACTCTTAAAATCAACTTCTTTCTAAGACAGGGTCCCATATAGAGAAACAGTTGCTGGGAATGGAATAAAAATTGAGCAGAATGGGGACAACAGAGATGAAAAGAGAATCCACAGGGGAGGAGAATTAGAACCCCCCAAAATGCAGAATGCAAGCTGTCACAGTTTTGAGCACTACACAAAGACAACAGAACAGAGGATATACTTTGTAATATTTCAGTTCTTTAGATTTGCTAGGTTTGTTTTATAGCCGTGATGTAGTCAACTTTGGCTTATATTCCTGGGCATGTAAAAATATTCTGTTGTTAAGTGGAATATTGTATAAATATAGATCCTGTTGGTTGATGGCATTGATGAGTGTCTTCTGCACCTTATTTTCTGTCTAGTTCTGTCAATTGTTGAGAGAGAGGGATTTTGGTCTCCAACTGTAATTGTAGATTTGTCTATTTTTCCTTCTAGTTCTGTGAGGTTTTGCTTCATATTTTTTGTATCTCTCTTTAATGCATGCACATTTGGATTAGTTTATCTTCTGGCTGGATTGATCCTTTTCTTATGATATAATACCCCTTTCTATCTCTGGTAGCTTCCTTTGCTCTGAAGTCAACTCTATCTTATGTTGATATAGACATTCCTGTTTTATGGGGGTAAAATACACATAAAATTTGCAATCTTAAACATTTTCAAGTGTACAGCTTAGTAATATTAAGTACATTCATATGTGCTACCATCACCACCATCCATCCACAGAACTTCTTGCTTTATTTTGATTGGTGTTTACATGATTTGTCTTTTTCCTTCTCCTTTCAACCTGCCTGTATTATCTGAAGTAAGTATCTTGTAGACAGAATATAGTCAGATCATATTTCTAAATCTACTGTCCTGATCTCTGTCTTTTAACTGGTATATTAGGCCATTTACATTTAATATAATTGTATGTATGGGTTTGCACCCATGTTATATGTTAGGGCTTACACCTGCCATTTTTTGTTTTCTGTTTGTTCACCTTTTGTTCATTTTTATTTCCTTTTTATTCCCTTTGTGTGGGTTGGTTTAATTTTTTTAGAATTCTATTTTGATTTATCTGTGGATTTTTGTTTTTTGTGTATCTTTTGGTATAGACCTTTCAGTGTTTGCTCTATGTATGACATTACATATCCATAATATTACAGTGTACTGGTGTTATTTTACTAGTTTGAATGAAGTATGAAAATTTTACCTTCCTTTTGTCATTTTGCTCTCACCTATTTATAATATAATTGTCTTAAATGTTCCCTGTATTTCCATTTAGTGCCACATCTGATAGGGTTATACTTTTGTTTCAACATCAAACATAATTTAGAAAACTCAAGAAGAGAAAGCCTGTTGATTTACCCATATTTTTGCTTACTGGTGTTCCAGGGTTCTTTCTTTTATTGCTTCCTTTCAATTTAAGAACTTTCTTCAGCCATTTTTCTAGAGTTGGTCTGCTGTTTGCAAATTCTCTTTGTTCCATTTTATCTGAGAATATCTTGGTTTCCCCCTTCTTTCTCGATGGATACTTTCACTGAATATAGAATTCTGGGTTGACAGTTTTTTTTCTTTCAGCACTTGAAAAGTATCATGCAATCTCCTTCTGGTCTCTGTGGTTTTTGATGAGAAATGTTCTATTCTTCAAATTGTCCCTCCCCCCCCCCCACCCCCCGGTAAAGTGTCATTTCTCTCTTGCTGCTTTCAAGATTGTTTTTTTTCATCTTTATTTTTCAGAAGTGACTATGATGTGTCTTGGTGTTGGGTTCATCCTGTTTGGAGCTCACTCAGGTTCTTTAATTTATAGGGAAGTTTGGGAAGTTTTCAGCCATTATTTCTTCAGTTACTTTTTCAGCCCTGCTTTCTTTGCTCTTTCCTTCTGAGATTCTAATGACACAAATGTTAGATTTTTGTTATAGACCCACAGGTCTCTGAGGCTGTGTTTTTTGTCAGTCTGTTTTCTCTGTTGTGTGGTTTGAGTAATTTCATTGCTCTATCTTCTAGTTCACTGATTCCTCTGTCCACTCCATTTTGCTATTGAGTGTGTCCATTGATTTTTGTATTTCACTTATTGTATTTTTCAATCCTAAAATTTCCATTTGATGGTTTTTCTTTATAACTTCTATTTATTAGTTGAGACTATATATTTCATTTGTTTCAAGGGTTTGTAATTGCTGTTGAAGAATTTTTATGATGGCTGCTTTAAAACAATTCTTTGTCATCTGAGTGTTGACATTTATTGTCTTTTAAAATTCCATTTAAGGTCTTCATGGTCCTTGGTATGACAAATAGTTTTCAATTAAAACCTGTACATTTTGGGTATTATGTTATGAAACTCTGAATCTTATTTTAGTGTTATGTTTTAGTTGGTTTTGTCTAATACTTCTCCAGTAGCAGGAGGAACAAGCACTGTCTTCTCTGCAGGGTGGAGATAGAAATCCAGGTTCCCCATTTGGCCTCCATCAGCACTTAAGCAGAGAGATGAGGGGAGCTCTTTGTTATTTCTGGGAAGGAGTATAAATTCCAGCTTTCCACCAGGCCTCCAATGGTACCTTCCTGGCTAGAAGGAATAGGAATGCCTTGTTACTGCTCCTATGACAACACAAGTTGGAGGTGACCTCGTTACTACTGGGCTATGTTGAAGGTCCTGATACTCCCCTAGACTTCGTCTGACACCACCCCAACAGGGAAGGAGGAATGCTTATTATTTCTGATGTGAATAGATGTTCAGACTCTCTACATGGTCTCCTTCACTGACATTGCCTGTCATGGAGGAATGAGGAGCATTACTGCTCAGTGTGGATGAAAGTCCCAGCTCTACTTGGCCTTTTCTGACACTACCCTGGCAGGGGTTTTAGGGTACCTTGTTACATCCAGGCAAGGATGGGAGTCTAGCCTCCCTACTTAGCCTTTGCTGATGTGGGTGAAAATAGGGCCACAGTTTTGTTGTTGTTCTGGCGGTGGTGGTGGTGGTGGTGGTGGTTGGTGGTGATGGTATTTGACTGCAGTAGAGTGACTACTGTTTAAAAATGTTCTGTCTTGCTGGGCTATCCTTTTCCTGGTCTTTTGGCTAGAAATCATGCTTTTATATTTCTTATCTATAATAGTTGATCTAAAACATTGTTAGATTTTTTAAAAAATAAAGCATTGTTAGAAAAAAATTATTTCCAATGAGTTTTAATTTATGGTGTTCATATTGTTTCAGTTTTTTGTAGTGGGAAGACAGAGGCATATTGAATTCAAATACTTGCAAAAGGAATATATAATTTGTAATAAAAGCCCTATCTACTGTATTTGTATATTTAATAAAATATATCTTACACATCAGAAATCTTCCCATCTTTCAGTGGTACTTAAGCCAAAACTAGGAATATTTATGTATTTACCTATCTAAGCATTCATATATTTATCATCAGTGCTCTAATGGTTTGAGTATAAGGATGTTAGATGCTTAGAAAATTATCTCCTAGGTTGTTTTAATTTGGTTAATTTATACCCCAGGTCTATTGCCTTTTTTTTTTTTTTTTTTTTTTACTACTCTTATTTAAGAGATAATTTCTCAATGCTATGTTGGAATATTTTATTTTGAAATTTTAAAATAGTTTAGGAATTATGACATGGTTTAAGAGAGGAGAGATCCCAGAATTCTTACTTAAGCAGTCAATTCTGAACTGATCAGTGCTATGTTATTAAAATATTTTGTATTATTCATATACTGATTATGGGCCCTATTGTGTTCCCATGACATGAGGAATTTTTGTGATTGAATCTTGATTCCTTATGTTCTGGAAACTTCTACCACTTCTTCATTGCCCTCAAAATCCCTCCTTTGGTTCATTGGTTACTTATTAGTGGCACAAGTACTTGCACAGGTGAATGCTGGGTTGTCCTTGGAGAGAAGAAATGGTAAAATGTCTGCTATTTTTATCTTTCAATTAAAGTGATGCACACTCTGAAAACTGAGGATATGTTATTAAAAATTTATACTAGTTTGTCATATAGATGGTTAACATTTCATTTGTTTTTAAGAAGTTAAAATGAAATCAAAGTGACACTAAGGACTCCTGCTTTCATTTAATCATTGTAGCGAAACACCTGATGTAATTTGCTGGCTTTGCCCCAAGGGACATATATTTACACAAAGAATAGAGTAGCACAACTATAATGATAAATTCATAATAACTTTCCCACATTTAACAACTGATTTGACAGAGAAGTTAAAAGTCCAAACATTAAATTCAACCCTCTCATCCTTTCTCAACCTCAATCACCACCCCAAAAACCTTCAGTCTGATACTTTTGTGAGTAATCTATTAAAGAAGTGTACTTAAATATAATAAAAAGGGATATCATAAAAATAAGAGACCTGCCAAACTAAATTATTTCTTTTGTGAAAGAAGGGAGAATTGTTGTTGTTGCTTAAATAATTTTCATTAGTGCTGTAGCTGAAGACTAGCAATTCAAATAATAATCTCCAGTCCTGTAACTGAGGTTTTCATGCTAGAAGATAATACCTGGTATCAATAGGCCATGTGTTTTCAGTTAGTTGTTTTCCCAGTCAGGGTTCCTAGGTGAGCTCAGCCATCTGTATTCTTTCAAAGTCCTCCGTTGGGCTGGTGGTACACGTGCATTTATGAAATCCCAGCCACAGTCATGTTGCAGTGTATGGCCATGAAATAATCCCCCTCAACTGTGTTTTTAACTCTCTCCCATCCCTGCTTCCTTTTCAGATTTAAGGCCACAATAATTTGCTTGACTAATGTATTTTCTGCATGACCAATACTAGTTAGGAAATAAAAGGAATATCAGCAAGCTCCTTGAAAAACTGAATTTGTAGACAAAAGAACTCTTAATAGAAACTTAGTTTGTAAATTCATGAAAATACTTATTCCCATTTCTAGCAACTTCATTTTGCTATTTGGGCCAACCAGTTTAGACTCTGTATATGTAAATTGTTAATATAATTTGGTAATTTAGAATGTTTTTATATGGACTTCACTTTAGATGTTTCACAGTGCTTTGCAAGGTAAAGATAGCCAGCGCTTGCTGGCAGTACTGAATAGAAAATCAATTTACAAGTTTGATGTTCTCACCTTCAAGTTACTTTTTTCAATTGGACCTCATCTTGAACTGAAAATAGTAAAATACAAAGATGATACTTTCATACTAATAGTTACTGTTTGCAAAAGTGAAGAGAAATTACAGTAAATTCTCAGTTATCTCATATGGGATATTATGGTTTAATAAGCCATTACAACTTAAAGGTTTTATACATCATATGCATGTCTATACTGTAAACAAATTTGTGAAGTAGGCAAAATGTATCTTTGGCCATGATCTTTCCCACTTCCCTATGGAATAATCCTTCCTTGCTCAGAGACACAGAACCTGTTTTTCCTACTGCCCTAATATGCCATCAAAACTCACTCTTAAGAACTACAATGTAATGTGTAACTCCCTACAATGGAGTTACATTATTCATATATTTAACTTACGCAAATTTAACTATTCTTGTTCATCAAAAAAAATTTTAATGTGAGGCAGAATGTATTTTTAATATAAATGTCAGGCAGTTCTACCCAACGTTCCACTCAATGAGCGTATGCCCTTAAGTGAATGTGAAATGAGAAACAGAAATCTGGTCTGTTCTCCATTGGTCTGAGTTCCTGCTGACTTCTCATACTGTGAGCGTATCACCATTCTGAGGGTATTTCAGGTGTTAAAAGACATATACTTTTTTATATAAGGCTTTTAAACACAAGCCATTTAGTCCAGCTGGTGTTGAACCAAATAAACAGTCATCAGCTCTAATGCTGGGGGACAAAATGTCTGCTTTGGACTTACTAAGAAATGGATTATCAGTCTTCAGTCTGGTACTTTGGAAAGAGATTTGCAAGGATAATGTTATCTATGTGATTTTCATCTTACATGCCTGTAAAAGGTTTGAATCCATTATATAGTTTGAGTTTTCTCTTTTATATGAGTTTTATATTTACATTTTAACAGAAAATGATAGAATTAATCTACTTATAGAATTATAGGCACTATTAAACCTCAACTAAATATGTAAAAGAAAGATAACTAGGTATCATTTTACCATTATCATCTCTGAAGGAAAATCTAGGTGACAAATTTTTATGCAGTTGGTTTTTTGCTTTTGTTTTTTTTTTTTTGGTAATAGCACTTCTAAAATTATACCAACTAAGCAGTTATTTACTGTATCAAATCCTAAGGCCAGTGCTGATTTACACACAGATGTCTAAGTTTCTTAGAACTGTCATATGACAAATATATCAGCATTAAAACCATATATTCCACCTCTAGTTCTCAATTTCTTCATCGATAGAATGAAAGTATTGATACTGAGACATTCTCCAAATTCCTATTCTAGCTTCAGTTTATTTTATAATTATTTTAGCTCTAAAATTCTATGATTATTATATCAGATGTGGAATAGACACTGAATATAATTACAATGTTTAATCAGAGGGGATTTTAACATCTTGCAGTACTTCAGAGTCATCCCACAAATTAAGGTTGCCATTACTATCAGATGCAACTAGTAGAGATTTAGTAGTCTCTAGGGCCTAGTGATGTTTACTGTATGAAATAAAAACATACTTTTTTCTGTTCTTTGAATCCAATTTGAAAGAATAAGAGGCGGTAAAAGCTAGATTTTTAGGATTTGCTGGACATTTGAGCTATTTTGATTGAAAGAATACATTTTTAAAGAAAACAGTGCAATATTGTTGCATCACAGTCTTAAATAGCATGGTTCATAAATGAGGTAACTTGTTTTTCTGGACTTATGGTCCATTGGGGAGGGAAAGATTGTCTTTACTACTTAGAATGGTTTGTGCTTTTTTATGCTGTATCAGGAATATAACAAGTGTCATGTTCTGGCTGCATGTTATGCGTAGGGATCCTGTAGATAAAGACAAGGGACTTTGATCGGTATGAGTGCCTTAGTCAGGTGCTAAACAAAAGCCAAAGAAAGTTTTTAAGCATCCTGTAAGCCTTTTTGCTAGTACTGATGGAACAGTGGTCCTCTTTCTCTGTTTCAGATTTATAACTATTTTATTATTTTACTATAATTATTTCATATTAATTTGTATATGTAAAAATTTTTATTAGGGTAGAGCATTTTTATTAGATTAGAAAGTAAACGTGATACTTATCTAATGGAGAAATACTGAGAATAATATTACTCAACTGGAAACAAGAAAGCTAAAATTGTGGTACCACTTCCTCCAGGTATTTAGCTCAAGCTTAAGCAGAGTTGTCTTAACAGAAAGTTAACAGGAAAAGAAACTACTTGGAAGTGTTAAAACCACAATCAAAGAAAAAATTTTTTTCATAATGTCATATTATAGAGTATCAAGAACTAAATGCCATAAACTAGTTTAGTAGTATTTAATAAGTATACTTTCATCAGTAGCTGAGTTGTTTGAGGTTTTTGTTTTTGTTTTTGATTTTTCATTTTTTAGAGCCATGTGTCCAACAATAGTAGTACTATCTTTATATTTTAGGCAAAGAATGATTTTCAAGTTTTCTATGTCTCACAGAGGGAGGACCATCCAAAGTTAAAATTCCTTAATTATTTGAAACTTTGAACTTGTTTTCTCACTCTGGCAAATCCTCAAGACAACTGATAAAAGCTATAATTCTGGCTTTTATTTTGTCTCTGTTTTTTAGGATTGGATTTAGGCTGTTCAAAAAATCCAATATAAGAGTTCCTATACAGGACAGTTTCTTTCTCGTTTAAATGAAGTCAGTCCAGGACTGATTTAGAAGCTCCATATATTCCTCAGGTAGCCAAGTCCCTTCTCTGTTTTTCCAACATCCTCAAGGTGTATGACTTCCATCTTTAAGACAGATGTCCAAGATGGCTGCTCCAGCTCTAGAATCATGTCCACATTCCAGACAGAAGAAGAATTTACCAGGAGAATAAGCATATGTTTCCTCACTTTAGTGACGTTTATTATGCACATTCCATTTTCTTTTATAATCACATTGGTTAGAGCTTATCAACGTGGTCACACCTAGATGCAAGGAAGGTTGGATAATTTTTCTTTACTCTGAGTGGCAGTATACCCAACTAAAGGTTTGGGGTTTTATTAACTATAGAAGAAGCAGAGAACAAATATTAGGGACAGCTAGCCATCTCCACCACATGGCCAATGGATTTATTTGGAAAAATATTAATAATAAAAGGTACCAAAGAATTGTCAGAGAAAATATTCAACATTGTATTGTTTATAAAATATAGATTCTCTTATAATATATAAAATTGTTGAGGCTAGGTTGTGCAGTTATTTGCAGATACCTAGTAAATATTATAATTAGAAAAATCATAGCATTACAAATACTAATTTTTAAAGAGAGAGTCAATACCTAATTATTTTAATCTTAAATACACGTTATTCAAGCCCAAAACACCAAAAGAGAGGAGTAGAATTTGAGTATTTCACAAATGCTGTGCTAAAGAGTTATTTAATTTATATTCTAAGTAAGACAGGGCTGCTGGTTCAATGTATTGTAGCTCTTACTGTGTAGCTCTCAAAGCTAATATTTACTGACCACTTACTATTACAGTCACTGTGTGTGATTTTATTTAATCCTCTGACCCTCTAAAGTCCCTGTATTATCATTCCCATTATGCAGGTGAGGACATCAAGGCTAAAAGAGATTTAATTTATCCTTGAAACCCAGGGTTGCTGGACTCAAATACCAATACTCTTTGTCATTATACTTTGCTTCTTCTTCATAAATGTTTAATAGTATAATCTATCTGATTGTCATCCAGTGTCTACATAGAAACACAGTGAATCAATTGTGAGAGACAGTGCTAACTAAATAAATGCTCATTCTTATTTATCATGAATATTTTTCCTGTCCAGATGGCAACGTGGTAGTATGAAGGTGCCAAAATATTGGCACTGTCAATAAAGTAACTTACTTGTTTCTAACAGTTTTCATATTATCACATTTTGTTCTTACAGTGACAGAAGAAGTAATAACTCTCATTTTACAAATGAAAAATCTAAGGCATGAGGAGATAAAATAACATGCTGTGTTGGAATCCAGATCTTCTCATTTTAAAGTTTAGATTCTTTTCACTTAATCATGCTGTTTTAAGCTCTAAAGATAATCGCAGAGGGACGTTATGGAGTAAAAACAGCTGGAGGCATCTGTCTACAAGTGAACAGTGACAAATAAAAATAACCTCAGTATCTCAACCATAAGCATCTCATCAAAACCATCTTTGACAACACCACCTTTGCCTTATATAGTATTTGTTTAGATGTAAAGTGGAAAGAAGCAAAAAGCTTCTTGGGAAATAAACTTTCTTCTTCTAATTCATAATCAATTTTTAAGTTTCTGCCTTCTGGAATTTATAGAATATGGCTCCTGCATTCCATTTCTATTGACATCACTCTGGCTTAAACCCCAATTACGCCTAAACTAGACCATTACACTGTCTTAAAGTATACCTGCCCTTAGCTTCTCCCCACAACTCAGACCATCATGGAGGTTCCTCCTAGTCTTCTAAAATCAAAGCTCAGTCACTTCATTTTGCTGCTTGAATCATTTTTTATGATCCCTTGACTTCTGCTCCTCTGAATCCATAGCACTGCTTGTACCTTTAACATAATTCCACCATATGTGGTTCTTTATTGGGTTATAAGGCTTCCTTAGGGCTGGAATTGTGTTTCATCTTTGTATACTCTGAAATACCTTGTGTGGGTTCTCACAAAGCACTGTGCTCCCTGTAGAGAATTGCTAGATAAAAGGTGTTAAATTCTTTGCTCCCTTTAAGGCCAAAATGTGATTTTAAAAAAAAATTATAGCCTATTGTCCTCAAGCAGTGGTTATAAAAAGTATATCTTCTTCTTACCTTTGCTGTGACCCTGATCCAACCCTCTCCTTCACTAAAAGGCTTGGGAGATAGAAAACAAGAAGGCTTGGAATATTTCTTTCATTGAGATTAAGGCCATCTTCCAAATCACATTCTTCCTTATTTAAGCATGCCTATATATGTATTTGTCTTCTTACCTGTTCATATAATCTTAGGGAAAGTAACCCCTAAATCTGTTTCCTGATCTTATAACCCTCCTTACTTCCTCTGATTCACCCATTATGTGCCAAACAGGGGATTCAGTGCTGGACAAGATGGACCATTTCTTACCCTTGGAGCTTTCAGTTTAATAAGGGAGACTGGCCAGCCTACCAGGAATTGCAATGCAGAGAGATAAGTGCTGTAACGAGGGAAGTATACCAAGGGCTATCTAACCCAGGCAGCGAGGGGTCAGTGAATTCTAAATTCAAATTAAAGGTAAGAAGTGGGTCAGGATTAAAGGGAACAGAATTGTAGTCAGAGGGAAGAGCATGTACACAAGTCCAGGAGTGATCCCCGTGGGTGGACTGTGAAGTTCGGTAAAGTTATGAGGCTGAAGAGGAGGGGAAGCAGTTAGTCTCACTACCACTTCCTTAGATGTACAAAGATTTCCTTTGCCTGTGCTCATCTTGTACACTTGTACACTTTATGCCACTGCTCAGAAATATTTTAGGGCTTCATTATTGCCTCTCGCTTTGTCCAGTCTCCTCCTTCACTGGCTCTTGTAGGCTCCCTAAAATTGACCCTGACTTATTTCCCACTGCTTACTAACTCACATCCCCTGCCAGGGACAAGACAATCACCTTACAGTCTCTCTCTCTCTCTTTTTTAAATTGAAGTATAGTCACCTTAAAGTCTCTTGAGTTCATCAAGCTTGTTCTCTCCCCTTTGCCATTCCTCTCTACCCATCTTTCAAGCCTTTACTGACTCTCTACTCTTGCATATTTTCAGTTTATGGCATGTAATTTAACACAGAATTACACATTGCCTAGTGTTGTCCTCCCATTGTTTCTTAGTCTTTTATCATCAACTGGATTGTAAGCTCCATGACAGCTGGCTCAGAAGCTGAATTTTAAACTGTTGAGTAGTGGAAAGGAAAGAGTGCTGGTCCTGGAGTCAGACAGACCTGCATTTGACTCTGCCACTTATAGGTTGGCAGGTTTCTTCTTGGGTGATACAGGACTAATGAGATCCATCTCACAAGTTTGTTGTGAGAAATTGCACAAGTCACTCCGCGTGAAATTTGTGGACTGTAAAATTCTAAATACATTTTCATTTTGTTCCACAGTTCCAATGTAGATTCATATTCATCACATAATGTGAGAGATTTTATGGTTCCTTCCAAGACCTGAGGATCTTGAGAATTTCAGACAGATATTTTTCCTTTGTGACATATTTCCCAGGTCCTGATTATTTTTTTCTTCCTCTATTTCACTTATTTCTACCTTGTCCTTAAACTTAAGGATGAAATCATTTTAGGCACCCGAGAAAACAATATTTTGAAGAGAAGTTGATTTGTGAACTCAGTTCCTTCTTCTCCATTCTTTGGCCATTGAATAAAGCTTGTACTGTTCCAGTCAAAACAAAATGTTTTCAGTTGCCTAATTTATTGATACACTGAAATCTCCCACTGCCTGTTTTTCCCCAGCACAGTCTATGTGCATTAGAACACATCACTCAGCATCCACACCTTTACATGAGTGCTTCGGATGTAGAGCACTGCTCAGGCCTTTATAGGTGTTCATAGTCCATTTTCTAATATCCTTGCTTCTCCAGAACCCATTCTTCTTATTTTTTATTTTCATACCTCTCCTTAAGCCAGATTCTCTGATCAAGGGATCCTAACCATGACTTCTTGTCAGATACTAAAGCTCAAATTTTGAGGGTTCCAGAGCTAGGGATTTTGCTCATGCTAATGCAGGACCAAAGAATGAGGACTCAGAGGAATTAGACACATGCCTTTAATCCCAAGTGTCAGAGAAAGCTGTGTTTAAAAGATCATTTTATTAATTTTTACCTGCCATTTTTACTAGGGGAAAGAGGGGACCAACATACTGATGTTGGTTACCTTAATATCTAATATTATCTGTCAGTCTTTGACTATATCTAAAAACTGACTGTGGGTTGAAGGAGCTCAGCAAAATAGACTTTAATAGAATACAAATTTATATAAGAAAATAACGAACATTTTCTTCCTTACTAAGAAAAAACAGAGTAGACAAATCTGCTTATTATTGGGGGAAAGGACTGTTTTCATGGGGAGAGGAGGTAGAAAGAATGGCAACATTTTAAATTCAGTATTTTTAGCATTTAGGCAATAATTCACACTCAAGAAAAATATTTAATAAAGCAGAATCATCTCTGCTACTCATAAGGATTGTTCTGAAAAGTAAAATTACCATGAATCAAGTGCATTTAGTCCAGAAACCACCTTTTTTGTACAATTGTGTTTTAAACCATGGTTTCCATTGTTCCTAATAGTGTCTTTAGTCATCAATGGTTAGGAAAAGAAAATCTTTCTAGGACATGGAGCTCTATAATCCTTGGAAATAGTTGTTCTCTGGAAATCCTTGTAGAACTCAGGACCATTCTTGCTTCTTTAGTTCCCCCATTTACTGCTTACATTATTGCAAATGTTCTGTAGTAAAAAATTTTCTTAAGCAGAGAGGATAGAAAAGTATCCTTTATTATCTTCATACACTAAAACTCTGTTACAGAGTAGTCATGAAACTGTAAGAATTTTAGACTATTATCAAGTGAACAATTTAAACTAAATCTATATGAGACAGTTAATGTACATTTTTCAAGGTAATCTTCAAACCCAGTGGTCACAGAGGGTGGGGTGAGTAGTCAGTTATACCAAAGAGATTGTAGGGAAAATAGTGTGGGGGAAGATAGAGATGAAAAGTTCATGGTCCTTTGGCCTGATGGACACACAGTCGCTGGAATATTAACTGTGGAGGGGAAACTAAAACACTATCAGGCAACATAATGGTAAAGCAGAAAAAACATGCCTTTGGAGTCACAGACTTGAGTTGTAACCTTTACTCAAGCCCCTTGCTTGCTATGACTTTGGGTTAAGTATTTAACCTCTTGGCCTCACAGTTTCCCGTTTCTAAAATGAAGATAGCATCTACCTACACGGTTATTATGAGGCTTAAATGAGGTAAAACGTATGTGAAATGTTTAGAATACCTGACACATACTAACTAGACTATGTGTTATCTCTTCTAATATTATCAAATCTGCAGCCATGAAGTGTAGCATCCATTTACTTCCAGAATCACATCTTAGACTAAAAATCTGAGTTATTGGTTTTGAAGCTCCCCATCAACTGGCACTCAGTTACCTAACTGCTACAATAATAATCAGATGTTTTACGTAACACAGAATCCTGCTTTCCAAGCTCTTTATACCTCTTTGCCTTTGTAGTTTAAGGCATTTCTCAGCAAAAAGACTATAGTAGGTGGATCGCTATGGGAAATAATAAGAGGGTAAAGAAAGGAAGAAGATGTGGATATTGGTTTCAAGGAAGATAGACTGGGAAGGAAAAAAAAAAATGCCTGGCTCATAGTAGATGCTTAATTAATATAGATTGAATGATTGTTGAATAAATAGGCCCAATTTATCTATACATATAGAGGTTTGTGAATTTAACAGAAACATACATATCCAGTCCCTGGTATATAAATTTGTTACATAATTGATGAAACTTCCAGTAAGATTTGGGTGAATACTGTCATAAATTATTAAGGTTTAAGAGCCCAAGGAAAATATAAACTTGATGTAGAGTATCTCTTTCCCAAATGATTTATTAAAAATACTCTTTTCTTGGTTCAGCATAGCTTAGTTATCTGTAACAACTGAGGATAGAGGAAAAGAATGAAGTAAAGATATCACTAATAAATAAAACCTAGAGATAGTCTCCAAACATTTTTAAAATATCCCCTACCTTCCTGGGGTATATAGAACACAATGAATATTGAGATGACGTATACATACATACATTGTTGACGGCACCCTACAGTATTACGAGCAAATCTATGTTTTGTGATGCATGGAAAGTTCAGGAGATAATTGATTCTGTCAAGTCAAGCTGGTCTACTTAAAGTATTTTTTACGGAACTAAAATGAGCAAATGATTTAAGCAGTACTTGAAGAAAAAAAACAGAAGGTAGTTCTTGAAGATTTTTACAGGAAATGTTGGAAACTGCTTTAGAACACTTTTATAAATCTGGCAAGCCAAAAGCAGAATGAAGAAAATTATTAACTATTATTTCACAGTGTTTTTGTGTCTCTATTGCAAGTAATACTCTGTCAGTTTGAACAAATACTAAGGTTTGCACTTAACATTACAATGATGAAATCTGTAACTCTTTGAAAATCCCTTCTAAATCCTAAGAAAACTTTATTCTCTCAAAGAAGGATATGTATTGAGTGGTAGAAATAGGGAGAAAAAAATTACATAGAATGGCACTGTGCAATTTGTTTACTTGCTTGTTTTGAAGGTTGTATTTGTATGTGGTTGTTTTTAGTTATATTTTACGGTTTTGGATTTGGACTGTAGCATTTCCTTGTTAGGTTCCCCCCTCCCCTGCCAAACCCCTATGAATTTTGGAAATTAAGTATTTGGGAATTTAAAAAGAATTCTTTTCTTATACAATTTGGACCCTTATCCTCTGTCCACAAACAAGAAATAAAATTTCCCATGAAATTCTGTATTTTATTACAAATACATGAATATTTTAAAGGTAACTATATAGTATCTGGCACAATAAGGATGAAAACAAAATTATCACTATACTATTAAAATCTGAAGTATTTTGTAAAGGGTTGGTGAAGAGATTTTATCTTTATGCTACTTTTAACCCAGGACACTATATCCTGTTTTACAGCTTGTGCTCTGCCCTGATACTGCATGATTTAAAAACAAAAAACGAAACAAACAAAAAAACACTGAAAGTTGGACTTCATTGGTATTTGGAGCAGTTGAGTCCTTATCTGTTTGTCGGCTTTCTGATTGGCTGAAAGCTGTTGCTGAGCTTGTTTTTTTCTTCTTAGGGAAAGTTAAAAGTTGAGTGTGACCTATTTGAACTGTATCCTGCTGCTTTTGACTCGGCTTTGCTTTTTCTCCTGATACACCTGCTTTCTTTCTGATATCTTTTGAAGTTAAGATTTTTAAAAACCCATCAATTTGTAATTTTAGTGTGCAGTATTTTAAGATTTTAAGGTTTTAATTGTATATTTATAATGCACAAATTAGAGCACTGCGGTTTTATTTTTTTAAATCTGGTTGAATACTTGAAAGTTGAATTTTCTGACATAAAGCAAGTTCTAATTGTAGAGAGCAAATACATTATTTAAAGACATGCCTATTACAAACACAAAAGATTATTTGGATGTCAATAATATCTTTATTGTTAATAAAAACAATTCCAAAGTGCATTATTGAAAAATTTGTTAGGTCAACTTTTTGTGATTTAGGATAAAAGCTATTACTGATCTTACTGGCATGTATGTCACTAAAGGATAAGATTGAGTTTATTCATGTTTTCTAGAGAAGTGCTAGAATAATTGACAATAATCCTTTCCTTATAGACCAGATCCAGAACTGGCTAAATAAAAATTCTATTGGAAGGAAAGTTTGGTTTCTAATTCAGTAGACCATCATTAAACCGTTGTGATTCCAAGAACCTTTTCTGTAAGGCTCTATTTGACATTGATGGGAATGAAACTTTAAACCAGATTTCCCAAGCACACTTTCAGAACCAGCAGGAATCCTAGGAACATTCTCTGAACCTTAAAGCTTGATCCAAGCCTTGGGTGAACAATGTAGGGAACTACAGAATAGCATGGATCCTCCAAACCAACTAGGAGTTCTAGTGTGCAGATTAGGAGGTGTAACGTGTATATGAAACAGTGATATTCAAATGTGTTACTAATTTTTTTGTCCGCATGGTCTTTAGCCAAACAATATTACCAGAATTCTTATATATAAATGTAATATCTAAAACTGGCATTTTATTAATAAATGATCTCTTTAAAGTTCAAGGAAGTAAAGTTAAATTATTTATCAAACCAATTAGTGAGAACAATGAGGCTATTTTATGTTTTAAACAAATTTGATATTAAGGGATTATGGATTATAGTTACAGTATTTTCTGGAATCTGGATTCACACAGCAAAGTACCTACATGCTATAGCAGTCCAATAACTACTGTTACTCAAGCAGATGCAGACAGGCATGGATTTTTTAAAGGGCCAGAACACTAACTATACACTTCCTAGTCACTGACACATTTACAAGAATGTTCAAACAAGTGCTGTCAGAGATGGTGGAAGAAGCTTTATTTACTCTGGTAACTAAATTATTAATGGCAACAAATTATTATTTTGATGCTTTCCAATGCATTTAATGTTGATATACATTTGTAGGTTACCTTGAATAAGAAAGCTCAAATCTAATGTTTCAAGGTATCTCTAAAGTACTTGTAAGGAATGAATCCTAAGAAATAGAATTTTAAAATCACTGGTACTGTACAAAGAAGCCTGGTGGAGGAGGAGACCAGGTTCTGGTTAGCTTAACACATATAACTCTTGATAAAATTGGGAATTGTATTAAGAGAGTGGAACTTTAGAGCTGAGGTAAAGTTTGAGAGATCATGAAGTTCAGTTGCTCCTTTTTAAATCTGAAGGGACTAAAACTAGAAGGGTTATTAAGAGATTTCCATACTTCTGTGTTTTTGTTTTGGTTTGGGTTTTTTGCTTGTTTGTTTTGGGGGTTTTGTTTTTGTTTTTGGAGAATTGGACGGTAAAGTAGATAAATCCCCATTTAAAGCTCCTTGACAAAGCTACCTGCCAATCTGTATGACTTATGTGAGAGGTTTAAGTGTAAATAAAACAGATGCCCAACCTCAAATTAAGATATTTTTGCTTGTTCATAGGATTTAAGAAATTAAATGCATATAATTGGCATTCAGTAAGTATTTATAAATAATGAATGACTGAGTGCTGAGTGTTTATATATTATTAAGATTTCTCTTAAGTGGTAAAATAACAGCACTGACATCCATACATAAACCTATGTATATATTTTTAAAATTAGATATATTTTTTAAATTAGAAATATTTTTTAAATTATATTTTTAAATTAGAAATATAATAAATTAAAAAAGAATACTCCCTTCTCCAACTTGTAATAGGATAAAATCTTATTTTAATATTTCTCAATTATTTGCCAAAAATGAGGAAAATCTGATTTTGTTACCACAAAGAAATGATCTTGAATTCTGTTCAAACTAAAAGCTCATGTTAAAAAAAACACATAATTTTTAAAGTTGTGTTATTCTTTTTTCTTTTTTTCTTTTCTTTTTTTAGTATTTTTAGCTAAAAAGAAAGATAGCCGTGATAAGTAAAAATAAATATCTTTGTTTGTTGAACTACAGTGCCTGGAATGTACCCACACCCTTTGGGCAACGGGGAAAATGGCCTACAGAGGTGCAGTGAGAATTTTGGAGTGCAGAAGAACAGATGAGAAGGTTCAGTGAATGGCATTTAATTTCTAAAATGCTTAATAACATACAAGTGGTCTTTAGATGTGGCTTTGTACTTTGTGACCAGATTAAGGATCTACAGCCTAATACCCTCTTGGAAAACAGGAGATCTCAGAAGGAGGCAAAGAAAGAAGGTAATTTAAAGGATTAAAGGACCCACAACTAAAGACTGTCACAAAGGAACTGAGCGGGGGGTTCTTTGAGCTGTGTAAGAAAAGCACATAATGTAGAACTCTATTCACTACTTGGTAGTAATGATCCTGGTGAGGGGGCGCGGATAGGGAGGTCAGGATAGCTGTTATACGCAAAAAATAACTTGACTAAAAGATTTTAGAATACTGTCATTATAATTTTGTTTTTTTGAATCAGAATTATCTCTAGTTTGAATAAAACATTCAAAATTCAGACATGGTTAAGCTAATGACTAATATGCATTTAGCCTAAAGATTTAAACCATGGGTAAATTCAGTTTTATATAGGAAGTAAAGACTTAAGAATTCATTCCATCAAGGATAAGTTGAAGATATTAGTTTGATTTTAATCTATTTTAAAAAGTTAATTTTTATATTATGCCAGACTAATACATTCCTTGGATTTAAAATAATAGTTTACATATTAAAACCAGTTCCTGCCTTGTACCCACAAACAGAAGCACTCTGAGAATTTAAAAAATATGTTTACATTTGTTTTTAGGTACAGATGAAATCCAGTCTCTCAAAAAAAAACTATTTTAAAAATTATATAATATAGTATATATACCTAGCCTGAGAAATATTTTCTACTTGAATATGTTATATATTAAATATCTTCCATTTTTTTTTTAAGTTAGTATCATTTCCTTTTTTTCCTTTTTAAAAACCTTCAGTATCTCCTAAGAACATACGGGATAAAGTCCTAATTCTCAATTTCCCACTGCACTCACCTTTTTCCTGAACCTCATCCTATTCCAAATTAAACCCCTTCCTTCTTATTTAACTCAACAAGAATGCTGAAAAGTTGTAATGAATGAATTCTTCCATTTGACTTTGATATCTCAACAGACACTTTCTTTTCTGTCATTTCACTTTCTATAAGCCTGAGGATGTTTAAAGCCAAATTGGGTTACAAAATTTCATGAATTTGTCAAACAATGGTATATATACAGGCAGTGTCTGACTTGTAAGTACCTGCCTGACTTAACAAGTAAGCCATGTATATACCATTGCCCAAACCTGTATAGCTGCTATCTTGGTAGTTCAAGATAGCAGGAACAGAAAAATCAAAGGAGCTTGGGAATATCTGGGGTTCCCATGGAGAAGAAGAGAAGAAACTATGAAAAATAGAAGTTGCTCAGTAGAGCAGGAACCAAGGACAAGGTGACTCCCAAGCAGAACCTGCCTGCCTAAATAGTGACCCCAAAGCCTCCAAAAATGTTTCTCTAGATGACCAAATCTTTTATAATCTGAATATTGAACTGAAATTCATTTTTAAGCTTTCAGCTGAGTTAAGCTTATTTTGTTTAATGGAAACATCTCTGTGGAGTTCACTTATGTGGTACATTCTTATTGAGGGTCTACTGTGTGCTGGACACTAAGGCATTGGAAATATAGTAGTGAACAAAAAAGGCAAACATTCTATTGAGACAGACTAATAGGTAAATTAATATGAGGTATCAGTCTCTCATACAGTAAGTGTGAGTTAGTTTAAGAAGCCTATTTTCTTTCTCATACCTACTGGTTATTCTAAGAGGAACAGTGGTATTGTGAGGAGCAGGTAGGAAGTTGGGTAGACTCAGGTAAGTTATGTAGTGAGGGAACTTTGAGTAACATGAAGTCACCAAAGGTCTAGAAAGACACTGAGAGGAATGACAGGGAGGGATACAGAAATAGAGCAGAGAAGCTCTTAAAGACTAAGACCACTCATTCCATCATTCCATTCCATTCCATTCCTTCCTCCCTTCCATTCCATTCCATTCCATTACATTCCTTCCTTCCTTCCTTCCTTCAACCAGATCTCACCTTGAGTATAAGCAAGGGGGATAAATTTTTCTTTCTTCCTGCCCTCTTTTCTTGCCGTCAGAATCAAGAACTTAGGCCAATACATAGTTACCAAATTTAAAAAAAAAAATTCATGAAAAGAAGCAGTCCAACTTCTGCTGCTTTGGATTCAGATAGACCTGGGTTCTAATCTGCATTTTATTACTTTTACAACCATGGACAAGTTATCCATACTTTATGAGTTTCTGTTTTACAAATTTGTAAAATAGAATTATATTTGCCTTATAAATATCAAGTGCTTAATGTCTGATATGTTGGAGTTGGTAAGCTGCTGGTCTTATCATTAGCCTGGAAAACCTGATCATGAGTTAACATGCTTAGCCCTTAAAAAGGGAAAGTGATTTTCTAATTTAAAACCACTGCCACTATTTGTAATACTGCTTGTTTAAAATATGAGTGATGATCTATGTTTCTAAAACCCTATGTAGAAATTTAAAACTGCATTTCTAAAAGAAGAAACCCTAAAAGAGAGAGAGAGCAAAGACTTGTCAACATTCTTGCTCCTTTATAAGTAATGTAATTCTAAAAATTAAATTGAAGAAGTGTAAACAGTGGTGGACAACTAAGAGAACAATATAAAATTGAAGTTCAGTGCTAAAAAGATCTCATTGCCAAAATATGATATTGAAAGGAAAAAAGTGCTTAGCAGACAAGCTATATATAAAAAAAGGAGGATACCAGCTAGAGAAGAAAAATCTTTACAAAATTAGTAAGCAGAAGTAATCTTATAAACCAGCATTCATTCCAAATAAAATATTTTAAATGACAGTAGAGCATTTTTTAAGAATGCTTATTAACTCTGACAAATCCCACTTCCACACTTAAAGGAGTTCTTTAGTTTAATGGCTAAAACCATTGCTCTGTGTGTCTAACTAATTATTTTTTAACTAATTATTAAATATTCCTATTCTAATGAATAAATCTATAAGTAGTACTTTAATTCCTTTGGTTAATGAGAAAATTCAGGGTTTAATATGTGGCCGATAAAGGTATGATCTCACCTTTTGGCCTGATTAGTATTCTTTCTGTTAAAATACACCTATTCTTTTTCATAAATTGACTATTGTTTTAAGTCTAGTGGATTTAGGTAAGCCACTTGGTCAGGAGAGCAGATCGTTTGAGATTTATCTCCTAAATTTCAAAAACAAGAATAGAGGCATCATTTTCTATCTCAAGAAACTTACCATGTTGGAGAGACAAATCCACCTTCATCCCTACACTTTGCTTCATTTCCGTTGTTCTTCAGGCCACCCTCTTGCCTTGCCAGAGTTGCCTCAGCAGGCTTCCTAACTCATCTTCCTACCTCTAGGTTTGCCTCTTCCAATATATGTTTTTACACCTTAGCTGAAATGCAGATTTGATATCGTTTTACTCTTTAAAGGTTTTGGTAACTCCACAGTACTCCTAAGAATGAAATTTATAGTCCTTATTGAATCTTGAACAAAGTCTCTTGAACAGAGTCCCTCCTTAAAGTTTATATTTTACCTAAACTCCATCCATTACTCTCCATACCCTCTGCTCTAGACTCTAGTGAACTTCCTTTATTCAGCTTCCCTAATGAACCACCACTCCCAGTCTCTCCCCCCTGCCTGTGGGCCTTTGCACATGCTGGTTTCTTTGCTTAGAACTCTGTCTTTACTCTCACAAACCATCCCCAAATTTTCTTGCCAAAGTCTCTCTACTAATTCTCTAAGCCCAGCTCAAATATCTCTTCCTTCAGGAAGCCCATTTTGAACTACCACTCCAAATCTAGACTTTCTAATGCTTCATAATTCTCTGCTCAGATCAAGTCATTTGACTCCTCTTGGCTTTTATATGAGTGTATCATCTTGTTCTTAAGAAAATTAGAGTTGAGACCATTACTGCTTATGATAGATGCAAACACCTACTTTAGTTGAGTAGGTTTACCAAAACATTTTTAGAGGAAAGGAAATATTTCAGCATTAATATTACTTCTTGGATTAGATGTCAAGATTCTTCATTGAAGAAATAAAATGTTGAAATGAAATGTTTAAATAGCAGACTTTATAAATAGCCGCTGACCTATAATGATAACCTGTGGTAAATATCAAAAGCATAGTCCTTTCCAATTACTCATTTGTGTTCAGGAGGTTTATTACATGCCTTGCACTGGGGTTTCATTAGGCAAAGCACCTTCAGGACATATGGCCTACTCAAGTAGTGAAATCTTTGAAAAATAAACTTTTTCTTGAATGATTTAGAACAAAACATTTCCAAGAGTGAAATGTATACAGTGATATTTGTAGGTCAATACAGTTGTTGGAATTCTTGATTAATAGATTTTGTTTTTTAGAGGCAGCATTTTTATGTAGGAGAATAGAGTGACTAATTCACAGTTACTGCACTACTGAAAAGAGTAGAAATTAGTACTCCAAAGAACTTAAGTCAGTCTTTATAGAAAACCATAAAAGAATCTTAACATTTAGTGGCTTGAAGGTCCTCAGTATACCACTGAATTAGAATATGTTAAGATTATTTTTCTTTTTATGTAAGGCAGCATCAAAATGAACTGAAACTTTCTGAGAAAAAAAAGGGGGGGAATCCTAATTGGAACTTCCTATACAATTTCAATATATGCTTCTTCAATAAATATTTATCAAATATTAAATATTAAACAGAAATAGATAATACATACATGTATATGTATATATACATACACAGTTTGCAGTTTTAACATGGATTTAAATATTTTAAGCCATTTTTTCTTTAGCTGAATGCATGCATTTCCCTTTTCTCTCATTAAAAAATAGAAAGGTAAGCATTCTCCATTTTGCAAATGATATAATTTTAATGTCACAAACAAGGTTATTCCCTGTGAGACAACAAACCCCCACTATTTCATTCCTTCCAGGAAAAAAAAAAAATCACAGCTCAACTCTTTTAGAACCAGAGTCATCACTTTTCACATACTTCCCTCATTAACTAGCTTTATAGCTCACAACCCCACACATCAAGTCCATTTATGTTTCCAGGTTATTCATCTATAACCAGTTTATCTTGAAGGGTATGTCATATTGCTGCAAATTGGATGATTTACTGGGTTTATTTTTGCCTATTTGTGGCTGAGTGGGCGTTTGATTATACTGTTTGTTTTTGTGGCTGTGCTTAGAGGAAGAGAGCTTGGAATCTCTGTTGCCTTTTCTTCTATGTTAATATTAACTACAAATTGCTTTTCTCAACCAGTAAAAATACTTTGGGTGCTTTAGCAATTTATAAAAGCAGTGTATGAGAACATATAACATTATCTTATTTATCTGGAGAAGATAAATAAAAGTAACCATTTTAACCTATGTGACAGTTTAAGAGCTAATAGAGAAACTTAGTGTTCTCTGAGACATTGTAACTTTACTCCTAAGACTGAAACTTATTTTCATTTATGATTCCTGGTTCTGTGTCTGTCAGTATTTAAAGATTTAAACTCTACTTGTTTCCTTCTGTCAGAATGCTCCAGATTTTTTTTTTTTAATCTGACCATGTAAGCTTTTGAAAATACAGGGCAAACATGCAAAAAGAGATCTAATTTAGGAGTTGGTTTTTTAAAAAGAAGTTAATGGAACCATGTAAGGAAATAGTGTTGACTCAGCACTTGTGAGATTTATGTTCCAGATCCAACAATGTCAGTTATTTGTGTTCCTTTGTAACTTGTTTTCTCAAGTTTCTCATCAGATTTCAGATGAAATCTGATTTCAAGAGAATTTTTTTTTTAATCCAGGGCGCTTATGACAGAACATTAAAAATTTTAAAGCCTTCGAATATACAAGAAACAGAAGAAAACAAATTTTAGAGACGTGCTGCCAAGGCTTATTATCTGTATAGGAGAGTGGTATTTATAGGTTCTACATAGCTTACCAAAATAATTTTGTATTGAATATAGGTCACGGTCTCCTACTTGTTTCTGCATTCTGTGGCCCATTCAGAGTTGTTTGGGCATTATTGGAAAGAAACAAGGTAAATTTCAAGAGTTTATAAAATGTGAAGCGAACTTGATTCCTCCCGGTTGTCAGGGTCAGCCTAGATGTTGGGTGCTGTTTGGCTCTAGGTAAATAGACTCGAGCGGGTGGAGGGAGGGCAGTCTCATGGCTTCTGATGCTGGGCAGGGGCACATTTCCTGAAGCCAGACAGCTCGCGCTGCACCTTCTAGCCACAGTACCCACTCAGCTCCTGGCGTACTGAGCCGGTTCCTGTCCAGAGAATTAGCTCTTTGGGGGAGCTCGGTCCCTCGAGGTTGTTTTTCACCCGGCCGCGTCAGACCGCCCTCTGCCAACGCCCGCCCACCCGCGCTAAGAGGGCGGGGCTCCGTGGCGCTGCGGGCCCGCATTGGCGCTCGCGGCCGCCGAGTCGGCGGAGTGGCGGCGGGGGCGGGGCCACAAGGCTTGTTTGTTTGCGCCGCCCCGCCCCGCGCCGCCCCCGCCGTCAGCGCTGACTGAGGTGCTTCAGCTCGGAGCCCCGCCGGCCGCCAAGCGCTCGCCTCGTCCGCGCCGCCGCGGCTCCTCTGCGCGTCCGCCGCTTTCCCCGCGCCGACATGCGCCTGGCCACAGCTGCGAACGAGGCGTACACGGCCTCGCTGGCCGTCTCGGAGCTGCTGGGCTGCAAGCAGTGTGGCGGGGGCCGCGGCCAGGACGAGGTACCCGGGCGAGGGACCGGGCGGGTGGGTACCCGGCCGAACTGTGTAGGCTGCACGGAGGTCGCGTCACTTCCCCACCTTCGCACCCTAACAGCTTCGGAGAACGCTCTACAGGGAGGGCGCCCCTGGAGCAACTGCCGGGCTGGCCGCCCTGCCCGGCAGGGACGTCGCAGGCTGGCTGGCATCCCTCAGGTGAAGGGGCGGCCAGTGGTGGGTGGGGGCACATTTTCCACCGCGAGTCGTCTCGGGCAGAAAATGCTGCGGCTGGAAGAGACAGCTGTCTCGGTCATTTAAATGGAAGACTCCGAAACGTAAATAACGTTGTCTTCTGTACAAGTCTCCACAAGTCAGATTCCGAACAAAGCTCTAGTCTCACGGCAGAGCAGTCTGTGGATTTTTTTCCTGTGTCTTGTCAAAACAGATTATTCAGTGACCCTTACTCTCTTTGCCTCCTACTTTAAGAAGGGAAAAAAAACACATTTGAGTCAAAGGATGATGTTGCCTAGACTGTTCTGCCAGCTCTATGACGTTAGGCACAGAATTTAGTCTTGTTTATTAAACTATCCCTTTTGTGTCTGAATTGGCCTTAAGAAAGAGCTATTTAATTGTAACATTTTGTATTTTTTCTAAGCAGTTGCAAATAGCGCACCATTTAAAAGAAGAAAAAGAAAGTCTCATAATTGTTGCTTTGAAACTTTACCAAAGAGAAAAAACTGTGAAATTGTTGAAATAGCATTTCTGCTTGCAGACCATAACAGATCTTTTCTCATTTTCAGTAAAAGTGAGCCCTAATCATTGTGCTTGAATAAATCTGTTATTTCTGCTGGTATTTGTCTGCAGAATCCTGGTTCTTGCCCAGGTCTAGAATCTCTAAATATAACCATGTAAACTAGAAGATAAAGAGATACATTTTAGCTTGTACATTGATTACAGTGCCTATGGGATTGTGTTCAGGAAACCAGGAAGCTTTGTATCGTATTTCATTTTTAACACATCTAATATGGGAAAGTAAATTAAGAAGTAGAGCTTTATAGGAAAACCATTCGCTTTACAAAAGAATTAATAACCCAGCTCTTCAAATAGCAAACTTCCACAATGCTTTTAAATTAAACACTTTAAGGGATGGAAGTCCTGACTAAAATAGTATAGGGCACACATAAGGCCTAAGTCAACCTTATAAATCCAGTACTTTGAAGTCAATGAGTTTTTCTTTTTCTAGAATGCAGTTCATAGAAGACCAGACTCTGGAAAAAGAGCTACCTGAACTTTCAGTATCGCTAAATTTCCTATATGAGTTAATGGCAGTATTAGAAGGAGCACTAATACATTTTGTTATAGTAGGAATATTTCTTTATAATGCTTCTAGATTTCCTTATTTCTATTTAAAATTTTTAAATGTTAAAAGGCTAGTACCCAGCTTTAGGCAATAATTCTCATACACAAGGGAGAATGGGAACTTTTACTTTCTACACAGTATATTTTTGCCTTGTTGAAATGTATTTCAAAAAGAACTGCTTTTGTAATTAAAAAAAATCAAAATTAATGTCAATTTTGTGATTAACAGTACTGAGACATCTAGAGAGTTTAAAAATGCACCAAGTGCAGTGAGAAAAATAAAATGATTCAAGTGATCAGATTATTTTTACTTTTCAACTAGTTTTGCAAATGGGTAGACACCATAAGCCAATAAATGCTTTCATTTTGCATTTGTGGCAAATTGTTCATTCTTTTGCTTAAGGATATTCATATAGATTCATAAATGTATCTTTGACAAATTTGAAAACTGATTACAACAGTACTTTCAGTACATAAACACTGATTCATATAGTGATACATTACGTACATAGTCATTCTGTGGTACTGTCAACATTTGCAAAGAATTTTAATGCTGTGAACAACATCAGAGTGTGAGTATCATACACTGAGGAAACATACCATGTCAGAGATTTGCAGCAATGTTGTGATGGTGGAGGCTGTAGCTATCTCTTTCAAAGATGCTGATTATGAGGATTGTTGAGAGGACTTAGTTCCCATGTCAGTTTTCCCAGCCACACCTTCACCAAGAGCCTGTGAGGTTTGTGCTGTGATTAGCATCTACATCTGCTTTCCAACAAGGCCATTTGCTGTTGGGAAGTTCTGCCTCTTTGAATCTAGATTGGCTAAAATTTGTTAATCGTCCATGATTCAGTTTCTTACAGCTACAGATGAAGGCATAATTGAAGTAACCTTTAGGAAGTTATGAAATGCACTTAGTTTGGCTTATGATCAGCCCTTTGAAGACTAGACCTGCAGTGCCTTTTTTTTTTTTTTTCAAATCAACACCTGCTAGAAAATAGGGTAGCAACTAATTTGTCATGTTACCAGGAAAAGAAGTGTTTCAAAAGTGATTTTTCCTAAAAATTAAGACTCTTAACCCTTTAGAAACCAAGGATACTATTGTATAATAATAACAGTGGTATCTAAAAGGACCTTTAAGTTTTTTTTAATTTTTTATTGAAGTACAGTCATTTATAATGTGTCAATTTCTGGTACAGCACAATGTCCCAGTCATGCATAATACATACATATATTTGTTTTCATATTTTTTCATTAAAGGTTATTACGAGATACTGAACAAGTTCCCTGTGCTATACAGAAGAAAAAATTTTTAAATTGATTTTTATATATAGTGGCTAACATTTGTAAATCTCAAAATCCCAAATTTATCCTTTCCCACCCCCTTTCCTCGGTAACCATAAGATTGTTTACTATGTCTGCAAGTCTGTTTCTGTTTTGTAGGTGAGTTCATGGTGTCTTTTTTTTTTCTTTTTAGATTTAAAAGGACCTTTAAGTTATCAAAAGCTCCAAAACAGTAATTAATTAAAGACACCAACTCTAGAACCAGACTTGCTGGCTGTTTTCAAGATAATTGTTGCCTGTTTACTTTCCCAGAAGTTAGAGCTCAATTTGTGTGCAATAGGAGGCTAGATGGAATCAGTGATCTGCTTCCTGACAGTATCTGGTTTAGGATAAATTGGGATGTAATCTTAGAGCTCACCAAGAGCACCCCAGATCAACTTTTTGTCATCTCTTGGGCATAAGATTAAGTAGTAAAAATCATGTCATGTTTTTGTATCCTTCTCATGTATTTAATCTATTAACTAAGAAACAGAACAAAGGACATCTTTTGAGTCTAGCATCCAAATGTAGGAAAATAACTCAATTTAACTCTAGAACAGCAGTATCTGTACTTCCCATTATATCAATCTTGATTGACCCTTTCTGTTTGGGAAAGACTTGGTTTTTAAAAATCTATCAGTCTCCCACCCATCCCCCCATCTTCTTTCACTTCTCTCCCTTCCCCTTCCATTTCCCTTTCTGCTTTTAAAGAGTGGCAAGTACATCTTACAACCTCTTCAGCTTAGTAGGAAGTTGACTCTGGTAGTCCCACTGTGAGCTGGGTAAAATTCGATTTTACCTGGAACTACCTTAGGTAAAATAATGAAATTGGAGTCTTCAATATCAGAGACTTCTTTCCATTCATTTGCTTTCTTCAGTGTTTCTATTTTCTGTCATCAGCTTTCTTGTCAGACTAGTACCTCATCAAGGAATAAATGTGATCTTAACTCTAAGAGGTTTTTAGCACAATGGGTCTATAATCCATTCCCAAGAGGTTTGCTTTTTCTTAACATCCTGTTTTAAAACATGTAATTTTTCACTCTAAAAGAATGTATTCTAAAGGAACTGGGAAGAAAAGCTTTTACCATTGAAGGCAAGGAAGAGTGGAGACAGTAATACCACTATGGCCACTAAATTTGGCTATAGAGATGGACTTTCAAAGACAATTACATAGGACCATTGGGAAAGGCCCTTGGAAAATATTCCATTTCCGAAACACTGATAGCCACTTTATTGGAATTGTAAAGCTACTGTTTTGTAATAGTTTGATATATATAAACTATGTATTTGGAATAGAAATAAAGCCAAAATAATATACTTCAACCTCTGTTTTGAGGCCCATGTACTTACCCATCTGGTCTTATTACACACACACACACACACACACACACACACACACACTATCCACATGTTGCTAACGTGTTTCTGGGATAAAGTCCTAGAGATGGAATTGCTAAGTATTTTTTCCCTCTCCTTACAAATAGTAACATAATATTATGCACTTTGCTTTTTTCCCTCCACATAATGTATCTTTTTTCCCTCCACATAATGTATCTTTTTTCCCTCCACATAATGTATCTTTAAAGCCAACCCATATAGAACTGCTTCATTCTTTGTAAGGACTGCATGGTATCCCAGTCTATGGTCATTCTAAACTTTATTGAAACAGTCCTCTTTTGATGAGCACTTAAGTTGTGTTGTATCTTGTACTATTATAAACAATGTTGCAGTGGTTGTACTTTTACATATGACATTTCAGAAATGTGAATATAGGTTAATGTTTAGAATGGAATTGTTGATTAAAAGCATATGTGGTTTTTTAATCGATATTTCAAATTGCCCTCCTAGAAGTTACAGTAATTTATACTCCTTACACTTCAGAATATTTCCATCAGAAATGTATAAGCAATGAATGGCTATTTCTCCACCTTCTCTCCAACACAGCCTGTTATCATACTTTTTGAGCTTAAGCAGTTTTTCAGGTGAAAAACTATCTCTGTGTAATTACTCACACTTGCTTTATTGTGAGGGTTGACCATTTTTTTGAGCCATTTTAATTTCCTTTTCTTTGAACTGTCTATGTCCTTTGTTCATTGCTCTATTAGGTTGTTAGGGGCTTTCTGAATGATTTGTCTTTATGTATTAAAAAAAATTTTAGGGGAGAGGGTATAGCTCAGTGGTAAAGCGCATGCTTAGGTCCTGAGTTCAATACCGAGTACCTCCATTTAAAAAATGATAATTTTTTAAAGTATGTGATTAAAAAAAAGTATGTCTTTAAAAAAAATTTAGCCCTTTGCTATGTGAGTTGCAAATATATTTCCCAGTTTTCTGTTTGCTTTTGACTTAGTTTATTTTTCCCATGTGAAAGTCTTTATTTTTATGTCATCAAATTTTTCAATCTTATATTTGATGACTTCTGGGTTTTGTGGCATTCTTAGGCCTAACTCCATTCCATGAGTGTTTTCTTCTAGTATTGTAATGTTTTTTATTCTTGTTTTTCACAGTTACCTCTGATTTATTGTGGAGTAAAGTATGATTTAGGGCTCCAATTACACTTTTTTCTGAGTGGCTTTCCCAGTTGCATCAACATCATTTGAATAATCCATTTCTCCCCCATTTGAAATGCCACCTTTTTATATACTAAAGTCACAAGAATAGTGTCTCTTAAGTATAAAATGAATAATAAACTTCTGAAATGTGAGTTTTGCTAAAATGCATTTTGTTTGAATAAGATAGTAAAGAAATGAGAAAGGGTAAATATTTATTTTTAGCCTTAAAGTTTTGCCTAATGTATTTTGTTTGAAATGTATGTAATTGGATCAGAAATTCAGCAGTTAGAAAGGCCCATGGAGTTATCATTTTATATAAATGGCTGCATTTGTGCTAAGATGAGGTATTGAATAGCAGGAATGTGGGGTTTTTTCCTTGTGTTTATTATAGGATATTAAAATTGAAACACATACATGGCCTCACCAGTGAATTTAGTGCCTCTTCTTATGAAGGATACAGTTATTAGAACATTATCTTCAGCCAAAGTGTGGAATTACCAGAGTAAGAAATCACTGATCTCCAATACAAGATTATTGGAAATATGTATATACACACACATACACATTTTTTAATTTTATAGGTTTATTTGGCAAGTATAGACTACTTTGAATCTTCAGTTTTCCTAATTAAGATTCTGTTCAGTTTTGTCCTGCCTGTTTAATTTTAAAAAATCCATTCTGCTCAAAAGATTTTCATTCACTTGGATCAGATTTCTTGAATTGCTGCCACATGTCCTTCTCTGTCTGCCCCTCCCCCCGATTTCTTTTTCTTTTTTTTTTTTTTTTTTTCTTTTTTGCTGTAAAAGGAAAGCATCTGGTTTAGATCATGAAAGACTTAAACTGGAAGCAGTAGAGAGGGTGGAAATAATATTTGTATGTAATTATATAAGGAAATGTTAATATTTAGTTGCTAAAGAAGGTGTTTGTTTGTTTAGACTAGACTGATAGGACATGAGCCTCAAAAGAAAAAAAAAAGTTGAGTTATATTTTGGTTTTGTTTCTATAAGTATAGTGTACTGAGGGAAAAGATGAAAGCCTTAACAGTAGATTGTTTTTGTTAACCACACTGTCACATAAATTATAGAATTCTAGATTCACTATGTCAAAAGGCAGAAAACTATTTTTTAATTAGTTGAGCTGCTCTAAAATATAAGCAAAGTTAGATGAGCTCCTGTAAGTTAAAAATTTAAGGAAAACTCACAAATGAAATTAATTTATTTAAAATTGTTACTCAACCAGAGAAACCATGTCCTGCAGGACTTTCTCTTTTGTTGATTTAAATAGTATTTTTTCTTTTTCATAATTATTTCTGTTCTTAAGTGTTATTATAGATGTAACAATAATTATACTTCTTTCAGTTTAAGACATCTAGGTAGAGGTTACTGCTTTTTCATTTCCTGACAAGATGCACCAGGATTGATATTTTGGTTGGTTGGGTTTGGGATGTACAAATACACTGGTCTTATTTTGTATCACTGACGGTCAGCAGGGTTGGCTGCTATGTGCTGAACTTTCTGTTCTAGACTTTGTGCCAAGCACTTTATGCAAAACTCTGGTTTTAGTGAAACAGGTTTTATTGTTTTTAGTCAGAGTTGTATTATAAACTGTTGTCCACGATGTAATGCAAACAGAAGAGTTGGTATGTACATATGGCCATGAGAACAAAACACCAAAACAAGCCTGTCTCTGTTCAACTGGCCTATTTTTCCCTCCCATTCTGGTAGCCTCAGTTCATGTTCTTTACTGCTGGAGGACTGAGATGGTGTAATTTTCTTTTCTAGGAACTTGGAATTAGAATTCCTCGACCACTAGGACACGGACCAAGTAGATTCATCCCAGAAAAGGAGGTATGTTGTTTGTGAAAGTACGTAGTAAACTGTATGCTTTTAAAGAAAAGCTTTCATGACCCACCTTTTGGCATCTGAACAACTGTTGATCAACAGTATGCTTACACAGAGTTGATCACAGTTAATCATGATGTTTTGGCAGTGAATCTGTGGGATTAGAAAGCTGTTATAGTCATGTTGATTTCTAGTATTTCATGATGCTTTTTTAACACCCATATTTAATCAAGGAAAGGCAGGTCCTGTTTTTGACCAGTGATATGCCACCTGCTTAAATTTAGATGTTTAGTCGTGCCCATAAGCTGAGTTACCTGCTCTTGGCCAACTCCACAGGCTGGTATCAATGCTAGATTGGATGTTTAATTCTAAATATGTAAAAGCTCCTATGCTTTTTTTTTTTCCACAAGGACTGTTTGCTGTTAATGTTGGTTCTCCTTAAATTCAGACAGAGTAGGCGTTGTTAAAAGGAAAGGCTTTAGTGTCTGTTTGCAAGCTCTGCAAATTTGATAATCTAAATCTGCTTCTTTATCTGGATTCTGGCCAAGTCTGCAAGCAACCGATCTAGATGGCCTTTAATGTTTGGCATTTGTTGTTTCTCCCCTACTACATGATATGTGACTTTATTCCTCTATTTTGCTACTAGTTAAGTTTGTAGAATTATAACCTCTCTTTCTTAAACCAGATTTAATCTCTTCTTGATGACACTTAAAATGCAGTGCATGCCTATTTCTTTTTTAACACCGATTTAGTTTATGTAACCATGGTTGTTCTCTCTTTTATACAGATTCTCCAAGTAGGGAGTGAAGACGCACAGATGCATACTTTATTTGCAGATTCTTTTGCTGCTTTGGGTCGTCTGGATAACATTACATTAGTGATGGTTTTTCACCCACAATATTTAGAAAGTTTCTTAAAAACTCAACACTATCTACTGCAAATGGATGGGCCATTACCCCTACATTATCGGCACTACATTGGAATAATGGTTTGTAAACATTCAATGAAAAATTCTTTCTGCCTGCTTTATTAATCTTTTTAAGAGATGGTTAATACTTCAAACACAGGAATAAATATTTCTAACTTCTAATTGCATTCCTGTTAGGTAGTATCTGTTTTTCCTCTTTCTAAATAAGTATGCTCTCAAGTGTAACAGAAAAAGAAACGTGTTTACACTCTGCTGAAAACCATTTTCTGTTAAATAAGAGAATAAAGTAGAACACAAGATCTATTTCACTATTACAAATAGTTCAGATTGACTAAGTGCTGGTACTCATATTCAATTTATAAATAATATTCCATTCTTTTATGGTTGGCACCTTATTTGAAATTTCTTCTTAATCTGAGGTTCTGACAGTTAGTGTATAAATAAAATTTTCTACAGTTCAAATACTTTGTTGTCTTTGGTGGTGGGAGGTAATTAGGTTTATTTGTTTACTTATTTTTAGAGATACTGGGGATTGAACCCAGGACCTCATTCATGCTAAACATGTGTTCTACCACTTGAGCTATACCCTCCCCCCAAGTACAAATACTTTTATCAGATATTTTGTTATATTTCTGAGGTGCTTTCTATGGTATATGTGAATTTTTAAATGTTTATATGAAAACTTCATTTTTGTACTGTATGAAGAATTTGAAAATGTACTATCCAAAAACTTAATTAGCTGTGTTGCACATTTTAAAGAAAAAAGGTTTGTGGTTGTTCAAAATTTTAATATTTATAATTAGAATAATCTTTTTGTTTTCTCTTAAGGCTGCAGCAAGACATCAGTGCTCCTACTTAGTGAATCTCCATGTAAATGATTTCCTTCACGTTGGTGGGGACCCCAAGTGGCTTAATGGTTTAGAGAATGCTCCTCAAAAACTACAGAATTTAGGAGAACTTAACAAAGTGTTAGCCCACAGACCTTGGCTTATTACCAAAGAACACATTGAGGTAAGTAGACAATTAATGTATCTAGGGTGTCATTTAAAATTTTTTTAAATAGACTATTTTTTAGAGCAGTTTTAAGTTTACAGAAAAATGGCCCAGAAAGTACAGAGTTCCCATATTCTACCTTCCTCAATCCTCTACTCTCGCCACACACATGTTCTCTTATTATTAATGTCTAGCATTAGTATAGTACATTTGCTGTAACTGATGAATCACTAAAGTCTGTAATTTACATTAGGGTTCACTCGCTGTGTTGTACAGTTCTGCAGATTTTGACAAATGCATAATGTCATGTTATCCACCATTACAGTATCATACAAAATAGTTTAACTTCTCTAAAAACTCCCTATGTCACTCCGTTTGTTTCTCGCCTTCCCCCAAAACTACTACTCTTTTTACTGTCTCTATAGTTTTGCCTTTTCCAAATGTCATATAGTTGGAATCATACAGTATATAGCTTTTCAGACTAGCTTATCTTATTTTTCAGTATGCATTTAAGGTTTCTCCATGACTTTTCATGGCTTGATAGCTCATTTCTTTTTATTGCTGAATTAATATGCCAGTGTACAGATGTACTAGTTTGTTTATCCATTCACCTAGTGAAGGATATCTTGGTTACTTCCAGTTTGGGCAATTATGAATAAAGCGTCTACAAACATTCACATGCAGGGTTTTTGATGGACATAAGTTTTCAACTCATTTGAGTAAATAACTAGAAGTATGGTTACTGGATCATATGGTAAGCTTGTGTTCAGCATTGTAAGAAACTGTGAAACTGTCTTCCAAAGTGGCTGTACCACTATGATCTCCCACATCCTTGGCAGCATTTGGTATTACCAGTGTTTTGGATTTTAGCCATACTGATAGATGTGAAGTGGTATCTTATTGTGTATCTTTATAAAATACCATCTTAAACTAGTTTCTTCTGATTCTATTTATTACTAAAGATAATCAAATGAAAATAGATTGACATTCTCTAAAGGTGTCTACCATGCAGTAGGAATTCTTAAAAATACAACATATTTTTGGTCTTGTCTTCCTTATAGAACATTTTAGATCCTATTATGTATTTGGAATATCTTACTATCAAGGAGATATAAGATTTCAATATGATTAATGCAACGTCTGTTACATTGTATAGTAATGCAAATTATACAAGATTATAAAGAAGCAGTAGGGACACAAATTTGTAAGACTTTGAAGAACTGTAGACTTTACCTTGAGTATAATTTTAAAAATAAGTATAATTTGATGACTTAGGAATATTCAGAGCCAAGTTGTTCAAACTACTATCTTAAAAATTCCTTGAGGAGTCCTGATAATACAGAAAAACACAGGCATATTTTACACAGTAGCTTCCACTTGAAACACAAATTTATTACATTTGGTTTGAGACTTTGAACTAACAGCATCGTTAATGTAGCATAATCCATCATCTGAAATATGGCAACTGCTTTTAAACAAAATGTATTCTATTACATTTTTAAATCAGGATTTTCAGAAAGTAATAAAAATGAATGTGTCATTGTCAGATTATGTTAAGCTCTACTTATGAATACATATTCATAAAAATTAAATTAGCAAATT